>NC_060256.1:96923905-97545939 GCF_921293095.1 Ischnura elegans
CAAATCTGTCCCGATGGCAAGTGCTATTCTCAATGTAAACCCCTCCCTGATGAAAATAATCTTCGAGCACCTAGAGTTTACTCCTTTTGCCGCCTGCTGCCGTGACTCGATCTCATATTATGTGCGCAATCGCCTTAAATTGTTCATCCACCTCCGCAATGGGTTCGCATATTACTCAAACCCGATATCGCAATACTTTGAAACAATTCGCTTCACGGAAAAGAATGATAGACGAAAATGAAGAACCTCTCTCACTTACGCATCGCTACAAAATGACAATCTACCAAAACACTTTTCATGAGTTTTTGACTTAATCAGGAGCCATAGCCAATTGCTTCGTTCAAGGGATATCGCTCATGTGGGTGGAGAATCGCCCACAGTTGAGCAAGTAAAAACTTCGAATCTTGCGAGTCGTATGTGAGAGGCCGAGAGGTAACATAGTGGCGGTGGAACGTTCAGCAGAGGTTCATCACGTCATCAACTTATCTCCGAAAGGGCTAAATCCGTCATCTCTCGACGTGAAAAACTCAATAAGTAGACAGTAGAGGAGCAAATGCGTATCACTGATTTTTCAAATTATACCACAATAAATAAAAAATAAAATTGCCCATTCAATAGTTTCCCTTCACTCCGCCCACGCCGCCGGTGGAGACATCTCGCGGTGCGCCCCCTTTCCATTCCAACCCCGAATTTTAATTGCTGCATCCTCATCGCCATGCGGCCAGGTATCCGGGTGCATGCCTCAGACGAATGCACTCGGCTACCAGCCCACTCAGCCACAGTCTTCTCGCGGCACACACACGAAGGGTGGAATGGGGTGGATGTCGGGGGAAAAATACGAAACACTCTCTTCTTCTGGAGCAGCTATCGATTGCTCCACTTGTGATTCCTTTCTTCCTCTTCCTCCTTTCATTCATACGCTAGCCATACTTGATAGACTACGTCCTGTCCGTCCACATTTCTTTGCCTAATAATCATCATTAGAACGGTATTCGAACACTTATAGTTGCATAAACCTTGTCTTTAACTCTCAAAGCAAACGGACTAGAAATTATATTTTTCCATTAAACCTCACATTCCAATCCTAATTACAGTCGCTATTTATCACGCTGGTAAACACTGTTTTTTTGGGCTGAGCTTTTAATCTCACTACAGGTGCAATTTACCTTCTGCATTAGTTTTTGCGTAACTGCCTGAGAACGACTTGAAATTACTCGAGAATGCATTGCCACATCTTGTTCCGATCTTTCCTAAAATTTTTGAATTCGACGGCCAAATGGGAGGTGGGCTAAATTTTATACTCAAGATTTTTCCCATAAGCAAAACAAGCAAGAGAGTATCTTTATGAAAACGTGCTAAAATGCGTGGGTAATTACTCATAGAATTGCAATTATATGATTGCAACACAGCAGCAGTCTATTTTCCCCATTCCAAGCCAGTTCTATCAGTAGAACAAAATCAAACGAACATCTAATGACAATAAGAAAACAAGAGTAAATGACAATGAGACGTTGCTATCTCTTGGATATCATTAAACCAATCCTACATCCACGACCGCACATTTCAGCCTTGCTATAGTGCAATTTTTAAATAACTATTTGGTCTCACAAGCAAAGAAATTCGCTAGATATCGATCAGTGCCCGAAACTGCACCTTGAGTAGCTCTCTCGATATATCGACATATCAAATGACATCTTTCTCTCCGTGATCTCCTCCTATTGGGTCTTCTGAGAGAATCCTGAGGTGCCATTTGCAAACACCTCCCTTCTCTCCACACTTTTCGCCTTTCATCGAGCCTCTCCCTCCGAAGGCCCCGCAAAGAGCGGCAGAGATCGAAGCCGAGGCAACGCCATAACAGAGCAAGGGTTTTAATTTTGACACCAGCAGCTCTCGAGTCACAGTGAAAGGTGGGTAATGACCTCCGATCACATCGATTGATCTTTCAAAGCCCCCTCGCATCGCACTTCTTTGAAGACGAAAACTTTGAGAAAGAGGAGAAGAGGAGCGCGGCTCTCATCAATGTCAAATGCAGCGACGACGGCTTTAGCAACTTTGTTTGGAAACTGAATCGGGCGGAATGGATATTAAAAGAGAAGCAAGTGCGGCAGCTGGGGAGGACACGGAGGTTCCGACATTACACGACTAGGATCGATATGATAACGGCGAAACAAGCTAATGACTGCTCGGCTAACGATCTTTTTTAATCTCTTAGGCACATTGCCACACACATAAAAATACTGAACCTGCTGTCTGCAAAACAAAACCCGAGTCCGAGGAACCCTGATGTCCAATCGAAGCGACGTGCTAATAACATATTCGTACACTGCAAATATGCACTCTTAAAAATAGAATTAGATTTCCTTAAAATTCCTTGCGCTTAATTTTTCATCTGAAATGTATCCACTTATTTTGCTAGTAAGCATTTTACTACCCAATTTTGAGCACTTAGTATCCTTATAGTTTTCTTTCCAATGAATTTAAATTCTAGACTGATAAAGGTAGATGGATTTTGAACTAAGTTCAGAAAGCATACTGAATATACCTACCACTACAAATGAAGAAGTCATAGTTCACGAATCACACCCTTGTAAATATCGAAACCAATAGCTCGACCGGAATTTGATCTGTACTGCTGCGTGCCGTATCGAAGCCGTTGATTCCGAACTTTGCGTAGGTTTGCGATGTTTACAGAAGCTACACTATTTTTAGAGTTAAATCAATATGGTTTCTGCATTCAGGAGCTTGTATTGCTTCTTCATATCAAAATTAGGGGTCAAGGAAATAAATCCTATAGGAATTGTCGTAAATGGATATTTGTCTGCAAAAGTTCGCACCTGACAGCCAAGGATCGAAATAAAAGTTTGCTGCAGAGCTTTGATCTGCACTAGAATAAGTAGCTTCCCTTGGACCAAAGAGCCCCTCAAACTCAGCTGTCATTTGCTATGTTTACAATAATTCTAATCTAATTTTCATCAAATTCTTCGAATTTTACTTTTCACAGATTATGATGAGTTTCGTTCGGTAAAGTATTAAAAGTGGTCAAAGCGGATGTAGCTTCTTTTCTTTTGATAGTTAAGCATTTATAAAAAATCCCGAAAAAAAACAAAAATGGTGAATACAGCATTAAATAGCAGTTTAATTAGCGGATTCTTAATGGACAACTTAAGAGGAACTGTTATGAGTACTGAAGGGTGAATACAGTGCGGAATAACTGCCAAATTTTAAAGTAAATGACCGTGGAAAAAGACATGAAGAGATTTCACAATTGAGTTTTGATTTAATAACGGAAATCAATCTAATGAAAATCGTTAAAACGAGGTTTCGTTAAAAAGCCTCATTCATAAAAAATGATGGTGTCTTAACTTGGCATAACTATGAAGTTAAAATTGATTCTCAACAACTAAATGTGGCGTAAGTCGACTATGAATGGTAATTAGGTAGTTGAGAAAGATGAAATATGTCTTATTAAGTGGAGGGAGGGAAAATAATAGCATCTATCAACAGCCATTTGAACTGTCAAGTGTTTTATTAAATCATTTTCGATTTTCATAAGTCTGAGATCTTACTGGTGGATAATGAAATTACATGTTTGAGTAACCCAATTTCAAGTAACGCCAAGTTGAGCTTTTAGAACGGACTTTATAATGCGAGCTTAGACAACAGTTAATCGATTCGGCTAATTGAAGAAAGAGCCGTTATGACTGCTGCCGAAGATGAATGCGGATAGATGAGAATACCTACATGCATCGTATGTCTCGAAAACGGCGAGTAATTTAGACGTTTGATGGTTCTTGGGAAAGTGGCCGTCGGGAGGGGGTGGCGCTTCTGTGCTCCCACAGGCGCCAAGGAAGAGGGGGGAAGAAGACTTTGTTCTCCGGGGAACCGAGTTTGGGAATTCCGTTTCTTTTAAAAAGTGTGCAAAACGCTGAGCGCTCTTGTAGCGTGTTCGGACTGAGTAAGTCACCGAGGAACTTCTCTTTTATTTCGCAGATGATAAAAAGCAGACAGAGGGAAGAGCTAGCGGAAGGAACTTTGCCGGAGAAATTTCATTCTTTCCGTCTTTTTTTTTCTTTCCCCCATCCTTCTTCGCTCCGAGTTCTGGGCTGAAGAGGTGGGGATGACGTCAGAGTTGGGGGGGGGGGAGGAGGGGAGGAGATTTGGAAAAATGAACAAGTATCGGTGAAAAGGAGAAAGAATCCTAAAAATGCGCCAAAAATCTCGGAGAGGCTATTACAAGAGATGGGAGCATTTCCTTTAAGTCCCTATCTTTGGAAACTCCAGGGTCGTTTACATGCATTTATGTCACACACAGAGGCGGCGCTCACTGAACACGGAAGCCGAGGAATGACCGCGAGACAACTGACTGCGAGTCCGTACCTAAGACGGAGTAACAGTAAGACGTACGTAATTGCATTTTCTACGATATAAAAATAAGGAACGGTTTAGGCTCAAATAATAGGTAAATAATTTCGACTGATTTATATTTACTTTCCTCAGAGTATTATTTCATGCGCGCATACATTAATCTGTCACTAACTGGTACACTGATAATATTCGCTGGACTTAATATCAATGATGGTCTTCGGATATTATATCCTCATGCGCAAGTGAAGAATAATAGGCCTAATATATAGCCGAATAAAAGCCGGAATCAATATATTTGTTAATATGGAGAGCAGACATTCTATGAAGGACGCATTTCGAAACTCAATTGCAATGATGACTAATGGGTTATCAAAATTTTTTTAAGGTTTAACAGAAATCACATTATCTGAAGCCACATTGTGAAACATAAACAAAAAAATGAATATTGTTCAAAAATATATTAATATCCGATCGTTTATATTAGTAAAAGGTTTTTACTTCAAAATTTTAAAAAAGTATCCAAAAGTTTAGCACAGAATATTTATGAGCGTTTCGAATTTTTTGAAACGCAATGAAATCGCAATCGCGGAAAATATGAAAAAATTGAGAAATCTGATTATGCAGTAGGCAAAAAATTCATAATAGAGAATGCGTTCCTTAGCTACATTCAAAAATCCGAAGATTTAACGTCAACTAGCAAGATTTGTCTGCGTGTTGGACGACGAGAAATCGAAATATAGGACAATCATAAACAAATTCATCATTTCAATAGCGATGACTTCAATTTCAATGCTACTTATTTCCTTCTATAAATACTTCCGTTTCTTTGGGACTTACCCAGGCGTTCATAATCGGTCACAGCTGCCGTGAATCCATCAAAGTGTACGAACAAGTGATCTAGGAAGGACGATCAGAGCTAAAATTACGAACTTACCTGAAAATAAAGAAAACAAATATTAGCATCATGTCATAACCTTAATTTGCAGCACGGTTCAATATCATTCAATATTACTGAGTATATTGACTAGAGGCAATTAGGTAGATATAAGCAAAATTTATTGCCCTGGGTTAATGCAACCGCAGGCATACACATGGTCAAATATTTACTTGGAGATATAGTTTCAAAAAACCGATAGTGATCATGTTAAATACAATGTCAAAGTTCATGCCAAATTCATTAGTTTCTGGTTTCTTTAAAGACTCACCTTTAGCTATTTCTTGAAAATTTAATTTCTTCGCAAAAAGTTACAGTCAAGAATACCGAATTTTTCATCCTGATCTGTAACTGTACTTATCACAAATTGAACGGAGAATGCATTTATCTATAGCGTTCTTTGGAATCTTAGGAAGCTTTACCACTAAAGAGGCAAACTCTATTTCACAGAAAATTATAAAAATATTGTTAGTACTCACGCTGTGCTTTCATGATAAGGTAAGCCTATGATGATCGGGTATTTTGATTTTAAAACGAAATAACCTCAAATTCATTAAATGTTTAGATTACTAGGAAAAAATTAATATTGTTTAAAATAAACACGTAAAAAATTAGAACATAAGAATCGTACAAAAAAGTTATGTAGGTAATATACGTATTCATATTGAAGCCCAAATTATCGATTAACAGCTAGAAAATGGGGCTAATTGAAAACAATGAGCGATCATTAATTTACACTCTCTTACATAGCTCCATTTTACCCTTCTTTAAGTTGGGTAGGTACTTCGGGAAGAGACACCGCATACGGTATAGACTCCGCACCACCCTTAGTTTCGGTGTTTCCCGACAGATCGCGGGAAAATGCCCAATGCAGAGACGGAGTAGATGCCGTTTGTTTTTCATTGGTTTTACAGATTTTAAATCGCAAATACTGAGATAAGTCTAATACTTTACCTTAAGTACTAGACTTATCTATGAAGTACCTTCAAATTTTTCCTCGCCTTGCTCTAAATGTTTATCGAGCGTTAAACTGCTGCTACATTACAATTGTCTGGGGTTTGCACCAACAGTAAGTTCTGCTCGGAATGTTTTCAGTCTAGTTACGCTAAATTGCCAAACAAACGCCATGAAGTTACGAGGTGCGGTGTCCCACCTTTGGAGAAAGGGAGAAACGCCGTATTTCTCTCATGCAAGACATACGCCGACCGGAATGAAAAATGATTTCAAATGAATTATAACCCGTTTTTATAAACGTTATAACTTTTTTAACGTGTATACCGAAACTAAAAATTGTTTTTGTGTAGTGCGGCATTTCATTTTTTGTGCGCATATTTTGAACATCCCTAAGCAAAGTTTGCAGGCTACATCAAGTTTTTAATTAAGCAAGGTATAACTTAAGTTAATCGCCTTACTTTATTTTTCAACTTGCATTTTAGAAACCTAAAAAAATCCTATATTAAGTCTCTCAACTGAATTTCTTCGGTTCAACTTGTATTTTTCAATGAAAATGGGATAAATTTCACCTATGCTTGTTAAATTTCTTGGTTTTACATGTGTTTGTTTATAATACATGACATAAACATAGCTCTAGATCCGCACCGTAAGGGAGAGACGACTCGAAATAATATTTTGCGAAAATAATTCTTTCAGCTAAGAGAAGAATGATTTAAGTACTGTATAAGTTTTTGTGTGTGCGCCAGAAACAAGACCAGTCAATTTATTTACTTCTTAGTTCAATCGGAAAAGCAAAATAGGACGATATTAAAATATTATTTTACAAAATGTGCGGCATTCTTCCCTAATTTACGCTATGCAACTCATGAAACCGGTACTTGTAACAACATGTTTGCTAAAATTTGGCATTAAAAATTTGTGCTGAAAGGACAAGTCACTGTAGAAACTTAAGACCACTCATGCTAAACATTATGATCATATGTACGTACATTCTACAGTCTTCACTTTCAAAAGTTTTCGGACAAAGTTTGTGGCGCAACTTCTGCTTCTCAAGGTTTAGTTATTCTTACTAATTGTGTTGTCCTTGGTTACGCACCGCAAATATTCGTTCCTCAATTTATCATACATACTGAAAGAGAGAAGTTGCTTGCGTTATGTGCGTTCGTATTTTACATTTTTTAACTCTTTCACTGCACGGAAAAAAAGTTTGGTTAGAACTATCGATTTCTGATGAAATTTATCAAACTTTTGGGTCCATATTGCACATTGAAAAATTCAGAAATAATTAAGAAACCAGTTTCATAAATTCTATCGAGCTGATTTGGTAATTGTCAGCGAAATGGCCACAGCAGTTCGAAAAAAACTATCAAAATCGAAAGAATAACAAAACCGATCTAGAGTGCACATGTGAAAGATTGTGTATCCAGAAAACACTATTTTGATTGAAAATCATAAAATTAGGAGTTTAACTTAAGTTTCTGCAAAAAAATACAAAAAAAGTGGAAAAATAGTATCCCTGCATAAAGCATTGAACATGGGTCCTCCGCGTGGCAGCAACGGACTCTTACTACTAGTCTAAATCGGTTGCCATTATAATTGATTACTCAAACGCATTAATATATTATTATTGTAAATAATCAACCTTTGTTTTGAAATGTGAATAAGGTGTGACTACAGCTTCCCTTTGTAAGCTTAAGAGGAATACTTGATGCACACAATTGCATTAAGTAGTTGCTGCATATGAATATCTAGCTCAGATGCGCAAGTAAACTTTATTTGCAGGCTTTTAACGTCGATATAGAGATGACTTTAACGTACTGGGTTATATCCTTAGCATGGATTGGGTCTAGTATGTCGACTTTAATCACATGTTATTAAACATGATCGCGAATGATTATACCTCAGGAATGTCTCTAATTAAATTTCCTTACAGCTTTATTACCCAAGATAATACGCTATTCAATCATTTTCTTTGTTGCACCAGCTTATGGATAACATTGCAATTTAAAGCAGGAGCAAACAGAAAAATGAACGGAAACAAAATTAAAACGTTGTCGCCATCACAAATAATGAAAACAAAATCATTTCTACCAACCTATCTTTTATGTAAGGCCTGTTTAAGACTCTTTCAACTGCAAATGTGCATTGGTATAAACAAAAGAGGTACGACAGGCCATTCGATAGATTACGAAACGCTTATTATAACGCGATTTTTCAAAAAGTTTACAAAATTTACAGTGGAAACTTGATAGTGCGTAAGAGATAATACGCGTACATTCCCCCCTTCTTCTTGCATTTCCTTCCTTCGTCAACGCATTTAGAGGCGTCATTTTAGCGACATATCATAGCGACGGGTGATGCAGAGGGAAGAGTCTCTTCCATTGGTCGCCATTCCGCTTGGGGGAAGCCTTTCACGCCACGAGACAAATTCAAATGTTCGCTCTCAAAATGGCTTCCTGCCCACAGCGCCTCCCCACAAGCCGTCTTGGAACACGCTCCCAAGCCTGTAATCTCACGGAACCAGATTATTGGTAGCAGTACCGATAATATACCTATCATTCCAGAGCCTTTTCCTGTGGAATATACCTTATTTACAGCCACAGCGAGACTCTATAGTGAGAAAGGAAATAAAAACAGACACAAGACCGCCGAAAACAAAGAGCACAACCATAAATGAGAAACAAAAGGCAATAGCCTTTCGGAACATATCAATTAGGAATTCTAGCCATCTTCAATCACAATAGACAAAAACGCTAGGTGCATTACCGTTTTGATACGTTGATGCCATTGAACGAAATAATTATGCTTTGTCACTGATGGGATGATCGGCACTAAACACCCGGAGTATCGAAGCTCTTTTAATAATAATAATATATTTGTTTATTTTCTGTGGAAAAGCCACCTTAGAAAAACAATACATTTACATTATAATATATCAGTCGGCACTAGTGAATACAAATAATAATATTATAGATGTGCACATTTACATTACATATGATATTATTTAATAGTGTTCAAGAATATACAATATACAAAGGTGGGAAGGACTTTTACAAAGAAAGAGTTTTATAAAGATATTTCCAGTATTTATATTTAAAAGATTCTATTGATTTCACTTGGATTAAGTTAGCTGGCAGAGAATGCCATAATTTTATTGCACTTACAACAAAATATTTTCCATATACATAACTTTTGTGTGGTGGAAAGTAAAAATAAACTTGTCGTCTAATTTTTAATGAGGATTCAGTAGTCTGTCTTATGGGAAACATATCATACAGATAAGCTGGCATATGATTACGTATTAATTTAAAAATGAACAATCCCAGGAAATATTTTCTCCTAAGAGAAACTGGTAGCCATCCAAGTTCCCGAAGGTGGGGACTGATGTGTTCAAACTTCCGTTTACCATAAATAAATCTGGCACATGAATGCATTAGCCGTTGGAGCTTAAGGTTTAGTTCCTCAGTAAGGTCATAATAAACTAAGCAGCAATAATCTAGATGAGGAAATATCAACGTGGAAATAAGTTTCTTTCTGGTGTCCATAGGAAGTAAATGTTTATATATTTTCAACTGATATAGTGTGGAATTTATTCTGTTTGAAATTTGGGATACGTTATCTTTCCAGGAAATATTATTACTAATAGTGACACCAAGATTACGAGCATTCTGGGAATAAATAATTTCATGATTATCAACCTTTATTTTTGGTATTTGGTCCAAATCAATACGCTGAAGCATACGTGTGCCTCCCATAATTAGGGCTTTAGTTTTGGCACCATTTAAAATGAAATTATTTGATGCAGCCCAAGAATGCAGTTTTAGCACCTCAGAATTCACTTTGCTTACGGCCTCTGCAATTTCTTGGGGTTTACAGTGGTAGTAAATCTGTAAGTCGTCTGCATAAAGCATATATCTACAATATTTCAGTTGCTGGGGCAGATCTAGAATGTAAATTGAGAAAAGAAGTGGCCCAAGTACCGAACCCTGGGGAACTCCAAGTGTGACAGAATTCCATTCTGACAATTTCCCGTCATGTCCCTTGACTGCTTGTTTCATACCATGAAGGTAAGACAGAAACCAAATCCCAAAGAGTTTTTCTTTTTCCCAAATCCTTAAAGAGTTTTTCTCTGGTTCAAGCATAAGTAGGTTGAGAGAAAAATAGCACAACTGGGAAGCATTTTCTTCAACATGGAGAAATACTGCTTTGGGAGGTTATCAGAGAAAGGGTTGGAGAGCGGTGATATTTTTAAAACCAAGTTTTCGACACTAAATTATTATCTTGGAATGTGATTAACTCTGTAAAAACATATTGAATTCATATACCAATCTAATGGGGTAATTGAATCAAACAAAATTCGGGATTTTAACTGTATAATTAATGTAGTAACACTGATCTTCTTGGAGAAGATTTTTTTAGGGGATTACCTCCACGCAAAAATAATGCCAGCCTGTTAAATATCAAACGTTTACGTATATAACAATTAAGAAACTCAATAATATTGATATTAAAAATAAAACAATACTTAAGAAAAGTTTAAAAAATGAAATATAAATTCAGACCTCGAGGTGTGACAGCAGAGAAGAGAAGAAAGCAATGGAGTCGTTTCAGAGATCACCCGCCACATATTTTAAGTACACATTCTCTCTCGCATTTGAATTTCGGCGATTTCCTCGACTTCCGCCGTTCGCAGCGGAAGCGAAGGCCCACGGGTCGTTCATCTGCGCATATGTCACCATTAGTTACTCGCTGGACCAGCGTGGGCGGAGACTATCTGTCGGAGGAAAAGGCTTCGCTCCGTGTGATGTGTATATATGAGGGCGGTCGACAGGGGGGAGATAGATATGGGAGCAAAAAGAGGGGGCGATGGAAGGTATGCATGGCCGTCGCGGCGTTGTTTGCAAGAGCAACAGCTGCTGCGGGCGTTGATCGATGGAGGGCGGGAATTGTCGAAAGATCTGGCTGCATTGGCGACTGCAACAGTCGCCCTGACCACTAACGAGAAAACGATCAAGTTCGCGTCAAATCTACTTCCCTTTGAGGCATTGAAATTTCCCTTTCTATCCCTACATTTCTTTATTTTTATAGCGATCAGAAGCATATATAGGTAAAGGACACAGACCACCCGCCCGAATCATGAAATTTGTTTACACTTAAGCTTCCCTGCGCCCGACACTATCAGCTATCATGGTACCACCTATCAATCATTCAGAATCCGTATGCTTTTGTATATTATTCTTTATTTTTTGACTTCACAGTCATCTAAAATGACAAATGTCATGAGATCACTGGTCAACCATCATAAGAATGGTATGACACAGCTCTTCACTTAGTTCTGACAGCTTATCACACCTACATAATTCCTCTCTTTCACATACTTTTTTACATGTTTCACGCATTTTATTCGAGGTCTTCCCTTTCCATTTCAGCCATCTACTTGTCCGTCGACGACTGTCTACATCAGGCCATTATGTCCCAAGAAATGGACGATTAGGTTGTTTCGTCTTCTTATACATATTTTCACGAGGCTTCTCTTCTCTCCTATTATTATTAGGACTTCCTCGTTACTAACTCGGTTAATTTGATCCTCATCACTTTTCTGCTGCACCTCCTATCGAAAGTCTCTACCAATGATTCCTCTGCTCCTGCCATTGTCCATGGCTCACTTCTCTTCAGAAGCATACTCCAAACGCATGATCAGATAATTTATTGAATTATTATTATGCTTCCATTTCTCGCTGTCAGTAATCAAATGGTTTTACAAAGAGTTTAGGCCATTTACAAACAGTATTCTAATTTTAAGATTTTTGCTTTCATCAAAGCATGCTTTTTGTGTTAAAATTAACGATTTTTATCACAGTAATTCGAACGTTTTCAGAAAAAAACTTCACAGAGAACGGATACGCAGGTCGTCCTCACAACACTGCATCAATGCAGTATGGCAGTTTTTAGTGTCTCCCCCCCCCCCCCAAACATTTCTGGTACCCCCCAGAAATTCCTTGCACTTCCTCGAACTTCCTCCGAACTTATCCGCAGAACTTCTCCCGCTAAGGACTTTTCGCGCTAAGGTTTTTCGCGCAAAGGATTTTCGCGCAAAGGCCCTGTAGCAAAAGGCCCTGTCTCGCAAAATCCTGTCTCCGGAAAATCCCGCCTCCGGAAAGCAGCATCCGAAAGCAGCACCGAAACCAGCCCCGAAACCAGCCTACCTGCAATCCAAGACTTATATAGGACTACTGCGGAGGAATACTTACTCCTTGGCAAGCAAGGGGAAATCGGTGCTAAGTCCATAGTATTGCACTTTGGAGTGAGAAGTTTTACCATTGTCCTATCACAACTCTCTCTCCCTCCAACACCTCACCCCACTATGTCTTTCCCCTCCTTGTGTTCCAATGAATATCCCTCTAATTCGACTGATGTCTCCAACCCAGAAGTTTGAGGGGAAAATTCTGGCTGGTATGCTGTTAACTCCAACTCAGGGACGTTGTTTTGTTGGGACAGCAATACCTACGCTTCAAACCTGATCTGCGCCAACATCCTGGGGTGGGAATGATTTACTTAACCCTTGAATTGGTTACAGTCTCATCTCCGAACGTTGGTAAAATACTTCATAAATTTTTATGTGCCCACAAAAACATCTCTACGCCTCACACGAAAAACGTCACACAGTTGGTAGATACCATAGGCCTCGTGAAACTGAAATCAAAATAATGTTTTATAATATCAAGTTTATTTAGCATGCAAATATTTTAAGGATAATATCTTCAATGAAATTCACGAATTTATTGATTTCATAATTGAAATAGATTTGAAATATAACAAGAGTATTTTACCATTTTTTTAATCCGTCGCTTGCTCCTCTCACTTTCCAGATATCAAAGAGAAAAAGTTAAACGAAAAACTGCAAATGGAATGAATATTTAGCCACTCTCAGCCACGAGTTTAAAATAAGTCAAGTCTAAAGTTACCAATGCCCAATTACCATGAGTTGGTGACGTCATTCGAGGTCTGGCTCATTTACTCGTTCCCGCAGAAACTTTCACTGTGTTAAGCATTCGCTCGCGAGAGAGAAAGAGTAAAAAGCAGCAATCCATGCGGTTCCCACCCACGAGGCCCTGATGAAACGGAGAAGTAGCGAACCGCTTATGAGTATGAACTCCTGATGTCATCAAATAACCTTTGGAAGGGTTAAGAGCTTCGATTTTTCGTCGCCAATGGCTCAAATAATTACACCGATGATGGATCTAAAAACACAAAAATGCGAGTCTCTATACTTTCAAATTGAATCAAAACCTTAGATAAAGTAATTACATCCATCCAGCGCAAGCCATCAGAGTCACAAGTTAAAAATGAAATTTTGGAAGAGTGTGAAAGCACTTAAGGAAAAAACACGTGAAAATAGACAAAGGGACACGGACTGCGGAGGAAAGAGAACTTAGTGACGACAGGCATGGCATCATAAAAATGGAGCAGAGGTTACCATGGTGACCCACTCACTCTTGTCTGCTGGAGAAGGAAATGAATGATGGATTTGAAGGAGAGGAGAAGCGAAAGAAAGAAGAAGAAGAGAGAGAGCGAGAGATAAAAGTTAGCGGAGCATCCGCTAAGAGGATAAAAGAGAGACGCCTGCTGTTCATTTTTTCCTCAAAAGATGCGATGCTGGGGAGAAAACGAGATTCGAAAGATGATAAAGCGAAGAGGCACAAAGCAAAATGGATGAAGGGAGACACTTGAGGGAGTGGCGTCCCTTAAAAAATAGACTTCATTTATGCGAGGACTACAGCTATTCGATAATCGAATATCCTAACTGCACTGGGTCGTGATAGCCATAGGAATAGAAGAGGGAAAGGATATTCAACAATATAGTTATACGTCAATAAGATCTCAGTACTGCGATGCATAGGAAGGAACGAATATGATATGAGCTCAGAATAAGACAGAGTTCATTTCACCAAAGAGTGTGGTCCACCATTTCCATTACATTTCAAATAATCTTCAAGTTTTTATGACAATGTAATAAATAATGAGACGAAGATGTAATAAACACCTTTGAGACGAAGATCGCATCTACGATGAACCTGTTCGGTGAATTTGTGAAAAAGACGTAGTGAGACTCACGGGTGATCCCCTTTCCAACAAAATTCCCAATCCACCCGAGATTTATGAAACGAGAAAAGAGTGCGATATGCCAACGATATGTACGCACTGCCGAAAGAACTTTCGCAATAAAATTTATGAAAGGCATGACGTACTAATAGTCATGAGGAAATAAGGGAGATATGATATTCGTAATTCCATAAAATTTGCTTGCACAACGCACTCCTATGTTGTTCAGAATGACTACCAATACAAATTATGTGAGCATGGAGTGCTTGAACGAAGCATCAATGCATTAGGTACAAGAAAGGTTTTTAAAAATCATCACCTTTTTTAGAACTTAAGTTTTTATTTAAAACTTGCAGTATAGTTTCTTGACTATCCTCTTCATTATATTACAATTTAATATTCACATAAAAATGATAAAGAGAGACCATGGAGACAAAACACTCATCTCTATAAAAAGAAGAATGTATGAAGTTCACGCAGTAAGTCATTCAGGTGCCACCCCTTACAAAGTTCCCAACCCATAGCGCAGCAACGCTGGCGAATGGACAGATGTTGGCTCCCTCTCCTGGCGGGGATGTTTGTCTTCCGATTGGCAACGATACTCCAAAGCGTCGCTCAAAAAACAGGCCAATGCATGCATGCGCCTCTTGTGAGATTTGCTTACCTAGCAGAAGAATTGGAGCCAACATCCTTGGCAATAAAAAAAGCGGAAATATATTACTTGTGCAGGTTGAAATGGCCTCCTTCCTTTATTGCCGTCGAAAAGCAAACATCGGGTGGAAATAACTGTCGGCATTTCCTGAAAGTTTATCTATTTTCCACATCCAAGTGCATTACGCCGAGTGCTGTCAGCGCAGGAGAGGGGAGCATGGCAGCGGGTGTTTGGTCGACGGCAAAAGTACCGGCAATACAGGGAAGGTGAATTGGTGAAAGCACACATCTCGCTGGTCCGAGGTTATTTCATTTAATTTGTCTTCGCACTACATGTCGATACATGCGGCTGGTGATTTTACGACGGAATCCTTCCATTTTGCATGATTTTTGCTTGTCTTTGTCTCATTTAGGAGTCCTTCGCACCTCCCACCCTTCATCGAATCCCTCTCTCTGCTCGTTCCTTTTCCATGAGAAATATCCCTCCCTCCCTGTCCCCAAACTCTCTCATCAGGCCGACGTTAATCGTCGCCTTATCTCCCCCGCTATAATTATCATCCGTTCTCTTTTATCCAACCGGGAAGAGAGAGAGAGAGAGAGAGAGAAGTATAACAAGAGGAGGTGAAGGAAAGGACCATTATTTGCACGCAAAAGAAGACCGACCCCTTTCATAATCAATTAATCACCGCCCATGTTTTAATTTGCCTCAGATTCCTCCCAGCCCCAAATATACATGCACCCTCCGGGTCTCTTTTGGTGTGTTCTTTCCGCCCCCCCCCCCCCCGCCCCCTCTCCATTGAGGAAAAGCCACCTCGAAATAGAACAAAGGCCACGCTGCCCACGCATCGTGATATTTCCACAGCGTCTTCACGCCTCAATCCAACGGCTCAGTTCTCGTGGATCCTCCTTGTCATTCTATTGGCTGAAATTGTAAACTACAGCTTCATCTACCACCATCCGCGCTCAAGTAATTTTCCCTTCACGGCGATCTCGCATCTTTCAATTCTCGCTCATGAGTGTAAGGATACTTTAAGTGGTAGATTTTGAGGTAAAGTATTTATAAACTAAGATCCCATTATTTCACAACATAATGAAATTACAGTCGAACAAATTCATAAAATAAAAATTAAAAAATCACAAGAAGTATCCATGGATATAAATAGGACTCAAATAAAAAATAACTACAAGTTGGCTTAAAAAATTCAAAATTTTTGGAACTATTCCACGGCCATCCAGCAATATCCCAATGTAATATTAAAAGCACCATTTGTGCTTCCTTGTTCTTTGAACTACTCCTCTCATCCGACGTAACGGATCGAAAATTGTGCATTTTCAAACCTTTTAAATCGGAGAGGAAAGAGTCGCTACCAATGCGTTATCTATTCCTTCGCAAATTTTAAACTGAGGAAAAACACGGCAACTCAAAAGCTGGGAATAAAATTGCGAAACCTTAACTGCCATGACGAAAAGGTGGTGAGGTCTCTATTTGATTGGCCAGCCTTTCTCCTTTCCCCCGTCCTCACGCCCTTTCTCCCTATACTTATTTCTACTGCTTCGTCTCGATCCAAAGGCTCAGCTCCACAATCCCATTCCGTTTATCTTCCTTCCCTCTAACTTTCTCAGATCGGCGCGCAAAATAAACACGGGTGAAATTGCGAGAGGGAACGGCACGAGAAAAACTAATAAAACATTTGTTTAAATATGCTAATGTTCGAGTAATTGCCTCCTTAAGGAATTCCAGGGTGTTTTGAGGAGACGTAGTTTGTCGCCTTTTCGCTAACCTTCCCTTCTCCCGCCATCTTTCCATTCCCGGGACCTTTTTCTTCTCTTCCTCCTTCTTAATTCACCCTCTTTCTTTCTCTCTCTCTCTGTCTCCCCACTTCCCACGCCTTTTCCTTTCTTCAGCCCCGCGAGGGTTGCATTTGCTCAGTTGTCATAATGAAATTGTGCCCGAGATGGGAAGTCTGCCGGGGCACCTCGAGCCATCCTTATCCCCAATCCTTATCCTGACTCGGCCCATGGAAAGCCTGGCGAAACGTCTTCGATTCGCATTCGAATGATTTTTTTCCTCGCCCTTTGTCCTCGCCAAATTAATTGCTCCTGCGAATTTCCCCGTGAGGTGCCTCGGGGAATTGGAGACATTTGCTCTCTGCGTTCCGCTCGATTGCGATGGGGCGTCGCTCTTCATCTTGTGGAAATACGATGATTAGATTCGCGTTTAATGAGAATTAACAGCCCAAATTCGCGCGAAAAGAGTATTTAATTACTCCCTATGTAAATGAATCGGGGAAAGAAGGTCCTTCGTCCGATAAATTCGCTCTCCCGCCAAATTCCGCTCCCCCTCGCTGAATCTCTTCGCGTAAAATTCCAAGTATTTCACGTCCAATTACAATGGCATATTTCAAATATATACTATATAACAGCCTGCCGCAACCGCCTACTCAGTAAATCCTGCTCACAATTTGTCGTAAAGCCCACAAAAGTCACAACTTATTTCCTTTCTCATCAGAACCATCATGCTTATTTTCAAACCGGCTCGGTATGCATCAGAATATCAAAGAGTAATGATGGCTAGGACTTCAAGTAAGGAAGTTATCATAGCAATTACACGGCAGTTTTTGCACGTATAGTTCCCATTACAATCGTATGTGCTACAAATATCCTTTTATTGGCTGGTTTCTGGGCGATGCACTCTCGGCAAAAATAATAGCATGGTATTTAAGGAGCAGTATTTTAGAAAATGGAATATAAAGACCGCCTAGTGAGCCTAAATTCAATATTTTCAACTAATTCTAATATTCATCATTCCTCGTGAAAAAGGGAGCATCTAAGTATTAGCTACATCCATTGTTTATATCTTTTCATGACGTAATATCTTTAAATGGTAAAATCATGGTTGTGCTTCTAATTGTTGTGATTCATTAACGAACACATGGTTGTGGCTTACTAATCATAAGTTTTGGAAATTCGTTAGTAAAATAAAACTTATGAGGCATCAGAAATTTTGAACCTTCTTCCAATGTTTATCGACTGCGGAATTGATTCACTAGCGCAATGTGATTCATTACCACCGGTTGTTACAAAGTATGACGCACCACTTTAAACTATGGATGGCAAATGCTCCTCCGCGGTCGGCGTCGCAAAAATAAAGAAGGGAATAGCCCTTAAGAGATTCCACTCCACGAAACTCACTAACATTTCGATACTAAAACTCACTAATATTTCGATATTCGCGGCAAATTTATGTATAGGAATTAAGGAACCGGGCTCTATTCAGCTAATAGGTACTTATTGATAACCAGACCACGAATTTTATAAAGCGGAGCGGAGAGTATATTAATATTCCTGTTAGTCCGCTTTAACCGTCGCCACGGTAAATATTTACATTCGCCAAAATATAGACGGGTATTTTTTAATTATTAAATTTCAAAGTGTAGGTCGTCTTGCGTAAAAAACATACGCACTCACGTTAGGGGTATTTATTTTCCATTTCGAAGGCTTATTGTACGAAAATATGAGAGGTAAAATAAGTAAAAAACGCTGGTCGAGCATTAAAAATTAATTCACAATGCAAATAAAATCAATTAAAAATATTAAACAATAGATTTAAATTTAAAAAATAAATTAGGAATATCTATGTGACATACTTCTAATGTAGTAATTTAGTTTCTTGGTTGTAACAAATCAACCAGCTTAGTAGCTCGTAATAGCATAAATAATAATTTCAACTTAATTGCAAATGAGAAAATACACAATCGCACTAATTATAACTTCAATTTTAGGAAAAAATGTACATTTTTTGCAGAGACGCCAATGTGATCAATGTGACCAAACTTATCAAATTTATTATTTTAGCAATCCATTGAACGCACTTATATTAATTAAAATAACTAGAAAAAGAGTATATAAGTACTGAAGTACGCAATAACTACATGAACATATTCAAAAGTAAAACAGGATAACAGTAGTATTTAAAAAAATTAACTGATAGCAATTTAATATAGATTCATCATTCTAAATTTGCATGGAGATATATAAAATTGAATTTTATGTTACCACTAAAACGTCGGAACTTTTCTCTGTTATTGGCTATAGAGTAGGCATTAGTGCATCACCGGTGCGTCAACAGTGTCAAAGAGAGATTTGGGAAAGAGAGACAGAATGAAGAAGCGTAGGAGTCCAAAGTGCGTTTTTCTAGCAACTCCTGCGAGGGAATGTTTTTATTCATTGTCGCATAATAAAACCCGGATTGACACGAATAATTTTTTAGAACATACGTTTGGCGTACGCTTATCTAAATGTGGATAATTCAGTATGTGTGACAGAAGATCGGATGAAAGCTTGCGTAAATTATACGAAATATAAATGATAACTCTATGAAGGCCCACACATTTCAAGACCATTGGAATTGTCTTTGTATCGACCAGGGATACTAGCGATTCGTAGTTTTAGATTTAAGTTCATTTCTAAAATTTAAAACTGTCGTTTTCATCAACTGCCATCCTCGCTGACGTGATTTTCATACCTTAGTAATGTGAACTTCCTTTCTTCCAATACTCACTGAACTTAATGAAGCGGGTTCAGGGGGTGTATTTTAAGAGATTTTATGTCTAAATATATAATACAATTTATTTAATAACACAATGAATCCAGAGTAGAAAGAGTTCTTGAAAACAAATTAAGCCCGAAACGCATACAAAGAGCGGAATAGCATCGAAACAAATTCGTTTTATGGTTCCGTACCGATGGCGCAAACAACGAGAAAATGGATCGAAGAAATTCAATTGAATTGGAGCGCTCCAACGGAGCTCCACTGGAAATTAGAAAATAACATCCGTTTTGTTTATCCTTTGAACTGCTTCCCTAACTCTCATCCTTTCATCGGAGATAACAGATGGAATATTTATATCTTCCTAATTCCTTAACGACTGAAAGGGAAGGGCTTCCATTTCATGACAACTTTCTCTGAGAGAGCAAAATATAGCGAAGAAAAAAGTTTTGTTGTGAAATAAAATGATTGAGCGCAAATCGGACATGCAATCAATTTACTTACGAAAAACAATACACGCTTTTTATGCTCGTAAGTATGTTTTCGTATTCCATGCCCATGGCAAAGTTATACTATCTTCTTATAATAAATAAAGTAATTGAAGTTAAGTAAATGGTTTTAGATTTTTACCATTAGATTTTTAGGATCATTTATGAGGAGAAAATAATAAAATTTCAATATTGAATGAGATTTTTTACAATTGCTGTGTTCGGAGCATATTTTTAGGAACATTCGGTACCACAGTGGAATGATAGTGTCAAATGTTTTCGCGTTTACGACAAATTAAAGTCCGCATTCTCGAGGTATCACTCGAAATTGAAGCACATAGGATGAAGCACTAACCCAGAAAACCTCTGAATCGCCATATAAGAGTGAGTACCAACATTTTATTTTTGTGAAAGATTATCATTATTTACCTCAATAACTTTCACCCTCAGCGCTATCCAAATAAAAATTAACAAGGAAGGAAATCCCTACGGACAAAACAATTTGAATAAAAGACGCAGTTGTCAAAAGACCGTGAAGATTCTCCACAGTTGTCAGCTAAGGAGGAAAGGGAGGAGTAGAGTTGGGCGTGGAAAAATTCCAGCCCAGTGGAAGCAAGTCTTGGGAAGAAAGTGGGCAAGGGAGGGAGGGAAAGCCACGGGGGACACCTCGGAGAGTTTATGGGGGAAATGAGAACAAATTAAATTTAATTCAAGAAGAGTCGGGAGACGTCAGAGGGGCGGAAGGGGGTGGGAAGAAGGGGCCGTGGAGAGGAGGAAGAAAGGGGCAAAATGAGGAACGATGGGGAAGGACGCGAGGAGGAACGCGAAAATGAGGAAAAGATTGTGAGAGGGATTGAATGGATTAGGCACTTAAGAGAGAGGGAGGAAAGAAAGAAGATGGATGAGAGAAGAGGCAGACGATAGTCAACGAAGCGGTTTGCAGCAGAAGGATGCGAGCACTGCGCAAGGAGCAATCATAGTGTCCGAGACACTTCTTCTTTCACCCTAGTTCGAAGGCTATATAGTTCACTGCGCTAACGCTATCGCCCGTTCAAAAGTTGGCGAAATTCGCGGAACTGGAGCGAGTGGAGGGGGAAGTGATTGTGGTGGGGGAAGTTTGGGAGGGTAGGCGAAGCGCTCGGACCGACTGAGTCTACATCTACGTAATAGCCTGCAATCCACCACTATGGTGTTTGGCAGGGGGTGACCAATCGAGATGCATGCGAGAGGATGCCCATATGCATACCACACGCTCACAAACATAGTCCGCACGATAAAAAACAATGCGTGCAAATTCATACAAAGTCATAACTTCCCAACGGTTATTAATCCCTATAGATATTCCATTTAAAGCTAGATTCAAGATATGAGTGACGTCCCAAGCAAAAATGTAAATTTTGGCCAATGGCAGTACTTCTTCAAAGTAGGCCACCAGGTTTGAAACGAACTTCACCCTACTGCTGCCCTAAGGTTTTATTTCCGGAAAAAAAACTAAATTTACGAGCTACCTGAGAGTTCCGTAAATAGGAGTGTTGGGACACTTGCCGTTAAAATAAATGAAAAAAGGAGGAGATACGTGTTGATGAATTTGAGAATTGATACCTGTCGGCCATTTGTTCCAATTCTTTATTGTTCGGGGAAAACCGAATTCTATTCTTATTTGTTCAACAACATATCTCCCTAGTTTCATTGTACCTTTCGGACCAAGGAAGATTGTGATGACCCGAGATGATGTTTTCTTGGTCGCTTCGGGAGAAATCTGTTCTCAATATCTCAAGTTGACTGAGCCTCGCATTTAACCTTTAAGTCCCCCGGAATACTTCGTCTGGAAGCTGTGTAACGATCTCAGTTCGCTCGTAGCAGTTTCTGACGAATTACTCAATTTCATTTTTATTTTTATTGTGTTAAAATAATATAAAGTCTTTCTACACTAGATACCATTTTCCTGTCACATATTCCAGGTGCTGCCTGACGAGTGCGAAATATCACCTCTCCTTCACTCATTCAAAAACATATTTTTTTCCAAAAATCTTGATTTTTTTTGCAAGCATTTCCAGCCCATTTTCAACAACTCTCACGAGGACAGATTCAAAATAAGAAAAAGCAGCGAGGGAAAAGAATGCACCCGTCGGAAAGTTCGAGATTCGTAATAGCAACTACGCGGAACTATTTATTGAGTTAAACATTATAGAAACGTTATCTCATGGCATAAATATGTTCTGTGATAAATAATAGTAGGAATAAATAATTTTTTAATGCTGTAGGCATTCAGAATTTTAAATCCCCTAGAGATTTCGAACAATACAAATTTGTAAAATAATTCCATCGAATTATCTACCAATGATTGACTCAGTTCAGAAGAATTGCGAATGCCTCGGATGGACCTAGAAAGTATGAGCGACTACTGATTATGATAATAAGACAACTTTTTTGACAGAAAAATCGTATAGCAATTAATGGACAAGTGAACTTCACAGCAAGACTCTTTCATGTACCTAAACATTTATGATGATGATAATAAAAATATAATTTATTTTCATAGATTATTAAATCGGATGTGAACATTGCTACTACGCAGTTCATAGCTCAGCAATTAGTTTAACGTCTTAGGATAGCCATAATTTGAAATCGTTAACAAATGAAAATATACAACAAAGAAATTACCAAGTACCTTCCGTTGAAGAATGATCTTCATTGTGATAACATTTGATCTTCAGATCCTGTCTCATCTTTAAACTAAATTATTACAGCAAATATAATTAGACTTCTAAGATTAAAAATAAATTGAAAATCATTAAAATATTAAAATATAAAACTACAGGACAATGCACACCACAGTGCAGTGCATTATATAGTGCATATATCGTTGATAAGATCAATTTGCTTGAACAAGTTACGAATAAGTACACACAGCCGTCATCTGAATTTTTGTAAATGTGAGTATTTGTTTGATTTGGGAAGGTTTTTCCAAGTTTTTGAAGCGGCAACGGTAAATTATTTTTGAGAAGTTGTGTACTGATAGTGGGATACATGAAGATGATTGAGTTCAGTCTTATTAACAAAATTAGACCTGATCCTAGAGGTACTTCATTATAGATACACCTTCATTCAGAAAAGTTACCTTTGCTGTGTTTTACTAACTGGCGTTGTACATTTAGATTTAGGTTTGAATAAATAAAGGCAGATTTGGAGTCCAGTCTCTTGGGAAAGAAGTCAATGATGAACTGTGGTTCATTGTTTTGAAGCATGGAATACACGAAACAGGAACATTTAAAGTTTCTTCTTGTTTTGATATCCATCTTGGAGAGATTATTTAAGTAAGGTGCTATACGTTCATCTTTCTGTAAGTTATACACGAATCTTACTGTAATCCATCATGCATTGAAGCTTAACATTAAGTTCTGCGGTAAGATTATAAAATTCCAGGAGGCAAATGTCGAAGAGTGGAAAAATCAATGAGTAGACAAGTTAACTTCGTATGCCGATAGGCAATAGATTTTTATGAAGTTTCCATTGACGAAGTGGATCATTAACTTTATTTGAAACGTACAAAATGCTATCTTTCCAAGACTGTTAATTGGTGAAGATGACCCCCTAAGTTTTTGGCTGTGTTGGAGTACGGTATATAAATTCTCTGGCCGTCAATCTTTGGCATATCGGCAGTATTTAGTCCAGAAATTGACTCTAAATAATTAATTATCATAGATTTTGTTTTATAACTATATATTTAAAAAATTTCTTGTACCCATGAGACGATAGCAGATACATCACCATATACTAATAAAATAGTTTCTGGAGATTGCGCGGGTGATAGTGTATAAATTTGGAGTTCATCAGCGTACATCATGTATTTACATTTTTTTAAAAGGCAAAGTGCCCCACATAGAAAGAAAACAGCAATCTAACAGCAGGACTAACCGTTGAGGTACTCCATTACTGAAACACATTCATTCATTCACTAGTTATATTTGCAGTGTTTTACTAACTGGCGTTGTCCATTTAGCATCTAGGTATGAATAAAACCATTTTATTGAGGAACAACAAAAAATTAGGTTTCTCCATTCTTATATAAAGAAAGAATGCTTTACACAGTCCAAGTCAAACAACAGAGGTACATTCAAAACATTTTTGCCAATGGCAGATCTTATATCATCAGAAACTATATTTAAGGCCGATTAAGTTGAGACGTTTTTGCGAAATCCTGACTGAAAAAATCAAAAACCTTACTTAATATGAGGTACTCGACAGTTTGTTAACAGTTTTAATGGGCCGCTATTGGCCAGCTCGAAAGCAATTGACCAATAGTAACACACCGAAATGGGCTAAGGCCTTTTGAAAAGGAACCGATCCATTGGTTGGCTGGATTTTTAGGAGATTTAGAATCGCAAATAATATCTCTCTCCCTCCATCTAAAGATTCACTTGCAGCGAGAAATTGTATTGCATTAATGAATTGCATCATTTTTCCATTCATAGAAATAATAGGTCATAATTGCGGATATATAGTGCCTCCCAACACGAATACTTTGGCAAATCCAGTACGGAAGTTTCTAATTCCTCATGAAAAGATTTGATTGACGTGTAATTATGGTTATAAGAGGCATGATCGAAAGAGGTTTGAATCAGAAGTACCAGATGTAATATATCATTTCCATCGGTATAATCAAGTTTGAGGGAAATTGACTCACATGCTTACGGGAAAAACAAAAAAGTTTTAGTATCACCATGGCAACTACATCAATGAAAAAATTAATAAATAACTTCCGGCGCGACTTTACTTTGCAATTACTTTTGCAATTAGTTCAACTGATTCACGCGCTATATAGTGGAAGTTCTACAAATCGAAATAAAATGAATTTGCACTTTTCCACAAGTATTTAATTCGATCGTCGCGTTTCCGCTCTCGGAGACATACCAGAGGATGCATCGCCTGCGAAAGGACGTCTTGTACCAGATGGTGGTGGCTAGGGGAGCCGAAACGCGTCATACGAATTAAATTATTGTGAAAAGTGCAAATACTTTTTATTTCGATACAGTCTTGCAATTCTACGATTGCGTCCCCTCAATCCGCTTTATGCACCATCGTGGTTGCTTGAAGACAAGGGACGGATGAGAAGTGAGGGGAGGGTGGGTGGATGCGAGGGAATGCAATTAGAAGGTCGTAAGGGTTTCTGATTAATTGGGCGGTGGCCGCAGCGTGGCGCTGGTGAAGAGGGGTGCTGGTGGAAGGGGGGGGGGGGGAATTGGGATTCTTTGTTCTGCGGCGAGCGAGACACGAAGTGGAGAGCATAGTGGCGCCTCCTCTCGGAAGGGGAGGAGAGAAAAGTTGAGGGTGGGTGACGTCACTACATGGGCCCCAACATACTTACCTCGAGCGTCCGAACGGTGACGTGGGCATTGCATTGTATCACGTGACTTGCACACGATATTCGAATGGCGCAACTACTGCTGCGAGTCTGGGTGCGGAGGAGAATGATTGAAGGGAAGCTTTTGTGGGCGAGTATAGTTTTGAAAATATATTTAAAAGGCTATTTTTCACTTTGGCATGGGCCTAATTTACCCTCCGGAGCTCAATGAAGTGGAGATCTCCACGTTACGTGATAATTACACGCGATGGTTCACGGAAGAGGGTTCTCGCAACTCGCTCACTCCTTACTCCGAGGTCCGATCTCCTGGCGCCCAATTTAATTGATTGATAGATTAACCAGGAAAATCATCATCACACCGTTTCATCAACGTTTATTAAATAGGTCAGTTGAAAGTACAAAGAAGTTTCTTTTTACACGTTGAACGTAAGAAATTACTTTCATCTCCCATTTGTGAGATAATTAACTTCAAATTTTCATGAAAACTTATTCCACGTATGGAAAAAAAATTGAAAAAGCCCGCTTTAGACGTATTATTTGGCTGATGTAAAAATCAACGGTTGTCACTTGTGATTATCCATAACCTCCTATTTCTACAGTTTTCTAAGTTGAAACACTTCATCTTAGCTAATAGATAGAATCACGATAGACCAATTCAAACTGTCTCCGCGGTGCCTCCCAGTTGCAATAGTCCAGCATATGCAATAAGGCAGAAGTCCAGCACATAAGTCGACTCCTCAGCAGTAAACTTTGACCGCATTCATTCTCACTGTATTTTGCTTGCTTCCCAGCAACTAACCCTCGATGCTTTCCAGCATGAATATCAGTAGAGCGGTACCCATGACAACTTACCTATTACGCTTCACAAAACAAATGTAATATTGTTTCGAACACATGAAGACGTGAAATATGTTTGCCTACAATTTAATACTTCGATGAAAGATGTCCATTAGTCTTTTGACCTTAATTAAAAAATCAGACGGTGAATATATATTTACATCCGTTTATAACTTCTTCACAATAAGCAAATGTATAAACTATAATAAGTTATTGTTAAGAATGCATGAGAGAAAGGAAATAATAGCTATTTTGAAATGTTGTAAATTCACAGTAGAGGGAGACATCTCAATCAAATTAATGAAAACCATCAACAGTATGGACACAAATTCAACTGGAAGAAGTCGGCACCTAAAATTTGGTAAAGATGTGATTTACAACTGATATATACACCGAGTTTTGAAATTTGATCAGGATACTTTATGAGCCGTCATAGCATTTAAAAAATTATCTTTCAAAGGAAAGTCGTCAACATCATATCATTTTATGAAAGTAGTATTGGCTTCCAATTTCTTCTCTCAGACTTCATTGGAGCACTAGACGGGGACGCCATTACGATGACGATGAATTACATCAGATGATATTGCGATGCATTTTCTACAGTCGTATGTTTTCCTGGCAGGAGTTATTTCAGTGGAAAGGAATTAGGGAATCGGAGAGCGCGTTGGTCGGGAGCGTTGGGCGGAGATCCCAATATTGGGTGGGCCCTTTTTGAAGGGCCCTGGGCCCTCTGAGTCGATAGGGGGGGAAGATACGACCACTGGATAATTAACGGACTCTCGGAATAGCAAAAAGAAAACCTTTGCTCCCACCAGATAATTAAAACTATTTCCTAAGTCACGATAAAAAAACCTTCGAAAAGCGATCAGAGAACGTACCGTTTCCTTCACAGGCCCAACGCATTTCAGCCACCACAAGCCTCGAAATTGGAGATCCAATGATTAAGGATTTTGTGCGCAAGAGTCCTTTGTCTATAACCCTCAAATAAGACATTCTTGTAGAAAGCAACTACTGTTTGTACCATCTAAATCAAAGGCAAAAAGCGCGCCACCCCCATCATCCAAGCAATTCGGAAATCAGAAGATATTCGATTAGAATCCGACTGCATGGAATTTCCTCCTTAATGTGCCATGGTTTCTCCGTGTGAAAAGCATTGAGTGGACTTACTATTTTGTCCATTGATTAGAATAAAATGTATCGAATGTAATGTTCTATCATCAAACATCAAAACTTCGATCAAAAAAATTTAAGTGAGGTTCACTTCCGTTTTGAAACAATTATCTCAAATTAATAACTGGTAAAGCACTGAAAAAGATTCCAAAAGGAGAAAATGGTGAACTATGAAACGACAAATTGGCATCGCAAAACCCAAGAGAAAGAGCGTCTCTAGATAATAAATTAGCCGGTATCACTGGATTAAATGAATAGCAGGTCTGCTTAGGTACAAATACTTTATGACTACTGTATGAAGCACTTATCTTTTAAAAGTTTCGGTAAGCACCCATGAAATAGCTGGCTTGCAGTCGATTTAATTTTAATAAAATCAGTCTTTTATTTTTTTATAATTGGAGTAAACTGTAGAGGCAAGAGTCTCAGCCTCATCGGAGTTTATGATGTGTAAAAGCAATATTCAAAGTTGAAATAACTGTAGCTAAAATTCGTCATGATTACTCTGAAATGGGCTGAGTTGATATAAAATCCATGATTTAAAAAGGTGATGTTTTAGAAAATGATATTTCTAAAAATATTTTAGGTCATATCAATTTTTAAATAACCACCACTTCCATAATTTTGTATTTGTAAATAATTATAAAGCGTAGCACATATTTCCTGTAGCACGAAATCTATGTAAACGTGAAACATCACTTTTTACCTGTTTCCCCAATGTCTGTGAAGCAAAATATGTTTTTTTTGGAACTGAGCATTTTCTAAATATTTCACGGCTGAAAATTCCATGGTAATGCTCTGTTACCGCATCTGTCTTACGCTGTTCACTGAGCTTAATCAGCTTGTGTATGTCGTATTAAGTATCTCGTACTATGCGGCGTCTCACCCCGATTCACCCAAAGTAAATGTAGGCGATTCCTCTTACTCGAAAAGTTAAAGTCTTGTAACGAATGATGACGTATTAGATTGCGTAAAAAGCTAGCATTTATGTAGGAGGGAAAGGATGAGACAATGCAAGTGCAGAATCAAGAGAAACCCTCTTCCCTCGACCGCAAAATGAACGCGATTCATTCACGCCTGGCCGAGAAAGTTATTCGCGGAAAAATACGAATACTTTGACAGGCTATTTAGAATATTTTATCCAGCACTCAAGCATTATTAATGAATTGACCATTCCCAAAACATTGAGAAAATCGAGGAAAAGTTTGGAATAAAATTTCCCTTAGGCGCAACGATAACAAAATGAGTTTCACTCCGCCACCACCCACGAACATCATCCCTCCACCCTCCAAACAGCCCTCGTCAACCCCAAGGGACCAACAGCGCCTCCTACGGCGTGTCACCCAATCGCGTCAATTAATTACATTCCCCTTGCTCAGGATCGCGCGCTCTCCCTCAATTCAATTCGGCCACGCACCGTCTAATAATGCTACACTTCCTCTTCAAGCGAAAAAATAAGAGAGGGAATTTTAACGATAGAATGACCGATTTTTGGCAAAAAACTTCCGGAGGGATTCCATCTGCATGTGTATACATTTTAAGAAATTGCGCATGGTGGATATTGATTAGGATTTTCGGCATAAAAAAAATTTAGACAGCCGAAATGGAAGAGACTCATCCTTGCAGACTCTCCATCGTCTAAACGGAACTCCCAATGCAATGCATGTGGCCTTTTGCTGTTTGTTCACAGAAGAAACTCAAGTTGGCGTCTTGCCCGAATTAGCTTTTTCCCCCAAGCCATTGTTAAATTTGTCATTAAATTTTTCATCAATTATTCCAATAAACCTGCCTTAATTGAACTGATTTGGAATCAGGAAATTAATACGCAGACTCCATGTGGAAGGAAAAAGACCGTAATATTACTATATAGCGAAAAAAATTTCCTTTGACAACTCCCTCCAAATTTTCCCTCCATCACTTCATGCGTAGTAACAGGGTCTCAGGGCACGGCCACCCCACCTATGCGTCGCACAGTGGGACCAAATCTATAAAAGGTGGCCATAATTAGAAAAATGAAAGTTCGGGGCTATGATTTCTTTTTACATGGTTGGGAAGACACTTATTTGAGCTGCTGAGAAATGAGTTCGAGAAGCAGGTAAGTGTGCAACTCTTCGTAAAAATCACTTTCAAAGTGACAGCTGCGCTGCTGGGATACATAGCCTCCCTCTCGCTTCGAAATACCCTCATCTTCTAGACTCCTCCTAACCTACCCAATTGGCTAAATTTAAAATTAAAAAAATAGAATCAACGCAGCAATGTGCATAGATAAAAAATGTTGCTTTACCATAACATTGAAACAAAATTAAAATTATTATTAACATAAATATTAACCAATAAATTGCACAACTTTTATTCAAAAATAAAAATACGAACATCATTAAGTTATATAGCAGTGCTCTTCTATAGTTATATGATTATAGCCACAACTCTCGGCTATCGAAACAAAAAAAAATTAACCGCCCCAACCCGCCCCTTCGTGAATTAATGAAGAAATACGTAAGTAACCTCCAACCGTATGGACGCCGAAGCGCGCAGCTTGTTGACACGTTGCATGCAGGAGGGAGCACTTACTTTATAATCAGCGTAACAAAATGAGTTATTTTGCAATAAATTGACGCAACAAAGACTCAAGACAAAGTATATAAAAAGTTGATGCTATAATATCTCTGAAAAAACTGTAGTGGACTTGGTCGTGAGATTGATGTTACATTCCGACTCGATTATTGTAAGTCAGATTGTGATGCGGTCCAAGTCATCAACAGTTTTATGTTCCGGAGCCATGAATATTTTGTATGAATCCTACCTGATAGAATCAGGATCTTCATCGGAATCGGTAGACGATTCTTTGGATGGAACGAAGTCTGATTGAAATTTGTGTTTACGTTTATAAGCCTGTGTGCGCAGCTCTTTTCATATTCAACGTAGAAAACCTACTATATAATAATGTGTGTTAACTTTTTATGCATTCTTATAAAGGCATTTCAGTTATTATTTAATAACTAAAATAATAAGTGGGTTTATTCTATAGTGCAGTTTTGTGCTTAGATAATTATTCATGGGACGAATTAGAGAAAGATGATATTTAGTGTTTGCATTTTTTTAAGTGAGTGGTCGCGGGCCTGTTCATATTCTACGCAGATTGACTGTTATACAATAATGTTTTCTAATTTATTTGCTACCTTATTATGCTCCAGCATATATTTTGAAGCCATAAGTATGTATACATGCTTATAACGTGTACATTAAGATACATGTAACAATATCGGAAATTAATTCGTTTAGAATGTTTGAAAATTAAAAATAGCCATAAAATGATTATAATTATTTAAAATAATTCATAAAATTATTAATCGATTGCCTTAAAGCTTTGAAATGTATTTCATTTAATTTTCAAAATCAGTTTCATATTCGTAATATAATATAATTAAAAATATTCCCCCCTTTTTACTGGACATAAGGAACAATTACTGTCTTATTTTAGCAAAAATTCCAATTTTTTTGGAAAAATGTAAATTTTCTTTATATTTCAATAACATATTCGGAATAAGCGACCTCGAAAACTGTTATATTCCAAATTTCAAACACATTACATGATATTTAATAATTATGACCACCTTTTAAGCATTTGGCCCCACTGTGCGTTATGGCGAACGGTGTTCCACAGTGCCTTTTTCTGCTCCTTTTCTACTTGACCAACCCGTCCTTTTGATCTTTTGAATGGCCGAATTGAATTCCCCTTTCGGGTAAAAGGGAATTCAGAAATGGAGACGGAGGCGCTTTAATAAACGAAAAAGTTCGGTCGAAGACGGGAAAGGAGCAGAAGGGAATATACTTCACACTATAACTGGCAATTGAATTGTTCTTGTCGTCCATGAGAACGTTCTTAGAGTCGCCTGGGCGACGGAGGAATGCTAATCAGCTTCTTCTTTAACTATTTAAATATGGAATCAACGATTTCGCAGCCTCATTGAGCCGTCACCTTAATAAAGCAGAGGGTGGTGTGCCCGTGAAACGCTTTCGCCGTTTGGCCGGAGAATTCAAAGCGAAAGTCTTTTTCTGCCCTCTTAATTATCAGACATTCTCTGCGGGACGTGTGAAGAGTGTAAAATGCAAAAACTGAGACCGCTGTGAAATTGTTACGCGGAAAAAAACTGCCTCTCGCGGGAACTCCGTAACTCGTCATTACAACTACGACATTATTATTGCAGTGATATTGGTGCCGTGATTTCATATTTTGTTATTAAATGCCTTCAATTTGAAGTCCATAACATACCGAGAGAATAAAACATTAGCGATATCTGAAGCAAAAATTTCGAAGGAGTTGGAATTGAAGCCAGAGGTGATGCAAAGGAATACTAACGATCAATGGCGTAACTATGGGGATATATAAACAATATAAACGTAAATATGGGGATGAGGGGATAGATAACCCCCTAAAAGCTTCAGAAAAATAAAAAATATGTAAAGTTATTGTCTGGTGTAATAACTGCATCTATTTAAAGTTAAATATTTAGTGCCAAAATGATGTAAAATGCATTTCCAGGTGTGTCATTTTTCAAAAATTTGCCGTCGACCCATCCCCCCACCCTACCTCTCGTCACCACCCCAGATCATCCCCCCCCCAAGGTGTATTCCTAGTTACGCTCCTGCTAACGACTAATTGCATACATGCAATACATCATTGAAGCAACGGCGAATCTTAAAGAAATTGAGAAGAGAGAAGTCTTCAGATAATTCTAAACAAAAAGATAATGCAAGAGATAAACATTATCCGTAACAAAATGAAAAACGATGCGAAAAAATTCCCAAGATTACCATAAACAGGACGATCCAAAAGAATGCCACTACTTTAAAAATTTGCATTTAATGAAGGAAACACAATAGAAACTTGTGATATGCATAAAAAAAAGAGTATTCAAAGAGTTTTTTTTTACTTCACAAGTTCACATATGTTCAATATGGCTCCGTCTAAACTCTCGAGCGATTCCAACCCGACAGACACTCAAACTCGTATCACGCTCCCAACAGCATATGGGGCGTAGCAGTTCGGATAGCTGCTGTTATTTCTTATTTCAGATCATCAATACTTAATGGTAGGGGTGGTCGAAACAACATATCCTTAACATAACCCATCAAGAGAAAACAGCGGATTAGGTCGGGGCTTCTTGGAGGACAGTGATGGAGGACGTCGGCATAGACTCTTGTCAACAGCGCCTCAAGCGAACAAATGAGCAACTAAATGAAACTAAAAGCATTTAAAATGGAAAAACAAGTTCACCTCTAAATTCTTCTGCACTTATGGAAAGTAGGTATTTAAACTGGCTACAAGCCTGCTTGGAAACAAGTAAGGAGCTGGATATTGTTTCTGCTTTTCCAAAACACGAAGACTTCGAAATTTGAAAGATTCAAGATTTAAATTACGTTAGAAATATTTGAGCCGGTATTAACTTCATATGCCTTTTAGGAATATAAATAACTTTGAGTTGTACAACGTACCTGTTATCCTACAGGGCTTTTCATTACCAGCGCACCATGCCATTCTAAGGTTTTTCTAAATGAGTTTTCAATGCATTTTTCTCATCTTAGCATGCGTAGTGTTACTTCCTTAATTTTTTTCGCGTTAAATAAACTCTTTTTAAATCTAGCCTCACATGGATGACCTTATTATAGTTACTATAAACGTCGGCTTTTGGTGGAGGAATATTCGTGGCTGTTTTCTGTGTTTGAGTAAGTCTCGAGTTTCCTCGAGCGATTCATGATAAGAATATGAGCACGAATTTTTTACGCCTTATTTTTATTATTATGGGCATTCTTTGGTAATTATTGAGGCACCTTGCCAGAGCCATGGCGTTGTCAAATGATTTCCTTCTTCATGAAATGCACCTGACGAAATGGCATCGATTCACCGAGTATATCCTCCCACAGAATCATACGTAGCCTCAGTCCAATTCAGTCCCAGCGAGTGCTTTTTCCTTTACTTTTCCGCTAAGAGCTTTCCTCCGAGGAAGCCTTGCAATAAACCAACCTACATTCTGCTCCAAAGCGGGGATACATTTTTTTATAGATTTACTCGGCTCTTCGCAGGATTTTCTCCTATACTCGGATGAGATGTATCCCTTTCAAGGAAAGCTTCTTGAGTGCTTAAGGTGAACCGTCGGAAAAAAGTACCTGCGCTACTCTTCAACAAGTTTATCCAGAATTGCAAAGAAAGGTTTTCTTCGCATGGAGCTGAAGAGATGTGACGTGGGTATTGTCAGGGGATAAAAGTCATTACAAACTTACTTTGCCAGTGCGTAAAATAAATTCTGAGACAATTTTAAAGTAATGATTCAGCGGAATAGTTGTTCTGGTTGCGTAATCAAAAAATGCTAATATGTGCTAAAACTCCCTCTCTCTCTCTCTCTGCATAAAAAATACTTCGCTCTCGCTCGGTTGCGTTTTATCTCGACTCCTTTCGACGCATAACATGCTTAAAACTTTCGCTTCTTTTTTCAAATTGTCAGAAATTCTGCAGTAAAGCAATTATATGATAAACCCCCTGAATCCATTTTGTACCCTAAACCTTATATACCTCTGTATGCAAAAAATTGCTTTTAAAACTGCACAAGTATTTTCAAATTTGATCCGTGCGAAAATATTTACGTGGGTTTCAATACCGCCAATATTGCAGAATCTATTCTTTCATTTCGGAAAACGTATGGGAAACAGGTAAACATTCTTTACGTAATCGTAGCGATTCTTCCTCTTTAGCCTCAATGGGTTTGAAATCGAGATATGAATACAGTTATGACCATGAGGATAGACTACATCTAACTATTCAAAACGAGTGAAAATTTAGTATTGCTATTTGATCCAATGTTTTCACTTTCTATACCATGCATTGATTGAGATGTTGGGCGTTAAGGATTCGAATCTGTCCCGGCGAGTGGCGGCTGTGAAAGTCTCTCGGGCTCCCCACCGGGTTAGACACTCCATTCTTGCCGATCTTCCAAATTGGAATGAGGAGAAATGGAAGGATGAAGTAAGGATTAGAATATACCAAGGCAAAAGTATTTTCACCTAAAATTTGGAACTTATCAACATCTCAAGGGAGAGTATGCGTATAATAAAGATAGTAGGTAGGTGCTATTTCAAACTGGTGAATGAGGGATTATTTGTCTCTGAAGGCAAAATATTACGCCGAAGAAAAGACATCAGTTCAAACGTTTTTACCTCTTTAGTAAATGGTAAGTAAGGCACATCTACATACTATCCCACCATACTTTACCACGGCTGTGACTGTGCGTATCCATGTCTATGATCTAATGACCTCTATATAACAGGTTTGCCCTTTACACTGCTGTTGTGTAAACATAAAAATCAGAAAAAATATATAAATTTTATCAACGATAAAGAAAACATAGCAACGTATCTTGCTTGCTGCTACATATTCTGCTCGTATTTATTGAAAGTAATGCAAAGGATGAACAATTTTTCACCCCTTTTGTATCTATCACTTCAAATGAGAAATGAATGGAAACAGATTGAGAAATGAATGAGATTCCATCGGGTTGGACTATTTCGCATGAAATGAAAATCGCGGCGATGACGAATCGATGAAAGAGGTGGGGGGAAGGGGGGAGAATGAATGTGGAGGAGTCATTGATGAGGGGGGGAGGAAGTTTCAATTAAAAAGTCCTTGTGGGACGCGATCCCCGAAACACGGCAACCGCCGTTCGCGCCGTGGCCATTGACGAGTCGTCGTGGGCGGAGGGAAGGGTTGGTGGGGGGAAAGGGGTGTCTTTGAAAAGAAAGAAAGGCTTCGCTTCGAAAGGGATTTCATTAAATGAACTCGCAGGGCTCAAGAATAACGGAGCGCGCGGGGTGGGTGTTTTTTGTGATCACGTGATTTGGGGGAGTATTGTCGCCGCTGAGAGCAGCTCCCACGCCCCATCATGATACACGATTTCTCATTCACATACATTTTGCTGATTTAATTGCTGGCTTTCTGAATTTGGATGGAACTCCATTTCAGATTATATAATTTACTCCAGTTCACTTAATATGCATCAATTATTGGTTGAAAGTTGGCATTTATTTTCCCGTACATTATAGCAACTTTTACAAAAATTCCATTGAGTAAACATTAAGCTGTTAAATTTTTTTTGACATTTGTTGGCAATCCACAATCATAGCAATGTAAAACTTGTTACAACGAAAATTGGCGTTCCATTTATCACACCTATGATTTTCATGTCAATAAAAATTAAGTTAATTCCTAATTTAACATCTTAACATAACTATCTATTAAGCTATTGGTAAAAATGATTCAATTTTATATTTTTGTACAGTTGGGCCTAGAGTGCTCTTTAACTAACTATTTAGACAGAGAGACATCCATTAAATACGGACAATAATCTCCGGGAGTTGCAATAAGTACTTGAGGACAGGGGACATTAATTTGCGCCCTCGCACGCGAGCAGCAATAGCAATGGAATCGAATGGAATGGATTCCAGATAGGAACTTTGTCAGGTCACTTTGCAATGAAATATTGTTGACACTTCCTTTTCTCGAAACTATGAAAATGAAATTTTAAAACTCAGAGCTGCTTCAAATATTTCATGAAATGCTATAGCAATCCTTGTCCATAATAATGATTTCTATTTACATAACAGGGCAGGGTAAAATAACTTTAAGCACCAAATACGATAAAAACAACTGGGAGAAACTTGATTGGAACATAAATATAATAAGTAAAAGCAGGAGAGTAGTGTACCCTTGTTCGACAGCCCATCAGGTAGTTACTCGCGGAGAATTTTGTGTTCTTTATAATAATTTAACTAGAAGGGAAATTTGAAATCCTTCGATAGTTAAAAAAATACGCAATGAGAAAAATATCAATACTTTATTTCAACGCTTCCCCGCTGTTCTATATTATTTCTCATGGCTTCCGATACGCTCTACCGTCACAACGATAGGGATGTTGACTCCACAGTGAAGTTCCGCAGGAGCAATGGAGATGAATTGACGATTTGTTTTCAATCACTTGACAAGGATTTGTGCAAGAATTTCCAGCTAAATTCTTCGTCTAATTAGTTAAATTCCAAGTCTACAAGCAGTCTCCACCCGCACCACAAGCAGACCACACTCCTACCCCTCCGCATACCTCCTCTCCCGTCACTCTGTGTGCGCACCGTACCATGTTTTTTTAAACCACTTATCCCAATACTTATTCCGTTATTGACACCCTTAATCATAAAAACTACAGCTCCTTAAACAATGCAAACACACACTCCATTACCAATCGTCTAAAAGCTCAATACCATTTCTTTGCCACGGTGAACGATAAGATTCCCGTCAGCATTAACTCATACAACTCATGGCCGAATTGAAGAGCACGTTAGTACAAATATCTAAATACAGTAAAAGCGAGTTTCTACCTGATGGTTTTCATTGGTTTAATGTATATTCATCTTATTCGAACTATCTTTTGAGACCCTCACGATTATTTTATATGTGCTGTGTTCTGTGGTGTATTTCAACGACGCTAGCAAGTGAATAAAAATGAAGAATGCCTCCTCCAACGCAATCCTCCCGACCGCACCATCGACATCTCCTGAATGAGATGACCCGCTCTCCTCCCTGATGATGATTCGCAGCCTCCCGTCGCCATGGCAATTGGCATCCGCACGCACAAGCGCCCTTCACGCACGCACGGAGGCACACGCAAACACTGTGGCGCGCGCCGCACAATCAGACGAGGGGGCGAGCAAGCACTCCCCCCCCCTGTGTACACGCATAGACACAGGGGTCATGTTTGGTCGCCTTCAGGAAGTCCGTCACAGCCACGATTCAATTCGAACCGTTCTCGACGCGACGCGTGGAAGACACAATAATGCCACTAGATTTCTTTCCGCCCTCGACGGGGTCGCTCGTCAGCACTCAAAATCGTGAATCATTAAGTGGCTCCACTACATGAAATGAGAAGCTAAACTACGGCGATGAAAATCTTTCCCTTTGAGGAATTCTCACGCAGTTCACAATAACTTCCACTAGAGAAATAAGCCTAGACGGGGAATCGAACCACTTCAATTAAATGGCTATCATCAATTAGGCAATTTTCGTGAATTTTACCGAGATCAGCTTGGCAGGTTCGTAATTTATCACATAATGCGCGGCTTTTGTGCAGTGCATCGTTGGTGATTGCTTCTTTGAAGCACTCAATCCCCTGTGTGGACATCCCTCGCAAGGATCTAACAACATAAGCCTCGGCAAATTATCAAGAAGACAAACACCCCCAAGAACTTCTTTTTGAACAGGAGTATTCTCGAGTGGAATCGGCTACCTACGTTTGGGTGACTCGGAGGCTGGGCGCTAGACTTAGATTACTTGAGCAATTGAAGATGGACATCTTTCAGAGCGACACGAAGAACATACCTAATAACAGAACCCCACAACATTTTGAGTTTTGAGACATGCATCCAAAAGTGACCCACCTAGAATCCAAATGTCAGCTGTAGGGCGCAGAAGAAACATGAAAAGGCAAGACTATCTTTAAGGAGCGTATCTTGAGACATTCGTGAATATTAAAATCAAAAGCTCCCGTTTTGAAGCTTATACCTTGAAAAAATAGCTATGAGGATAATTATTCTTTCTGCTCGCAATAAGCCTTTAAATTGTAAAAGATTCGTATACCAATGAATGATAAAGGTAAGGAATGGGCAATCAATAGTCTTGAACGCATGGGCCACCATAGTTCTCCTTAAGGAGGAGCTGTGTTGGGTCACGCAGTCTTATTGGGGTCGCTCCAGAGCCCAACGCCACCGTACAAAGGCAACCCCTTTATCAACCAACCCTTTTTCTTTCCGGGGAAGCGCAAATATGCAAGGGGGTGGGATTTTAAAGGGGACATGTTCCCTCGGGGGTTAAATCTTCATAAAAGAGATCGATGTCGCATTTAAAGGGCTTGTGTCGTCGGCGAGGCAAGGCCGCCCAGGTGGAGGTGTTCTGGAAGCAGCAATCTGCATGTAGAACAGCCACAGACGCCTCCGATCGAAACGATGAGGAGAGCGTCCCTCTTGGGTCAAGAGAGCAGGCGCTAGAGTAGTTTGCACGAAAAATCCTCCATCCTAGATTGAAGGTGATATCCGCGGAGGGTGGAGCACTCCCGCCACCGCGATCTAACGCCGCACAGTGGTCCCAAATCGAAAAAAGCTGGCCAAAAGTCATTTTTTCGACTTTTTACTAGGAAGTTTTGAATTATGCATTCGGATTCTACAGGACATGGCCTACAATATTTCGTACCTCATAGGTCTTTGTGATTATTATGTTGACCTGTGTAACCCGTCAAACATGGGCACTTTCAGCCCAAAACGCCCGACGCGACGCGTAGATATAGCCGATTTTAGGGAGATTCATCTAAATAAATGACCATTTAATTTTCATGAGATTTATCTGTAAATTTTTAAGCCGTAAGTTTGTATATTTTTGCAGAGTTTTATGGTAAATTTTTTTGTTTCAGTATTTATTATAACAATATATAATTATTTACAATGTTAGCTATTTTTGGTCTGTTTATAGTAAAATGTGTCAATATACTTATGTGCTCCTCACAGATTCCTACGCAGAATTCTTAGGAGGAGTATATACGACAAGATGGAAAAAAAAATTTTGCTTTAATTGCCTATTCAGCATCTAGGGGGTTTTAAGCTGAACGGTGCACCGCTCCGCAGAGGGCGGCTGGCCGGCGGAAGACCGAAAGGCATTATCGCTCAAATATTCCTGGTGGTGGAACTCGCATGGTGCATACTTGACATAATTCTAAACCCTGTGAGATTTCACACATCAAGTGTTTCACACCTATCCTATGAACACTTCTCAAATGTACACTCACCTTACAATATTCATTAAACCAACGAGGGCCGGTTTTCATGCTCTTAATGAGACAAATTATGCGTGATCAAAAGCAACTACATAAGTTACTATGCGATAAATTGCTAGATGCTTTGCCTCTGCAAAAATTTCTTCACATTTTTATAGAGGAGAGCACCCTTACATGCTTGACAACGTTGTCAGCACTTTATTCCGAAATTAGGTCTTGGCACTAGGATAAATGAATGCTCCCTTATCCCCTTGCCGCCCTAGTGCCGCCAACAATTGTTCGCAGGATCATTTTTTTGCTATTTTATAGCCATTTTTCAAAACTAATCTCCATATTAAATTTTAAATTCTGAATAACAATCGAGAAACCGCTAAAATCATTATAAAGTGTTAGAATATTGGATTGTCATCTGGATCTGAGTTATCCTGAAAATTTCAGCTTGATAGCCAATCAGAAAGTGGGTTAAAGTTGATTTGCATATTTGACCTGGACAAGATGGCAAAGAACAAAGTTTATTTAAGCGTTACAAATATTAATTATCAAAAAATTTTACCTAAACGATACATCACGATATCAACGGAGTATAATGTCAATTAAAAAAAACATTCGCAGAAAGTGAAAAAAATATTCATGATCTATGCAAGGTTGTACACCAGAGATGAAAATATACTGTAAACGATAAACTTAAGCATTATCGTTAAAAATAGGCTCTGACTTATTTATTAACAGTTACAAAAACAATACGATAATTAATTGATTGTTTCAAACCAAAAACACATTGTAGGGGAAGAAATAGCTGTTCCAACGCTTTCACTACTCCAAAAGTACTAAAATTGATTTGGATTACACGCAGTGCATAGGAGTAGCTCCCCAATAACCTGAAACACGAAATTATACTCACTACGCCACAAAGTTTGTAAATAGATTACTCATTTACCTCAGTGCAAAGGTAGTGGTTCAAGCATAAACTAAGAACATGGAAATCTGTCTTCTGGAGGAAAGCTGAGGCAAAAATTCTAAACGCAGGGATAGATTCCAACCCTAACAGTGATGGGAACAAAAACTTTCCGCACACTTTTCAAAACTACCACAAGTAATTACTTTCAATTCGTATCCGTAGTGCAGGTAGAAAAGGGTCTTCCAGAAAACTTGGGGATCTCAAACATTGAGAAAACTAGAAGAAAATTTGATTTGCAGAAGTTTTTGCGAGGAGCGAAGGTCCGCCTTCTTTCTTTCCCCGGAATAGAATGAAGAGAGGGAGAGGAACAAAAGAGAAATCACGCGCCTCTCTGAATGTCTCGAAGAGAATCCATGCAAGGGTTGAAGTTTCCTCCCAGCAATGGGCACAGACAGACATAAAACTGGGCGGATTATGAGAACGCTGACGTGGCGAGGACATTTGACAAGGCTGAGCAAGGCCGTTGACAGCCACCGCGAAGTAATCCTCAAAAAGAATGGATCATGCATAAGCTGGGAACCTAATTTGAGATTAAAAAATAACACCAAAATCTTTGAACACGTTTGAAAATGACGGGGGATTCTAAAAATTCCTTTGGAATAATCGCATTGAAGGATAAAATTTATATCAGTAGCCGATATTTCTAATGATGATCACTACAATCGTTGATTCTTTCATACTCGAAGGATCTTTGAAATTGATTAAATATTATGTACCATTATTCGCTATTTTTTTTCAAGCCATCAGTAAACTTTCTATCCCATTTTACACTCAAAGTAATCTATGCATTTACACATATGGTCAATTTTCAATCTCATTCATAAAATACTCGACTGAACGTGATTCAGAACTATTTCGTTCAACAAGTCGACAAATTAAAAGTTTTATTTATAAGATGATAGTTGAAACATCTACGTTCCAGAATCAACAGTGCAAGATGAAGAAAAAATTCCTGACGCCCTGATGTAAGCTTGAATAACATGCAGAAAACTAGCAAAAAGAAATGATAATTAATTTTAAATAATTAAATAATAACCCGTGAGATAACGAGAAAGTTCCATTCGTTGCCAACTTGTTAACGATCCTCGAAGATCATACTCGGAAAACCTATCATAATCATGTTTTACAATTACTAGCGATTGTTAACGGGTTAAATACTTTTCATCAGACATTTTAAACTTAGTTACGGGACTTGGAATTTGGATCAGTACCATATCTTCCAACTTTTTATGCCGCTGAAATTTTAGAATTCATGGCGGCTTATGATTGTGTGTTAGTTTATGTGGCAGTTTCGCCAGCTCTCTAGCTGACATATCAGACACAGCTAACGGAACTGTTACCTCAACAAGCACTTACGTGGTTGTAATTCTTAACCATCAGAATCCACCATAGGTTAAACCTGAGGTCAAATCTTAGGTATGCTTTCCTAACGTCTAGGCAGTAGTAGTTTTTCGGCTGATGCCAACTGCTTGTTTTACTATCCTCTGATTTTCACTGAGAGTAGTTTTCTGCTCTTGCTCCTCAACGAATTGGCTTGCGTTGGAGCCTTGAGTTAACGCGTTTTCCATTACTCGGCCATCAACCCGACAAAATCATGTGAGGGCTGGAGAGACGTGTTGGAATTGTAATTTATGGAAAAAAATGAAGACGATTTTGATATTCAAGAAAGAGATTTAGAATTTTAAAAACACGCCGTGTTGATCATGATCACATCCACATGAAACTCTTTAGTGATTTAAAAGGATTATTGGAATAGTCAAACGAGAATCTATTCGCTCTGTCTTCGCTGATCTCAGAATTAACCCCAGAAATGCCTACTGCCATTGAGCACATGAAATGCAAGAACCTTTCGGCAAATTATGCCAAATAATAAAACATCCAGCATCAGATATCCATTGAAGTGACGCGGTTGATTCCTATAAGTGTCATTAGAAAGGTTGAGTCGTCACCGGCAATTTTCCTTCGTGTAATTGAATCCACTTTCGAAGCGAATTTCTCTAACGTGATTTCTAGTCTGGGGAGGCGAGGCCCACCTCCTTGTCAAAATACTCCGCTCCTTGGTGTAGCAGACCCAGTAAATATAATCACTCATGTGCATTTGTCTTGGAAATTACAAGTCAAGGGCTTATATCAATCTTCATCAAGGGGTTAGGAAGCTGGGTGAATAATTTGAAATGAAATACAGTCAATTTTTTTAAGAGCATCAGGAAGGTAAAAAAAGGCAGAAAGAAATATGTGCAGGCGTTAATGATATCTTTTTGGCATTTTCAGCCGTTAAAAATTAGAGAAAAAAGAAAAAAAAGTAATCAAATTTGCTTAATTGACGAAGATATTTATCTAAACAAATGGCTATGATTATGTTTACAGGAGCGAGTTAAACATTCGTGGAAGGCTGTTAATTTGTAGAAAGGAAGGGTGACAATACATCAGGCTGCTCAGCGCTAATTTGTGAAGTCATGCACTCCTCGCCATGCCTATACCACCCTGTGCCTTGGCTTGTGCCATCATCACCTTCGTTCGACTTGTTAGGAGGATTTTACTCGCTGAGATCTCTTTGAATATTCCAGCGAGCTGACAAGTAACATTTAAGTTTGCAGGGCGACAGGAGGCAAGACGTGTGAAGCACTATAATATGAAGTCCTACAGCTTCTTTCCTTAAATTTACGCGTCTATCTTTGGTTTTTATGTGACGATAATATGTAAGGAAAAGATTCCACTCACCTTGAACGTTCGACTCAAATGCATATCCTGGCGGAACCTCGTCTGTGACAGTTGAAAAATTCTTAATTTTAATGAAAGACAGAGGTGTACAACACAACTGTCAAAACCTGAATAAGCAATCAGAAACTTCACGCACTTCCATCCATATGCTTTTAACAATGAACCCAAGGAGTGTTTCACGTGGACGGCAGCGTGTAGCGGCAAACAAATGCTAAATTTCCATACTTCACGATTAGTCTGTCCCTTATCTTGGAGTCCCACACTAACAATAAGATAAGCTTTTCGTGCGGAAAGTGAAAAGAAGGCCATTGTGCTGTGAGGCATTCGATTAGTCGTCCTTGTGAGGGTCACTTCCTCTTTCATACAAGTGTCATCTCGAATGGATCCACCCTCACCACTATTGAACCCAACCCTCATATTCACCGGCCCTCATTCCACTGCCGGCCCTTGGGGACAACGCATCTGTCTCGCCTATGGCTGAAAATGAGTTAATTTTTCCAAGGGAAAACACTCGGGGGTACTGTGGTAGCCGTCTTTAATCTAAAGTCATAGAGGTATATTACAGCCATCACCCTAAATCAAAATGCAGAGATTTATTTCTTCACGTCCTTTAACTTGCAAGTTAGTTCAAAGTAAGTACCCAACAGTGCAACTCTAATACTTCGAAAGTACTTACTCTCATCTTAATATATGATCTTATCAAAATATCTACTCTTCACAAAAAATCTTATTATTTTCTTTCATCACTTCAAAGGCATCATTACGTGGTTTCGCAACAAAAGTTCAGCAACCACTGGATAATAAAAATTACAGCCATCAAACTTCAGACAGTCACATCGTTTATGGAATTCAAATAGACAGATCACGAATGTTTCCCAGATAATTTCAAATAAGTAAAAAAAAAGAAGCAATCTCCATGATAAGTGTAAAAGGAACACTTTGATTCCACGTAATTCATTTATTAATATACTCCAAACCATCAGCATCAATTTCACCGCAGTGTGACACCATTATGGCACAAGGTGGCGAGACACGGGTAATAAATTCGAAATCATAACTGGAATGGCACAGCTGTCGCTTCTACCTCCAGGATAAATTGCAAAAGCTATTCTAAACTGCAAGCGATTATAAAACACGGAATGAATTTCACTAAACACATCCAGAAACATTCGCCTTGATAGCCATGTTTAAGGGCAGATCTTTCCTCAGGATCACTCAGACAATAAAAGATGCAATACCCTTCATTGGAAAGTATCAGCACATTTAGATCAAAATACATTCACAGTTAATCGTCCATTCCCCCAAAACTTTCATTCATCATGCTGCGTGCATTCAGCATGCATTCCTTTGCTGCGACGGCCGACATCAATCTCGTAAGAACAAATAAAAACACTCGCCATGGATAAGAAAAGTGAGCTACAGAACCTCTACACTTTTGTTCCGTCCTAAACTCGCGGTAATCCTAGACGTCGTCTTCGCTGCAGCGCGCGAATTCAAGTACAGAGCAAAGCAACGTCCCGTCTGGAGCGTCTAAGCCGCCATTAAAAACAAGGACGCAGAGGGGAACGCAGTCTTTTCCGACTAATAGCTTCCTCCTCGTCTCTTCGAGAACTTCCCGTCCGGAAAAGCCAGCGCTCTAAATCCCTTTAAGGGAGAGGGAATATAAAACATAATCCATTTCCGAAGTCTCGAGCCAATGAAACGGCTTCAGCAGGCACAAGACACTCTTGAGAATAAGAGAGGAGCAGGGGACTGACTCAGGGAACACGTCTCTGGAAACATTGCCGCTTGAATATTTATGTGGCGCGATTCGTCGGAAGGAGGACGAGAGGGTTGGGGGTGGGGCCAACTGGCAGCAAGGGGTGGCATGGAAAAAGAATAAATATATAGAACCACCCCCGCTGTCGCCATACGTCATCTGCGACGTAAACCCCTCGCGCCTGTCCAAAGAAGCAGACCCGCTTCACCCAGCGCAGAGGGGGAGGGGGTGGAAGTCACCCAACCCTCAGCCTAAACCCTCGCGATCTGGAAAAGTAATTTCCTTATCTGATGGAAGTCCTTCACGTGCGCTTTCACTTGTCCACGATAGATGACACCACGGGACGGATGCTCGAAGCTGTGGGTTATTATTGTTGGAGAGGGTTGTCGGCTTCCGAAGGTGGGCTGGATGGTCGGGGTGAATGTTTGCTGTCAGCGGTGAGGGCCTTCGGAGGGCCCGAGGGTCGGAAGGACAAATAGGCAGGAGAGGCCAGGCCAACAAGATACACTGTCGAGATGAAACGCAAATTGATAGGCGCCCCTCCACCACACAGCCCCAAATACGAAGATGCATCCGGTTCAGGGGTTGGAGAGGACTTGTTCAAATTTCAAAATCCCTCCTTTTCATCGTAAATATTTCTTGCTGTCTTTCAAACTAGCGTTCAAATATATTTTAAATTGCATTAAGTAAATCTTCAAGTGTTAAAACATTCTCGAAGTTTCTTAGGCTATGATTTAGAGAAGCAAGCTGGTGAAGGTAGGAAATGCAGCAGGTAGGTGTAGCAGCCATGGAGGAGATTTGATTGGAGAAGAGGTTGGCAATGATTGGCGATAATGGTGAACCCATGGCTGCTCATTTCCGTTGCCCGTAAAAGGTTCCATTCCACACAAAGTAGGAGTTAGTAAGGCAGAACTCAACCATTTTTGGAATGTCTTCTGCCAGTCCTTCAGCGACGAGAGACTTGGTGATTTCGACGGCCTCTTCTATAGGTATATTGGTGAATAGTGACTCCACGTCGAAACTGACGAGCATTTCAGTATCGCTGACTCTCAGTTCTTTGATTAACTCGATGAAATGGGCTGAGTTTCGTACGTAGGTAGGCGTTCTCCCGGAAAATGGCTGCAGTTGCTGCATGGCTCGTGTGGCCGCACGGAAAATCTGAACTGAACAATTTCTTACGGCACTTGAACGTCCAAAACAGCTCCATCAACTTCACCATGGAGATCGAAGAAAACGGTCGGTTACCCTTCTTGGATGTACTTGTCTCCAAAAAACAGAACGGAAGGCTTGGCCACTCAGTGTACCGTAAGCCAACGCACATAGATCAGTACCTGAATGCCAACTCCCACCACCACCCTCAGCAGAAGAGAGCCACCTTTAGCACTCTTTACCAACGTGCTTTTTCCATTTGCGACGGAGACTCCATTGAGAACGAGAAACGCCTCATCATCAATGCCTTCAAGAAAAATGACTTCTCTGTCAACACTATTGTCAACATGGGGGCCGATTGTGTAACTTTACGTTCGAACGTAACGATCCGGTTCCCGTGGAATTTAGATCAACAACTCGAAAACAATTGAAGGAGCGATTGTGTAACTTTACGTTCGAAAGTATTCCGGCTCTCGATCGAAAGCATCTCTTCGTCAACACATCACTTGACGATAAGGCTATCGAATCGTTCGCAGGTGAGGTTTGGGATGGAATTTAAATGTTTATTACCTTTCATGGCCACATTGTATGTCCTTTTTTTTGGATTAAGTGAATTATGCAATCAATTATATTCATAAATCGCAGTGTTATGTTGTTGATTACGTGAATTTGTAGTGAATTGACATAAATAATTGCAATTTGTGCGTATTAGTTCACCATGGTATGAAGATGAGCAAGTTTACATTTGCTTCGCTGTGTAATGTGTGTGCAATTGAAATGAAATTATCTCATGTAGAATTAAGTGAATTAAACATTCTATTTAATTTATACATCATTGTGTTATGTTTTTAATAACGTGAATAAGTAGTGAAATTACATCGATAAATACAATTTGTACGTGTTAGTTTACTATACGATACAAAGATGAGGACGTTTACAATTGCTTCGCGATGTTTTGTGTGTGCAATTCAAATGAAATTATCCTTTTTGTATGCTTGATTTAAACGTGGTTCCACTATAGTATATTAGGTAAATTATAGTTGTGCTATAATACATTGCCAAAATTATATTCTCTACGAGGTTTAATTTAATTCGGATCATCGGGCGGTCATTGACAAGTAAATGATTTAATTTATGTATTCAAATAGTTTATTTTAACTTCTCAATGACGTCGTAAATTAAGTTGAATTTATATGGTTTATGTACTTCAATTAATGTCTCTGATGCGATATGGTTTCCTCAGAAAGGGTAAATTTTTTGAAGTGATATTCGGGTGTTTGAGACGAGAGGAGATATCAAAGATGACTATGCATATTTGCTTTTTCTTTCAAGTAATGGGTGAAAGGTTTGTGATGATGAGAATGTTTTTGATTGAGAATATTAACGTACTTATTTATTTCATGAGTCACGTGCTTTTTTAACTGTTTACCTTACGACTATTATTAAGACGTCGTACTAATTCACACTCGTCAGTTTTTATTTCTTGCAAATATTCAATATTCTGCGGCATTGCTCCTTGCAGACACACAAAGGCGAAGACGAGAGCCTATCAATATCGAATATCCGCTCATATATTTCCTCTAAAGGAATTAAGTCAATTACAAATGATACAAGTTATTATTTAGCGAATTGCAAAAGTAACGAAATGGAGACTTACCGCGGCATTTCTAAATAGTCAGCGATATCTGAGTAAAAACTACTTATCCCATATATCAGCTACGCTCCAACGGAAAGGAAGGTATTTAATACTGAATTGAGAAAGATTGATTTATACGCAAAGTTAAATTCTTTCAATAATATAAACTTAATTGGCCGATTGTATCTGAAACCAATATTGTTAACTTAGTTTCGCTTTTCAAAACAAACACAGCCACTCTCGGCCTTACTGCGCATGCGCTCAAGGAAAACAATCGCGAAACTTATTCCCAATTCCAAGTAAATATGACAACGTCGTAACTTTCGAATGCTTGTTGACGATCGTCCATACACAATCGCACTTACAGCTAACGTTCGAATACCCGGAACTCAATCGAGAGTGAACGGATCTCTAACGATCGAAAGGTAGCCAAGTTACACAATCGGCCCCATGGTCGCGAAGGAAGAGAAGAAGCACAAACAACTTGCCCAAAAAACGACCGCCGAACAAACGGAGAGGGATATAGAGGAGAAGAAAATATTCAATTATGCCGTAATTCCCTATGTAGCCGCGACATCCGAAAAAATAGCAAGAATTCTGGGGAAACATAATATAGTGACACGTTTTAACTGTGTCACGAAGACATCCAACCTCCTATCCAAGGCCAAGGATCGCGTGCCCATGAATACCCAAAGCGGAATATACAAAGTTAAGTGCTCTTGCGGAGACTCATACATCGGCCAAACATCAAGAGCCATGAAAATCAGAATGCAAGAACACCTAAGGGCCACCAAAAATAGACAGTTTCGGTTATCCGCCATCGCCAAGCACGTATGGGAAGGACCAACACACAATGTGGACTTCGAAAGCGCCAGAATCATCGCTAGAGAAAAACATTACTTTCCACGACTCATACGAGAGGCAATAGAGATCGCGAAAACATCCACTTTCAACAGGGAGGACAGCTATTCGCTCTCAAACACATGGAAGAGACTCTTACCCACGGACCAATCAGAATGCACCTAGCCCAAACCAAGGTCTATATAAGACGGGCAAAAACCTGCATCCGATACTTCGTACCTGAAGACGCTAGCTGCAACGCCGGCGAAACTGTCTTCTTGAAGATGAATCGACGCGGAGGTCAACCCGGAAACCTTGCTACGCATGCTGCACCACCCCGCGAAAGTCTCCATCAACACTAAAACACGATATTCTAAAGAAAAGAGCGATTAGTCGATTCCGAAAGCTCAGAAAGTATCGACTGACTGAAACATTAACTGGCCGATTTGCGGCACATTTAAATTCCCGACCGTAAAGAGTAAGTTGCCTTTGATGACGCCTTTATTATTGGCCAACACATCAAGATAAATAAAATAATACAGAATTTTTTTGGCGACCAACGATACGTTCAACATCTTAGTTGAAACAATTGCCTACTTTGTCGCTAAAATAAAATATGAGCTTAGAAAACTTTAAAACGATTCCGATTTTAACTATTCATAAAATACAAATGCGCTTCCGCGAAAATGCCTTGTGACCAATCTTTGACTTACGTTATGGTTAACTAACAAATAATGACGTAAAAAGGTAATCTAAAAAAGGTATTCGGCACCCAAATAAAATGGCACAAATACGGTTCACGAAGGAGGGTAAGTGTGAACCGCTGAATGCGCATATTTATGGCATCAGGTAATAAATGGCTGAAATTAAATTGCTCCAAAATAAAAAAAATCACTAAATGAAAAAGCTCAAATGCGTACTTTGACAAATAGAAAGCGAAATATCGACCGATGAGAATGTAAAACGCCAACACGACCAAAACTCTCAGTCAGTCTAGTCTCTACAGCACGGACAGAGTGGGGAAAGGGAAAGAACCGCTTGTCAGTGGCGAGTGGCCGCCTGATCCTGACGTACGGCAATGCCAGCCTCGGTCGCAACAATTACTTGGGGAGAACGCAATGCCCATCAACACCCCACTTGTACCTGACAACACAATCGCAACGGTCCTCTAAATACTCTCCCGCGCCGACGAGACAAGCCGAATTGACAGGCCGGGCCGAGCAGCTTAAACCCAAGCGATCCATTTACACTCGATTACTTTGAAGGACTAAATTTTCACCAAAATTGCAATCATGGACAATTTTCATCACACGAGGCGACGCTCCACTAATTCCCTTCCTACCACCCACAATGCATCGGTTGCGAGGCATCTTGCTGAGGGTATCCGCGTCTAAATCTCTCGTGAAGCCATTGGACAACCCCGTGCAAAATTCTTGCACTGCAAGGAGACCAATGAAAAGGAACTCCCCCACCCCCTACCCTGAATGTTTAAAACTCACACGCCTCGGGATGAGCTCTATCCTCACCTACCCTAGCCAACAATTGGATTGAAACACTGAGTGAGTGAGACCTACAACGCATGACGCTAGGAAAGTTAAAGGCTCCGTAATGCCTTAAATATTTACCTTAAAAATGCTTTGGGATCCATATTTTAAATGCGAATGTACTTGGAAAAACAATCGCAGCGGTTTTTGGTTTCATCATTGATGGAGTTTGATAAATTACAGATCCCATATTTTTCCATTTTTGGGTCTCCTTCTCTCTCCAAATGCGGCGTAATGTTCGATGCGTTCGAAGTTCCACTATCACGAGACGTGAGTCTTGGAGATTTAACTCACTGAAGGAAAATTACACCGCTATTTGTATTTTAGGACCAATCTCAGAAGATTAAAATCGCTTTCTGAGATTTTGTTTAGATAGTTGTGAAATACGCTCGTACACTGGGAAGTCTTCTTTGACTTTTATCATCACCCTGTCTGATTAAGTGGTCTCCGTCCCATTTCCAATTGAGACTCACTCAACTCTCAAGACTCAGTTTTGAGACTTTTCTAGTCTCCAGTGGACTCATAGCTTAATTCCGGGATAGTATAATGCTCAATGCATAAATGGTACTTTCAAAATACGTCAACTCGTTGAGTTACATATGCTAAGTGCAAAATCCAATTAAACTGCACAAATCCGTTAGTAGTAGCAAAAAAAGGCCTTATTATAAACGATTGCGCACGTTCTAGGGCAGTAAGCTTATGAAAGACACTTGGGTGCTACACCGGGTGAGAATTTCCACAGCCATCAAAGCATTCAAGATGCCCACATAATTTTCAACCAAAATTCCGTCCCGTTGAATCTTGCTAAATGCCGTCGCGTTGTTACTTGGAGCTTATTCCATCTGAAGAAGTGAATCTCCGGTCAAAAAACGTAAGGACAGATCAAATACATGAACAATTACAAACTTGAGAATTATATGATTTGTCACCATCGCCATACCTGATGAGAAAATCATGTTTAACAGCAGTACCGTGAAAAATTTGAGTCAATGAAGCTGGAATGAGCTAGTAACAGCAAAGTATATAAAGATTAATAATACTGAGTTCACCAGGCGACTGAGCAAATTTTGGATGATTAACGATTTCATTTCCAGTATAATTGGCGTTGCGGCGCCGACTAAATCGCACTACTTCAAGTACACGAATCAGAAGGTAAAAAAAGGAATATTTTCAAAAATATAGAAAACAAAATGCAAGGTGGAAAAACAGAAAAAAAAAACAAATAAATTTCCATGGTGGAGAATACTAAATTCCGTTTGAGTGACAAAAGCATTTAAAAAACAAAGGAGCGTAAAAATAATAAAAATACACAATCTGAGCCAACCCTTTAATTAAAAGGTTTAATTAATTAATTTAATTTTATACACTTATCCGAAGACCTAAGATAATTAAGGACCACTAAATAAATAATATTTATTCTAAAATAAAAATCGGTCTACGTAGTATAGTAAGCAATACTTTGCAAACAGAATATCTGAGTGGACCCTTCAGTCCCGCTATACCAGCGCCATGCTTCGGGAGGAAGTGGAAGCAAGGAGGTTCGTTACGGGACAATGTGTGAGGGTTGGGGGGGGTTTTCGATTGCGGCAGTGTGGATCACTAGATGGCGTGCGAGTCGGAATCCCACGAAATGAGAGGTGGCTTGATAAACAGCAGACGATCGCGAACCGGGAGGGAAAGACGCGAGGTCGTTATGAGGACGAGGTCTGGCTGACGCTGTAAAGGACTGAATATGAGGGCTGAGAATGGCGATGGGAGGGGATTTGAGATTAAGTCTGTGTGAGAGACTCCATGAATATGTAGAGCATACCATTACTCCCGAAAAAACCTGGGAGCGTTTCACTACGAATAGGCGAGGGATCAATGGACGACATCACTCACGATATAGCATCAGTCAACCAAGCAGTGTACATGAGCATTAGTATTGCAAACTATTATTTTATTTTCAAGCAACAAACATTAGCTTTGTTTTCATAGCTTCATCGCATGTGAATCTCAACTAGTAAAACATTAGCAATTATATCAGAGCCATTCGGAAATCTTCAATAGTTACAGCAACCGTACTTATAAAAGTAACTAGTTACTTTTTGAAATCATAACTGGTACTTGAAACTGAATACAATTTTTTTAAAGTAACTATAACTCAGCCCAGTTACTTTTTCTCCCCAGAGTTCGCTTTATTTCTCCAGCCTCCTCCAGAGGGCCTTGCCCGGATAGGGTGTATTTATAAGGCATATGAATTTCTTCACTAAGAAAAAAAATCCTCAAGAGTGTGGAAGCAGTGTCCTGTGTTTCGTCTCGCAACACCCATTCCCCGCAACAATGTCGAGAGGCAAAGTGCGCACAAAGGCTGACGCCGACCACGCCGCATCGGGAAACGTTCAAACAATTCATAAGTATATCCAATTCCAAGAGGATGGGTGTGGGCCTGTTTGTGTTGAGGACGATCTTCGGAGAATGGAAGGACGCCTCTCGACCGCAGCGACTGACAAAGATCGATGGCTTATTTCAGAAGCTCAGGCGAGAGTTGTGAAAACATTGGGTTTCGGGCGAACGCAGGCTGAAATATATAAACATCGCTTCCTTGGGAGAGACACCGAGGCCCGCCGAGGGCTGGTGGGAGGACGTCACCGCCTGTGGCTGGCGGGAAGGAATTGGGGGGCGGGGGACGGAGGGGAGCGCCTCCATCCATCGAGGCGGGAAACAAACATCGTGGCAAGACGGCGGCGAAGATGAAATCCATGCGGGGAGCCAGGAGAGTAAAGAGAGAATGATCCGAAACACCTTTTCATCTCATGTTCACTCACTCAGCCCGATTCAACCCCTTAGGTTGGTTTGGTTGGGCGAGGGTAGGGCTCACCCAGACTAGGCCACAGGCGAATGAATGAATTCCAAGGTCCTACAGGTGGCTCATGGGATATTATGGACTGCTAAATATTGGTTTTCGTTTTAGGTGCTGAAGTCGCTTTATTTAATTCTATTTGTGTGCGATGTTCTGCATGTGTATATCTTCAGAATCGGGACGTGCAATTTCTGAAAGTTCAGGGAATTCCAAATATTTTAGAAGGGCCTGATATGTCACGGAGAATAACAATTGCATTTCATAAAAAGATTTTCCCTTTGATACTCAAATGGGGGTATTTACCATCCTGTTACTTGTTTTTTTTAAGTAGAATAATTACATAATAACATGCACCAAGAAGGAAGAAAGTTTGACCAAGCGAAGTGATTTCACAGCCCTACGGTTTGTATGAGTGGATGAAAAATGAAGAGACTCGTGTGAGCAGACAGAAACATGTGTGATCGCAATTAGTCCTCATGCCCATTTCACAACGACAAGAGGCCGTTTGGTTTGCCTTCACATCCACGAAAATGGTTCGATAAAGCAGGGATTAATGGCTCAGTTTCACTGGAAAGGCTTCCTTCCCAACTGACCTCTGAGTCTGGGAAGTCTGGATTTGGAAGACGCAAATTAATTTAATGAAAGGGCTGCCGAAAGCCGGTTAAAGGAACATTGCTATTCTAGGGAGAAAGAGAGTGAATTTGGATTGCCAGGGGTGGGACGAGTGAAACCCACATGAAAAGGAGATGCCCAGTGAACTCCTTCGGTCCCGATTTATTTGTATGCCGTCAGGAAAACTCCCACCACCAAACCAGGTTGAGAGTTCTTTCCTTGTAAGACCTGCTTTTTTAGGGCGATGCCATCCTGTCCGAACATTGTACTAGAACTGGGGTCTCCAAACTATGGCCACATCCTCCCCGGAACTTAATTTCGTTCTGCCCGCCTAGGAAATCCCCGTGTGTTCATTTACAATTCTTTCAAATAGCTCATCTAATCTGAAACCTTATATTTTAAATGAAATTTTGAAGTCAAAACTACGGTATCATTCGTTATACATACTAATTTGGTTGCATAAAACTATAGGCAGGAATCTATTTAGTTTACTCTGATTTTTTTCATCATGATGCTTTTTAATATTTCCGTGTTAATTCTCTAATTTTTGAGGAAATGAAATTACTGGCGCTGATTTGTGTATTTTATTATTCCTTCGGCCCGCATAAATGTGGGAAATATATAATGTGGCCCTTACACAGGAAAGTTTGGAGATGCCTCGACCAGAACATCAGTTCTCCTTAAAATAATGATTCAATCAATGCAGTTTCCGGCTTCCTATCAGTGGATTTGCGGGATAAAAATAAGAAATCGAAATTAAACCTTCCATGTAAAATGAAAATAAGCAGTGCCTCCGATTAAGTTCTGGCATTTTTCCATTTTGAATACCCACACACTAATTATTATCTTAAGCGCTAAAAAATATGAACAAACATTTTATAAAATATTTTAACCTCTGCCAAATATGGATATATTTCGAGCAATTAAAATGCATATCCTGAGATTTTCAGCGAGATTCGTGAAGATACAGCAGGCTCTGGTGTGGCTTTTACAAAGGTCTCAAAACGCGAGTAAATTCACTCATTAATTGACAACGATGAAGCATCTAACGCTTTTCCGGTGAGTTAGGCCGCCCTCTTAGCGGTTATTAAAGAAAGGAGAAGTGAATTATTAATTTATGGTCATTGGTATCTTAGCCCGAACGAAACCCAAGAACAATGCCGGAGCGAAAGAAACTCTACGACTCAAAAAACAGAAAAGAATGAAAATCGATGATTTCGTCCTTAAAAAAACTAAATCATGATGGGAGATAAAGAAGATTGAGGCCTTAACGCCATGTTGATGTAATTTCTCATGTCAGTGAAATGCACTTCTCGCTCTGTTGCACGCATCTGTTGCTTTAGAATGTGCTCTTGACAACGCACGGAGGGAAATGAAGCAAAAACGATAGAGAGAAGGAGAGAGGAAAAAGAAAGTGAATTAAGTGATGGAGATGGTGGTCAGGAAGAGGGAGGCTAAGATGAGGGAGAGTGGTCCAGCGTGGAAAAGAGGACCATAGGAACGACGGCCGAAGTTGAGATCGCCATTTGATACAGAAACTGGACCAAGAAGAAGCAATTTTTATTCAAAACGTCTACAGAATATCTCCAATTTACAACACCTTAACCATTGAAATCTTTTTATTTTGCTGAAAACAGTTATTAAAATTTCATATATATCTGAATTTCCCCAAGTCTGCTAAATGACCGTTCAAAATTCTAGAGCGCGTTAAATAATGTCTATTTCAAAATTCTTGGAAATTTTCCCCGAAATAAAGCATTAAATACTTCACAATATGTTCCCCAAGGCCGTACACTTTGCTGGGCAAAAAGGTAGTGGGGTGGGAAGTTGGAAGGATGGCAGTGGGGTGATACACAAAAATTAAGCTCAAACGCAATGAAACAAACAATCACGATAGCACACTCGCTCACTTTGCAGATTTGCTCAAAGGAACGAATTTCCGCGTAGGTCTCAGTCACACACATACATACTCAGGTTGCGAAGCCTGAGCTTACGCTGGTGACCCACTCGCGTCAAAGAAATAGAATAAAATATAAAACTAGGAAAATCACGCTCATACTCACGCACCTCACGGATTTGCTCTAAGGAACAGTCATGAAACGTCAATCCGAACATCCGTAACTTATCAATTCTATCGTTTTTTATCAAAATGCATACTTCTCCAGTTTAAAAACTTTTTCTACTTTTCAACCCTTATATTGCAACATGAGATGAGAACAGTATTCATTTTTATACGAGTAGAAATACTGCATTAAAACATAAGTTTTATATAATATAGCATTGCAACATACTATGTTACAACATACAATATAGTACAACAACAAATAGGAAAACTTTTTAACTAAAAATAATGTATTCAATTGATTCGGCTCCATTTCTTAAAACTTAGGCAACGTGAAGGCAATCCGCGGCCATCTGCACAATTTTATGTTATGAGATTAGCAGTCCGTTATTTTCACGGCTGAAACGTATAGAGAAGTTACCCAAATTAATTTTGGACTAAAATAGCCATGAAATTTCAAATATATGAAGCCAAGTAGTTAGAAAACTTGGCTTCCTTCTACGAAAAGATAGCCAAACATAGGATTCGGCAATTCGTTGATGGAATAGTTAATAATCTTTGTTTCATGTATGACGTCGTATAAAATATGTGAAGTAAACCAATAAATCTTGGGCCAAATTTTAGCCTCACCCATGGTAGATTGATGCGACAGTTAACAGGTTAACTTTGACGAATTTTGCCGTGACGGGTGAAAACAGGTAAAATAAAAGAATGATCAATCAGTCATATTCCACACTAATTTGTAAACAAAGCCACTTTAGGCAATTTACTATGGCATCAGGCACCCTTTAAAAGGGCGCAGTGGATAAGTGCCGAAACCGATTTTGTTAATAAAAGCCGTGTGGCACATTACTGAGTTATTATTGCCCTCACGACGGTAGAAATTCAGTGAAACAAAAAGGTTACCCATTGGATGGAAGTCATGTTGCATAAATATTCTGATAAATATTTCGTGCCGCAAGGGTGACGTGAAATACATTGGGGTTGAAAAAGGAGTGGAAGGGTAAGAGACAAAAGAATAACGCCAAGGGGTGGCAGGGGGATGAAGAGCCGCTTTGTGCAGAGGGGAAAGTTAGCAGGGAGAGAAAGAGAGAGTAGATATATACATATTCAAGCGCGAAAGAGGAGCAAAATGGGGAGATGGTAGAGGGATGATGATGGAGGAGAGGGGGTGGAAGTGTGGCTCGGGGGTTAAGGGCAGGGGGATGAGATAATGACATCCCCATCGTCAACCCCCGCGCGCCTGTGCATGTGCGAGAGAGAGAATAAGAGAGGGAATGTATAAGAAGGAAAAGAAGGAGGAGGAGGCGCATTCGTTGGACCGCTGCGCCCTCAGGTGTGAAGGACGTCAATTAGTTATCATCTCCAAATAATGAGCCGCCCCCCCCCCCCCCCCGTCCAACACCAGAGTCCTCTACATTGCACTCCCAACACTACTCCGTCTCCAATTCGAGTCGTCGCTTACTCTACCACAATTGGGAGATGCGCAGCCCGCCATTGCTAGGCTAAATGCCTCCTTGAGTCTTATCAGATAAATGGGCTGATGTCATGATTTATTAAAGCTCATTGAACGTATGAAGATCGTCGGGTATTCAAGAAGAGTTGTAATATTTTTCGAGGCCTCCGAGAAGAAAACTAGATTCACTTGAAGCGTGACAACTATACAACGCCGGAAATAAAGTGAAAACCCCTTAAACTCATTAATGGGATAATTAGAAATGTTTTCTGCAGGATAGTGGCCCGTTTCTCTTCCATAACACTGATAATACGCACTGATTATGAGTGTGCATTTTTATTAATGAATGAAAGGGAAATAATAAATAATCAACTGATGAGAAAAAATCAAGGTCTTAGCCCACAATCATATCTGCAAGTAAAAAAACTTAACTTGCCCCAAGTCCAACAACGCCTCAGCTAAATTTTAAAAAACATCTTAAAAAGGTCCCTCCAAAGCATACGGAAACAGTTCAACCCGGTGCGTCAAGGAACGACTTACTTCATCAATATCAAGAATAAGTATTCATGGCAGTCTGAATAAGCATGAGTGAATCACTGATTGCAGCTTCGATCCTTTTAATAATACGTAGGAAGATTATACCTTAAGGTGTCACCTTCCTTCTCCAAAGTTTGAAAATTATAATTTTTCTATACGACTTGGTTAACACAACTTTCCTCGCGATCACATCCTCAAATTCAGGGTATTCTTTTGATATGGAGTACAGGGGCGGATCCAGGATTTCTTTATGGGGGTGGGGGGTACAAGCAAGGCCGTATTCAGGATTTTGTTCTGGGGGGGAGGGCACAAGGATACCTCGTAATACAAAACGAACGCAATGGGATCGTATAAAAAATCTTGCATAATTTTTAAGGATCTGGGGGTAGGGGGGACACGTGCCGCCTCCCCCCCCCCCCCCCAAGATGCGGCTATGATGGAGTATGTTTACAAGAGAGGGAAGTATCCCAACATAGTTATTGCCACCACTATTGATTGGTCTACAAATAAATCGCTCTTCCTTCTGATAGCAAATTAATCTCGAAAATTTAATACTATTAATTGGTGGGGGAGTGTGGTAGCAAATTGTTTAGAGAACTGAACTGCTGATCAAGGGTTCCCGGTTCGAATCCCAGGTTAAGCCTTTGGTCCGCCCCAAGAAAATTGCTCGAACGGCGAGGCGACTCAGGGAAAAGAACTGGCCCTCCTAACCCTCTATGCGAGAGATTCACGCGGCCGTTGCTTACTCCTAGGTGAGCTCTTCCCTCACCTTACAAAAATTAATCGGATTGAATCACAGAGTGAACTTCTTGACGAGAAAAATTGAAATTCATCGCGCTCTTTTCTTCACCGCACAAGGAAGATGAGTATCCTCAGCCGATTTCAACTTCCGCAGGACAACTGAGTACTGGTGACGTAATTAATGCCTTTGCAAAGTCATCTTCATCTCTCCTCACGAAAATTACCTCTGCAAGCCCTGTTTCCCTTATATGATTTCATTTCATCACATATACATAATATCTACTCCTGCACTCGGGCAACGATTTACTGTTTCCTTTCTGAAAAAGGGAAGATTATGCAACGTGTTTCTAGTAATAACTGAGTCAAAAACTAAATAATAAAAAATAATTTTACCCATTCTTACCTTATTATAAAATAATTTTACCCATTGTCTCATAAATCTATGTTGGCGGCGAAAAAATTGTTTAAATACTCATTTCGCGATAGTGTACAATCGCAAAAACAGCTACAAAGGCAGGAGACACCCTGGAATTAACGAGAAGACTCCGCACGGAATTCTGGCTCTAGGACCCTAGGGCCCTAGCAGCATAGCTGAGAAGTGCCCTTTGGTGGCTGTGCTTGGACATGCGAATATGAAGGCAGCCGAAGCAAGGCACGTGATGAGGGGGGGCGAGCGGCACCGGCAAGGGTCTGCAGCGGCGACGGCGGAAAATCAGACACGTGACTGTGGACACAGCGGCGCCAAATGAACCAAGAACAACTTCTCCCACATTCATCGCCGCGAAATTCTTCAAATCGCACCATCACCTTCGACCTAATGACGCTGACAGAAAATAGTTGGCGGAAACATTGTACGAAAGCCACGATACGCGGACAAATACACTAAAAATGTGTACACCATCCAGTCGGGACAGAGAGACGTGGATTCCAAACATTGTGGAACAGATGGATGGCATACTTGTCCTACCCTAGATTGGTAACCCCTATCACTCCCACCGCCAATTCGATTTTCCTGATAATGCACACGAAAAATAGCATCCTGCAGTCCATACTCTTTAATGCTAAACCTATTCCATCCTTTATCAGCTTAAAGTTTACTTCGCGTAGGTATTTGTACTCACAGCATTAAGTTCGAGCGTCACCAATCGCGTCTTTGATTTAACCCATTTGTTATTGCACGGCCAAAACATCTAATCATGAAAAACATGTGAAATTTAATGATATTGCGATATTTTTTCTTATTCTTCTAGAAGCTCAATTTGATGTTATTTGTCGATTCAGTACAAATAATGACGATTTGAACATTCTAAATCACGCGGCCAAAGTGTTTTCTTAAAAAATGAGTAAAAAGTCAACTACGTTACTTACGTAGTGAAAATAAGCTGCATAATTGTTCTTAGTTTCAATTGAATACTGTTTGAAAACGATTCAGCAGAGAGGGTTTACCGGATGGGGGAGAGAACAGTTTGGCCGCCTGCTTTGCACCTGGCTACTTCAGGTCACTCAAGTGCAGATTGACCGTCTCTTATGCACAACCGTAGGAGGCAAGCGTCTTCTCAATGGTCCATTTAGGAGGCAGACGTCTTGTCATTGGTCGTTCTTCCCTAGCGTTTCCCTAATTATTTTTCTCTCTAGTTGGTCTGAACACTCGTCTCCATGAGTGTGGTACCACACTTATGGAGACAATATTTCAGTATCCGTCAAAGGCATCACGACATCTCAGACAGTATATGATGATATATTGAGACATGATCTCGTATATGATATATTGAGACAATATCTCCCCTCTTGATGAAGTTCGTGGATTTCATAATCTGCCAGCATCAATGCCGGCGAAATTGTGATATGCAAAGATGGACATACGCGGGACATAACCCGTAAATATCTCTTTTGAATCTTCACCACGCCGCGAAAGCCTACACAAGGATTTACTTAAAGATGACTTGAATTTTGAGATTTAAATTAAAAATTTAGGACCATTGTGTTGCATATTATTAAAAAAATATTTATTTCGTAGGTGAAGGTAATGCATACTCCTTAATGGTCCAGTGGAACGAAGTCACCACTTATTCTGCAGTCGTTTCCGCTGCTGCTGTAGGGTTAAGTTGAGGGCCAAAGAAGAACACCGCCGTATATCCAACATGCAGCCAGCATCCAAAACGGCGACGCGACGTCAACGAATGGGAAGGAAGCAGGGAGCCCTCCAGATTCCGCTTTGAGAAGACGAAGACAGCACCAGCCCCGAAGGAAGCGAGACGAGGGAGGGGGGTGTTTCTTTCCGCTACCCAGGGCGCGCGCCCTTAAACAAAGGGCAAAACAAGGCGGGGGGAGGCAGGTATGACAAGTCTGGCAGAACCCAAAGGCCGGAGAGCGAACGGGGGAAATATGTGAGTCGCCCTCCCCGCCACCACTGCCTGGCCCCCGGGGGGAGTGTTCCCTCCTCCTCGGGACAATGGGGTCGACCATGTCTCTCGCGAGGAAAAAGTGGATTTTATTTCTTTTGCGCCAACTCCTGGCGACAGCTCCTCGAGTGAAACCCCCGGCAGCAGCCGTGGAAACAAGAAAAGGTGCAGGGATGTCGACAAGGTAAACCCTTTCAACAAAAGAATTCCCGCGAAATGTTTGTTTCCGGCCGAGATTGAAACTAAAAATAAGTGTTCCTCGAATTACCATCGGGGTCACCTGATATTTCAGCCTTTCTTTTGTCACATAAAAGTGACATGAAAAAAATTATGCGAAAAAATGGCCAAAATAGACATTGCATTGGATCTTTCACCACTATATTCTCCTCAAAGGGGGTCATAAAATTGAAGTGTGATTTGGATCCAGCAAACGAAGAAGAAAAATGGTTTGGCAAAATCTTTTGTTTTATTTTTATATCGAGAATTTAAATTGTTAACGAAGAGCAAAGCATTTAGTTTACTTAAGTTACTGACTTGTTTTACTTACTGCCATGCTAGCTTGATGGGAACTAACACGACCTGCATGAATTCTTGCCACTCATTTTAAAATTATACTCGCATTTGTGATAGCAACATGGTGGCGCAGGGTGTTTGCAAAATCATAATTTTTCAAAATTTTATCGGGATTTCCGTGATTTTCCGCTCCCCATCCGGTCCAAAAATAAATCATAAAAATATGGGTTCAATTGGTGTAGGTTTACAAGCCACGCATCGGGTCAAATATCGAAAAATGGCGATTTTTCTGGTGAAAAGCACGCATTTGCCTACTTTAAAGGGCTATAGCGCTCGGTTGAGCAAGATTTCCTCTCGTAAGATGATGGCGCAGTGTTTCAGCATTAATTCGACACCATACACATACGTCTTCTTCGTCCGAAGAAGGATAAATAGTGAAAAAGAAATGACTCGATGTGCGTACTATTGAGAGGGCAGGGAACGCCACCAATCCCAAGTAACTAACCTCTTGCTGCTTATTTTTTTTCCTAAGAGAAAAGACAAACTTCTACTCTCATATGCAACTAATCACCCCAAAAACACGAAGTTATACCACGTGGAATTTTTTGGATGCAACATAATATCCGAACACAAAATTTTATATAGTTGTAACGTTACTTGGGGAAAAAAAGCATTTGGAAAAAATAATATATTGCCAGAAGTATGGAGTATAATTTTTTATTCATCATGTCATTTTTGTTTCATTGTCACTAAATTATCGAATACAAACCCAGTAGACCGATTTACGAGTTATCCTTGTATCGAATGGTGTGTAGGTAAACAATGGAATGTGAACGGCGTATTGATTGCGAGACATCTCGGCAGAGCGAGATGAGGCAGCGACGAGGCGCCTCGAAAAATGGGCCAAAGACTACGACGGATGCCTAAACAGCGAGAGCAAAGCGATGCCTCACACAATGCGAGTGCGACAGACGGCACGACAAACCCAGTGAACCAATCCATTGCATCCGATCGAGGCTGGGAAACAGATGATGCACCCATTGCGCCGTGGCTGAGGATCTCAGCTAGATAGTCGTTGATAGAAATTCTGGCTATGCACAATCGCGTCGTTCGTTCATACCCGAAATACAAAAAAATTGACTGAAATACCTAATTCTGCACAAGGAAAGGGTAGAAACGTCACGACGAGAAACGATCTTTCCAAATCGGCCATTCCTGAAACCGCAACCTGCCGATAGTCTCCCAAGTTGTTTTTCGCCAACGTGAAGCAATCAGGCATGTAAGCAAGCATTTTGAAGATTAAAATAATTGCCTTTTAGATTCGAAAATTCGGTAGATATAAGGAAAGATAATTTACCAGGAATAAAAAACTTCTCCGTTCGACCATTCCCTCACAATTTTAAAATAAAGGAGTCGAAAGTTGCCTTATACTTTTCATTCGTTTGAGTCGCCAACCAGTGGACTAGGATGCTGAAAACTGTGCCACTGCAACCTATTGACACCAAAGTGGAGTACGTAGAGGTGTTATCAGGTCGCTGATCACGGATTTGACCTCGGAGATTGAAAAAAACCACATGCTTTCCGTTTAAAAATTAAATATCTGAAACTGTGTTTGGATAAACTCGATGCCTTGTCATATAGCAAGTCTACCCAGTGTTGAAGATTTGCTAAATAAGGTATTTATGAGCCAACAAATGATGCTTGATGAATATTAAGCACACCATTTTTTTTTAATTTCTGAAAAGCATATATCAGCTATAGGTACATAAACAGCTAAACTCCCGATTCAAAGTTACTTGTAAGGGCTATACGTAAGGTAAAGAATAAGCAGCAACAGAACTCAAAGTTGCCTTCGTTTTACAAGCATAACTTTGTCATCTGCAAACTTCTCCACGGTATTGAATGAGCACTTTAGGGCTTGAAATTTAAATAATAAGTTTTCATTTTACCCTGAAATGTTTATTAAAATAAGAATATCATTCATTGTTTTACATAAGATTAAAGAGATTAGTTCTTTTTACCTCAGTTTCTAGCTCAAAGAACTCAGAAGCAATAGCAGATATGATAGAACCTTCTGTACCTGAGGATAATTTCGCCGCGCACCACTGCAATAGGTACGCCGGGGCAGTCTCGATTGCACTCACTTTCAGAATGGCCAACTAGTGAGTGACCAGACACCTCTCAATATCACGAATAAAAGCAGCAGGGAATTTCTTTAAACCCATGCTCCTCAAATTATTCAGAAAGAAAGTTTAATTTTGAATCTCTGCCTAATTTCGCCCTCTATGCGAATTGGACCATCATGGATTGGTTCGCTGAATTTCGGTTCATTAAGACAACCGTTCGTTGAAAGTAAGGGTCGCTCACGCGAGAATAGACTGCTATAAACCACACGAGATCGATGCAAGGAAGGGAGGAGAAGCTGATAAGAAGCGGTTTCGCACTCGGTAAGGTTCCATGACGTCATCAACTCATCAGAGAAAGGGTTTAGCCCGTCGAAATTTCGTCGCGAAGCTAAAACTTGGTACGAAAAATATTCTATATTCTATATGTAATAAATTGGATCCTTGTTATATTTTACTGCATATAGCAGTAAAATTTGAACCAACTGAATTCATTGTTACTATTTCTACACCGCGCGCTAGAAATTAATTTGTTTTACTACACACCTTGATGATTGATTTTTTTCATGAATTAATGTAAGGAAAAATTGATCTTGGGACACTTGCTTTACGTTATACTTGAATGGCCGCTATGCCGCTCTCTGGTAATATTAATCTGTTAGCCGCTACCCAATTTCTGCGACGTAATACCGGGCTGGGTCTGGCAACACGGGCTAGCGTTTCGGTAACTTTAACCATGATTCCCGTTATTCTACCAATAGGATAACAGCTAAGAGCAGTGTATGAGTTTTAAATACTCTATTTCTCCGTGTGGTCACCAAACTAACTCGATTCCTTTCATTCTAAAATTCAGACAGGAGCTGGCAATAGCAGAGGGATTCGCTTTGAACGCGCATTCCACAATGAAACGTACTAATATGCATTGGTAAGAGCGTTTAATCTCCCACGCCGACATCTCTTCTCTCTCAAACTCGACGGCTTTCTCGTGCGCCTATCTGCCAAGTGGCGTCACAGCAGACGCGGGCGCCACCCCCTTCCATGACGACGACGGCGAGAGGTGGAAGAGGCAGAAGAAGAGGCGAAGAATGAGGGATATCCGGAGAGAGATGTAGGCGGGATGTGTGCGGTGCGACGGATGCTGGGCTGCGTTGTATGCGCTCTTGGAAGTCGAGACTTTCACTCTTTGGAGAAATCGACAAGAAACGGAAACATCCGAGAAAGGGAGGCTGCGACGGAGGGTGGCCCATCTCATCTGCCTCCAACCAACGAGATCATACTGGTTGAAATGATCCCGGGAAGAATGACGGGAGTCATAATTAAAATCACCACAATCCTAGCCCGTATTGCCAGACATAGTCCAGTATTATTTCGCTAGAAGTTGGGTAGTGGCTGCCAGATTGATATTACCAGACAACGGCTTAGGAGCCATTCAAGTATTACGTAGAGCAAGATTCCCAAGGTTAATTTTTCCCTACATTAATCCATGCAAAAATCAATCACCAGAGAGTGTATTATATCTTGCTTGATTACCTTCTACTACACGATGTAGTACTTGTAATCATGAATCCAGTTGGCTCATATTTTACTTCAGTTTGTAGCATAATATAACCTGTATCCTACTTATTTTAACTAGAACTTTGTTTCGGGTATTGATAAATTTTTATCTGGACGACTGACTCAAAGACAGTGACGCAACAATCGAATGACGAACCTGGGCCGAGGTGACCTCGTGCCAAGACGGCCGCACCGAGATAGCCGCGCCGACATGTCCCATTCCCACACTAATCCGCCTTCTATAAATTGGCCATTCTATCAATTTCTAAACTCATGCATAGCAAGACCTCTAAAACATTGATATTTGATATTTTATCGATCGCAGAAAAAATAAATGAGGATATAAGTAAAATGAGACCTATGTGTTACTTCATACGACGCAATCATATGTAATCAATACATTATAAAAAACAGAGTCATACATTTAAATAGGCATAAAGAATTTTAGCATTATAATTACCTGTATATCTCAGAAGCCTTCTTGATTTCATCGCACGCAATTAAACTTCTAATAACCCGAATTTCGCCAAATAAATGCTTATATTTTCCAATAATTTTTTATCTTTAGGGCTATGTAATTTAATTATCTATGTATTCGAATGTAATTAATGCGTCTAAACGTTTTCCGGCAAATATCAGAAAGTTCTGCCAAATGTTTAAAATCTCCATCCATTACAATAATTGGGAGGTCACATAACTTTCGAATTTTTATCATCAGGCAACTAGCGCTTCTCACTGGAATTAAAATCATCAGAACGAAAAGCCAGCCACGTGATGCTATGAAAAAGAATCTGAAACTGAATTCCGGGAGTAATGTAATCATGCATCAATGAGGTTTTATCACTTTATAGTCTGGTATTCCGTAATTGAATAAATATAGCATATGCTCGTAGTTAACATGTTGGAATAAAATGAAAATATCTTCGAATTCAGAGCCAGAGTCCAGATTCAGAGTAAGGATAGCATGGTTAGGAAATCTTACGTACTTCCACTTTAACTGATCACTTATTCCTTAAAAGGTAATAGATTCGGAGTTATACACCACAAAGCTAAAAAAGTAACGATTATTGGTTTTTATTGCAATTTTTTCATATTTCCTCATGAAATTTCATCAAATAAACCGCAGCTTTTCTCAGTTTTAACTGGGACATTAAGTCACAATTAAAAATTGATCATAGCTATGAAATGGATGCAGCACGTACGTCCACCACAAGACATTGCAATGCACACTCATTTCAGCGCATTATAAGTGATTTCCCAATTCATTCCAAATCCAGTGATTCGTGCCGAGCCAAAGTTCAAAAGCAATTGAGGGCAGTCGTTGTTTTCCGATGTAATTATTCCCACAGTTCCAGCCAATTAGCCAGCCATATGTTGCTATGGACTATAATCTGAAACATAATTCCGAGAGTAATTTAATCACGAATCAAAGTGGTGTTATCACTTTATAGTCTGGTCTTCCTTGATTGAATAAATTCATATGCTCGTAGTTAACCGTATGTTTAAAGTATTAGTTACAAGCAATGCAAGTGAAAAAGGCTTTTATGGCTGTGTAGATGAAGGACGATGTAACTACAGCTTATGGCAGGTTGAAAATGCAAAACATTTAAACAAATGAGTTTCAGAATTTACATCACGAGAAGAAATTAATTTAGTCTTTGTTAAAATTATTGTCACACTGGACCAAACAGAGAACTAATTATAAAAAAATAGACTGGATTTCCTAAAACTCATCTCATAGAATACTTCAGGTGTCACTTTATGGAAGTGCATCATACTTAGAAGAAAAAAATACACATTTAAACCGATAACATTTCATTTTCCAACATGTTTCTACCTTTCTTTGGCATTTTCAAAGGTCTTACAATTCACAGCATGGGAGAGATCTTATTTAGTGGACCGAACCTCGGGTGAAACAGAGATGCCTAATGTAAAATAATAAGAGCGTGCCATAGTTCAAAACAGTCAAAAAAATGAAAAAAAAGGATAAAAAAGGGAAAGGTACTGAAGAATGATTGGGTTGAGTTATGAGGTGACGATATAACTGAAGATACCATCAAATAAGTTGAACAGAAATTATTTATGAAAACAAAAACCGGGCAAGGAGTTATGCTTGAATAAACTTTACCAATACAGTTCGATGAAAATAAGCATTATAAAAATTGTTAGGAATTTCAACAATTGATCTAGTTCTGAATTGCTTATCTGCATTGCATTATCTCATGATTCAAGAAGGGTAGTGAAAAATACATAGATAAATAAGGTGGATAGTGTCACGATTTTAGATGACACAAAAGTTAGTGAAGTTAAGAAATTTCCGCCACTTTACCGCGTTCATTCACGTAACAATACTTGGGTGAAAAAAATTATAGTCACGTCGATGCATTCTCTAAACGTAAAATGTTATGAAAAGATATTATTGTATACTTTCATGCAAATTATGTGAGTTATAGCGTCTCTGATCATATGAAAGTGCTTAATGTAAAAGCCGTTTGAAACAATTATGCACACAATAAAGTTAAAATGCTTGGCAGCATCATTGGTACATAATTTCACCATGCCGATGTAGCTATAATTGATTCAAAAGCATGCACAGGTAGGTTTTCTCACCTTAAGTTTCCAAACCATTGCATTGAAATTTTATCATTCCTTAAATATTCTTCTGTTTCACGTAAATTGGAAAAAAATCCAAGTCTCATACCGTGAAATTCTAACGCGTATTCTTGGTTCAGCAATGCTATCAGCAGAACTTCGACGGCGTGTAAAATTAAGATAATAATTCAATGACTAAGTACCTAAAACTACAATGAAGTAAAGATAGTTATGTCAGAGATTTGGAACATCATATGATAAAAAAAATTAAGAAGCACTAAGCATACACTTTTAACAGTAATTTTCATTTTTAGACGACAAAAAGATCGATTCTAGACGCAATGGGAATACCGTTTGCATGAGAATTTCTAAATTCGTGCTTCCACACACTACTTTCTTCACTGACAACCTCGCAAATACGCTTCAGGTGCACAATATTGTTTGCAATTGCATTCGAAAATTCCGATTCCTTCACTGCTTCTGCGGGCCTAGAGATATGTCCCAATGCCTAATACTAAAACCGTTTCACCTTCAGTGGTTCCCAGTTATACATGCAATTTGGAATATTTCAAGGCCACAAGCATTGATCAATCTATACAGGTAGAACAATTACAGCATGGAAATAATTGTAAGATCAAATGGACTTTCAATACCAATTCAAATAATGTAGGATTGTTTTAGCATTTCATGGTCTCTTCAGATGGGTATCAAATGAACCGCATAACTAAAATTTTGTATAAGGAAATTTTCTCGGAATGTTTAACAACCGATTTATAATTCACAATTTTTTATTAATAGTTGCTTAGATGACCCACTGCGATAATGTAATTTTCACAGCATCATATATAGACAATCCGGAATTTATCCTCACCATCATAGTGCCCCGCAAGCGTCCCCTACCGGTCGTTACGACTGCAGCGGTTGCAGAAAAATAAAAAGCCAATGGGAGCAATGTGAACAGTGAGTCCCATCCTTGCATTCACTCCAGTACCATTCAACTCGTGGGAAATACGCATTTCTGTGCCTGTCCTTTTGACTAAATATCTCTCTGATTTCATCGTTTCTGCCCGACATGGATACACAGAGAGGTTCTTCGATGATGTTTCCCTTATTGATCTGAAACACATCTGTTTAAATTTCTCAAGCGAGTTTACTAACAAAATACTAAGAGAATATTTACGATATATGCGAAATCAAATATAGTGAAAGTTCAACTCTATGTAAGCTGGAAATTTCAAGAAGTAAACGCGAATTTTAAACGAGCGATACGGAAAAAATATATCGAAAGACAGTTATGCCTCCACTTCAATTTAAATGCCACATATCCTATTTTTTTCTCCATCAAAACTTCATTTCGACTCGTCATATGCGTTTCCTTTAATTTGCAAAATGAATTTTTCCCCTACGAGCCAACTGCCCGCACAATACTTTAAAGAGCTAACTCATGCCTCAACCCCTGCATTTCCCTCTCCTTCCTTCCCTTCCTCTTCCAACAGTTCTTCTTTCCTCCGCTAGGTGTCCGTCTTTCCCCATTCGCACCCTCGCGTAAATTTTTAATCATTTGTTATTTACGACCTCTCGACGGAAAATGGAAAAATACTGAAAGCGTCTCTGGCTCTCTTTTCTCGAGGTGGACGATCCGGGCAGGAAGAGTATAAATCAAAGAGGAGAGATTGGTGCTATTATTTCTTCCCTTCTGGGTGAAAAGCGACTTCGCTGACAGTTATGTTCGCTCCCAGGATTGATGACGCCTTGAGAAAGAACGTAAGCACACTAAACTACAAAACTCGGCCCAAATGCTCTCGTCTTTTTCCACCACACAAAGACTAAATCCCGGCGTTTACTTGCTCCTTACTACAGGCGCCGCGCAGAAAAATAAGGGGAAAAATTTTTGAATACGATTTACCAAATAACGAAATATCACACAGATGAACGGTTTGAAATACAGTGAGCTCGCTCAAACATATTTGTGTGATCGGCGATTTTGAGAGTTAATACCGGAATATAGAAGCAATTTGAAATAAATATAAATTAGGATTAGTGTAAAAAAACAGGCTCACAGCGTCAGGGCATTCACAGAGAAAAATACAGCGTGGACTGAACACCATCAATCACATTTCGTTCATTCTCATTGAGCTGAGCTGTGTCTTAGCCACACTCATTACTTCCTATTAATTCTTAATTCCATATTGTGTCCACTTCTTTTTTCATTCCGAGGAATCTTCTCCCCCTAGGTTAGAAAGAAAAACAAACGAATACAAAGCGCATCAAAAATTGAATACGAGATAGCGCGTTCCAAAATTCCACGCTAATTTCCCATTAATTCGAAATTAATTAAACCCCTTTACGCCAATTTGCGCCAATTTCACCACAATTCCACCTAATTTCTGTTTCCATGAACGTGCGTTTCTATTGATGCACGGATACTGAAATCTCACGATAAGAGCTCCGTACGAATGATTTTTTCCTATTTTACAAATCTATAAATTGGCCTTTAGAAAAAGAAAGGCACTAATACATTTTTGCGTGTTTCGAGCTCTTGGCGAAAAATCAATGGCCTTAACCCTTAACGGATGAGTTGATGACGCCACGAGCTAATTCCAAACGGGTCACCGCCTCTCCGCCAGGGGCATAAATAGTTTTTAAATTTTAGGGGGGGTCTTAATCCTGGTTTTATGACACCATCGGAGTGCCTCCAGAAAAACAGTTCTTTGAGAAAGTTTATACTAATCCATGATCATAGCGATGCCATAGTCTTAATTTATTGGCGAACAAAATTTATGGACAAAACAATCCACAAAAAAACGCAACTTGTCTATATATATTGCATCACGCGGCTTTCCGCCAATCATATTGCTCCATCCCACAACAATAACATTGCCGCCCCTCAGCCGGTGGCTAGTATGCGCATTAAAGACAAAAGTGTACGTGACTCTTACGGCTCACACTTATGTCGCTGCTAATTTTTTTATTTGAAATTGATTAGTTTTAATACTAATTTCAATACTAATTTTAATACTCCTTTTGCTGAACTGTATCTACTGCATGCAAAAACAATGGTGTTTTAATAGTCTACATTTAAACTATGAAGGAGGCATTCCCCTTTTTCCACGCCCCTGCTTTCCATCACTCCATCGCCCCGCGTATCGGCCTCAAAAAGCCCGTAGCTGTTTATGCTATTATAAGGATACATGATTCTCACTCACTCAATATGGGATTCTGCATGAACGGGTCCGTTTACTGTAACTCTAATTGCATCATCAACTCACGGAAAGTGGGAGGAAACTATAGAGATGAAGGACATAAAATAAAATGCAACTAAAAAGAGCTATAATAATTTAGACTGAACTCAGCTGAGAAGAGGTCAAAGCTCACTTGAAATTAATCATAAGCGAGGAAAATGGATTTCTTCATAAGGGAAACCTAAAAATTGTCCCAAGGCCTCTGAAATCAATTGAGCCCGGTATGAGTCTTCATAAGTCATGTCCACAAAGTTCAGTCACTGAGACGAATGTCTATAGCGTAAGATAAGGTAATATTGCAGCCTTTATTCCAGAATAAACCTTAGCAGCGACAAAGGGCATACTGCAATAAATGATAAACAATTCATTCGCTCCACCTTATCGTGTACTAACTTATCTAAACGACGAAGGAAGGTCGTCGTTATTATATTTTGTTTTTCGGAAAAGCACAAGTCGTCGTCGTCGTCGGATCCGTATGTATCGCAGGGAGGAGGAAACGGGCGTGGGACGAGCGGAATAAAAAGCGAGTGATATGAAGTGACTCACGGAGAAGTGTTTCCGCCATTGCTGACCCAGTTTGCACTGCGGAGAGTTGGAACACTTACCTAGAAAAAAAGAGAGAAGAAAACGTGAGAATGTAAATCAAAGGGACCCCTCTCAGAAATGCTGATATTAACTCGAAAGTGAACAGAGCATTTCCAATAGACGAGGCTTAATATCAGCCCTCCGAAACGACACGCATTTTTAATTGTAAACTTTGAACATGCGCGGGGTAAGCAATATGTTCCTCGTTCCGGGAAGGCCTATTGAAACATTGGAGAGCACCAAGTATGCCTCCTACTTATGAGCGCTGCAGGGGAAAAATAGGAAACTTCATATGTGAAACATCTAGTTTAGAAAACAAGGTCAGCGCATATTTGCTCCATGGCATTGTAGCGGTGAATCAGCAAACATTTCTCATCCAAGACAATATTTCTGTAAAAAATTCTGCCGAACTACGATCACTCAAAGTTAGTGGTACTCTAGCTTAAAATGGTAAAAAATAAATTCAACGAAATCTGAATGCATAGTCAAAGGGAGACAAAAGCAAGTTTTATTGAAAGAAACTAGCACGGTTGGCGTCATTCTGCAACAGTACAATTATGTTTGTAAAAACACAAATCGGGAGAGTACTTCTCATAGATATGTAAACGCCTAGCACTAAATATTAGTCGGATGATAATGACATTAATTCCTTTAGTCGAAATGACTATTAATTATTACGATTAATACTTATTTAGATTATTTAGGAAATATGCCAGATATCTATTCAGATAAAAATGAGTGACTTTGCCACTAAAAAAATTACTCATAGGAAAATGCCCTTTCTTGGATATTTAAGCATGAAAATAAGGAAAAATCTATCAGAACTCATATATTAGGGTAGGCTCTTTGAGGAAGTGAGGCATTGACGTCGACAGCAGGGGAGAAATCAAGAGAAGAGTCCTCAAGGAGGTGCGACTGAAGAATGATGAGATCAAATGGTGAAGTAATAAGGAGGCCCTAAGAAGAGCGGGAGCGAAGTGAAGCCTCGATAAAACCTTTTTTAACCCCTTGAACCCAATTTTGCTTCTAAATAAAATCAAAATTGTATCAATTTTCTTTCGATCTCTTTCTCTCAATTACCTCAATTAAGTTCAATTCAGGAAGTATTTAAACTCAGTGTGTTTTTTTCCTGTAAAGTGACATGGTGGAATATGCACTTGCCACAATAATTATGACAGTAGAAATATTTCACTTTTTTAAAATGGTAAGTCTTGTAATTTAATTTCCCCCAGAAGCAGCTCTGTGTAAGAAAAGATTAGGAAGACGGATCATCCTAATCGACTTTATCAAAAGACACGATGACCTGATGAAGACAATGATTGTGGAATAAGTAGATGTCAATAACAGAAAAGGAAGACTTCGAATACAATACATATGAAACGGAAAAAGGATGAAAAGGGAAATAATGCATAGAGTGGAAATCGGTGTCAAACTAATCTATGGAAAGGAGAGCGGTGATGATGATGATGATGATGAGGAAAATGTAAGGGTGAAGTGAAATCGATTAAAAAACTTCATCGATTTATCCACCAGATGAAAAAATCCCAGCTCTCTAAATCCAGAGGAAGTACTTTCAAAGAACGATATATGACACCACTACTTCGATATCAATGCTTAGCGATAGGACCACCATACTTCGAGGACCCATACGTACTCAGAAGGCCAGCCATAAAAAAAACTGACTGTGTAAAAAAACCTTTCCCTTGTAACGTTAAATGGATGCACCAACATTCATGGCGATCTAATGAGCCGTGTAATAAAACTTGCATAAAGGACAAACAGGCAGACATACATTCCATTTTGATAAAAGTCCTGATAAGGGATGTGTATTGTTAGGATCTTGGCCAGAGAAATACGGTCTTGAAGGGCACATGAGAAAACTGGTATGAAATATGGTTATGAATAGAAATGGAAAACAACCGTAGTAATCCAGAATTTTAAAGAGAGAGAACAAATCATTTCAGGCCTAGCGTAAGGCTTACTGCATATTGCTTCTAAGCACGCAACAGGGCGTGCAGTCGTAGGTACTTATAAAAAATACCAAGACTAGCCGCATAGAAAATGTGATTAGTTGTAAAATTCCACAAATAGTGGCGTTTACGCATATAAATTCAACACAGTCGCAGGAATGAATATCGTATCGCTCAACCATTACCTAAATGACTATCGCGCCGGTGACATATGCGTGAAATTGATTTAAAAATATATCATGTGTATGATTTACAAACAACATTTTATTTTAAAATTTTCTTCCATCCATCCATTTCGTAAAAATAACGCAAGAAGATTTAATTTATAAGTCGCTTGTAACCTTTAATTTTGAGTTATTTAGGGTTGAATGTTAATGTGACAATTGATGAGAGAAAGACAATGTAGCAGGCGATAATGAACAGCAAAAATAGAATGGATCAATTGCTGTTGACGGCGCGGGAGAGAGAATATGGGGAGTATGAGAATAAACCAAAATGGTAACCTTCCACACAATTTTATTTACTAAAGTACCGACCAGGTTTCGACACGTAGTGTCATTATCACGGTCGAGTTAAGGTCGAGGACCCGGTATCGAGGACGTCGTGTCATTATCGAAACTGGGTTGGTACTTGAGTAAATAAAATTGTGTGGAAGGTTACCATTTTAGTTTATTCTCATGGATAGAGAAAACATTTCCACCAGATATCGCCGGACACTGCGAATTATGGGGAGTATGGTTGTAAACGTTGTGGCGTGCGGGTGTGTCTTTGCTCCCGAGTTTTTCGCTGAGAGGTACGTTACCTTAAAGTTATAAAAAGTGTTTATGAAGTGTATTAACCATATTTTTGAAGTTTGTGAGGAAATAAGAAAACGTTACAATACCATTACTTGAATTTTGTCCTAGTCTTTAATTGGCCTCGGGAAGAATGAATTTTTGAAGAATGAATGACGTCGTTATTTCCCCGATTTTATTTTCACCGTTTTATATCTAAGCAAAAGATCCCTCAAATATCCTTCATTTTGTTAGTAAATACTTCTCAATGAAGTTAATTTAAAATATGAATTGTAGGAGTCAAATAAAGCCCAATAAATGGTTACTATCCTAATCGTTACGGTAGATTCGTAACGCTAAATAAAAATCCATAATCGTAATAAAATTTCAGTTCATCGACCTGTAATGGACCTTACTGATCTTCGCTGCACGTGTTACAGTCCAGAGATGAGGCTCATCCCATGAAGATCATATTTACAGGGAGGAGAAGCCAATTTCGAAGACGCTGTCATCACGAAAATTCCTCTCAAATACCCAATTTCTCATTGGCTTGAACCGCAAGCTATCTCTCTGATATGCTATTCATCTCAAGTTAAATGATGCAGATTTACACTAATCGTGCTGACCATTGAAACTATTGACCTGTACCTTTTTTATCTGATCATTTTCAATACTTCAGCGTTACTTCTTTACAACAAACCTTTAATGCGAGGTAGAGGTGCTTAGTATCATTTTAAATAATTAATTTAGTTTTTTATTCGTTTATTAAAAGATAAGTTCCACTTTGTTAAAACATAGCAAACTACGATGAGTCAAACACGGATGGCATAATGTCACGCCCGTAGCAAGTATCGAAGGATTTCACGAGGCGTAATACTACGCCCATAGCACACACTGTAATAAGAATTGTAATGAAAAGTTTTTTTTGTGAATGAAGCTATATACAAGACATCTTCTTCTTTTTTCCATTGGCCGTAGAGCGAAATATCGATTTTTATATTCATTTGAGCCATATTTCTGAAAATGACGGCTTGGTTACGAGATAACGATTTTGTATCACTTCGAACGCAAGTTGGGTTACACTATTATCCTCTAACCATAATATATCTTGCCAGCTGGGAGCAAGGCATATATGAAAACCAAACCAAACAGCATTAATCACCCGAAAACAAAACTTCAGCCTTTGAAATGTCCTGGCATTCAGTAGTGTGTTGCTGTCCCACTTCAGTGCATTCACTGATTGAGTCGCGGGTTTCAAGAAGAACGTGGAGAGCAAAGTTACGCACAGCCCATTAACCTCCTAACGAAGAGGTCTCAACGCCCTTTTCAAAACATTATCATTCTCTATCCATCGACGAAACGTTGAAATCACCAATCATTATTAAACAGGTGGCATTGGTGTATTGAAAACGCAGCTACCCACGTGACTTGGAACCCTATCTCTCATTGGCCAAAGTATTCATTTCCATTATTTTCATTTACTCCAGTAATACGACTCGAAATGATTGTCTCGTTACACTTCGCTACTCGGTTTTCCGATCATACCACAACAGTGATGGGATGTGTAGGAAGAAAAAATGCAATCGGACAACCTGATGTCGTTTTAACTACATCAGAGCTAATTTCGTCTAGAACTACTTTTTGCTTACGATAATTCAGAAAGTCACGTATCCAGTTTACCACTGTTTCCGCATGGCTGTAATTGAATAAAGGTTTGTTGCGAGATACGGTGTCACAAGCTTTCTTAAATTCTAGAAATAATGCGTCAACTTGTCTTTTCGATTCACCAGATTTGAGAGCGTCGTGAATCAAGAGCGCGAGCTGTGTTTCGCTTGATTTACCTTTCCTGAATCCGTGCTGAGAGCCATGGAGGAAGTTATGGCTGTCAAAGGAAGTTGTGAATACGATATTGTGTCAGCTAATAAGGAAGATAATGTCGCTGGAACTGCCTTGGAATTCAAACATTCACTTTCGATTGCCAAAATGTAACGATTGCTACGATTACGTGTGGGAGCTTCGGAGTAGATTACATATAAACATTATTTTTAATGCAGAGACTAAAAGTAAAAGTTACCAAAGATGGAATCGTTAAGAATGGTTGTATCACATTTACTTCGTTAGACGAAATCACTGTTTCACAGCCACAATGCAGCTTGCGTAGCAGAAACAATGTCGAGTTCGAAAGCTCCTGTCGCCTGCAAGCACAAATACTTGGCCCTGGGGTCCACTCTTAGGGAACACCTATCCCAACTATCCCGGTGAATAGGTGAGGAGCCCACCAGCCCCCATTCCACCCCCCGCCCATCCCACCTGGCTTCCTTCCGAGGAAGCCCTCTCGCGGTAAAGTAGGAAGTTGTCTTCCCCGACTGCGGAGAGAAGGTGGTGGCAAAGCAGACTCGTGGGAAGGAAGGGAAGTGGGTGTTGGGGGGAAATGGCTCCCCGAAGACAAAAGAGAATCGGAGAGGAGGGGGGGTATTTGGGCCAGTGAGGAGGGGAGGAAGACAATGGCGCGAAAGAATGAGGAGAGTGAAGAGGAGCATTGTTGAATGGAATGAGGAGGAAGGACGTTGAGGGAGCTTATTCAGGTGACGGGCAGGGGGTGCTCCCTTCGTTTTTTTAAACAGGGCCCTTTTCTGTGAGCAAGGGGAGCTGCGAGTGGGTCAGAGGTTACGGGGGATGAGACTTAAAGTAGCAAATGGGGTGAATGCATTTGAATACCACGAGACGGAGCTATGATAACAGGACAACAGATCTCATCTCGCAACTTTGCCTTAATGAAGCGCGTTTACGAATTACAGAAGAAACGCCCACAACTTGAGACCGCTTGAGCAATCGAGAATACATATGATTCAGATCAACTCGGAGATCGTCACCTCACCATATTTCCAGGTCCGACAGATACAATTAATATGCCGAGCAGATAGGTATGGGAATTCGTTCCTCTCCCAAACAATAAATGACGTAAATAAATGCTACGAGCATCTTCATTAGCGCATACACTTTTTATCTATAAAAGCTGTTGCGCTGTCATTCCCTGCCACACACCTTGCGGGGTAGTATGTACATGTAGATTGGGCAGTTCGTATCCTCAAATTATTCATGACGTTTTGCACATAAATTATGAGTCTCTAAGTTTGTACTCACTCTTGGAGTTCCTAAAACGGCTCCAGTGAAACGTGGAATCATGAATCCAAACTTACCTCACCTCGATTTGTTCATTACATTCATGCTTGCAGAGGAATTTCCAATGACCCATTGTAGCTAACGAACAAAAATGAAGAATTCGATCGCTTCCACTGTAGTGGTAAAGAGATCGCAATGCCTAATACAATACTTTTCAATAAAATACAAGCACTGCGTCACTCATCCCATGGACACTTGCATCCACGAAGCATGGACGCCGAGCGCGTAGAAATTAGTTCCTTGGTCGAAAAAATAACACGAATACGATTGTTTAAAGCGGATTTTCTATTTGGCTAGGCGCAATGACTAGACGGACCACAGACGAACAATCCACATGAGTGTTGCATTGCAAACCATGAACCCCAAGGTTACTCAGGGGCGAAGAGTGACCAAATCAGGACCTACATTGAAGGTCGACAGAATTATTTCGGCCGGCTGCCGACAGATGGATGCACTGGTGAGGCGCAAATGGACGACGTCACGGGAGAAAGCGCCTGGAGAACGGCGAGCGTGCCAAATAAGAGTTATAAATTTCACCTTTATCTTTGTGAAAGAAGAAGATGCGATGAGGCAATTCAGACATTTTCATTAACTTTTACTATTAAAGGCTTGTTTCACGTCACAGAGTATGCATACTCTTATACTAGAGTGGAGGTTGTAGCGTTGGCGGTAGGTGACGGGGTACATAGGATTGTGACACCCAATCACCTCAAATTTAGATGGTTCAGAATAGATTAACACTGCGACTAACATTTTATACATATATTACATATTTTAAATCTGTATCAATTATTCTTTATGCTAATTTTGACATACCTACATGTTTGGAGCTAAAATCTGAACCGGAATATTCCAACCTTGAATTAATATTTTTGCAGTTTCATTTTCATTTCATACTTTGCATTGAAATTCTATAGGGTAAATATAAGTTTTCGGGAGAGAACAATATGACAATTTTTATTTTATGCACCGCAGTTTCGTTGCAAGTTCCCAATGGACTAAGTTCTATTGATAACATTTTAATGTTAAATAACAGAGGTACCAAGCATTTTAAGATTCCCAATTGTAATATATATCATTAGTCTTCTCAGGCTTCAGGATAGTGATTTCCGAGTTCATAACGTAAAATGAAACGGCAATTTTCATGTGAGTGATGACAAGAAAGGAAGTGAATGGGAAAGAGGACGTGGATGGTAGAGATGTCGTCTCATTGGTTGCCCTCCCATTGCATTGATTGGCTGAGGCAGTGAGAAGGACCCGTTCTTCCAGTTGGGGTAGGGCCTTTAGTCTTAACCGATAATCCCTCAGGAGGAACTGCGAGTTGGTTGTGGATTTGGACTCCGTCTAACATGTGCCTCCTCTCGCAAATCTACAATCCGTCTCCTTCGCCGTGAGCACTGCCGCCCTCCTGCGTCACATTTGGGGATCGAACATTCTTCCAATTGCTCTCGAGTGAGCCAATAGGGTATTTTCCTTCATCAAAGAAAACGAAAGGCATTATTGCGATTCGTTACCCGCCATTAGTGTATTCATAATATACAAATTATTTGGTTTTAGAAATACCGGTATAGACGAATGGCAATGGTCAATTTTAACCGCTTTTGAAAAAGGCCAGATATTGAGGCCCTGGAGTGCGTATTTCACGCTTTTACATTCTTCAATTACGATGTATATTTTTCGCGATTAAATGAATGGTGAAAATGGTGAAAAGCGCTACCAGCTAGCAGAGTACCCTGCTAGCTGGTAGCGCTTAGCTTAAATAAAGATTATAAATACCTTATCAAACGAAGAAACTTTCCCACCATGGCCAGTTTAAATGGGCGATTATTAAGGCATGTTTCCCTGAGCTCTGTGCCTCAAGCATGCATTGATAATCTCAGACGATGTAAAACTCCTATCTACTCGTATAGAAACTAGGTCCCTGTGACGTCACATGGAGTGGAATCGCAAGGGCGCCTTTTTCAAATGAGGATAAAAATTAACCATTGCCATTCGTCTATACCGGTATTTCTAAAACCAAGTAATTTGTATATTATGAATACACTAGTGGTGGTTAACGAATCGCAATCAATGCCTTTCGTTTTCTTTGATGAAGGAAACTACCCTATTATGATCGCAGGTAGATTTAAGCCGTCGATGGGAATAGTTCGCCATTCACATGGCAAAATATCTCTTTATTTTATCTTTTCTGTGGGACTTATAGGTATCAAGAGGTTGTTCTCCGTGCCTCTTTGAATAATGCAAGATTCTGAAACGTAACTGTATAAGTTCATAAAACTTTGTATCAGTTGTTTCTTTCAATGCAATACTAACATCTCATTTTTCGATTGTTTCAATTTTTTCCCAAAACACGCTCGAAATTCATCCCTCTCCCCCACTACTGCTCCGTCTCCAAACTCCAGCCATCGGCCCCAACACTTTCCCTTCAGAATCCGCGATTTATTATTCCAGGTGTATTGAATAAGTTCTCACCATTTTCTCTCTGCGACTTTTGAAACCCTCAGCCTCTCGTGAGGTATCCAGAACCAACCTACCTTAAACGCAATGAGGTTTAAATTAAAGTTGTCTTCTGGTTATCTATCATCTAGGCTATCACAAACAACCATTTCTTTAGCCACCCAACATTATCCACACGACGTCACTGCGAGGAGTTGCGAAAAATTACCACCGCGTGTGCGATGGCGCAACGATTCAGAGGGCACGGGAAAAGGAATGCGAGGAGTAATTCGATATATCTCGAATATAATCGATGTAGGGATGCTGTGAGTGCAGAGAAGGAAGGGTCAGGGCAGTTTATTGGAACGTGGAGAGGGAGCAGTGGCGGAGGAGGTCGAAGCATTTCGAGCGTGTTTTGTTTCGGACTGCGAGTGCACAGTTGGTGACAGCGAGTGCGCTTCGAATCAATTCCCGCGCTTGGCATTGCGGCGTCGAATTTACTTTTCCGCTCGCCGAGCTTCATTTGCAGCATCGTCAAGGACGCTTTATTTGCTCATGGGTGGGACTGGTGAAACCACATATCTGTCTAGCCATGCTAACGCGACCATAGTGACCTAGGAAGATCAAGAGGAATGGCGTGAAGGACATTCTAAGCCATCATGCTAGAAAAAAGTCCTTCGTCTTGTTTAAGCCCGAAATTTTGGAAATTATTACATGGCATACGGTGTTTTTCTCCTAAAATTTATATTTAAATTATGTAAATTACCTGTAAAGACAATGGCTGACCAATGATTGAGAAACTTAATATTTAAAATATATAATTGGCAGTTTTATATAAAAAAGTGGAGCTTTTTAAATAAATAATAGATTGTAGCACTTTTCCACAACATTGAGGAAATTTTCCTCAATATTGTGGAAAAGTGCTACCATCTTTTATTTCGCTTTGTAGATTTATGTCCAGGTACGTTTCGCCAACGTCAAGAAACACGATAATAGGAAGCGAGAAAACTCCACCTATCTTAACTCCAAACTAAATCTGACGAGGCGCTCATTCCCTGAACATGATAGCGGAGTCAGCAGTCGAAACGTCAGCATTTGGGGAACTCTAAACCAAATGGAAACCCAAGAGCGCTTAACTCGATTTACTCACCCGAAAAACCTCTAGTTGTTCGAAGCCATCGTGATTGATAGATTTGCTATTTGTGCCGGTTGGAGAAGAACATGTAGACAGGTAAAAAATGGAGAAAGTGCTCAGGGATCAATGTCAGACGTTGAAGGGAAACAGAAAAGGGTAGAAAAGGTATCTTTTCATGCGGGAATGAGTACAAACAGTCGTTGGACAGAAACTGAATACAGTAACGATTTTAAAGAACTTTTTAGTCAAACTTAATGGCACAAGAAAAATGGCTGAAATGAGTTTTTCCCGATAAAACCATACATAGCCAATTGAATTATTAAGTAACAAAGTTATAAACGTGGGAAAAAAATGAAATATTGCTCTAAAGATGTGCATAGTCTTATCCCCTGACCACCGTAAAAACTTGTTAAGATTTTGGATTGTATATTGAAGTGCATTGATACAATTCCTCTTTATGTTTGTAATAGTTAAAACATTTGTCTACGAAACCAAAATGAGTAAGACGACGTGCGAATGGAACATACAAAGAGGTGTTGGATACAGCTTGTTAATTGTAATTTACGATCAAATAGCCATCGCAGCTGATTAAATGTCCAAATAATGCCGTCACTTGGAATTCAAAGGGAATGCGGAAGCGGCGCTCATTTCGAGTTCATCACTCACGCCGCTGAGAGAGCGAATGATTGGAAATCCACTCGGGGCCAAATGGACAAGGGGGAGACACACACAAGCGACACTGGGTTCGCAATTCCGCCGCGAGGGAGCGGGCCCCGGCACACCATGCTGACGTCATCGGGTGGACGATCAGTGTTGGCGGCGGACCCATTCGATTTCGGCGATTCATTAATCGCCAACGGCGGCATTTGACGGCGGAGTCGACACGTGAAAGCTGCGGTCCAAAGCAGCAGCCGCACCGCTTCCGATGCAATCCCCACCAATACGAACGAATACACGAAACCACGCCCACGCCACTGCCGCAGCGCCACCAAGAGTCGCTTACCGAAGCAAAAATAGAGGTTACAGGAAATTTGCCTGATGATTGTTCTTCTACCAATGTGTCTCAGGAAGATTGGTCGTTGCTTTCAATCAAATTATATCGTTTGGCTCAAAATACACATCAGCGATGAATACCAGCAATAGAACTGCATCTCAAAATCCTGGATGTGTTGTGGTAATAAGGTTTATTCCCCATTTCAAAAGCGCTTAATTTACAACATCTAAGGAATGCAAAATATTTTAAATATTTCAAGAAAAAAGACTCTCAACGATTTGTTTTCAAACTTTCGCCTTCATATTTAATGCAGAAGAATTCGGAACAATGCATGAGATTAACATGGAAAAAGTCAAATGGAAAACCCCTTCATTGCGTCGGAAAATTATTCGGACCTGCTTAACGCCGAAAACAATAGAAGCAGTCTTACTTACTTGCATGGCATTTTGGTGACCAATGGAGTAACAGAAAAACTCAGTGAAAACACCGCTTGATTTTGCCTTGGACCACTTTTCGATATCAATCAATGAATTAGATTATAAGGACTCGCTTTGCCTTCGGCCTTGTTTTGGTCGCTATGGAAGGTCTTATACTTTTTGTATGCTGCTTGTTACTTCCGGATCTTTTACTTTTCAATTGGATTGATTAGATATAGGTAATATTTCCACTTTCAAGTAAAACGAGAGTATGGTACGTGGGTTACAATATGAAAATTAAATATTAATGGAGAGGAACGCTATTCTGAGGGACTAAAAAAATAAAATGGATTTCTATGAGTCTGACGGAGTTTCTAACTTATTCATTTCAATTACAAAGTAACGTTGAGAGCATGTTCCCCTGTAACACTCTATTTATACCTACTTAATATCATAGCATAACGAATTTACGAATTGCAATGAACTACAGTAAACTACATTTTAATTTGTAAAGAATTATAGAAAGCGAGTGAAAAATGCAAAAAACATAGTTAAAAATACCAGTTTCTGATTGAACTCTTCGCAATTTGGATTCATATCGAGTATCGAATAGTACTTCGGTTACTTCTAATAAACAAGTTTGATAAGTGTAGTTTGATAAATACTATCAACATCGCACCCATCAGATCGATAAAACAACAAAGACCAAAAGCATAATAAACGCAACGTAGCGTGAGCATATGAAAGAATTTATAGGGTACTGCATAGGGTACTGAACACGGGCCGCCGACGCGTCATAACAGACTCTATCGACCAAGCTAATAGGTTGCTATGATAAATATTAAAAACAAGTTTATTAATTATTTTTCACATCATTCAACCAAATTCTTGAAATAGGAATAAGGTGTGACTGCAGTTCCCCTACGTAAGCTTAGGAGAGGACGATACACACAATAGAATTACGTAGGAACTAAATATCCATATCTAGAGAAAATGCACAAAGTGGAGATCCTTAGCATGAATTGAGCCTAGTATGACGAATTTAGAAATGACGATTTTTTTGAATGATTATTCGTCATGATCGCGAATGATACCACTTCAGGAAAACCTCTATACATTTTTTAATGAGTCAGTATACAGAAACATCTCTTTACAGCTTTAATATCCAATATAATGCGAAATTTAATCATCTGGTGAGTAGCAGATTACAACTTTTTATGAACAAGGCATTATAACTGTCATGATTTAGAATATATTTAAGCAAAATAACTTAGCCGCTTAATGAAACCTGCTTTTCGTAAGACAAATAATTGAATAAGAAATAGCTATAATTGCACTTATCCTCCATATTCTATTATTCACTTCCTATGATGCACCAGCTCACGGATAACATTCCACATTAAAAAGGGCATTAACGGAAAAAAAGAACGTAAAGAAAAATAAAACGCTAAAAATAATATTTATCTACCTATCTTTTAAGGAAAAGATGTTTAGATATCTGTCTACTGCAATCGTGTATCGGCAACAAGAGAGGAACTACATTATGTGCACTCGTTAACTATGGAATTAAATACAGCCACACTTTCATTTCTATAATCGCACTTATCCTCGATATTCTATTATTCACTGCCATTGATGCACCAGCTCACGGATAACATTGCACATTAAAAAGGTTGGTAACAGAAAAAGGACGTAAAGAAAAATAAAACGTTATCGCCATCACAAAGAATGGAAATAAAATCATTTTATGTACCTATTTTTTAAGGAAGGTTTGTTTGCCTTATATTTCTCCTCTTTTCGTTTGAATACGCTTTGATGTGATCAAATTTTTGTTCATTTGGAAAGAAGCCATTAAAAGATTGATTTTTTAAAAAATTACTATGTAAATATCCTACCTTATCTTTATCATCCTTTCGTTTTAATTCCTTAATCTTCTTTCCCAATTTAGCTCCTCTTGTTTGCATGAACAAATATGTTGCTATGATTGTTTGTTTGCATGACTGCCGCTCTGCCATTGGATTTTGGTGGCCATTTTTTGAACTAATCCCCGTACTCAATTTTAATTGAATAGAAGGAAAATAATTGGAAATTTATTGTTTTCATAATTTTTCTTGGGGTTTCAGACAATTTTAGAGGGGGTCTTCACAAGACTTTTTGTCGTATCTCGTCTAGTTCACCCCAAACATTTGTATGAACGAGTGAGTGGTCGTTAAGGGTCTTTATAGTATATACTTAGATAAGAAATTCTAAATATCATCGATTGCATATTCTCAGAGGTTTCCGCAGTTATTTCAATTATCTTTTTAACTTCTCTCGGAAAATATTGCGTCGGGAGTCTTTTCCGATTGATAAACTATTTTTAGCAGTAATTACACATTACCTTGGTATCGCTCCCAGCAGTAGGAAAACGTTACCGATTATTGCTCAGAAGTTTCCTTAAATTAGCACAAATAGAGCAATCTAGAATATTCGCATAAATTCCAAATGCAAATATCTTCTCAAGCATTTTAACGACCATTTTCCCAAATATCGATGACCGTGGCGGGGAGAGAGAAAGAGTAGTTTCTTTCCCCCCCGTCGTGAGTCGTGACCAGAGTGTAAAGGGGTGGAATGGGAGGGTGCCTGATTGAAAGGTGTGCGGATGTGAGGGTGCAGGTGCAGAGAGCAAGAGGCGGCGGCGGCGGTCGGGGCATCGCGTCGGCGGCGCAGACATTCCCGAAAGAGTAATGGTGGCCATACGTGTTGTCGGATTGCTGCCGAGGTTTCGCAAAAAAGGAATCGGGCAATCTGGGATTGGAGGAGGAGAGAGGAATTTCCATCCGGTGGAAGACAGATGGGAAGAAGAAAGAGAGCAAGAGAACACGAGACATTACGAAACCCAAGTGGAGATGGATGGACCAAGGCGGATAATTTCGCTGCTCGGAGGCCGTTTCCATGACGACGAGGATTTTACGCCGTTCGCGGTCCATTGAAACGTGGTTTAGAATCCACTGCGAAGAAGATCCAACAAAACCCTCTCTGACCAATTGATCTTTCATGAACTAATTTATTCAAGGTTATTTGAATTGTCCACTTCAACGCACACCACACCAGCTGCATTTTTTAAAGAAATGCGTCTCAATGACTTTGGCTTTTCCGTTCAACAAAACCTCACAAGTACAATTAGCGAACACTTCCAATAAATATGGGGTTATGTGGATTGTGTTTTCCAGAATATTGTCGGTCAGTCCCATTAGCCATTAGCAGAGGTGCTTCCTACCCAATTTACCCTTTTCCTGTTCTTCTGTATCAATTTCTCATAGCTAAAATTATAAAGAAAAATTGAACTTAGAATAGGCGCACTTAGCACCGCTAAAAAAATCTTTCCCAGAATGTTTCACACAAAAAAACTATTTCGGTTGCAATAATAAGCTGCTCTATTATGTTACCTTGAAAATCAAAAGCAATTTTAGACTTTGGCTAGTAAAATGATGCAATTCACATATAAATGCGAGTTATATAGCAATTCGTAGGCTAATATACAGATAAAATAAATACATTCACGAAAGAATCAACAATTATCCCGATTTATAGTTAAATTACATTCACAAATGGGAATCCCGCAGTACCTCAAAGGTTGGTAAAAGAATTATTTTTAGACCGGTCAATTTAAAAAAATTAAAGATAAGGTTCTTGTAGTAAAAATTAGTAAACAGGAGACTTATGTTACGATAAACTGTGTTAAAGTCACGAGAGAAATGATTTACATAAGAGTAACTGTTACTCAAACCTTAAGTTTGTATAAAAAGTTTCTACGAGTATCTCTTATTTCACAAACATATGTTTGATTTTATTCCCAGCGTGGCTCACAGCTATCGAAAACTTCATTTTAGAAATATCAAATATTTGAAATAGACGTTCCCATGAGAGCATGCTTACGCTAAAATCGGGAAAATATTTTCCGGCAACCTTCAGCAAAATTAGCAACTGAACGAAATTCCCGGTGATCAGCCTTAATAGTATAAAACTTTCATCCTTTCGTACCTACAGTAATACTCTAAAAAACTCATTTATTCTATCTCAAGCCGGTATCGTTGGCAATCTTCAAGCTAAGCGCAGTGCCATCTGATTAATAATTTAGGTTGGATTCTATAATGAAGACATGAGTAATGAATCAACAACGTTTTCCCCAAATGCTACGCACTTGCTTTAAATGCTAAGGAGAGAGGAAAAAATAATGTCATTCTAAAAGTCCCCATCCCCTCGGCTGGCTAATTGCCTCGGTAATTTCCCGAGCTAAGTTCACTCCTCTTGTTTTTTTCATAACGATGCCCGGGAAATTAAATGAACGTCCATGATGCCTGCATCTCTACTTATAATTACGGAATCTTTCGCTGCGCGGCCAACATGCAAAATGAAGGGAAATCATCGCCCCACCAACAAGTAGGCTTTAAAAGAAATGAACGCCATCTGACACGGAACCTCTGTTTCCGGCATACGTTCCACATAATGAAGTGCGTATTTTGGAATCATAGAAACCTTTTTTTGCAATAATTGTTGCAAAATAATAACAATATGAAATTGCACCATTTATTCAAGAAAATAGACTCAGGACAAGTAAAACCCACATTTTCAAAGTTGTATATATTTTTTGATCACAATCACAAGGAAGCATGAAAGGATCCATGGAAAGGTCTTTTCTGACAACAAGTAATGGACTCCATTGTTTTATTAATCAGATTCATCAATATTTTTTATAATTTTAGGGAGTTTTTTTGTAACATTCCAGGATCAATTTAAAAAGGCTTTTAGAAATTACTTTGGTCATAAGTATCACAGTTTTTAGCTGGTTATAAAAATATATCGTTGAAGGAAAGGTTGGAAAGAAGAAAGGCAGAGATAGGCCTCAGGTATAAATGCATAGTGCAGGTGATAAAAGATGTAAAGCAGAAGAGTTTTGCAAGTGTTCAAAGATACGCAGATGGGAGAATTGAGTAGAAAGCTGCGCGAACCAACCATCGGATTGCTGCCTGATGGTAATGACGCCGACGGTTACTGTACGAGTAATAATAGGATAAAACTCACGAAAGGTCAGACGAATCGAATAATGAATGACGTTTGCCTTTAAACATGACGTTCAGGCCAAAGTGACGCTTCAGTCAAGGGGTGAAAACTCAAATTACACAGACAAATTCCAGGGTCAGCTTTAAGCTCTCTTACGAAAATCAACCTTCGCGTTGGATCACAGAACAAGCCAGAATATCTGTAGGATACATTTCCTAAGTCTCTCATCCAGTACTGAGAATGTTCTGTCTTCAACTTTAACCTGTGACAATAACTGAGGGAAATAAAAGCCGTCAGCTCGAATCAGGAGAATGAAGAGATGCGAGCGCGACGGGAGAATGAAGATTGATCGCCTCATTCCCCCCCCCCCACTCCCGGCGTTCTCTTACCCTTCGCAAAACACAATGCATGATTAGTTAGGGTTGTTGACATCTGAGTCCGTTTTCAAATTTTGGGAGGACGGGTGCGGGAAAGTAGTGCGAAGTCGAAAAAAAAGTCTGGCTGCGAATTTTGAGATGAAAAGACTACTTACGCTGGTGCTGGTGTTTCATTTTTTCATTTGAAAGCGAAATAATATTTACACTACTGACGCAAATTTTTCGGCCTATTTTAATCTAAAAAATAGATGAAATTAGGCGTATTAAACATAATTTATGAAAGAAAAAGATTTTTCATATAAATATGTAAAGTTTAAATGCTTGGGTTTCAGTTTTTCATTATAAATTAAGTGTGGCTGGAGCTACAGTAGCAAGAAGTATATTTAAATCCGGGACGAAATTTGCTGAAAAAAACGGTTCATAACATACATTTGTTGTCGGAGTGGTGGGCAAATAGTTGAGATTTGAAAATGAGTCCGCCTGTCGCTCGTCGTGTCTCTACCGATGGCGGCAATGGAGTGGAAGAAACTTCGAGTTTGAAATGCTTCCAGACTCTGACAATTCATTTGAAAAATCTTGCACAGACGGTAATGCAGCTGGAACTGTTCAGATTCGTGATAAACTCTAATAAAAAAATTAGATACCAACGACATTCTCTCCATCGCAACCTCATAACTGAAATTCCAAAATGCTCATTAGTGAAGTCAAATACGGAAAGGGTTAGGCAGTGATATTGAGATTCGAATTTCAAAGCAGGCTAAAAAATTTGACAAAATATCCAGATTTGAGAGCATTTTTCAGGCAAGAATTTTTATATCAATCAGACCGTCATGAACACTATACTCAAGTTATTTTAGAGCAGAAAATAATGTTTACAAAATAAAATGCTCCGAACGAATAAAAATAACAATTACCGTTTTTATATTCATTATAATCTGAACGCCTATAACTAAATTACTTTAATTAACCAACTTTTCGAGAAGTTAATACCCTTCTTCATGGCTTTCTTGAATTATTATGAAATTGAAGGAAACGCAGAAAGTGAGTATGAGGAATTTTTCAAGAATATACATACGATAAACAGTATTGAATACAAATTTTGAGTAGTAAAAAATGCCTGTGTTGTGATTCAAATATAAAAGGATTATTTGTTTTTTGCAACTATGACACATTATTACAATTAACTTTTGATGAGTATTTCGTTGTAGCACCAAAGTTAATTGTAAAAAAGCCAAAATTCAAATACTCTCCTATATTTCCATTATGTTGGGTGAATTTTCGCTCAAAATGTTTTGGTAACTTTTAGAACAAGTAGTAGTACAATCAGACTCGCATATCAATACACATGCCACGGTTTCAAAAATCGGGAAAACAACGAATTCTGTAACGAGTGAGGGGAAAAAAGCTGAGATTCAAGGAAGAGAAAACGAGGCGAGGGTTAGGTAGCATCTCACAAGACAAAGGAAGGAGGTTACTGTTCAGAAAATTCTCATTATTTTCACCTATTTTGATGCGAATTATTTCACACGAGATCTGCGGCAAGCATCGAATTTAAATAAATTGTTCTCACTTGCATAATTCACAAAGTTTTGCTGGAGGTTTAATGTATATTATGTGGTATTTAAGAAAAAAATATCTTCAGGCTCAGTTTAGAACGGCAGCACATTGGCAAACGACGCACAAAGGGATAAGGGATTTTGTGAATCATATTGGTTGAGGCAAGACGTGAAAGCTGCCGAAAAAAATTATCTCCTAAAAAGTATTCTTTTGAAAATCGTCCCTCTTTCTTCGTGAGTAATACAATACCCCTTCTTGCACCTTTCTACTCAAAGTGTATGCCACGAGGGAAACAATTGCAGTATATACATATAAATTGGTTTCCATAAAAATGTAGAAGCACCTTCAATTATTCGTTTTTATTTCTTTTTTCGTAGCCATCTTAAGATATCTAAAAGAGTTAGCTTATCCCAGGCGAATCGCTATTGTGGTGATTATACTTGGAGATATTCTTCATTAGATGCAATGAAATAGAATGAAAGAGAAGCAATGGGTCATTTAACGAAAAATGTTCCCCTGTGACACATACCTTCCACGTAACTGGCTTAATAAGCGTATTTCCGGGGTTGATTATGTTAAATTTTTTGTCCATTTTTCCATCATACCAAATTGAGGTAGCACATCCAATGAATGGTATCGATACGGCGAAAGGAAAGTTAAAACACACGCTTTTTGATGACTCGCCTGATTAACACACATATTCGGCGTACGACGTTGTCTTAAAAAACCAAGTAAATCCAGCGATGGAATAATTAAGAATATGTGTGAACACTCAAAATAAAACCTAAATATTGTCTACTTTCTATCACATTTGATTGGTTCATCACGAAAACCTTAAAAGTTAGTGATTCCAATACACTAGATATCTTATTGATGTAATGCAGAATAAAAGTTGTACTGCAGCAGAACTATTAGATGATCAAACAAAAAGGTTGGAGTAATGCCCAACTAAAACTCATTGATGACACTAATTTGACTAAAAAACTTATCATTGACATGAATTTATAATGACGTTTATAGCTTTTCATCTCCTCCAGCAAAAATACAACAACATTAAAGTATCTTTATTGATTGACCTCCAGAAAGATATGCTAATGTATTATATAGAGGCTATGAAGACTTAACTATGTACAAAAAATACTGGTCTTTTTATTTTTTACACTGTATCATAGCCGACAAAAAATGGCAAACGAGTCAACATTGCAATAAAATGTGAATACATTCACCAGGTTTGACATTCCCTCGTCGCAAATTCATCCCAAGAATAATATCCCAAACGACCGATCTTTTCGCATGTCGCTAGTGACGTCACCAACTGGTTCGGGCTACTCATTTCGGACGTATCCGAACGCAAAGAGGCAGCTCGCACTCAAGAGCGATCCTCAGTTGACGAGCAAATGGCAGTTCAGGACCGATCTCAAACTTCGGTGTCAAACAAAAGCCATACATTCCGTCGCAGGGATCACTTCAAGGGGGGAGCGAACCCTTAGGAGGGGGGAGAGGGTCGGAAGGGATCCGTGAACCCTGAGAATGAAGGGTCGAAGGGGGAGTCATTACGATGTGCCGAAACTTGCGTAATTCGGCAAATCCGCGCTCAGGAGACAGTTAAGACGACATGGGTAAGTATGAGGGGTCGCGTGTGCAGAAAGGCATTAATTAACTGAGACGGAGGGGCCAGAGACCCAGGGCCGACAGGCTGTCTCGTCACCTTGCGCTCCGGGCCAATGGGAAGGAGGCCTTTCAACAAACGGATGAAGATCGCACCGCGAATCCAACCGAGTGGAGAAGCCAGCCAAGTTCTGCCAACCACCGATTCTGCTGCAGCCATGAGGCTAAGAATTTCGTCAAACGCCAATTTACTAAGGATGTCGTTACTAGATTATGCTTGTGAAGAGTAAAGAGTGCCTCCCTATGGTGAAAGCGTTAGCGTCTATACACGAAGAATTTCAATGATAGCTATCTATACCTCTAATAAACGAATTATTCACGTTCTAAATCCCTTAACGGCATTTAAAAATAGTCTCACGCTTCTCGTGACATTTATATTACCCTTTGTATGAATTCGCATGTCCACGGACTATGCTTCTTTAATTACATTTGATATATGGTCAACGGACGCTCATTGAATTTAATGTTACAATGTGGCCCTCCTTTTATACACCTATTATTTCAACGAATGATCAAAATTACTCAACTTCCCATAGATAAACTAGTTGCGGCCTTTAAACTTTCGCATTTATTTTTAATTGACAAAGACATTGTGAATGCTCCCATGAGACTAATAAACTTATTTCGTACTTTATTCCGTGTTATCCTATGCATGCCTCATCTAATTATGGGAGCATATAAAAACTACTGCAGTCATAACTTGTTCGCCACGTGAATCTTTCTTTCATTACTAACTGCACTCACAGGCAAAAAGAACTCCAACAGAGTTTTACCAGAGAAAAATAAAAGCTTGCTCTTAAAGCCATATTGCGTCACATGATTCAGGGCCAAGGAAAGAGCTTGCGGATTCCTATCAGATGTAAACAGATGCGCTCTTTTGTTCCGTCAGGGGGCGGCGCGACGCATTTATCTAATTTCGCGAGTGTACTCGGAGAAATACCCGGAAGAGCTGAGCACAATTGTGGGTTTGCGCGAAGTTGGAGCAAGGGATGAGGTCGGACGGAGAAGGAAGTATGTACGTATATGGCTCAATATACGCACTACATACAAAAAGAAGCTCAAAGAGTGTGGCTCGAGTGAAGGACAAATTAAGAGGGTGGATGACTCCTCCTCCTTTCACTACGGCTTCCAATGCTTGCCACTCATCTATATCTAAGCAGTGCACTCAATAGGCGTATGGCATGGGATGCTAGTACATCATCCGTTAGCAAATATGAAGGGAATGCGCGCACGAAATCCTGGTTAGCATTAATTAGAGTCCTATATCATTCGGGGAAAAAACGACATCGTCTGTATTTATCCGTTCGGCAAAGTATCTCCCTTGATTTATTGTTTCCGTCAAACCTGGATATATGGAGAGTTTTTTGATATGATGATCTCCGTCATGCAATGTTATTAACTCACGCTCTTACACTGAAATTATCCAAAATTATTTAGAACAAGTTTCCTAGTGACAGCTTTTATTTCAAGCCGGATGCATACAAATGCACAAGTTAGCATGTGAATGTGTACACTACTTCGGTGAAACGGAACGGAAGATGAACGAATGCGCGAAACAAATTAGAATGAAGGAACCGGTTCAATTTTCTGTTCATGCATTCGTAAAACTTGGGTGGCTACACGGTGCATTTTCATATGCATTCTCACGTGAATCACTTAGGCATTAACTCGCTCATGTAGATGTGCTGTTTAACAAGGCTTCCAAAAATGAAAATTCAACTTCAGTACTTTCCGTACGAAACATTTTTATAAGTTGAAAAGTAGCTAGCAAGGTGTCCTTTAAACACAACAAAATTTTATAAATGATAGCTTGAGTTCAATACAAGTCAATCATCGCCAAAATAGGAGAAACACAACTAGTAGAGTAGAATGAGAGTGATGTGTCACCTCAATAGCCTCTTTGTTATTATTATTAAAAAGTTCTACGCATAAATAAAAGAATGAATATTAATGAGAAACTCCTGTGGACTGCAGATAGTTTCAGGAGTCACTGGGTAATTTTAAATTAAAGCGCTGAAGTTGGGAAGGGATTACACATTCTTCTTTATGGGAATGAGAAATGGACAATGGCAGCAGTGGAGAAATCAAGATTTGGAAAGGTGTTCCAAGAGAAGAATGGTGAGTATCAAATGGATAGATTGTGTGAGTGATGCGAAAGTTGCAAGAAGAGTAGGAGAGACGATTTTGAAAACCTTGAGTAGAAGACGGAACAATTCAATCGGCCACATTATGAGACCCGAGAGATGAATGGAGGCAATCGGCGCAAAGGAAGGGCAGAGACAGGCCGCGGGTGAGATACGCAAAGGAAGCGATTAAAGCCCGTATTCTTAGTCGACCCTGTAGGGCCAACTGACCCTGGATACGTCATTAGCCCCTACATAAAGCGATCTCGCCCTACATACGCCACATCAAGCCCTACATTTGGCCGTTTTTGGAACAAAACGGACCCTACTTGATGTAGGGTACCCGAACCAGCCCTACACCCTACAAAAACATGGCGGCCAAATATCGCCTGCTGATCACTTCGATTAAAGAATCTACGTTACAATGGATTATAAGGGAGACGAGCTCACACAAACCATTTTAAAATGTACAGTAAAACAGCGGAAAGGTAATAGCATTGCCACATTATAGCCACCAAGTTAAATAAATTATAAAATTGACTGAACTAATAAGATCAATATAGAGGTATACATGTACCTTGTTTCTACGAATATATAATAATATTTTTCACGTTTGGCACTTGGTATACTTTCGGGAAACCAATACTTCGTTTACGTATAACCATAGAAAACGTATTATCATGCTACTCTCTGCCACATAATAATCTTAACTACGGAAGGTGAAAGCGAATGACAAACCTTGATGATGCAACGTTAGTTCCCACGTCAATGATCATATATGCTCCGTACTTATTACTATCTTGTAAAGACAGCTTTTGAAGTAATTTAAAGACAATAAAGTTCTACTCTTGGCTCGATATGAGAGCATTTGTAGCGATAATTAAGGTACCGACACGACCTGGCGGACGACACCGATTGTTTATTTACCTTGAGCCGTTGCCGTAACAATACGCCCGAAAATTATCGGACGTCTTTTCTTAGTTTCATAGTTTAGTCATTTCACTACGCCACCAGAATTGAAAATCATATACGTCATCTCAGAGAACTTGACGACGGGATCACCCCCCACCACTTATGTAGGGTCGACTGAGAAACGCATGTAGGGGCCTTTTGTTATGTAGGGACGGATATGTAGGGTCGACTAAGAATACGGCCCTAAGGATGCATAGCAGAAGAAAGCTGAGTCAAACCAATCGTAGGATTGATGATTATTGATGATAATGATCATGTCTTATCTAACTTAAAGTGTCCATGATAATATTTTGAACTTTTCTACAGTTAAAATTCACCCAAAAATTAAAATGAGATTACCAAAAATTAATTAGAGAGGCGTTATATGGGCTGGAGATTAGGTGGGGTAGGATGGTAGGCAATCGAAGCAGCGGAGAGGAGGGAATAGGAAGGAAGAGGGAAGGCGATGACAGTCGCTCGGGTGGAAGGAACAACGGATGGGTCCAGGGAGACGGCTAAGGAGGGAGCTTTGGAGGGGGAGGGGTGGGGTGGAGGACGCCTTCATCCTCAGAGATTGAGACCGTCCACGCCCAAATCTATATAATCGCTTAGCAAGCCGACGTGAGGTGCGTAGCGATGGGTCTGATTAAACCTAATTCCAGGACGAGGGCAGTAAAACACTAAGAGCTACAGGTTGAGGAAGGGAGAAAAAAAAACAACTCACCAAGCACAAAAATAAAGCCAAAGGCATGCGGTGCATAACTAATATGCAAAATAAATAATCCACCGCAAATACAACGTTCACCTCATACGCTTTAACACAAGCGAGAGAAAGCCTTTGAAAAAAATATGCACCGATTGACCGAATGTTTTGTATCCAATAAGTAGACAAATTTGAGGGGTGAACAGAATCAATGATTTGAATGCGTGCTCCATTTCATTTAAAATTGAATTGATCACATTCTGATCGATAAAGATAACCAGAATCTTAGATACGATCTCAATGAAAACATATCATAAATAGTTATGTGTGGAACAATTAGTTTCAACAACTACATATCGATTAAAACAAATCAGTCACAGATTACGTGTTACTTGAAGGTACGAGCAATTCCTACTTTTCTGTAGACAATTTTCCTCTTATTCGAAGAAGTTATACTCAATATTTAAAAAAATAAGAGTTCAAAATAATGTATAATGCATTTATTTTTTATAAATGCTGATTATTTCTAATGTAAACATTTTTGCAACTTATGTTATGGGAAAATAGAAACTTTTTACGCAATTTATTGCCTTAATTTTCAGGAGAGCAAGAGGTTTTAACAGGTGGGTTGAAAACTTGACGCTCGCATCGCAATATTTCTGCCAAGAACACCTTTCACTTAAAATCTATTTTGAACGTAAATATTTACTCGAAACTTTCATGCTAAAACATTTTAATACAAATGGGATGCATTTCAATGAATTGAAAATCTCAGGTATTGCCAATTTTTCCAAATGTAATAGTTGAAAATGGGTGCTTATTTATTTTTTTATAAACTAAATTTTACAGCAAAGAGACTTTTAATGTGTGTACATCCATCTTTTCTTCTAATCGTCCTCTCTCGTGATAAAAATTAACTGAACCTTTAAAGCATCGTCTGGAAGAAGCAATGAGTCCAGGAAAGCCCCACTTAGAGATGTCTTCACCATTAGCGGGGAACGTAGTGCCCGCAATGAACCCAATCAGGGCTAAGGGCAAGACAGGTGAATTGAGAACTCAGAAACCACGCTTCGGAGACTCATTTCCTAAATATTTAAAATAAAATAATTTTTTAGGGATTCATAAGAATAAGATAATTTCTATCTTAAAATTTGATGCCTTGAACGATCCATTTTCGATTATTCAATCGCTACACCTTTTCTTCCTCTTACTGAATACTAGCAAAAGCGGATAGGAAAAGGGCATTAAGTAATGTTCAGTTGTGGTATGCATTCATTGTAATGATATTTCCATTTTCTTACCTCCATGTTTGCTTTCTCTGCATGATGGGCAAAAGGATCTCAAAGATTAAGTCCTGATTTAAAAATACCATTTTGTGAACAGAAGCTTCAGTGATTGCTGAGACTAAATAATGTATGGTGATAATAGGTGATTGCTACGTTATAAATTTTGGTTGTTTTGAACGCGTACCATGTAATAGACCAATTAAGGTTTTGTTTACTTTGTGAATCAAAAAGTGCTCGCGCTAGAGCGGCTGTGTCCCGATACACGCTACTTTCATATAATCTAAACTGTTGTAACTCAGGTAACCTTCATTACGAGTGATTCATCGCGACTTAAAGACTTAAGCTTCAGATCATTCGTGTAAAAGAAGCCCAGAGACCTCTGAAAATTCAAAGATTGCCGTATGAAGCCACTGCATGAAGGTATTTTAAGTGATGAATTACTACTTCTTTAAACTTCAAGTTTTTATAGCGAACTAAAGTAGTTAAAATCTGTTTCTCAAATACAATTACAATAATATCAGAGAAAACTCAGAGAGAAAGTTTTCCAATTCATCATTGAGGCAAATGTTAACCTGAGTCTGCTTAAAACATCATGAAAAATGCTGGACGATAGCAAATGTTTCCAGCGAGTAATCCGCCGTTAAAAAAAAAACAGAAGAGCGGGAGTGATAAGTAACCCTCAGCCCTAGATTGGTGACGTCCAGGTCTCTCAGACAGGAAATTTGACCTTTTTGATTATGTAGACGAAAAAAATTATCCTGCTGTTCATACTTTTCAGTAGCTTCCTATTACAAACTTTTTGCTCTAATGCATGAGAAAAGACTGCTCACGCTTTTGGCTGAGATAGACACGCACCGGAAACTTAATAGTTTTTTACGGCTAAGTTCAGCTTTGAATTAATAGATAAGAGCAATTGGGATATTTTTGAGAAAGAGTACTCCGAATTACGACAGACAGTCAGGAGAGAATTATTTCCAAGTTTTCCGTGGCGGCTCTTACTCTAAAATAGTCTGAAGACCAGGTAAGGTGTAGAAATTCATATAACGTAATAGATACGAGGGCGGTTGAAAGACGAGACGTCAATGAACATCCTGACCAATTATCATTACGACCATTACGTTATCAAGGAAACGGAAATAAGGCTAGAGCCGGACACATGCACCTTCGACCTGAAGACGCTGAAAGTAAGATAATCAGCTAAAGAGTAGAATAAAAGCTAACAGATTCGAAAAAAGAATACATCACCCCGTTGGGACAGAGAGATATGTGGAACGGTTGGGTGACATAACAGGTGCCGTTTTAACCCTAAGTTGGACACTCTCAAACCTCCCGTTCGATCATTATTATAGTGCAAACAAAGGAAGTATACAGCAGCCCATCCTCTATGATAAACAGCCTCCTCGTCCTAACTTCTTCTAGGCTGCATTATATTTTACAGTAAATTTTGCATTCATAGTTCCACTTTCGGTCACCGAGCGTCACAGCTCGCATAATTTATTTACCATGGCTGAAATCTCGGGTTCATTGAAATTTAAAAATCATATGACGGCCTAAGAAAAGCGTGCATGAATGATAGGTGAAATTTCATGAAAATACGAAATTTTTTCAGTTATCTAGGGCCTCGATTCGGCATCACTCTTCGAGCCAGTAAAATGAGCGCATAATGAAAACGCTTATCGCGAGCGCACAGGATCTTGTCCTTAAATAAATGAAAAATCAACTACGTCACCTACACGATGAAAATAAGCTCTATATATTTTTAAACTTTTGAATAGAAAACTATGTTGAACTTCAGGCCAATTAATGTAATTGTATTTTCCTATGCGAATATAGCGCACATTCCAAGTACCACGCTATACCGTAAGAGCGAAATTAACATGCCTCAGCCGCTGTCCGATAGCAGCGTCAATACTGACGGGCTAAATACTTCAAAAGCAACACAGGAGGGTATTCGGGGGACTCGGAAATGCCTCGGACCCTTTGTCTGCCTTCACGGCGACACACAACACAAGGGAAGGAGAGCTTAAGAGGCCGCATCACTCACGCTCCACTGTTCTTTTGAACTCATTGCTTGTTTAAAACTCACGCTTTCATCTCGCCGTTCTCAGAGGGCGTTTCTTCCCAATAAATACCTTTATACCAGAGAAAGAAGTTTTAAATTGCTGTTTTAAAAGTGTAAACGGTTATTTTAGTTCAGATACAGGCGAATATCGAAAACGACCTGCTATAATCACCGAGAAAAAATTGGGATGATAAAATGAGTTTTTAGCAAGCGATATATCGCCGCAAAAGGCAGTACTAGACCAATAATAGATTAGGCACAAATACGCCATTCTAATGGTTAATATTTTACGATTATAAAATAGATTCTTGCAAAAATAATAATATGGGCTTTTATAAGAAATTCCGGTCTGGCGAGATTGGGTGATTCCAACAAGCAAAGGAAACAGTTGCTTCAATACATTCCCACAGAGAGACAGAGAGAGAGGGGGGGAAGAGTGTCGCTTAAGGAAAAGAGTGGGGAAGAGAAAAGTACACTCTCGATCGGTCTCTTTATCTCGTGATTCTACGCTTACGAAATCATATCGGAATTTTAAGAGCACGCTGCGCAGACCCTTTTCATAGTGCATATATATATATATATGCATATAAGGAGTGTTCCTTCCGCGGACTCTTTGTCTGCTGTCACGGCGACAGGGTTTACTCACAACAATCGGAGAGTGTGGCAACCCTGGTGGAGTGGGGAGGAGGAGGAGGGGGGGGGGTCAAGTGGAGGGGAAGTGTGGGAGACGCCTCTCTCTCTCCCGTCGGTCACGTGCGGAGGGGAGGGGAAAGTCACGTGACTGAGGGCGAGATAAGACAATTAACTAATGAACGCACACCCCCAGACAATGGGCTCCCCCTACCCTCCCCCCCGACTCCAACGTGACTCGAAACGAGTCTTCTCGGAGGAATCACGGCGCGGCGGGAGAGACGAGGAAGCGGTGGCCGAGCACGGAGAGGGAGGCACTTTAAATATCTAAGTGAACGAAGACCCAAATGCAGACTCCTCCTCCAACTCAACCTCCAAACGCGTCATCTCCGAATTGAATAAGGTGGTTTCCTTTATCAAAGAAAGCGAAATGCATTGATTGCTATTCGTCACCCACCATTAGTGCATTCAAAATATACAAATTATTTGGTTTTAGAAATCCTAGTTTAGACGAATGGCGATGGTCAATTTTAACCTCATTTGAAAAAGGCCAGATTGGCGCCCAAGCGATGCCATTCCACGTCACAGGGACCTAGTTTCTAGTAGTAGTACTTTCTACACGAGAGGATAGGAGTTTTACATCGTCTGAGATTACCAATGTACGCCTGAGTCACAGATCTCAGGAAAGCATCTCTTAATAATTACTTATTAAAATTGTCTAAGATCGGAAAGTTTCCTTTGTTTGATAAGGTATTAATAATCCATATTTAAGCCAAGCGCTACCTGCTAGCAAGATACTCTGCTACCTGCTAGCAGCCTGCGTCGTATCAGCGCTCAAGCCTCGCCTCAAGGTCACCTCTCAGGGCGGCAACGGGAATCAGAAATACGTCACACGGACTTTTCCCATCATTCCTACTTAGCCTTCGCGTTTTCGCGCGCTTGAAATTTTTCCCTTTTAGTTTAATCGCGAAAAATAGATATCGTCATTCGAAAATCTAAGAGCGTGAAATGCGTACTCCAGGATTACTAATCTTTCGATTTAGGCAATAAAAAATAATAGGAAACCACCCAATCATGAATTACATTTGGGCGATCGAGGTCGACTCTAAATCGGTGGGCGTCGGCCCCGGGTGTGTCCTCGCGACGAGGAGGCGCTGAAAGAGACTAGTTCGAAAGAAACAAGATGGACGACACAACACTGAAGTATCACCTGGTGAGCCATTTCACAAATATCCATGTTTAAAAGAATCCCACGCTGCAATAACGCATTTGTTTTTCTGATCATTGTAGCGCTTTCCAATTAATGTGCTTTTTAAGACGATGAATTTTTACAACCTGCATGAAAGCAATATCAACATGGAATTTGAACTTTTTCACTCACAGGATAGGTATTTTCAGTAAAAGTAATTTTTAGTACTTGGCATATCAATAACATATATGCACCATAACGCGTATAACATGCGAGGTTACGAATAATTCGTGATCTCGTACCGTTTCGATATCTCTTGGAGAGCGGAGATGGTTGAGATGCAATGAAGAGTAAGGGCGGGGAATACAGACGACGACCACCGCAAAATACCCCCCGAATAAAGCGATGCACGTGCTTGACCCCCAAACACCGCTCGAAGGGAAAATGAAGGATATCGCCAGGAAGACAGCGGACTCGTTGATTGAAAAATTAGCTGCTCAAAGCGTCCCAACTCAAGGAAATCGGTCCGTCTCCTCGGCACGAGACTAATGGAAGGACCAGCCACCATCGAGAGCTAAGATGAGCCTGCAGGCTGTTGGAATCGCAGCCTCCTATATGAAATATGGATTAGCAACTGATACAACAGCGGAGAGGGCTACATCTACATATATACTTTCCTGCAAGCTGCCTGGCGTGCAGTGGGGTGTAAGAATACCAACCGTTATGAAAAGAAAGTGCGTATTGAAAGTTATGTATCTACTGAGTTTCGCCTAGCAATTTTTACATTTCCATATTATTCGATGAAGAAATTACTTCGTATAAATATCCGTTTAGGCAAAATATCTCTTCTATTTTGTCGTTATTGTCGGGCCTGCAGATATAGTAAGGTTCTAAAATAATATTCTAAGAATTCCTCAAAATATTATCATTTCCTACCTACTCAAGCAATTAAAGCCTATCATGTAGACTTCGACTCTCCATAGTCCTCCAGCCTAATTCTCGTAAAAGCTGTGCGACGCCCTCTGTCCGCTCGTAAGGGTCTCATGGGGGAAGGAATATATATATGTGTCTGAGAGAATGGCTGAACGAAGGCAGGGAAGTCATTCGGCGCGCGTTTCCCTCGGAAGTCTTGAAATATTCAAAGAGAACGAAAGCAAACGGAGATTAAGAGTGGATGACAATACAATCCGCTGTAAATTATCAAGGGGACGCATCACTCGGTCGTATTTCCGCTCTTTAAAGAGTTCTCGCGTCAAGTGGTTGATTGGCTATGGACCAATGTGAGCCCACCTGACCAAAGATCATCACTAGATACAACGGAGGCTCATGGAGCTGTTCCATTCCCCCTGGGGACGATGGCGAACTGCGCCCTCGAAGCGTGCGTCGGTGCCAATCGTCACTTTCACCCGGTAGGACACCCGGGAACTTTTTAGAGTCAACTCTTTTGCTGATGACCAATTGAACTATATCTCGATAACTACTTGAAATTTTCAGGGTGGATCTAGTTAAAGATGTGGGCTCTCTTCAGCACTAAATGTAATCTTATGCATTAAAAATATAACTCACGGATAGCACTGAGACAAAATTCTCTCACATTTGATGGTTGATATTTGCGAGGTAAATAATGTAATAAAGCAACTTATCAAAAGATACATCCAATCTGCGAGGACATTTCCATGATGAGAGCGGAAGAGACTTGCGAAGGCTTCCACGAGAAAAGGTTTATGTTTAACGGCTATGGTCTGAATTTCACCTTATTGTTTCAGGTCCCTTGTGACCACAATGGCCCTTCTGGCAGACTGCAATCATTATCCTCGCCTCGACATTTATCTTGATAAGACCGATACTTGCCCAGATGACGCTGGCCAGAGAGACAGCGAAATTGTCGTCTTAGAATGCAGTGAACCTAAAATCCATGAATAAATCCCAAAATACAATAATATTAAAATAAACTTTAACCTTATTCCGGAGGCTTCCGCGGTGATAAAATTGATGATTGGTTTACGGGTTAATTTCGCGTCGAATCATTTTTGGTAGGCAAAAATAAAAAATGCTGAGATTTAATTATGTTACAAACGAAATTCGTTTTCTTTTACGTTTTGGAAGAAAGGATTGTCGGAATTCTTTAGTCTCTTAGTTTGAATGCCCAGGCAGGACCACGCTCGTAGGATGTAGCCGATCCAAAAGGAGTAAATCCTGCGCCCCAATTTTCCGGAACGGTGAAAGGAGTTGCTGTTACTCTACCCTTGTCACAAGCGAACCCATCTTCCAGCCCTTTCACATGTCAACCACCCCCTGCCACACGCCTCAATCTAAAGCGCTGCCTGCCGGATATCCCTTCCCAGTGGAGGGAGCAACTTAAGGCAACTACGAAGGGGTGCGTATCCATGACAGACATTATCATTCCCCATCTAACACATATCCAGTGAAGACAGTGTTCAGGGGAAACCTTCAAAACCTTGGAGCGCCCTGCTTCAGAACACGGCAACCAACGCAAATGTGATTTACATACCAGGACATTACCAACAATATTCACAAATTCTCCACTGCTTCCTCAGACCTCCAAACTTTTCCTCCACTCTCTCATTTAACCCTAAGGTTGTTTTGGATAGGTGAGGGTAGAGGTCACTTCGAGCTAAGCCACAGGCGTGTGAATATCACATATTCAGGTCAAAGAGGAAAGGGGGGGGGGGTCATGTTCCTTTCACTGGGCCACCTCGCATTTCAAAAACTTAGTTCTAACGAAGGCTCCACACAGGAGCTATCTACCCACTTATCCTACCACACTCCGGCTCAACTCACTATCAAACTATAAATATTTTGAATGAAACTAGTTGTGTCATATTTGGTGAAGTGAAACCCTTTCGTCATGAATGCAAGATCCTTTGCAGGTTCCACTAAAAAATATTGAAGGCATAGTACGTTTCGAAATCATAAACAAAACTTCAAAGAAAGCCCTTAATAAAGAAGAGTCGTGCTTTAGATATCGATGGCTAAGTTCTCCCAACACGTATCTCAAAAATAGCAACCTTTTAGATCAGCAAAGAAACGATTAATTTTTTGTTCTTGTACCTACACTGAAATTAAAAACAAAAAGTTCATTGAACTGAAAAAGAAGCATTCATTTACAAACGAAGAGTTGTTTTTTGCCGGTATTATATTTTTTGATGTTATGACACTTTGTTTAAGATGCCTGTCTGTAAACGGCCGAATTTGAGATACGTGTTGTTAGAACTTAGCCATCGATATAGTTTTTAAGTGGAACATGCCAATGATATTTCATTCATACATACCTTCGCAAAACAGCTAATTGCTAACCGTGGAAAAGCATAAACGGGCTTATTAAAGAGCATTTTATCTGCATCTACTGATTACTCCGCAAGCCATGGCAATAGCCCTATGGCAGGCAACATCATCAGTTAATAAATAAAAGGAAAATAAAGGAAATTCGCATAAAACTTCTACCAAGCATTTGTTTAAGTTCTTTGTTCAGGGGAAAACGACTTCATATATTTATCCATCCGGCAAAGTATTTATCTTAATTTAACGTCCCTGTCGGACCTGGAATTATCGAGGGGTTCTCATATGATATTCTACGTGTCACTCTGAGAAATATCCGTTCTCATTTGCTCAAACGATGTATGCCCAGCCTGTGGTCTCCGAGTCTCCAGCGGCTCCCAGACTACTCGTTTCACATCTGCGTAGCACTTCCTGCACCCCCGTGGTAGTTTTTTACGAATTGCTCAGCTTTCCTTTGTATTTTATTAAGTTCACGGATTATAAGTGTTTCTGCGCCGGGCCCTGTATGCTAACTGCTAAGCTCTTCCGCTAGGAACTGAAGTCGCTACCGAGAAATACTGGTCTTTGAAAGAGATACTTGCTTAACAGGAGGACGCGTTAAATTAGGTTTAAGTTTATATGCATATACATATATTGATAATGATAAATTAGCCGGAGATTATAATTGATAAGGCTAGTGTTTACAATGCCCATGGAGAAGTTAATTCTTAGCTATTGATCTGAGTGTACACCGTTATCATGTTATATCCTTGCATCGTTAAACAGCTAAGGTAGCAATGCTACCGTTAATTTTACTCGCGTGTAAACCTGAGTGTTCGGCTGGTTTTCTATTGCCCTCGATGTATTGAAAGCGATGTTCTCAAAGTGGACCTCATTTATTTTCGTTGTTACTCCAACTACTTATTGATTGAGTCAAATTTAGAGTATCATGTAATGTAGATACCATTTAAATTGTGCCAAATTGCATGGCTAACGCAGCTCATTACAAATAATAACCCTAGATACTTGGAATTAACACGCTTTTGCATTGGTCTGGGGTTAGGTGTTATCTCTCAAATTCAAAGCAAACTTCGTGTTGAACCTCAGATAGAGTGAGAAATAACCATTTAATTTCTTGGCATTAAAATTTCTTGAGGCATTTTGATTAACGATTCACCAAAAATATTGTGTATTTTCGAGAAGCAATTTCCATTTCGACGTAAAATTCTATGTTGCTCTATCTTTTGAAGATTATTTGGTTGACATTGCAGTTTTTAACTGAGAGATACTTTATTTTGCGACCACTTGCTATAGCTTATTCAGATTCCAGTTGACTTGTTACTGTAGCAGAGTCGTCCAAACTTGTCTCCCGACGCTATTTTCTGTGAGACAGCTCTTTCATTTTGCTATTCACTGTAGAGCTGTTCCATCTTCTACGCCATTACTTGTTAACACAACAATGCACTGTGTGCGCCTCACCTTTGATTCTGAAAATTAATATACATTTTTTATGATTCGTGGGTTTCCATTTTATGCCGTTAGAGACAGGTGTTCTTCATGACCAGCATTGAAATTCATTAATTCCTTCACCGAGAAAGCAAGCGTGAAACAGATTACTAAAAATGACGTGCGCGTATTAAGGAGCGTTGAGAGCCATTCATCAGCTCTCATCGAATGCTAACAATTTCACTCACAGAATTCATTTTCTATGAGTGCATAATGGTACCCCAAGGTCCTTGAGTAAGCATTGATTTTCTCAAATTGAATAAAGTTATCTCCATTAAGAATTCTTCATTAAAAATCCTACTGGTAGTAATATTCTTGTAGTCCAGGGCGATTTAGATATGATGTGGTCACTCAGTGTACTGCAGCAAACCTTTAGTGAATATTATTCGTAAGACACCCTTATCTAGACAAATATCAGGGCTATTTTTAAGAAAAGCTCTCAATGACTTTATTGACGCATTAATGGTGACACGTAGAAGCTTATTTTTACTGAAACTTTATTATTTATTTTATTATCACTACCTACCGACGGACTACTAACATCTTTTAAGGAGTGAATGCCAATTTTTGTTTGAGAAAATCTGATGTTATATAATCTTAACCTTTATTCTGACCTGCGCCCTTAATTTCTGGATACGGCCTCTGCTCTATTTCCTTGTAGAGTTTAAAATTGTTTGCACGCAAATGAAGGAAACGACCGAATAGCCCACCTGCTTTTCTTCAAGACCACTCGCGCAGAGTGCGGGCAAATTGAAGGAACGGAGGTTCCTGAGTCGCATCACGTCTTGAGGTGCGTCAATCGCCACTTTAAGCCTTTCCTCTCTGCGCCCCACACGCTCTGCCCTAATGCACTTGCATAATTAACATCTCCCGTCCACGCATTTCCACGATGACTCCTCTCCACCGAATCGCTTCTCTTTGTTCCAACGCGACACTATTTATTATATTTCTCAACCTGTAATTTGATTAGGGTAAACCGTTTCATTAATTATTCTTTTCATGTTTTCAAATAGGAAACTCTCGCACGACTCTCAAATATTAATTGGAATTTTGTTGGTTCCCTCCCGTTTTCGTGAATTTCATTAATGCTGAATAGGTAATTCATGTCCTTTCGATGATAAAATTATTGGAAAGATTATCTTCTTCTGTGGCTTATCAGCGCACTGTATTTGTATCCATTAAAGTTGCACAAAAATTTACGCTGTTTCTCTCTGATTAGGACTAGAAACTCCATGTATCTATTTAGAAGATACCAATATTTTAGGTAGGGAATTCAATTAGTTATTCCGCAAGACGGCTTCGAAGACGAATAAATAAATTAGTAATCAGGTTTCGACACTATCAGAAAATATTTCCTACTTTACAATATTTTAATATTATGACATTAACATTCCAACTAATGTGTGTCAATTCTTTATAAGAACGGCGCTTAATGCATATCCAAGAGGGTTGTTCTGGACCGAAAATAAGAGAGCCGAGAGGTGTTCTCTTTGAGCGGACGTCATCACTTGCATGATTCTGAGGCATCTCTCCACTCACGGAGAACTCTATTTCCTGCTGATTCGAAATGAAGGGTGCGAAAGTGAGAAATTATTGTTAGTCAAGTTCGCATTGAATTAACCTGGCTTGTCTTTTTCTCATTTCTTATTTAATAATAATTTTAGAACCTCAATTTATTTCGAGGTCCGACAGAAACGATAAATTAAGGGAGATATTTTGCCAAACAGATCGCTATAGGAATTAGTTCCCCCCCCCCCCCCTAACAATAAAGGGCTCTAATAAATGCTAGGCGTAGCTTAGCATCCGATTCAATTTCTATTTTTTGACCGGTGTTGACTGTCACGACATTATCAAGTACAGAAAATAGAAAAAAATATGGTGAGGACAGGTTTATATATACCTACTATGGTTCATCGACCTGAAGACGGAAGCAGGATGGCTCCCGAAACTGTTGTCAACCATAAACGACAGACGCGGCTGGAGAACCCGAAAATTAGCAGTCACCTACTATGGTTGTTAATAGAGGGGTTGGTTCGGAGCTAGGATTGGCAGTTCCTGGAGGGGAAGGGGGGAAATATACCTTTTATCGGCCCTTCATCGAATGTTGGAACTGAAGAAATCCCTAAAAATAAATACAAGGTTGCCTTTTATTATAAAAAAAACTGGGAAGATTGCTAAATAATGCTAAATATGTAATCGAACTCATTTCTAAAATCTGGTATTTTTAAATTAAAGCGTAACAACTGTGATTCATCCTACAACGGCCAAACGGAACGAAACTTCAAGACAAGAATGAAGGAACACAAGGCATGCTGGAAATACAAGAATGATACTTCAACCTTCTCCCGGCACCTTTTGGAAATGGCACCAAAGCAGTTTCGATCCTGAAATACTCCATTTTACCAGTAAGGGAAGGAGGATGGATGCCTTGGAAATTCGGGATATGGCAACAAACGGAAACCTTGTTGACGACATAACCTTTCCCAACCCATCCCCCTTATCCATCTCCCTTTCAAATCCCTCACCCCCACAGCCCGAATGACAAACTTTGTTTCCCCTCCAAGAATAGGGTAGTTTCCTTCATCAAAGAAAACGAAAGGCATTGATTACGATTCGTTACCCACCATTAGTGTATTCATAATACACAAATTATTTGGTTTTTGAAATACCGGTTTAGACGAATGGCAAGGGTCAAAATTTATCCTTATTTGAAAAAGGCCAGATTGGCGCCCATGCGATTCCACTCCACGTGACGTCACAGGGACCTAGTTTCTACACGAGAGGATAGGAGTTATACATCGTCTGAGGTCACCAATGCATGCATGAGGCACAGAGCTCAGGGAAACATGTCTTAATAATCACCTATTAAAACTGGCTAAGGTCGGAAAGTTTTCTTCGTTTGATAAGGTATTAATAAACATTTTTTAAGCCAAGCGCTACCAGCCAGCAAGGTACTCAGCTACCCGCTAGCATCCTGCGTCCTATCAGCGCTCAGAGCCTCGATCAAGGTCACCTCACAAGGCGGGAGGGGGAACCAGAAATGCGTCGCTCGGACTTTTTCCCATCATTCCTACTTACGCGTCGCGTTTTCGCGCGCTTGAAATTTTTCACTTTTCATTCAATCGCGAAAAATAGGTATCGTCATTTAAAAATCTAAAAGCGTGAAATACGTACTCCAGGAGTAATAATCTTTCGATTTAGGCAATAAAAAAATAATAGGAAACCACCCTATTACTAATCCCAGCCGGGAAACACCAGTATATGTTAACAGCCTGTCCCCAACATATTTTTTATATATTCTGAATATGGTAATGGTGTAACAGCCAAAACCGGTCAAAAATGGAATTTAAAAATATATTGTGGAAGTAAAAAAGTGTCTTTTATTGATAAACTGTCCCAAGTTTGACGATTAGTATAAACAGTAGACTGCAGTCAGGCACTTCTGCGATCTGTTGGCGCTATAGTTGAACCATGACTCGAGCTCTATTTTGCCATTAGGTGAATCTTTCGATAAAGAATCCATTTTCAACTTGCTACAATTTCGGAAAAGCCTTTGACCCTCTCGCGCTTTTGCTATGGAATATCTTTCGGCAGATAGTGAGACGAATGTGAGTGGTAGGTACGTGCGTCATCTTGTGAACCACTTAAAGCGGGGATTACACACCCACTCCAGACGCCTATCAAATCATTTGGCCCACCCTCTACCCTGGATATCACTCCCCCTTTTGCACCCTGGCTCCCAATAATCCGCACTTCCATCAACCCCTTTGCGAATGCTCCTTTGCCACCCCAGCAACCACCTCCGTCCAATTCCTCGTACACAAACACACCCTCCAAAGCGACCAACCCCCGCGTGTAACCCTCATTCAAATCCCAGCAGATCCCCTCAATTGCGAGGCCAAACAATCCCAGAATGCCCTTCGCCCGCGCCTCCCGTGTCCACAGCGAGAGAAAATAATGCTCTTAATTAAATTCCGTTCTCCCCCTCCTCTCGCCAGAGGGAGTTGGCGTCGCAGTCTCCTTCAGGCGCTACAAACGCCTCGTTCATCTCGGCAGGGAAAAAAGCCAAGGAAGAGTGGAAGCTTCACTCAAGTCCACGCAGAGTCAATGATTAGGCCCAATACGAGGAATTGGAGCTAACCTCGGCTGGCTTTCGATAAAACCCCATGAATTGCGCATGCGTGTGTTACTTTTTTCCCGAAAAAAGCCAAAGAAGGGATTTTTACATGGCCTATGGTGAGGCACGCAGAACATTCACATTTTCTAGGAACCTACGACGCAGACTGGTATTTCATTGCTCTGGACTGCCTACGTATGTCGTGGCTTATTTTATCAGTGAATGCATGCCTACGCAGAATAAAATACAAACACCAGTCTATCAGATGAGGGCGTGGTTATTGAGAGGAAGATCATATGTTCTAAAATCCTTGGCTCCGTATAAAACTACTTTAATTTCTCAAAAAGTAATCGGTTCGAAAATGCTCACATTCCATCAATAAATTTCTATCTCATAGTTCCCCTATCTCATTTATGGTCTACTGGCAGGGAAAAACGCAATTTATAAAAGACAAAATTGATCTTTTTTCTCTGAAATACAAAATAGCTTAATCGACTGCTTTTGCAGAGCATATTTTGCCGCTGAGGTGGATATCCACTCTCCTATTCCATTTCACCACACCAACAAATCGATCCCATAGCTTTCTGTTTGGCTTTCTTTTATTTTTCGACCAATCGAAAGCATTTGATTGTGCTAAGCCTCGAATATTTCTGAATGAGCAAGGAATACTGATTGTCAGATGGAAACATAATTTATGGATCGATTATTTCACACACAATCACCATTAGGTAGTGCCACTGACTGTCAATAAAGCGAAATATTCCTGTCACGTCCAAAAATTCACCCTATATGTTTCAAAAGAGGCTCAGTAGGATCTTCATAAATGGCCTCTTTCAGAATTGATATTAACGATTGAGTTAATTAGGCATCCTGACTTTAAACAGCGCTATCGTCATCGTCATACTTGATCGAAACTGTTTATTTGTGCAAATCCGAGATTAGCCATGTGAGGGCAATCGACAACCGCATAATTCGCTTAGGTCAGAGTAACATTTGGATAAATACTTTTGAAAGCGTATTTCTCAAATCGAGTGTCGGTTCCCTCAACGCCAGAGGTGTTGCCGCCATCTTTCCTCCGAAACATCTTCCACTCAGCAATGTAAATGCCCTTCGGTTGGCACGACGACGAAGCAAACAGAGCAGCCCACCCTTCCCATGAGCCTCTTCGATGTCCACGCCACGAGGGATCGCACCAATAAAAGAAAAAAAAAGAATCCCTCTTAATTAAATTCCGAGCCCTGATCCACAGCACTACTCCTCCCCAATTAGACGCCTTCTCTCCTCAAATGCTTCCAATTTGCTTTTTCCGATTCCCTCCTGCCTGCCTTTCAAACACCCTGCCAACCACCCTCCACCAACAAATTCTCATCCCACACTTTTCAATTATTATTACAGTAGAACCTCGCCAAAGCGGAATAAAGGGGGCCAAGCCGTTCCAATTTCACCAATTTTTTTGGGTAATTAATTTCTTGCAATTTTTGAGGCTAGATGTGATAAAATAGCACACATATTGGGTTTTCCCCAATTTAAGTTTTGCAGGAAACCCTTTTCCTTCATCGCTATCTCAGCATTTGAGACAAGAAAACAGGCTTTTCCTGAGAAACAGTGCCAGTTATCGGGACATCTTTCTCTCTTTGCTGAGTGAACCACAGAAACTAACAATAAGATTCGTTCACATTTTCGAAATCAGAGGTTTTCATTGTTTTCCTATTACAACCTACAAAGGAATATTTTATAACGTTGCCCTACTGTTTCATCCAAATACCAACTGATGTGGCACTTGCATTTAAGTCTGCAGCAACCTTCCACAAAATCTTTCCATTTTCCATTCGCACGATGGCTTCCTAATTACTATCACTTACATTTTCTTACATAGTGGACGCTGAAATACCCAAAGTTTCACAAATGCGTGTTCATTATGGACTAAACAATTGGTACAATATAGGATAAATGCAGTGTGAGTCAACTAGCCCCCCTCCCGACTCGGGTGGATGAGTTGCGCAGCGTGGACCATCATCAGAACATCTCAATTCTCAGCGACCACCGTCCGTGTGGAGCAAGGCGCATCGCGTCACGTCGTCGCTAAAACGCCCAACGCTGCATTTTGCCTAAATAAGTATTATTTTTTGATTTTTCGACGCCCGGTTCCCGGCTAATCCAAATCTAGAGTACCTGGCGGGGTTCTGCAGTATTAAAAGCAACAGTTGATCTAACACACAACTCCCTCCCGACAAATTGTATTTTTTTTCTATCTCGCGGTGCTTTGCTTGCTTTAAACCTCAAAAGAAAGGATTGGCAGACGGTGGGTTGCGATTCCCACATTCAGTGGACGCGAATACTAATCAAATGTGTCACGTGTCATGAGAAATTTAGACAAAAATCAAAGTGAAACGCAGTGTATAAAAATTATTTTTGAATTTACACACAAATAAATGGTCAGTGAGTTTCCCTTGAATGGTTTTTCTTGTAACCCAAATGCACTGAAATACCCATGATTAAAACACAAATGGTAATTTCCACACTATTTTATTTAACACTTAACGACCGACCATTGCTTCGACACTTTGTGTCATCTTTTTCCACAAAATTAAGCCTGAAACGATTTTATAGACTGAAATAGTTTACCATTCGCTAATAGCATGCCTTTGACGTGATACACTATCATGTTGCAGTTGAGACGCTCGAGATAAGCTGGGACCAAATCAAGAATGGTCACCCGCCCCCTAATAACTCTTACTCTAAGCTCATTCTTACTCATGCAATGTCATCTTGAAGTGTACAAGACACCTACTGTGGATCACTGCGAACGTTTTCCTGCATCTTAAAAAAATGCATTCTGATTCGATAAAACAGTGTAGTAAAATTTAAAAATTGGAGATACAGACAATGTTACCCGGGGTGTATTGAACGCAACCTGAACATTTTCAAAACGAGAGCATGAGTTTTGAGCTACATCACAAAACAGACAATTCACTATCCCCTAGCTGGACCAAAACTACATTCTTACAAATGGCCAGTAAAAATAAAGCATAAAAATGGCAGTAAAAATGGTTACGAGCATCAAGTTATAGAATTGTTTCGCAAATATCGACATGTCGAGGGGCTGGCCTTCAGAGCGGCGACCGGAGAAAGAATGGCGCGTCGCACTTTGAGAATGCGTGAGAGGAATACGGGAAATCCATCTCCGGGAGCAAATCTCAAAAGGCACGGATGAATATTTAACTGTGTCTCTGAGTTGCAGCCCACCGATGGCACTCACAACCCCGGATGCGACAGGGCAACGGCAGGCAGGGTTGGAGCGAGGCCTCCTCCGACCCACGCGCCTCCATTCCATTCAAACCCCTCACCAACAAACCCCTTTTCATTCCAAAACCCAACCTCTGATTTCCTTCGCATTCGCTTCACTTACTCCCCAATATTTAATACTTTAAGCCATACTATGCTTGCATATATTAGTATGTCCTAAGGCGTATTTTCAAGCCAGTTTACAAAAAAATCGTTATGCTCTTCATTCATTATTTATAATCCGTTGTGCCCAACTACTGTTAGCATTTGAATCATTTGCAAATATTGTTACTCTGAAGTTGGTCCAATCATTGGCTTAATAATTTACTAACATACTTCCATGAATATAAGTTGTACTCTTTTTAGAATGTAAGAACATATATAAAATAGTATAATTATGAAGGAATTTCTTTTTCCGGACGATTTGAATAAAATAATTTCCATCCTTGTTCTGAAAAAATGTTTTGTCATCAAAGTGAGCATTCATCGAGATTAAAATGCCAAATAAGAAAATTTAAAATATTAGTGACTCAAAGACCTGCAAGTGCGAGGTGGTCCAAAGGAAAAGCAAAGAAAGGAACCCTGAATGTGAATTATTCCCTTGGCTGAGGCTTAGTCTGGGATGAGTTCCACCCTCGTCTATCTAAAACCTTCGTACCAAAAAAACCAATATGAGTGAGTGTCCATTAAGCTAACAAAATTTTCAGATATTTGGGCCAACTGTGAGATCACTAAAAAGTGTTGAAACATAAATAACTTAGTAAAATTGCTTGCTTCAGGTGTAAAAAGGTGGAAATAATAGATAAATCTGATTGTATTAGTAAAACTATCCAATATACTCAGCTTATTTGAAACTGCACTTTTACCGCTCCGAGACATAATCATTTGCACGTGGTTACATGCCGCAGTGCGGTGAACGCTAAAATGTAGGAGATTTTACTTCAAGTATAGCATTCTATTTCAGCAGCATAACTCATTTAGTATCCTGGTGACGAACATAACTTCTATATTTAACATGATTGTTACGGCAGATCAATCATTATGCGAGATAAATGTCAAAAACGAAATATATATATATTAAATTTAATTTAAAGTTAATGAACATCTTTCCCACGATAGAACAAGTGCATAATGTATACTTGCAGAGAAAGGACGATTTGAATAAGAAAGATCTAAAAAAATGAAGCATGAAAAGCCCACTATTTAGTCCTGAGGCCACAGGGAGTGCCATTAAGCATATCCTATTGAAGTTTGATTCAATTGAAGCAGACGCAAATCAAGACGCAAAGCCAATGGTTCAGGACAAAATCTTCATGACTTCTCATGAAATGCTTCATTCATGCTGGGATATTTTTCTCCGAACAATGCGTCTACAATGTATATGATCGAAAGCTTAGCAGTCCAAAAGCATTTGCAGGTGTGTCAACTTGTTTTTTCTCTATTTTACATAAATACAATGGTAATGTTATCGAAACGCAGAGCTTTGAAGGTTGTAAGTGCCATCAGAAATCAGTGGTTGATTAACGTATTTGATATTATAATGATTAATTGGTGGTGAGTTAATAGCGTATTATTTCTTTGTTATAATTATGAAATTAGATGAGAGGTGCATATATTAGGGCCTTAAACGATTGTTAACCGAAAATGGCATCTATTTCTAAAAATCTAGAATACAATAGAACAGTCAGACACTTCCCTATATAAATACAAAGAAGAAGATGCATGAATATGATGAATTTAGGCAGCTAAGAGCTGAAATTGATAAAAGAGACGAGTCGTTAATTTATCACTATTTTTGTTAATGATCATAAAAAATCAAACAAGTCACAGTGGTTTTCTTTGAGGTTGGAGCCCGTTTTTCATCTAAGGAATGAAATTTTCAGTGCTTGCTTATCTTAGTATGTCTTGTAGGCTTCGTGCGTCTTGTAGTTAGCTTGGATCTATGCAGTGTAGGGTTCTCTAAGTGCTTAACGTTACGGGAAGACGGTGCCTAATGAATAGATCTCTCTCTAAAGAGACAGCAAAAAGAAGCGAACGAATCGGACTATCAGATTAGTGGAGCCCCGAGTCGACGCCTTCTTTCCTGCTACGCTCAAGTCGAGACGCTGTATTTCCAGAGCACATTGCCAGCACCCAAATGCACACACATTGCACGGGTGCACTCTTACGACTTTCGCTGAGAAAACGGATTAGGCCATTTCCGCGCGAGGCGCTTTTGTCTGCCATCTGCCGGGACGCGTGCGAATCTCCCTGCGCCATGGAAACGAATGGCTCATGTTTGTGCTCTTTGGAGACGTTTCGTCGCTCGCGCTGGGACCTTTTGCGGGATAACCCAATTACGGGACAGACGAGCAGACGGCGAACTGGTTGAGAATACTTAATGCGGGTGCCAGCGATTATAGAGCGTCGAGGAAGGCGGAAGACCTCTCATTTGGAGCGCACCTCGACGACGCCATGCCTTGCTTCATCTGCTCACCTCTACAGTGAGCCTTAGCCTAACTATTTGCAATACATCTATTTGATCCTACAGCGTAATTGATTTTGCATTGACATCGGCGCTTTTTATCAGTATTGATAAAGCTATAATATTTTGCTAGAAACCCAAATCTAGCAATATTCTAATAACCTAATGAGTGCACATGAAAATAATGGTCCATTTTCCTCCTTCGAATCTTGGATAGAGATTGTAGTAACGAATTTCCAAATTCAAGAGCACCATTTGATATATGAACCGTTGTTTAGTTTTTGCGACTGTTATTTGGTAAAAGGGATGGTGCACATATTTAAAATAAGAAAATATTCCTTTTGGTTTTCAATGCCAGAAATCAAACCACCGCATGATAGCTAGTACGCATCTAGTTGTATATTAATCGCAAAAGAGCAATATACCAACTGCATTTGACGCGTTTATGATATTTTGCGATACTTGCGTCCTCTGTGAACTATATTTCGAGTTATCTTTTCCCGCATGTACTTGACCTCAGTCTTTAAATTAATACTATTATAGCTATAAATAAGCATTAGCCAAGTTGATCGTATGCAGTGCCATGATAATCCATCGATTGGAGATGAAAATAACGGTCAGGTGGCATCTTCAATGGTGAAACTTTCACCCAGATCTCAATTCTTTTTTACAATTTTGTGATTTTACCATTTTCTTCTTCACAATATTTTTGCTTTTTTATTTCATTTTTTTCTTTACAATTTTACTTCTTTTCTTTAGGTCTATATGATATTTTCCTTTTCGATTTGGAACACATTTAGTATGGAAAAATATTCTCATAAGAGGCGATGCCATCAATATATCCATTACTTCATAGCGAGTATATAAATAGTTGCATAACGTATGGAATATGCGTACGATGATTTGCGATACGCAGTTCTTGTGTGAAATAGTGTCTCAAGGAAATGCTTTTCACCGAATTTACTCAAGCTCACGGTGTTTTTTAAAATATTCATGCTGTCTTGGCCAGTATTCATCACAGCGGGAGTTCTTAAGAGGAAGCACCAACCCAACACTCCTCTTCGAGACTTATTACTCGTTAGCTAATTTTGAGGTCAACTTGAATTATTCAGATAAAATATTTGTAATAATGGAACAGACTTAAAAATGTTTCTCTTGACCCTTAATTTAAAACACTAACTTCGGTATTTTTTCCTATGCGAAAATTTTCGCACTTCACCCGCAAAATAATTCGAAAAAAGTTTCTTCGATGTACTCTGAAAACTTAACGATTATAACTTCAGTTATGACGATTCCAGAAAAATTACAAATGATGACTCGTTTTGAGGGAATTTGGTGTACCTACATTAAGTTATTGTCAGATTGATTTTGAGTCGATATTTCTCCAAGTCTTATTCATGGGAGTCACGTTGCATATCATAATGAGCCAAGCTCACCTTGCAATCGAATTGCGATACTGGAATTCCAAATATCCTCGCAAGGAAGCGAGCTGTTTCCGTTTTATGCTGGTTAGCAGTCGAGGCAAACATAACAGGGACGGGTGACAAACAGACTGACTGACACTCTGCTTTCCTCACTTGGAGATCCTCTCCCTAGATGGCTCTGCCGGCGCCCTCGTCGACTCCGCGAACCAATTACCGCCGTCCAGCGTAGCATGAAAACCATTCTGGTCGTGAAAGGCCTTCCTTCCTTCCTGCATGAGCCAGCTACCCGCGAAAAGTTCGCCTCGATGGAATGGCACCAATCAAATCCACGTGTGTCTGAGGCGCCAAAGCGTGTTCTCGGGAGCCGCCGCCGTGAATTGTGGATGTGAGTGATTTGGGATCCTTTGGTGGGTGCGCACTCGACTCGAACGAGGCCATCATCTCCCCACGGACTCAAAACGATCCATATGGATGGATATATGGCACCGGGCGAGTTGATGACGCCTCTGCAAGACACTGGGATCACCTGGGTAGCGGTGGGAAGGAGAGTCAAGCCCCTGGAGTATTGCGTTGCTCGGCGACCGTGAGAGATTAACGACTCCCCCGCAGACGTGACACTATTACTATAATTCTCTCCATTCAGAAAAAATATGAAATTAAAGCCTAAAGTTCGACTTAGCAATACCTGAAATCTGAAGCTTACAACTCAAACTGCCAAAAAACTTATGAGGAATGCTAATTTTAAAATGTGAAATGGAAAAGATATTATTCGATTCAAGTATATAAAATGGGATCTGTTCAAACCATATCCTTGGAAAATCTTCGATTTAATGGTGATTTAAAGGAAATATGTCACCCGCAACTTCAAATCATGCAATGCTATCGTCAAAATAAGCAAATTAGTAATCTTCTCTTCGAGGGATGAATAGTGTTGGTGGGGTAAGGGATATCTTACGTGGGGAAGGGCATTGGCCGCGTGCGCTGAGAATAGTTCACGCCTAGCGAAATTCAAAGAAATTATTAAACATCTACAAAAAAAAACCTAACTCAGATTCAAATGTCTACTAGTATTTTGAGATCTTCTCAGCAAATCCCCGCTTGTCCCATATGAGTCCCAACTTGCTTCCTTCCCGAAGAACGGGTCGTGAAAATATATATTTTATTTCTGTCTTCGTTTTTGTCATTAAATATATACGTATTTTGAATGTAGAAGTGGTGAACCTGGGGGATGAAGTGGAAGGAAGCGGACAAGTGAGAAATTCGTCAGGAAAAGATTGGGTAATGAGGATTGCACAGGTTTTGCAACGAGGTCATTGGCAAGGGATAGGTAAAGTGTTAGTTCGGAATGTGAACCTTGAGAGTGGTTTAGAGGTTTTAAGTATGGAAGACAGATTTGGTAGCCGACGGAAGGGTAAGGCTGGGCAACTGAGAAGATATTTCCAGCAGTGATATTATTAGAAAGAAGAGGAAAGAACATTTTAATAATTCTATTCGAATCCTGCACGCCAGATGGTGGAAAGTGGATTCTTTGTGTGGGTGATTTTTGAGTCTATAGCAGCAGAGAAGTTAAGAGTGGAAGCATTCGAAATGTGGTGCTACCGAAGAATGATGAAGATAAAATGGATTGACCGTGTGAGTAACGAGGAAGTGCTAAGAAGAGTGGGAGCAAAGAGAAACCTCCTAAAAACCTTATGCAGAAGAAGGGACAACTTAGTTGGCCACATTTTGAGGCACGATGGTCTGATGAAGACAATCGTTGAAGGACTAGTGGAAGGGAAAAAGGGCAAGGGACGGCCTCGAATGAGTTATATAGGACAGGTTATAAAGGATGTAAAAGAGAAGAAATATGTAGCTATGAAAAGATTAGCGGATAGGAGAGAGAAATGGAGAGCTGCGTCAAACCAATCTTAGGATTGTTGACAAATGATGATGATGATGAGGATTTGTGAAGGATTTTACTGTGCAGAAACGTGTCAGGATATCCGCGACGTAGAAGGGACTGGTGTAGATTTATAAGAAACGTGTAAGTGAGGATGAAAGTTGTCTTGGCTAAAGGGCGCGTAACACTATGAAATAAAATTAGTCTCTATGTACATTAGGTGAATTGAACATAATTATTTTTCCACGCTGAATGCTCGAAAACGTCCAAAGACCATTGATGAGCATTAGAAAAATATCCCAACAAACTTATTCGATCATTGCTTGTTGCCTTTTAATTTATCTCTTTATTTGAAGAAAGTGATAAATGGCTTGAGATGGCGATACCGCAGTGGTTTGCGTTGCATTCTACATTGCTCGCTAAAGTTTTGGAAATTATGTGCTCGCCGGAAAGATTTCAGGCATATTTTCTGAATGTTTGCCAACAGAAAAAGAAGAAACTTGAATTCACGCGTTGAATTCAAGGCAAGGAGCGAGAGGAGTCAGCATTTTCATAATATTCGTGACACACACAAGGCGACGTGAGAGAACGGAGGAGCGGATTTTGTTGGCGATTTTCGGCCTGTTAATTACCTCTTGTGCTGATGCGTGAGGCCCTTCCACGTCCACTCGTAGCGTCTATGTGTCTGCTCGAGCGCCCGAGACGAAGTGGCAAGTGACTTCGTCCCCCAAACCCACCCCTAGTCATTATCCATTTTGCTTCGAGTGCAAGGATTTGAAAGGGGACCTTCCGTACTGGCCCGCAATGGCTATCGATGAATAAACCTGCAGTGCCGTATTCCCAGTCAGACGAATTGCAAGGAGCAGCTGTAATTGGTTTTCATTGGTGTTTTAAAAATTGGGGTTTTATAAGTGAGAGGAGTGCGCCCAAACCTTTTCCATCAATCCCTAGACCACCCTCAATTCGAAACCCTTCGCTGACCCCCCTCTTCCCCTCTCTTTCACGAAATATTTCAGATAAACTTGAAAAAGAAGTGGAAACAAAAAACGTAAAATAAAGATTACGAAATCCAGAAGTTTTTATTAGGTTTTAAAATACGACATATGAATTCGTAACAATCATTTTTGTATTAATTCACCAGAATAAATTAAAATCGTTTATCATTTTTGTAGATTTACCAACAAATGGTAAAACATAAAATACTCTATAAATCATTTGATCAAAATTCGCTATGGTGCAAACGGACTTAATAGCTACAGCAAAAACGTCGATTAATGTTTAAAGAAATTCAACACGCAGAACCTCAAATGAAAAGAGAAACATCGTGGCTTTAGAGGTTCTGGTTGACGTCGCGTCGGTAACAGCCCTCTCCATTGTTGAGTACATGAGTCTGCTTTCGAAGCATCATCGGATACAAGGCAATTTGGCATTTTTTTATGACAACATGATTTCTTTCTCCTATGGCTCGCCGGACATATTTTGCTTCATTTAGAGCAGCCATAAAATATGCCAAGAATACTATAGTTTATGACTTTAGCGATTTAAAGTTTAAAAAACATTGATATATTTTGCTAAAGTATCCAAATTGTCAGGTTTCGAAATCGTACCCGAAGGATCATAATCTCTGCTAAGGTAAGTAAAAAACTCCCGTTGCCTTCAGCAATAGCTGCTGTTTCTTATACTCTCGGTCGCTTGCTGTTTAAACATTGCACTATATACCCTTAAATCGAGGATTTAGTAATTTCATCATAAGTCTGATAAAGTCGCGAACTCCTGCATTGGGTACGTAGCTGATGATTCCATTGAAGAGGAGTATTGTTCAGTAGCTACAATTGGACGACAGCTGCGAGCATTGCCAATTACATTACTTTCCAATAGCTAAAATAAAAAAAGAGTCATTTATTTCGATAGTTTGCATCGTATAATTTCGTAACGTATCGGTTCAATTGAAAAATGGAAGTCCTTATAACTAAAACTCAGGATCAGAAAAAAGTGATCAATGAGTCGACCTATTTTAGCACAATCCAAGATATGAAGAGTACGAAAGTATTTTCGAGTGTTACAGCATTCACGAAAATACACGTCTTATACTCAAGCATTGATTAGATACATTACAGGTGATTATTTTCAAGTAAAAGTGTGCTATGTATGCATCATTTAATCCTTTTACTGCCACTGGGCCCATATATCGGCCCTCGCTGGTTGAGCGAAAACTGCCAGGGGCCGATATATCGGCCCGAATTATTTCACTTTTTTCGTGCTTGTGGCCTTTTCAACAGCTGTAATTTATGAAAACCGTCATAATCTACCTATGGTCATAAGATATATTTACATCTTAAGAATTGGGAAAAAAATCTAGACGTATTAAATAAAATTAAGTAGCTGAAAATTTTTTAAATCTGAAATGTTGGTAACTCCGGAAAATAGTCTTGGCTGTCTTCGTGCATCCCTCCTGAAATGGGCTGGCAGTAAATGGGTTAAATGGACATTATAGGTGGCAAATATAAAGAAATTTCCTTGTCATCGCTAATAACAGCCACTCACAAACACACCAATCATGTTTTAGCAAAGCACGCCATTAAGACGTATCGTCGACATGTGCAAAGAAAAAGACTGTGGCACCCGAGAAAGAGCATACCTTCGGGAGGAAAGTGATTGATCAAAGCAAGTGAAGAGATCTGAAAAGAGGCAGAAGGTATTGCTCTTGCGTGCGTGACGAATATGCCTCAACTACGAAGGAAAGGAAGACGTCGCAGCCGGAGTGATTGCAGACTTTATTGGCGTACTATGCCTACATGCAGGGAGATCGGAGAAGCGCACTTGATAGCAAAAGAGTCGGCCGGGGGCAGATGTTCCCGACGCCTACAAAGCGTGCTCCCATCAAGCAAAGAGAGGAAGATATTTATCAATCGCTGGAACTGGTTCTTGTCGGCAAATAATCTCCGCTAATGGCATTAAGGTCGGGAAGGGAGAGATATGGGCCTTATTTCTCTTTCAAAGCCAGCTCCGCCAAGTTCAAGCCAAGAGAGAGAAATAATTCAAGGGACGGAAGATTCGTCTGTGCTGGAGATCACATCGGTGCAGGCGAAATAGCGTCCCCCACCGAGCGATATGGGAAAGAGGAGAGGCAGCGGAGTCGATTGATTGCAAGATTATACGCATATTAAGAAACAAGCATTCTTAATGGGGAGGCGTCGTAAAGAGCATAATAATGCACGTATCAATGAAAATCAATTTGGATAAAAGACACAAAGACATCGAAATAAAGGAAAGAACTTTCACGGAATAGCACACATCTTCAGGGGAATACATTGCGTCAAGTATAACATTTAGAGATAAATTTCCAGTACCTAACTAAAAAATATGTTCACCAAGCATAAAAAAATAAAAAAGGTTAGAATAATGATTATTCTGAAGATTCATCACAATTCCAATTAATTCGCGATCTCCTGAATTGAGTACGTTGCTGATGATTTCATTGAAGATAAGTATTGAATAATTGGCATGCATTTCGTTGCAATGAGCAGATGAATGGCTTTAACTTGTGCATCCTTATTAGAAAAAATAGCCGATCGGTTGCATTCGGCGACTCCATTTTGACTGCATGCGGAATGTATCTCTTTTTACGCATAGCAATGTCAGTTATTTAGAATAATGTATATTGATTTGGATCAACCGGTTTCACTGCAACTGAATTTCATACAAGCTTGACCAGAGAATTGAGCAGAAAGAGGAATAGATATTTTCAAAGCTGTTTTTCTACGAAGTGACTAGAAATTCAGGTGATAAGATACGGTGACATTAAGGGACCCTGAAAAGTCCGCTCAGGATATGGAGAGGAGGAACTCGAGAAGAAGATAATACAAAATGCATTGAAACTGGTCGTTTGAATTAAAATGTTTTCTGATGAAGGAAACAAAGTAAAAAAGGACTGCCAAAGTGTGAATTAAGGGCATTGTGAATAGCCATTTCATTCATTGAAGACGGAGACAGGAGAGACAGTGATAGAGAGGGTAAAACTTGAATGTTTAAGTGCCTCGCGGATGTTGGGTTCATATATTTACCACCTTCAGCGACGATTTTTGCTGGAGTCACGTGCCTCGTGATATAGTTCGTATAAACTGTCTCGTCATCTGCCCAGGAATTTCAAAAGGCTTCCATACTACCATTCTTAGAACTACCGCACGACTCATGTGATCTATCTATTTGATCTTCCCCACGACGTCAAAAATCATGAACTAAAGTCTTTTACAGCGATACAAGATTTTATTTTGGAACCTTGGGCCATATAATGATACATGATGGTCTGATGAAGGCAATAAATCCGATTGGAAAATCGGTTGGAAAGAACGGAAAAGGAACATCCCTGGTGAAATATGTGGAGTAGGTATGAAGGATATGAAATAGAATGCCGAAATTGGGATAAAAATATTGGACGAATGAAAATTTGAGAGGAGCGCAGCGTCAAACCAATCTGGAGATTATGGACCCATAATGATAATTCCGACAAAGTCGTATAAAAATTACCACCGAGAAAACACAGAGGTGAAATTATCATATCTGTGGTATAAGTAACCGTTGAAAATTCTAATCAGACTGAAAATATCTAGATTTATGATACACAATTTAAATTCTAAGGTAATCTCTTTTAATCGGACCTCAACAAATCAACATTAAATGTAAAACTTTGACTGCCGTACAAGGATCTGAAGATGTTTTTTGCATCGGAAATATTACCACAGAATTACGTAAGCCTGTAGCTCAGAAGGATTTCTGAAAATAGATCAAATGTTTCCTTACGGATGGAATTTAGCTCAGCCTACATACTACATAGGACATATGACACGAGTAGTTATAAATATTTAAAAAATGGTAAAGGGCAAAATATTTACACAACTTTTGATCCGCACGATATGAAAGGGACTTTTGCAGAATTTTTCATTTTTTACAGAAGATGTTAGCTTAAATAAGGTAAACGAAATGCATTTTTGAGATGTTTATTTCACCATAATAACGGAACAAAAATAATGATGTTCAAATAAATGCGGCAGAGTTAAAAAAGAATCGCTTACACCTAAGGAATTATGCGTTTCTAAATTAACACATCTTTATAAACATGGCAGTTTAAAAATAAAATGTTTAAGATCCTTTTAAATATGAACCTTACTTTCTCCTCCCTTTATGTATTAAAAAGTATTTAACTTATAAGCCCTGGTTGGACGGCAAATTAACATTTAGAGTACCTGTTTGAATACATGAACAATTTTGGTGGATCAGAACAGAAAAAAGTGATTTCAGTAACCGAATGAGAATAGTTACTATTTTCTCATTACTCCATGGAGGATTTTTGTGCGGGTTAATTTGGCGTGTACCCAGACCTTTCGAGTTGTTTAATAAACATTTCTATCTTGTAGTCCGCGTCATAAGCGAATCTACCGAAGGATGCAGAATTCGTCGAAGACTGCCGAACCCGTCATCGAAACAGGTGTTATTCGGAAGCGAAGGACGGCGAATGACAAGCGATTTACAGTTCGAGGAACGAAAACCGAACTCCGCCACCCGCTCACCCCTGCCTCAAGCCAAAAAGTCCCCGAACCAGCGCGAGGGGGTTGGAAACAATGCGAGGGAAGGGTTCGCCGTGCAGCGGACTCCAGCCCCTGCGGGGGGAGAGGGTTTGCGCCGGGCCTTGGATCCATCCATCTTGCCTCGAGTTGGCCTGTCTTGCGATCGGTGGGAAAAAACGCACCCCGAGGAGGCGAGGGGGTTGAATTGAGGGCAGGGGGGGGCGGGTGGGTGGGTGGGTGGGTGATGGATGGGGGAGAGGGTGGGCCGTGATCTCTCAGTGAGAGTCACGCAAAAAATGTCTCCACCACGAATGGAGGTACGGGACTCTGCTACGTCCAATGCTCTCCGCTGTGGAATTCCCTATTCACTGATAAAAGCATATCAGGATTCACTTTGTGGAATTGTTTAACGTAAATATTGAAGTATATCAGATGTAATTTTACACACAATACATTCAATAGTACTCAACCGGCCACGGGTCGTAAAGTCATTCAAAACGTACACCCTCTTCACACAAGCTACCAGAAAACCCTAACAAGCTAACTTATATGCAGCAGGGGCAAGGGAAATGCCTATGTCCTGAAACTGAGTGCTATTAAATATATTGTGTGGAGAATTACTACTGTGATACTTAAATATGGATCCTATCAACTGTTCATATCAAGATATCAGATATATTACAGAGAAATATATAGATTATAAATGTCCTAATTTACTATTCCTTATTCCTAGAGTTATATAGTTCAAGTGTAAATGATGTGTTAGTTTCACTTGTCTACGGCTTAGAATGGGGTGAACTCTACCATCACCTATTAAAACAACCTACGGGTTGAGCAAACAAGTGAAAGAGTGAGCATTCAAGTTTACCTATGAAAATATGAAAAATCAAAATTTTCCATGGCATTTTCCCTAACATAAATTAACCATTTTTGGCTAATAAACTAAGAATTCAAACGTGGAATTTAAAAAATCTTAATAAAGTATAGTAAATATCCTCTATTCATCAACTTTTGCCTTATAGCTCGAGGAAATTTCACGGTCCTTGATACTGGTAAAAAAAGACTCTCAAGAAATAGTTAGAAGCACAGCAGACACCAAGCGTCGAAGACTCTTAGCTAAGAGGCAAAGAGTCTGTTACTGTGCTCGAAAATTATTAGACTGGAAAGCGGTAAACAGCAGGTGAAAACATTCGAGTGGGCAGTGGCAATGTGTGTTGCCGAACCATCGGGAATAGAATATAGGCGTGGGGGACCTAGTGCTCGAGGAGGATGCTGAAGTGAACGGAGCTTAGTAAATAAAAGAAACAGGAGAAGAAAGGACACTATGGATTCATGTGGGCCAAAGAGAAACACGGAGGATTGACAAGTGATGAAAGTATGAGAGACAGCAGTTATATGGGAAAGGTAATGGAGGAAAAAATAGTGGAAAAGTCCTCAGCGGAAGACCAATGGACAAATAAAGACACACGGGGAGGAAGAGCCATAGGAAGGAAATTGAACTGGAGTGAGAGATAAAGGGAGAAATGGAGAGCTGCAGAATACCAATCTCAAGATTGCTATATTGAGTGCGAAATCATTAAAATATTTAGTAAAACTCTCTCCTCAAAGGCACGAACAAGTTGGCTGGACTACAAAGTATCTTGCATCGTCAGACTCGCTAAACTAGGTGACGCAAATTATGGCTTTCATTAGCCTCTGCATAATGTGCTCGCAAGTAGAGGACTGTGGCGAGAGACGCTCTTTCTAAATATGCACACATGTCACCGTTTTCACACCAGCACTGACCAACGCCACGCGAGCGGGCATTTAGAACTGGAGAGTTGGAATGAATGGCCTCATAAAATGCTTCCTAAGACGAGATGAAGCACATTTCTCTATCTCATTTGCGGCGAGAAAAATTATACGAGGCCGCGTTAATATGCTGTGCCACAGAGAGCACGAGAAGTGTGCTGTTTTTTACTTTCGCTTCTTCTTTGTTTTAATAGCCACCGCACAGCACTTACTACTCATTAGAATTGTAATTTAGTGGGCATAGCGGCCCTGCAAAATGAACTTATCCCGCCATAACCGCATCTAGGAGCAAATTTACTCGACTCTCTTCCCACAACACTGCGAACAAGAAGAGTCCACGAGCGTAACTTTCATCACCACAAACTCCATTCGAATTACTTCTGGAAATTTGAGGAAACGGCGAGTTTATTGGGTGGCTTAATTAAAAAGAAATGAGAGCTTCTTGGGTTGATTGGAGGGGGGGGGGAGAGGACTGATAGCATTTAAACACAAACGCCGAGATTCGAATGCATTATCGTTATCATTTTCAACCGACCACCTCCCACTCCAAAGACCAGTGTGCACTCCAATTGCTCAGAAAATCTTCCTCGACCTCCCTCACACTTCCAACTCATTCTCGATATGGACGACGAGGCAAGAATTCCATTTTATTTTCTGAAGGGAGGTTGCTCATGCATTTCAAGAGTTCAGAAGATGAAAGGGATATATCTAACTCAATGATTCACTCGGAGGTTAGTTCGCATATTTGAGGGTAGAACTCAACCCAAACTAAGCCATAGGCGAGTGAACAACTCAAATTTAGCGCACGGAGCTTCTCCTTTCTCGGGCCACCATTCACTAATAATTGTAATATAAAAAAGAAGTTACCGCCATATTTTAATGAGTTGGTGACGTCATTAGAGTTCCATTTCCTTTTCTCGTGGAGGGGAACCTGAAGGGAGCTTAAGTTAAGGACTCACTCATAAGAGAGTAAGCTACAAAGAAGCACCTGGGACAGATGGGTGAGACCGAAGAGTAGGCGAGATGTGTAAAACCACTCAGAAAGCGTTCTTGACGTCATCAACTTATCTGCGAAAGGGTTAAGACCTTCAATCGAATATTCGCAGAAACTTGTTCTAGAAGTAGGCGACGAATCGGAGATAGGAAAAAATACTCACTCAACGATTCAATCCTACAATTGGCTTGAGTTAGGTAAGGATAGAACTAACCCCAATCTGAGATACAGACGTGTGAATGTCCCAAATTCAGGGTAGGGGGCTAGTACCTTTCCCTGGGCCATCTCTCTCTTCTATGATTTGGACCCTGAGTGAAGACTTCGGATATTGAATGTCGATATTTGAGAATTTTAAGCAAGGGACTGCGACGTGTGGTACCAGCTTGAGAGGAGGAACATTCAGAGGGAGGAGGGGAAGATGGGAAATGGTCGGAGAGATGATGTGCCACTGCTAACTCTGCGGAGGAGCTTATAATCGGATAGCATGAGTTGCGAAGAGAGTAAACTATGCGGTCTTCAACGGCGATTGCTCTTGAGGTTCGTTGAGGTATTGCAGTCGCAACCACACAGCGACACCACCAAAGTGACCATTTTGATTAAAATAATTCAAACCATTTCTGTAAAATAAAGAAACCATTCAAATAAACCGAATAATTATCAGTCATTATCATAATCACCTTTACAGTTTCATTTTTTAACGAAACATTGCCGAAATCAACGAAATCTCTGGTGAAATCAGCAATATTTCGTCGTCTTCATATCCCACCACGAAATATTTCTTCGACATCTCGCTACATACTCAGGCTTCATATCTTACAATTAAAAACGTACGCTGACATTTATAACGGAGATATAAGTGTCGTTTCCTTGCTAAGTACCACATGGTTTTGTTCCAAAGGTAAAGTTGACGAACTATCTGGTTATTATGTGATCTTTACGTTGCCTGAGTTTGAATGTCTTTCAGTATCATACTTAGAGTATCGTGGACTACAGCGCTAGTTTTTCAAGATAAAATGATGTTTCAGTAAATTTTAAGTAGGTAATGGATGTACTATATGATCTACCATGGAGGCAGGGGGCTACTTGGAGTTACTTATTGGTATTTGATATCATTTCGTACGTGACCAAAAAAATCAAATGAAAAGCTAGCATATCCCTGATACGTGTGTACTCATTATGGTAACGGTAATTTCAGACTTCACTATGCGAAACCTTTACATGGAGCAGCATTTAAGCATGGCACATTTTAAGGGCCACAATTCATATTTATTGGGCACGAACAGATTTGTGCAACATAGTTACATCTTACACGCACAATAAACAACATATATGTATGTTATGACACCCTTAATCAAACCAAAGAAACCTACATCTACATAATACCCCGTAGGTAAGGTGTGTGGCGGGGGTGTTAGAACACCATGTAATAATACCTGGGCCATGATCATCCCACATAATTAGTGAACCTTACGAAGTGTAATATCTACATCAATATTAGTCTCACTGTGTTGTTGCATACAATTGCCAATCCTTTACGTCACGACATTTGGCATGATGTGATATTTGAAACAAAAACGGCACCGCACCCTTGCGCTCATGATGTATGTGAATTTGAATGAAAAACTCCAACGGTAGTCAGAAGGCCTACCGTGTTCAAGAAGGCTGTCTTGATAAATAAACGAGAATAAATCGAGGTCATCAATCAAGATGTTTTGACGCGGCAGTGCTAAAGCCGTGGAATGCCTCCACCCACTTCCCGCTCATTCCCTCAAAAAACTCATTCCTTTCGTGGGTTTCTAACACTAAAAAAAATGAAAAATAAGCCATATCTATCCAGGCATTGAAAACATTTTTGGCGTTGGGTCGATGTAAGAACATGACCTATAAACAGATGTTCCATCAATACACTTTGTGTTGCAGGTCCTTGTGATTAGATGTACAACATAAATAGGCAACAAAAGGACATCAAATACATATAACAGACTCAAAGCGAGCGAGAACATTCATTATAACATAACACGTAAAGCATATTGAATCATATTTTTTATTTAATGACGAATCCAGCTGATAAACGTAAAATTTTCCTGAAGAATGCTTTATGAAATAATAGAAATCAGAAAATCAAACTACGCTAGGAGACACGGAGAGGCGCCAAGAAATAAAAATGTAGCATTCGGGTGTATTATGTCCATTCGTTGACAGATATTTCGATTTCAAGCACTTAAAATAGTAGCTGTGGCTCTATTGGCCTCTAGGGTGCATTAGTGCAAGGTTTTTAGACTGACATGGAGAGCCGAGTATTTTCCGAAAAACGTGATTCTTACGTACTCTAAGAACTTCTACTGCAACGGTGGGATAGGCTATTCCACCTACCTTTCCCTCTTCCTAATGCTTAGTTGTAGTGAAAAGAGGGCATGGTGACTTGACTCGTTGCTTCCACCTAGCACAGATTTCTTTTACACGATGAAAGTGTTTCAAATCAGAACTTCCAGTTTTCATGTTTATTCTGGTTTTCGAAACAAATTCACTATCTATTTCCAAAAAGGTATATGCTGTGTGCGATTTCACAATAAATGTAAGGACAAGAGAGTTGTCATGACGATATTTCATACACGCACTTTTCCAGATATTGTATACGGTTGAGATGTAAAGATACCGATAATCGCGTCAAAAAGAATGTTCAAACTAAAAATAAGACAGCCAAAGTAAATCGCCAAGACACAAAAAATCGTTATGTTTCTAAGTTTCTTGGAAAAAAACACGTTCTTCCCTGGAATAAGTTTATATTATGATTATTTATTTTTTTATGTACTTCCATCTTAGCCTCTGTATTTTTTATTTTTTAGGCGAGACTGAGAATATTTTATTTCTAATTTATGTATTTTGCGTATTATTCCCATAGCAACGTGAATTTCTGTCCCATACACCTGAAGCTCCTAAGTTAAAAAAAGTTTTTCTTGTGATATCTTTGTTTCTTCGCTTAGATTTTCACGTGTGATTGTCCTGGTCACAATGGCTTTTTGGGAATTTTGCCTCATCAGCATTAAGGTGGCCTCAACGTTTCCCAACCGATGTTGGTCACTTCCTCAAGGTAATATAGTGAGCCAAGGAATCTTACTTCTTTCCTCTCACCCACGTAGATGCGAAGGCCAATCCCTGAAGTACAAGATTGCCTTTAGGAAGTGTCGAGCGTCTGTCGTGAAACGATGAGGCCACCCAAACTCCGACGCGGCCAAATAGCCCAAAATGTTATTACCTCCATGATCTCTCAGTGTGTGGGCGAATGCAAAGGCGGATCCACGAAGGGAGTGCCAGTGGGGGTGGATTCGGATTGAGTGGAACGAGGAAAAGGAATCGAGTCGCAGCGGAGAAACCACGGCAACCAACTAGCATCAATGTCGCCTCTCCCGCCGGACAGATACAAATCGCAAAGCGCACACCTTCGCCATGGCAACCCGCGTTTTGATGGATCGCTCTTCTTTCCCGCTGTCTTCCCCGCAGGGCGGGCGGACGGGTCACGTGACCGTTGTGTTGTGGGTTTTGCGGAGGTGGGGGAGGGGTGCGGGGGTCGAAGGCGGCAAATGTGAATCCCCTCGCCCCGCAGCCTCCCTCCCACTCCACTCCGAGGGGATTCGCGACGCTCACTCGGACCCAATCATTCGATGAGCTAAAACACACATCCCCATTCAGACATTCTCTCGAAGGCGCAAAATATGAAATGGCGAAAATTGGCTTTATTTATGCTTCACGCAAGTACATGAATATTTTCACGTTCACCTTTTCCAGCGTAATTATTTACCAAAGCGTTAAATAATATCGCAAATATTTATGAATATCGACACGTTCCAGTTCCCTAGTCGAACATCGAGGTTGACCTGATTGGAGAGGGTGAAAAGCGGCGAATTGGAGGGGCGACTCCAGGTGTGAGAGATACATGACGAAATGATTGCAAGGCGGGCGATGGCGCAGGTAGGCAGAATCGAAATTGCGAGATGAATTGCAGGGGCCATTGCTTTGCGATTACCAGCAGCCCGTGCGGCTGGGCATCGAGCCAGGGCCGGCAGTTGCGTTTGTCAGCCCACCACAACCGCAGAGGACGTGTCCACTGCAATGCCTTGCCCCGAACTCACCCCTTTCTGGAGAAAAAATCGCGGGAGCTGCACTCGGCAAGCAACGCCCGATATGAGTGATTGCACACCGCCCACGCAACCCCCTCGCCTCCGCTACTGCGCATAAAGTCACCTCCACGAGTCAAATGCTCATTTCCATCCTCGATCACCTTCAAATTAATGACCACTGCCATGCGAAACAATTTTCCCTGCTAAAAATGTCAGTTGTAATTTTTCTGTAGAATTGGACCATATTAACCTATGTTATTAGCACGATATTGTTATAAAATGTTCGTTCAAATACGAAATGGTTGATTTATTTTCACCCATCCTGTAATAAAAATCTCAGCCCCGAGAATGATTAATATTTAACCGTCAAAACGTTGGCGAGGAATTAGTAAACACTTCTCGTACAGCATCCCATGAACCATTTCTGAAGAAAAGTACAAAGCATCCCGGCGCATGTAGCTCAGTGATCAAGAGATACATTGAATTGCTGAAAGTAAATTTTTACTGAGCGTTAGGCGTTACTTGGTGGCAACAAATACTTTATAAAATTTCATACGTACCTACTTAGATTCCACATTCTCAGTTTTCGATTTTATCGACCATCCAATTACCTTGTTTATCTGGTATATTTCACATCTTTAAACGCATTCTGTTGATAGCAAATGATGATTCAATCTTGGAACTACTCTACATTGAAAGATGAACTAGCGATTGACGTGTATTTAGGTATATTTTTCGTTTCCTTTTCTGCTACGAGGATATTTTTCTAATCGCTCTACCTGGCATTTTACAATGGTAAAACGGCGAATAAATATTAGAAAATAAATTTCATTGTATCATATTTTATTTAAGATTTACTTTTACCCGTACCAAAGGAGATCACTTCTCAAGAGCTATGCGAGGGATTAGGAACGCGAGGTGCGGTAGAAAGTCCCACATTGGTGCCACGTGCGACTCGATGAATGCGTGGATAAGAGAACACACGAGGAGGGTGACAGAAATTAAGGAATTTTGCCTTTCCGAAATTGTCGAATACGCGAGGTCAGCACCAGCAAGGCATTATGTCTGTGGAGACGAAACTTTTTACTGAGGAATTCCACTGCTTCCTTCGACGAAACAGGGAAGCCATAGGAGTACAAAAAACAGCGTCAAAGTTTCAAAGAGGAGACGATGCCTCCATCACAGCGCCTGGAAAAGGCTTATTCAAAAAACAGCCAATCAAAGAGCAGCACCCAGCGATATACAAGCGAGGCAGAACCCACACGCTGACACCTTCGACCCGAAGACTACGGCATCGAGAATGTATCCCACACGCCAATCGACGCGGAGGGAAACCCGAGAAAATACTAGGGTCAAACCTTCGTTCTCACATTTTTGAATAATATGAAAAATAATATTAGCAGATGTGCATCGGTGGAGGTTTTAAATGAGGACTTGGGTTTTTCCGGGTGAAAAATAAATTATATTTATTCCATTTAATTTGGAGAGGAATAATTATTCTGATTGGAAAACGAACGCGATCATCAATTAGAACATACCTGACACGTTTAAAACAAGCATAGTGGCGTTTGAAGCTCCTCACATTGTAATACCGCAGCTAGAGATAATTTACGTGCGGATAAAGTTAACGGAATCTACCTACATTTATGGAAAATGATATTAATTACCATTGTTTAACCCCACAAGGAGAGAGTATCATGAAAACACACCTGCCACTAATGATGGAATCATTGAAAATTATCGTAAGAAAGACGATACCGATCATAAAATTCAACTGATTTAGCTCAGTTGTAACCAAACTCACTCGTTAATTACGCTGATCCGCAATCAGAACAATTAGTGATTGCAAGAAATATCTAATCGTTTTTACTGTACCGATTTTGCTCCCTTTGGGGCGGACAGACAGGGAAAGGAAGAGGAATTTCTAGACATAACGTCTAATGGGAGTTTCGTCATGGTGAAAACAAAACCCAATACTGTTCCATAAACTATATATTATTAGCTGTCCCCTGACAGCTAATAATAAAAAGTTTGTGGAATAGTACTGGGTTTTGTTTTCACCAGGATCTTTTCATCGTTCCACCAAGTAACGCCCAAATCAGTTGGTGTTATATGGGATAGGATAGGATTTTTCCAGGAGAGTCACGGAGGAGAGGAAAGGGGATCGTTTTCAATTAAGGCAAAGGGCTCGCTGCAAAACGTGGGAAGGACATCGGGTGGAATGGAAAAAAGAGGTAGCTTTTTAACCGTTGATACTTTTAAATATAGTATTTTACAGTTCGATTTCGCAAAAGGGCTGAAATTCAGATAAATAGAAATGATTTAAATCGTGACATAGGGTATGAATCAATTGTCATGTGATTTAAAAAATCTAATGATGCAAGTCAATTCAAAAAGAAATATTATGAAATATTGCAACATGTAAATTGAATATTGTGACTTAACTGATTATTGTGCTGATCCTAAAGTTAACTGATTATTGTGCTGATGCTAAAGTCAATAAAATCAGATGTATTTTTGAGTTCATACGTTTGTCTTGCTGATAATTATATATTCATATGTATTTTTTGTTCTAATCTGTCATATATTTAGTCGCATTCTGTGACATCGATGTATAATGTAAATGTACTTATTCTTGTAATATTTCTGACTCTATTATATTTATAATCATATATGTTCCTCAGGGACACAATTGTCCCGGAATAATAAATTTCATTTTCTCTTCTTTCTATTCTATGAACTTAGCAATGCAAGGAATCCTATTTTAAAGAGATTGATATACGATAGAATTCCTCCTTTGAACCTGAATTCCCAAGATCTTTACGGCCAATCACGAGTAACCTTAATATTGTGACTTTTCATTGTTTCGTCTTAACGGTTATCTTATTTATCCGTGCTCAAACTTATTCATGCACCCTGATCACCTTGATGAGTCGTCGGTCGAAGCGTTGCTGATATTGAACGAATTGAAGCGGTGAAGACTTCGCAAATACAGTTCACCGGGAGAGAATTACATCATGTTGCAATGAAAAATATGTACATTCTTGGGTTGCGCGTCCAAATTAGTTACTCCACACCTTCGTTGAAAAAGGTTTGCCGTAATTTCATCGGAGAGTGCATTGAGCTCTTTGGGCCATTTTTATCACAGGAGCTCATGAATGTTTTATAGTGATAGGATTTTTTTTATCGTGGACGTTTTATGTCGAATTTTAAGTCGAATGAAAACATTTTTCATCTAAAATGTTTTTCTTTCACATTTTTTCCTATCTTGCATTGCATTTTTACCTATTATTGCATTTGCATTTTTCTCTCTGCTTTTATAACAGTCAACAAATATACAGTGATATGTATCATCATTTCCATGGATTAGTTACTACATGGAAATATGTGACTTTATTACTAAAGGTATTTTCAATGAGATGTATGACTTCCGTAAATCGCATGTCAACACGGCATTAGTGGAATCGAACATGTATATCTTTAGGAAATCAATATCAATAAACTAATGAATAATTTATAGTAAGGAGCTAATTACATCTAAAAGAATATAATAACTAGATTCAGGTAACTAAATTCATTCGATAAACTAAGTATGAAAAACTTCTTCAGCTACATTTGGGAAGCAACGCAGATGTGGCGATGGATAGAGTAATGGGGGCTAGCAAGACCACCCTCCCTCCCATTGGAAGGGGCGGTTGTCGCCATGACAACAGGAATGACAGGCAGCGCAGATTTTCCTCAACTCCGGCGTTCAGCAGGACCACACGTCCGCCGCCGATATATTCGCTCAATCTTTTATTTTCGAACCTCCCTCGATCCTTTATTACTGTTTCTGAACAAAAGGAAAGCGGAGAGAGGGGTGGACGGAGTGATAAATCGCAGAGTGGCGCGAATTTAGCGCGATGGTCGGCGGGCGGAAGAAAAAGGAATTAAAAAGGAAAACTTCGCACCCCGTCGTTCATTTTTATGTCACACGACTGCGGTCTCGTAAAGGGGAGAGAGAGGGGAGGAGGAAAAATGAGAATAGCACTCACGCATGGAGTGGAGTTCAAAAAACGCGTCCACTCGGGATAATTAATGGTCGATTAACATCCCGTGGAGGAGTTTGATTGGGGTCCAGAACACGGTGGCGGAATGTACATCTACTGTCATTCCCAAAAGATGAACGCATTCACTTCAAAGCCTATACATTTTTGGAAAGAAAATTGCGAAGAAAGATTTTGGTATGTTGTGTGTATTATTAGTAGCTGGAATGTGAAAAGAAGAAAAAATGCTGATTCAATGAATCGCTTGTTCACAGCCGTAGTGTTGCTTTAAATAGATTGGGAAACGCTGAAATTAATGGAAAAAGTTAAAGATTTAAATTATTTAAATTACGGACCAAAATCTCAAAAACCAAAATGAGGAAAAAAATATTTAAGAAAGTATGATTGAAATATCGCATGTAATTCACAGATAAAAGCTTAAAAACGACATTCAGACGAAAAAAGACAAGTTAATAAGCGAACAAGTTGCAACATTGGATGGAAATTGTTTTCATGCTATCCTTTCCGGTAATAATGTTATTTATAAAAAAGATTGCATTTTATTTCATTCCAACCTATTGATAAAAGAACTTAATGGTCGCATATATGAGTTCGATAATAAATTCTATTTGATCAACTGGGAAGAGCTTAGAATAATGAACCGAAGCACATCAAACAGGAGGTATATCGTATCACGATTTACGGTTAAATTGGTATTTATTTTTCCTTTTTAATTTCAAGAATCGAAAAGGCTATTAAATGAAATAAATTCTCAAACATTCATTTCCAGTGTATAGATGGTTACCTCGATTGCAGAGGTCAGAGGCCATTCTGGACAAATCCTCACTAGCAAGAATAATTTTATCCCAAGGTGCGAACGTTATTCTATTCAATTTTGCCATTGAAGCTCCAATAAAATCAGTTTATTCTAATTCGAACGATGCAAAAAACTCAAAAAGCATCAATTTGTATCCTCGTTTTGTGAAATTGGCAGTATAACGAAAAATATAGCATCATTTACCTCTCATTTAACCCGCATCCTTACGTTTACCGTTCTAAAATTTCAAAATCAGTGTTAACGGTCAATACGGGAAGGTGATGGCAGAGACTAGGTTTGAAACGGAAGCTTTCCATGTAGTGTTTGGGTTACCATTTACAACTTGATCCACATGCAGCAATATAAATCTTTCAACTTAAATAGCGCAGACGAAATTACTCATCGCTAAAGTAGAAAACTGAAATTTAAGAATTTCGAGCGAAAAAACCTCTTCATCATTTTCCGTTCGATTCTGAAGGTTGTTTTCCCTTTAACGCATTGGGTGTTGGCTGTAAATCTGTGATTAGCGTCAAGGCGGAGGTGAAGGAAAGGGCGGGTATTGGAGAGAAAGCCATCAGCGGGCAGTGAGGGAAGAGATGGAACAGACAGACAGTCACGAAAGATGCTTATTAAAATTGATAGCAAAGACGGAGAAGCAGTCAGAGAGGACGGACGTCTGGGAAAACATGGGCTCAAAGGAACGAATGGAAGAAGCGAAACTACTGCATCCATTTTCGCCGCTGTTTTTGTCCATTAGAGTTACTTACTTCGATTTCCGACTTCAAATTCATCAATCCAGTCGCTCAAAATAAAAAAGACGTTAAATTAATTATCCATGATTGATTATTTGAGGTATCATCATAAGAGGCAGAGTGGGGAAAATATATTTCTAAAATATTGTTACTTCCGCACAATTCTATTATTGCATTTTCATCCAGAGGTCTACAGAGAAATATCCACATACTTATGGGAAAACTTATGATAGTGAGGCTAATCACAATGTGATGCACTAATTTTGACCACCTCTATGTCTTGAGTATGACGCTATAGCCATCGAAACTAGTCTGCAGCACCATAACGATTTTGGAAATGTACAGTGTTTTTTCCGTTCCACCATGATTATCTCCTCGTTCTACCAAGTTACGCCGAAATCAGTTTGTATAATGAATAAGAACATTTGTAAGCAGCATATTGATAACAGAAAGAAGAGGCAATTATGGTTTTATATTGATTTTAGCGTTGTATTTAGAGGTGAATGTCTTGTTTTCGATGCTTAAAGTGAGTTCTCAAGCAGAAAAATAATTTCCGGCTTCGCTTCTGTCGGATGTATCGGGGATATCGAATGCATGGATGCGTCAATTTCGCCCGGAATCGGAGCCCATCATTCCTCACTTGGGCTCCTCCACCACTCCCGCCGAAACCCACTCAACCCCACCCGCACCCATTGTTATCCCACAACAAAGGAATCGCTCAAGGCGCCAACACGAATGCTCGCTTATGATAACTGATTTTCCGTCGTACAGCCTCATCGCCCGAGTCACGCTAATTCGGATAATGCCCGCTGCAGTACCCGTCATTTGTTTGTTCACCCTCTGGCCAACCACCTTGCTCCGCCCGACCCCACGGTCACCGATTAAGAGGTCATCAGTCGCCGCAGCCAAGGGCTCGCGTCGCAAGTTTATCGTCCAACCCGGTAAACACTGCTGAACTCAGCTTTCCAGTTTTTCTTGGGATTGTGAGCAGTCGACAAAGGTCCGTAAAGGCCCTTAACTGGTCCTATAATTAATACAAGCGGTGCAAGATTGCATAGGTGAAAATAAATAAATCCAAAGATGCTAGTAATCCTAAACAGAAAAAGGGGAGAGAAGAGAAATGGATTACATTTGAAGAAGTTAATAGGAATATATTGGAAATTTTCAAAGTAATATGAACTACAGTTGAAATTAAATTAATTGTTTAGGCCAATACTTCTAGGAAAATCGTATATATGGCAGTTAAAAGAACCTAGCATCGATTTAAAGGCATGGCATTCATTGCTGAGCAAACATTTCCCTACGCACATCAGTATTATAAGAGCTTAAACATGTTTACTACCCAGTTAGTACTTTTTCACCTTGTAAATCAGAAAAAATTAGTTTTTCTATAATTATTTATAGTACCAATCACAGGTAAGCCGAGTGAATGGTTAATTTCTGGAGCAGGACTTGCAGATAAAGTAAAATAAACCTGCAAAAGGTTGGTGATATTAGTTGTAATATTGCAATGAAGTAAAGCGTCGGATCTTTGGCCAAGGAGCAGAGTTTCATTTCCTCCTATTTATTTTGAAAAAAAGAGCCACGTTCATATCATATTCCTAATATACATCTGAGCTTGCCTAGTGAAATTTTATAAGGTATAAAATTCTGAGGGTAGAATATCAAGACATGAGAATGATAAGTGAGTTGAATATTAAAATGATGAAAAAATAATAAAAATAAAATAAAATCACGCAGAAAAAATATATTCTAAGGCAAAAGTGAAATTGTTTTATTATATGGTGATCAATGAATCATTTTCTTACTCATTAATTATATTTCACTAAATTGCTTCGTCGAGTTTTTTTTCCGGCGTTTCCCACGTAATTTCTTATTTATCCAAGCGTATTCCTCATTAAATGATAGATTTTATCCAAAGATATGCCTCGAGCAATTGTATATCTGAGATGTTCACAATGCTTACAATGGTGAATATTATAAAAGATTCCAATTTCAATTAAAAATACCCACTTTTTCAAAATAGAAGAAAGAAAACATACCACCGTGCCTTGGCCCAGGATCCGACGATTTAGTTCATTGCAACTTACACCAGCAAACAAGTATCACCAAAAATATACATACGTATGTGATAGACTAAAATTACAAAATAAATAAATAGCGCATCAGTTTTCACATCTTAAATCAAACTCTTTCTCTATAAATATTCTTATTTCTATTTTAAATAGAGGCATCGTTATTATATTGATTTATGATCGTTTTCAATAACATTTCACCAATTTCATTTCATAATATTGGGCTGTCAAAAACGTCTTCAAAAAAGGGCGATTCAGAAAAGCCTAAAACGGCGGAAGACGGGCCAAGTCAACTTTTAGAAAATACTAAAAAGTATCAATAAAACGAGAAACCAGTGTCCCATTCGATCCTAAGTTCTTTTGATGAGTAGTCGAACACGTTACCCCTTACTCAATGTAACAAGTCACAAAGATACGAAGTATTGAAACTTTAAAACATACGCTGAACGATCACTTACAATGTTAATAGAAGAAAATTGTGGCGCACATTACATGTGAAGGCCTAAGATTAGAGTAAGAATGCATTGTCATCTAGTTTTGATGCGAACAAAAATTTCATATCGATGGCTAATTGGAGAGTGGGCTTAATTTGAGTTTGACAGGACAAAAAAAACTACTAACGAACAAACAGACAAGAAAGTCGGTTCATAAAAACGAGGTAAAATCTAGTCCCAAGGCTCGTTCATCAACGGCACTTTAAACACACACGACCCTATGCTAAAAATACCCAGAAAAACCAGCTAGTTGAAATACGTCGAAAAGAAAATTTTAAAGGCTACCAAGACAACATTCACCAAATAGGAGTCAGGGGCGCTCGAGAAGCAAATATTTCCACAAAAGTAAGATTTCTGGTTTCCCGTTAGAGAGGGTGGAACAGGAATCCCACACATTTCTACATCTTCAGTAAAAACTAGACATATCATTTTCGTGTTTTTATTTTACCGACTCAACCGCTAACCAACGTACGTACCTAATTAGTACCAAGAATCGGGAAAAATCATGAGAGAGTAGGTACTTAAGAGTGGAAGCAGGCAGAGCATTATACACACATCGACCGGAACGCAACGTGGGGATATCCACAGTGTGGATTTGAATCCTTCACATTCACGTGTCCGTGAATAAGACCCACGCGAAGCCAACTTTTTCATCACGGCGAGCAGGCTCAGCCCGTTCGGAAGGAGTCTTGTGGGAATACGCGGAATGAAAGCGAGTAGTTCGAGACGAATGAATAAAAGAAAAACAAGTGAAGGAGGAATAGATTTTTAGCACGGAGCACCTCGGGTCTGCGGTCTAATTTGCCGTATAAACACTCAACAGCGCTCACGGACCGCAGGGAAGGAAGGCAAGGGCCCCAAGGGACCGTGGGGGCCCCTCGCAAGTCGCCCGAGGCTCCGCTGGGAATAGTATCCTTCTTTTCATCCGCCTCGGCCGTCCGTCGGTGGTGAGCAAATTCCTATTTGTGGAGGAGCAGTCTTGGACGGAGCAGAGGGGTGGGTGGGTGGGGAGGACGAGGGGAAGGGTCTGCTGCGATTCAAGCAGCCCAGGAATCCCCGATCACTGCTCGAGATGGTAATCTCCACCTTGCCACTGCCTCCCTTTGATTATGTTTATAATGGCATGCCTACAAAGCAAGATATAAACCGCAAAGGCAAATAAATTCATGAGTAAGATATATATTTAATGAAAGAAGGGATGTTTATGTATCACAGTACAGAATCAGGCTATGCTGGCTCAATTTTTAAAGTGAGTAAAGGAAGTACTTACTTTGAGATCTTCATGATTTTCAGCGAGAAGAATTCGAATTACTAAATAAATATATACAGGAATAGGTAATAAACACACAGACGACACCTTGCACAAAAGAATATTCTTTACGCTACCCCATTCCTCGTGAAACTGCCAACAAAAAATCATTTCTCATCACTGCATAAGAATTTTGGAATTCTCATCCGGCTCGCAACAGAAGAATTTTGTGCATACATTTAAAAATGGATAACATATGGCTCAACTCTTCCTGGATGCATCTTACTGCGGCTAAACTACCAGTTCGTTCGTCGGTTGACTATCTTCTATGTACGCGATGGCGAACGCTCGATATACCTATTTGAACAGTTAAATTTTCTAATCAAATCGATGGCAAAGTAACTAACTAATCCTCTCACTTCCCATAAATTTTTAGAGAGAATCTAGGTCATGGAGGAGGAAAATGTGCTCAGATTCGTCTCCATCTTGCGTGGAAATTAAACACCGCCTGAAGACCAAAGCCGCCGAGAGGATCTTACGAATATTGCGGTGAAAAGGACCGAGAAAAAGGGAGGAAAGCACCAAAGACCTGAAAGTGCCTTTACCATCACTGGCGAAACAGTCGTCGACGGTAATACTGGACGCGTTGTGCGTGGAAAAAATGGAAAATCTATCTTAGGATCGTTGACTTATAATGATGAGTTCTGTTTCCACGGTGAGTACATGATAACTGACTTATCTGACGTCGTAAGTATGAGTAAATAGAAAAAGGGAATCGCGTGTGAGAGCCTCGGGTGAAGTGTCTGTGTGACGGGAAGATGTGCTTTCACGAGTTTGAGTTGGAGGGTGAGTGGAGGGTGGTCGGGTGAAAGCGAACTGCCGAGGCGAGGGAGAGTGATTGATTGATTATTATTCGCTTATTTGAGCCAACGGTGCACCATGAAAGACGCGAAAAGAAAAAAAACAAACGGCAGCGTGGAATAGAGAGAAGCAAGTATGACAGAAACAACTTAATTCAAACACGGTGAAGAAATGTTCATTACAAATTCATGTACGGCTTCCAGGTTGATGAATGACTTTTTTTCTGCGACGGTGAAAAGTGACTGCTAACGCAGGAGGTGATTTAGATCCAGCCCACACAAAGAATGAGCACAGATCGTGGCCTAATCACTACAAACTGATTTCTTCCCCTAATATAGTGATCATACAAAATACTTTTTTATAAAATTAAAGTATTTTGATTAGAAAAAGAGTAACCGCCACCATTGAACCCTTCCGTTCGACTACTCGGAATCACAGAAATCTAGTTTGGGATCACAGACATCTAATTGAAAATAAACATCTCGGTGTTCCTTGGTCAAGGCAACTACATGAAATTCGATTTACCCCTTCACTACTGTGTATACACCTCCTACATTTCTCCTGCCATAAAGAACTTCTCACGCGCATTTTCTCAAGGCAGACTAGAATAAACGTTTTCGGCCATTACAAAGTGATAAATCAGAAAACTAACGTTTCGCAAGCCTAGCTGACCGCTTTTTCGTAGGGATTTATTCACACGATAAAACAAAAAAATAATAATAATTTTATCCGTCTATAGCTATAAACAACCCTGCAATCCTTCTCAACAGACGCAAGGCAGGAAATTATAAGTCACCAACTGTTTGCCTGCAAGAGAATTTCCTGCGCTTGATTATTCCGCCCAATCATGGACAGCGAGGGCTAAACTAAGAAATCATTCTCTCCTTTTTTCTCCATTTATCTCTCGAATAATATGGACGATTAGTAATATCACATTAATAAATTATCATTTCTTTCTCTTTGAGAAACGGAAACGGCCAAAATATGGTGACACGACGCTTCCACTTGTATGTATACGGTAGGCGAAGAATTTTGAATTGGGAAGTGGCCATCGTTTCCAAACTGAAAACATTGCTCCCGCGAAGACAGTGGGATGCGGAGCCGACTTTTGGCCACACAATCCGAAGGAATAATGGTTCACCATCGACGATTGTGAAATAATTTGAAAATGAAAGAGAGAAGTGATTTTTCGTTTTTAGGTCCGAAGCCTTCTTTTAGAAAGATTCGCTGAGAAAAATCTTCGGCCTTGACCCTTCTACGATAAGTCGATGACATCATAGCGAGTGTGTTACCGTTGCAAACAAGAACCAGAAGCCAACAGACTGGTCAAGGTACGTTCATTTCGCGATTATCTCGGTCATTCTCCATTCCCAACTCCAACTTCTAGCTTTAATCCTCGATAAGGCATCCTATTTTTCATTTTACGCATTCAACCGCCCTCTTCTACCCCTTCTTAATCTTTAATCTAATATTTACGTTAAATGTAAATGATTTAGTCAGAGGCTTTTTCTCATGAAAACACACACATAGAATTAATTGGAATGAACGGAGAAAATAAATTGAAAAGTGTAATTGATTGTTAAAATAAAACACACTGGTTTCCTGTTCACTGCAAATTGTAAAACGAAAAAAGTTAACGAATATAAATTAATAATTTTTAGCTCTGAATAAAACTACAAAGTGCCAAAGTGTCTTAATTAATTCAAAGTAAGTTCTAGGCAAGAATCTACAATTCATTGACGAAAGATCTGAGGTATTCCCGGCGCATGATGTTGTTGAAGTTATTTCGGGTTTCTCATCCGGTGGGAAACCCGAAATAACTTCAAAAATTCATTGACGCTTGCGGAAACTATATTTAACGCAGAAATTACCTGGACGGTATTTTAAACATAAATTTGTCGACCAAAAATACCAAACCTTGAAATCGCGACTGCTTCAATAAAATGTTAACCGGTTCGTTCGATTCCGTATTTTCAATGTAAGCTGAAGCTTCAGAATATTCGTCATAGCCGCCGAATAATATTCGAACTAAATTATGTTTTTTCATGGTTCATGAATTGAATCGATGCATAGCACAAAGCATTTATTGTTCTAGCCAACACATTTTTGCACAATTGAAAATTTAGCATGATTTAAAAAATTTTATGAAAAGATTAATGATCATTCAGCGGGTCTTTTACAGTGCCCAGTAAATTTCATTCGTAATGTAATAGCTCAGACTTACTTCACTTAGCAATGAGCAAACTATGTTTTTTTTCTGAAACATCTCGGCTGAATGCGATTATCTTCCCAGCCCTTCCACTTTCGAAACAGCTTCACGCGTTCCCAAGCAAATTCTGGTGATAACAGCAAAGGCATCCCAGGTAGCACGTCGTGAAATATTTAATGGGATGGGTAGCCCAGAGTGGCCATTGCCATCGCGTTGAGGGAATTGCGGGAACTAACATCTCCAGCAGCCGTTTGCGAATTGCAAAGGGAAGCGACACCGCTTGGACGACGACAATGAGACGCTTCAAGGGAATGGACCATCTCCGTGGGACCACACTCAAAGAGCACGAGGTACAATGCCTCGAGATGGCCAAGTGAGCTGCATTAAGGATAAACGCCGTGGCGATGAGACGGAAGCCTTAAAAAGGTGCTCAACCACAGGTCGCAAATTCATCCTGCGCACCGCATTCCTACTCCACTGATATACCACCTATTCTTATTGTTTGCGTAAGGTTTGCAGTGATCTAGGCTGTCTGAGGTCGTCAGACAAAAACAACACGATGAGATCCCCGAAAACATGATCGCTTCAACCATATATCACGGGAGCCAATAGTATTCAATCCTCGGTCTCCCTCGAATGAGATTTATTCCAATTATTCCCTCCATTACATTCCTCAAGTAATTGTTTTTTCATATGACACGGTGTTATGAAATGTTACATGGCCCAGCAGCTGGGTCCACAGCTGTCTTCCTTCCCTTATCCTTCGGCATACCTCCACACCCAATCATTCAATTTGATCTTCTAGCCACCTCCCTCAGGTCGATTAGGCAAATAAAATACCGACGATTTTTCGAAAACCAAGTCTCTATGGCTTCAATTCTTTTCGAACCACTTTTTCGATGGTCCACGTTCCTGATTCGTAGCCTCTGCCCACAAGAATTTTTAACTAACTGTTTGAGGGAAGGTATGGTACTTGGGGGAGGCGACCGAAAGGTGAGGTCATTTGCACCATCAGAGAAGGGTATGGAGGAATGGATGGAGAGAAACCCGGCGTCGGCATTAGCCTGCTCTTAACGAAGGGCGCCAAGGGGATCACGGCTTAACGTCCCTTCCGACGGACGGAGTGTTGCGCTTGAGATGCCCTTCACGCAACATTCAAGCAGGATTTGAACCCGAAGCGTGGGAAGTCATCACTGTAGGCAGCATACCACACCACACTTACTAACTGTTCCTTATCTCCAGTTTTATGCTCTTGGTGTATAATAGAGGCCAAGGACTGAATGTTTGTTGCTTGGACTATACGGCGCTTTCGCCAATAGACCATTATACCATTGGTAGTGGCTGATCCTGCCTTGTTCTCTTATCATAGTAAACCAATGTAACAAAAACGTATAGTATATGAAATTATTCTAAAATTTTACTCAAGGGGCAAATAAGCAAGGGAGATAACTGTCATGATATCAATCAAAGCTAATCAAAGGACCTGTTTCTCCTCTCTCTATTCGCTGCTGTGATTGGGCAGATAACATGAGACATGACATTTTGATGGATAGATTACACTCTTTCATGTTTCCAGCGATAAGATATAATACATGAACTTGAACCAATTTCTGTGAACATCTCAACTTTTCTTCCCCATGAAGCTGCAGATTCTTGGAAGAAATCTAGGTGCGTAGCAGCAGCGCCACAAATCCTGAGAAGGCGGGAGAGCCTGCTGTAATTGACGCAGCTGGTGGACGTGCACCGTCGGCGAAAGATATTGCATAAAGTCCTTAAGGTTCCCAAAAACCTGGATAAAGAAATTCCAAAATATAAAATAAAAGCTAATTAATATATTTTCGATAGAAAATGCATTTCTATCTGCAAAATGTAGGACTGAAATAGGATGAGCAATGAGCTAAACTCAAAATTTCAGACTTTGTTAAATGGTGACAGAACTGGCTCAAGGAATTACGAAAAATAATAATTGATGAAACATTCCCGAGTATAAAATACATTGCTATCTGCAAAATGTAACTCTAAATTACCCTGAGCAATGAGCGAAAAAAAGGAAACGTACAATTTGTTAGCCCATGCATTCTGAGCGACGGCTGAGGGATTCGAACGCGAATAGAAAGTCGGCCATCCAGATGAGATAGGGAGATGAAAGATGAATGCTGAGGTCTTACGTTACTAGGTACGCAGCATAAAAAAGGAGTCTTCTCTGACCCATTTTCCAACCACAAGTGATAATCCGGCTCTAAGTGCCCGCTTTCTAGGATTGAAGGCTCCGCCCGCAATTCTTTCCTTTTTTATTCGCTTCGCTCTCGGCGGTGATACGGCCCAACGTGTGTACACTCAGCATCCGGACCATCCACAATTAAGAGTGAATAATAACCCAGATTCGACGCCCTTCCGTCACGCGGCAGATTATCCGACCGGCAGGTGTTCCCTTTCCTCCTCGAGTGGTTGGAAGCGCACACCGGTCGGACGGGGAACCGCATTCGGAGTGCAATATTGAAACGCTGTCACGAGGAGCGGGAGGGGAGGGGGGGGGGCTTGCATGCACATAGGATCGGGCCTCTCCGAAATGGTTCGATCTTTGGGGGGGGGGGGGGTGGGAAAGGGAGGCCTCGCATTGAGAAGAGTACTGTGCGCTCGGAATGGATATCCTACAGGGCAGACGAGTCAGCACAATTACTCTCCTCCCGAAAGAAGGAAAGATAATCGAATGGAAGGAGGTACCGATGCCTAGTACTAGCTCGTGGATTTGGGCCATCATGCTGTAGCTCTTAGATCGTGGTCAGAAACGACATATTTGTCTCATTTTTGTCCATAGCAACCTACACGCTAAATCACTAAATAACTGATTAACATAAAATATATTTTAGCATATAAATTATAAAAATAGCTTTTTTAAATTGCAACTAGCCAATGCAAGTCTTGTAAAAAGTAACGGAGGCAAATTTTATCTATAATTTCGAACTACCGTCCGAGAATCCAAGATAAGATACTTAGTATTTTAATATTTATTATTTCACTACTTATTATAATATATTTATTGATTTATCTATTTTTCCTCGACAAATGTTGCAAATCAGTGGTGAAGACTTCGAACACATCCAAGCAGTGGACCAGAGGGAAAATTCGCGACACGCTCCTTCACTCTTGATGAATGCGTGAAGTTGTCACGTTGGACGACACATCACGTCCTGTAGAGAGGCCGTTGTTGTTATATCTTGCCAGGTGACGTATCACTCCTTTACAACTACCACTATTACATTTACAGTGTGTTTTTAGTTAACCACCTTTTGCAGAAATTTTCTGCTTCACAAATACAGATAAAAATTGACGGATTGTGCGGATTGATAAATTTGTGAAAAGGTGACATCATGTTTCCTTGACATCAAATAAAACTACACTTGTGAAAACACGGAGAAATTTTCAACTTTAACAAAAGAGAAAATGTTTATCTCATAAATGCACCATGAAAATTTCAAGATGATAGCGCTCTTTGAAAGCGAGTGATAGCACACCAGAAACGACCGTTCTAGCGTAACGAATGCATCCTCTTAATCCGGGGGTTGAGCTCTACCATCACACATCCAAACCAACCTGCGGGTTGAATGAGTCCGATTGAAATATATGCATGTCTCGCGTGTCTTGGTGTGTTGCAGCTGCTGTTGGGGAATGCGGGGGAGGAGGGTTTCCTCACGAGAAGCACAAAGTGGAGGATTGAATGATTTCACTTATGTTCCGATTCAAGGAGACTCTCCTTTCATGATCCAGAGGGAGACCGCAGAACGACGTAACATGAACGTTTCGGCGGGAGCGAATGGGCGAGCATTAGGGCCGAGGAACAGTAAAGGGAGAGAAGGCGAGGGATGGAGTATCAAAGTTAACGAGGAGGAAGAGGATTATTCAAAGCGCAAGTATTCATTCAAGGTGGGGTCGCCGCTAAGGCCTCCGAATGACCATAAAAGGTGATGGCGGCCCTTGGTTTTAACTGCTGCCCGCCCGGGTGGATTACCATTGGAGAGTGGGCCAGGGGTGGCAGTGGGGGAGTGCGCTCAGGGGTCAGCTCTTCTTTCTTTAATCTCGTCAGCCAAGGTCACTTCTAAATGACACCGCAGACACTTCATTCGATTTAATTAAGGCCTTAAACTCTTGGGAGAAAGTTAAATTGTTGAAGGTGACAGCGATACCTCTGAGGAAAAACATTCGCATTTTTCTTATCGCGGATTCTTCGTTGGAAAAAATAAAGCTTAAAAATGGTTGAAGTTGGTACAAAACATATGAAGTTCGAAGATATACTAATATCCTCATTAATTTTTTTCTAACGAACTGCCATAATTTTTCACTTTGATAACGGGCGATTTTTTCTACTTCGTTTATATTTAATTATTTTTTTAAAAAATTGGAGGTAAAATCAACAGGGAAAAAATGATTTGGCTTCCATAAACTTTACTTATCAACGCCACATAGTACATACATCTTTTTATCATTTAGAAAACATAAATTGAAGAATAAAATAACAACCAGCCTAGTCCCGGTAGTATTCATGTAGAGCGCCCGCCAGGGTACTTGAAATACGAAAATTCCACTAAGATAATAAAAATAATTTTCATGGATGATTTTAGACCAATTAACTCCAAAAACGTAAGAAAGGCCAAGGTAGCTTAAACAGTTAAGAGGTTGGAGCGGAGTTTAGACGTCCGTATTTGAATCCTGGTCAAAAATTACTTTAATTCAGGAGATACTCATTATGAACTCTTTGGGAATGCGAACGTTATTAAAAGAATAATCGAATATTATGCTAAGGGTTTACTCTTTAAATAATCTTGGGGTCCAATTCCGTTTCAAATAACAAAAAGACAAAGACGCCTTGATTTCTGTCTCCGTGAAAGCAATCATAAAACCGACAAAAAAGAGGCTAACGCCATGATGCGAATGCAATTCACATAGCGGGTTGAAGAGGTTATTGCAAGGCGAGGCTTGTTGCCATGGGAATGGTTTAATTGTGTCCTTCAGGAGGAAAACACTCTTCCGAAGCAATAAGACAACCTTTGAACTCATTACGGCATCGAGCAAGCCAGCGGCAGTTAAGACCTCCAAATGCACGAGCACGACGTCAATTTGATCGCCGTGCGGTAGCTAATTTTACAGAAGTGAATACGAGTTGCGCCGTTGTAGTAAGAGGGACAATGAGTGGTCTCTTTCACAAAGCAAGGAGCGCTGACTGATCCATGGATTCGTCCACCTGCGTACAATCGAAAATAAAGAAGAAATATTCATCATCATCATCATCATTAATGGTCAGCAATCCTAAGATTGGTTTGACGCAACTCTCCACTCAATTCTCTTATCAGCTAATCTTTTCACACTGACGTATTTCTTCTCTTTCACCTCCTTCTTTACCTGGTCCACATTTTCATTCGAGGTCTTTCTTTTCCGTTTTAGCTATCTTCTTGTCCCTCGACGATTGCCTTCAGCAGGTCATTATGCCTCAATATGTGACCTATAAGATTGCTCCCACTTCTTACCAAGAATTTTGACGAGGCTTCTCTCATATTATTTTTAGGACTTCCTCATCACTTAATCCGCCGATCCATTTGAACATCATCACTCTTCTGTAGTACCAGATTTTCGAAGTCTCTACCATTGATTTTTCTGATCCTGCCTTTTCCCTTGCCTCACTTCTGTCGAGAAAAATACTCCGAACTTACTTTCTGATAATTTGTTTTTTTTCTATCCTTAAATCTCCCGCTGTTAGTAACATTTTTTCTGTGGAATGCTGCCCTTGTATGGGCTATTCTAGTGATAATTTTTTCTTACTTCTTCTATCGCTATTTTTTGTGCTCCCGATACAACTAAATTTATCTTTCTCTTCTAGTTCGTACAGTTTTTTCTTCCCTATTTTAATATTAGTCTTGAATTCTTCTCTTTCTCAGAATCTTTTCTTTATTTTATTTCTTTAATACATATTATCTTTGCTTTCTTTTTGCATACTTTCGGCTGATATATACCAATTATCTGACGCATATCAATCAGAATCTCTTTCAAATCCTTATTTGACGCTGCTATGACAGCTATCTCATCAGCAAATCCACACATGCTATTTTTTTTCTACAAGAATATTCTCTCATGACGCATTTTAATGTGCTATTTAAAATGATAAAACTGAATTGATTTTACCCCCTCCGAAATTATATTCTGAACACGAAACTGATACCAATGAATATCACGCCATCACTAATCTAACGTCACACATCAATCGTACCGGATTCATACAAACCTTAGTGTTCGATTAGTTGAGCTCTTGGTGATTTAAAGCGAGGCTCAGGGATGACGGCGGGGAAGGCAAACGTAAAAGAGGAGGATGAGTCTCCCACAGGGATATTCACTTTCAAGGCCTCCTATTTGATTGAATTGATGGTTTTCAATGGAACCGTCACTTATTTTCGTCTTCTCATCGCGCTGAATCTCAACCGGTATCTTCCGCTAGTGAAGAAAAATCCTACTGGTAAGGAGACCGAATGAATGTACAAAGAGAATATAATGGGAGGGAGAGAGACTCAAAAGTGTCATCTTCGCGAAGAAAACGGTAGACGGGTCGAAGTGTCGCACTTTGGATACGCCGGGAGAGGCGACGTTAACCGCCTCCGTGGCTGTGTGGGAAATTACAGCCGGATATTACGAGACAATTTTTTGCTAATGCGGCCATTGGAGAGCCCTGTTTCATTGCTGAGGCTCAAAACGCAGTAATATAAATCCTAATCGGACAAGATTAAGGTCCCTTCTTCCCCGCTTGGGGCAGCAGATTTAATTCAGGCGAGACTATCAGTCAGTACGGAGGCCTAAAGCCTCAAATAAGGGTAAGTCGTTACCCATTGAGTAGCTAAACGAAGTTAGGACTGTAGGGTTATTTGGAGCACCCATGAAACATAAACATTAAAAGAGGAACAGGCAATAAGATGCATTTAATGGACTCCAGATGTGATTTGCAACCAAGATTTGAACCCATTATCCTGCCGTTATGCAGATTACAGAAAGTAATAACAGGCTACAACAAATTGATTTATATAACAGTATGATCAAATTAGAAACAAATGTTCAAGTGAAAACTTTAAAAGACGTCACACAAAGAGAAGCACGGGAAATAGCCGGCAAAGATAGACACGTAAAACAATTAAAACCAAGCATTGGCGAGCAAAAAAAGAAGCCCCAAAAATTATATGAAAATTAAAATAAATTCCCCACGCGTTAAAGAGCTAAACGTCAGAAAGCGTCAGAAATTGCGTCTGATTTCCTTGAGTGAATTCAGATGCAGGAAAAAGAATTGAGCTAAATATTGCGATACAATTGTATGACAAGGCATGCGAAGGTAAAGAAGAGAGACTTATTAGCGATAAAAAACTAAAAAGCATAGAAAAAGGAGAAAGCAAAGGTGGAATAGAGATAGGAGAGATTGAGAGTGAAGAGTAACGACGATAGATGGGATCGATAAGAAAGAATTTTGAAACCATGAATTACTGTAGATAAGGATGGGGAAAAGGAAGGGAAAGAGACAGACTAAGCAAATGGCAGGATCAAAGAGAAGGCGGATGGAAATGCATATCGAAGGGCATTCACCAAAGTCTCCACGAAATGGAAACCCATCGGGAAAATAATTTAGTGGCAGTAGAAACTGCGGGAGGAGAAAAACTAACTTTGCATATGGATGGAGAGATAAGTGCGTAAAATGGCATGGCAATAATTGATTATGGCAGAAAAAGTGAAGGTAAAACTGAAACATATGGTGAGGTAGTTAGTGATTAAAACATTGAGACAGAGATGGAGTTTATTCTCGGTAAGTAGAAACCACTCCATAGAAAACGTTCAGCACGAAAAAGGCAACAACGAACAAATGAACAAAAAAATGAGGTCAATCAAAGATTTATAACAAAATGTAAGATAACCGGAAAAAAACACCCGGAGGAGTAAATATTTATTATTCATGATGACGAAAGACATATCTGAAGAAACTACCTTCGGTGAGAATAACATGTAATTTATGTACGGAAGATTTATTTTCTGGCGTTCTTCTTTTGCTTTTCTTGTGTTAAGGTATTAAAATTATTATTGCTCAGGAAAATATTCCAAAAAATGAATACTGAAAATACGGTGGGATTATTAGTGAAATACTTCAGGTAAATTAATTTTAGGCTATCAAAGTATTATCACATAAAATAGTTGACGGTTGGGGCAAATGGAAACACAAGGTCTATCGTAAGACATTAGAATGCACATTGCAGAAATATTGGGCAGCGTATTCTAAATAGTATTCAACTGATACCAAAAAAAGTAAATGGCTGTTCATGCACTCTATTCTGGCTGAAAATTGAGCTTAAAATGGCACTTACTGATTCAATGGCTCCACCTTCACAGTCAAGGGAATTATGAATGCCATGAGAGATTTCACTTACCTGTAAAGAAAAGAATAAAGTTTAGAAAACGCATATTACTCATGAATTTACCCGATTAAAATAATGCACAAACAAAGGCTGAGCAAATGTCAGCTTTTACAAAAAAAACTAAGAAGATAATGGAGAGGATAATTAATTAATCGTTCTCATTGGGATCTATTGACAGAAGAATCCATTGAGATCAAAATGGAGAGGGAGTTCAATAAAAGATACAGGATACGCTCTAAGCCAATCACTAATGCCCATCCCGTGGTAAATTATGCAAGCATGGGAAGAAGAGATACAGCAGCCACCTGACTCTTAACTGATCCTTCGGAATCATAAGGGCAGAGGAAACCAACTTAGGATCAATGCCCTTAGGACTTTGGCGGAGTCAGCCGCTAAAACGTCCATTGGCAGCATAAAGCCGAAACTGGTTAGAAATTCGAAAAGAATTCATCCCTATTAAGAATTAATTTCGTTGATTGGAAACGCCCAAAAAAAAGGTTCAACATGATATGAAAATATTTGTCAGCGATAAGAATAGGCATGCCCTTTGAATGCGGTCATTTGGATTCATTGATGTCTGAAGACGATGGACGAGTTGCACGTCGAAACGTTGGAAGGAGAAAATGAAAAACTTAATCTGGTGTATAACCAGAGAAATAAACAGCCGCCGTAAAAGCACCACACAGTCCACCGAAAGTGCCAAAATTCCACATGGGAGAAATTATTTTCCTTGACCGGAATTCAAAACCGGTCAAGGCAACGATTTTTCTCGGAAGAATATTTGCACTTTGAATTGCGCTTGTGACTCGTGACGCGTGGGTGACTCCGCAAAAGGTTGCTGCCCACGGTTATACATTAAATAGTTACATCACTGTATCTAGACAGTAGGGCGGAGTTTAGGCCTGAGTGGAGAGTGGACAAGCGCCGCCCGCAACCAGAGAGATGTAAAGAGTGAGAGAGAGAGAGGGAGATGACCCATAAATCATTCGATTCTTTTCCCTCCATCTCAAACGGGCTATCCCGGCCTCTCAACTGTAGATATGGAGAAGGGAGAAATAGTATTCCCTCTGGACCGCAAGATGGACTAGTCAGCATAGGATGCGAAAGAAGGAATGGAGAGTCTACGTCAAGAATTTCTAGCTACCTCTCCACTCGAGGGGAGCGCGGAAGCTTAGTGGGTAGAGCATTCGGCTGAGGAATTCACACGTCGTAAGCTTACTTCGAGGCGAGCTCTATCATCACCTATACAAACCAACCTCCCGGTTATCTCGCTGACTGACTCATTTTGAAACCCAGTTAAAAATTTATACAGTGAAGAGACAAAATTATTTACGTATGGCATAATTGAATGAACAATCACTGAAAAACATTCAGAAACCCACACTGCAACAGTAAAAATAGACTTTTCACTCAGGTTCCTGTATAATATTTAAAAGCCTTGAGTACTAACTATTTGCAGTATATTCAAAGCTATTTTATACAGTGCATTGATAATTACCTACATGTTACAGGAGAAACCATGGTCTAAAACAAAATCGTCCGTGCCGAAAATACCAACTGATTTTTCTAATCCTAATTCTGAAACGTTTCAACGAACTCAGCCTACTATGCATCTATCAAGGACCAGAAAATTATTAAAAAATCAAATAAAATTGGGTGGAGCTGTTAATCGGATGAATTTAAATTAATAAGTGTGTATCCTAAGGGCAATGAAAGTAGTTATCCTCGAATATCTAACCATCATGGTCGAGGACATCTTGTTTTAATCTACCCGAACACAGAGTAAGGGAGTAGACTCGTATCTACTATATAGATACGAGTCTACTCACTCGTTATCGTAGATTTATTTTTAGAAAAAGAGAGTAAAAGGAAGGAGATTAACAATATTTATAAATCAGTCCGATTTTTCACAGTAACGCTATTTTATGTAACTAATCCCTTCACCCCAAAAGTTATCTTTTTCCTTTAAGAAGATTTGTTCAAAATAATGCACCAATTGTGAGAGGGGAGCTAATGCATTTAAAGAAAATGTGTATGAAATAAGTGGAATAATTCATTCTCAAAACTGCTGAAGCAAGGAGGGAACAAATGCATTATCAGACCTAGAATTGTAAAATGTGAACTGAAGCAATCTTAAAACTTCTGTTGTAAATCTCAAAGCTTCAATTATAAGGGATAAAGTGAGGCCTTATCATAACTAACATGAATGCGGCAATAACCGCGTACAGTCCGCGAAACCTCCTCCAGAATAGGCACATGATGTCAGTGACCCAGAGACAACCTCCGAGGAAGAAGGGAGCGGCTGCAATCCGCACGCAAAGACGAGACGAGATGGCCACGTAGGGAGTTGAGGCGACTTGCTATGTGAGAGAGAGAGAGAGGCGGTGGACATCCCGCGACGGCCATTCTGCCTCCGTCTGCGCACGAGAGAGAGAAAAGGGGCCTCTCTCCCGGAATGGCACACTTTGGGCCTTCACCTTTGGGAGTCTCCGCGCGCTCTCGTCCCGTCCGGCCAACCGGCCTCCTCCTCAGGGAACGGGCCACAGATCCTCCTTACATCTCCCTCAACTCACACAAACCCTGGATTCTAGTGCCGTGACTACCCAGATAGTATGACTGCCCGAGAGTCGATGAATACTTGTCACTCATCACTCCTTCGAAGTGAAATGCACATATTCATGGGAATGCCGCAAAACTAAGGTGAAGTTACATTACAAAGTCATTCAAATCGATAAATCATACTTATCTTCTTCATAAAGCATAATTTTATAGTTTATTTTTAAGGATTAGGCGAATGTGTGGAGCAGCAATTTTTTGGAGTTTGGTTTACGTATTCGTCCTCATTAATTGAATATTGGTCATGGAGAAAGGTTTTAATGAATATATTGAAGTATTTTATATAAGTCTATAAGAGAAGCTTCATTATTTTAGTTCAGTATTCTCTGAAGCTCACTGTTGTTTCAATTTCCTATTGATAAATAATCATTCAATAATTTCTCATGTATATTAGATGCCTGGATATGTGGACATAAAAATTAATTCTTTTTTAACTGATTTGTACCTCTAGGTGCTCTAATGAGTACTGTACAGAGTTAATGAATACTTTATTAGCTAATAAATAAATATTTATAGTGTACATCTGATTTGGATGCCTGTCGAAACATTTCCAAATTAGGATAAGAAAAAATGACCTTGCTTGCTCCGCACTAACAATTTATTTCAATTTATGTTTTCGAAAGTATGACGTCATTTTTGAAAGAGAGGAGAGCTTCCTTGAACCGGTTGGAGAAGAATCTAGAGAAAAATCCTTTTCTCATTTCCTAATATTCTGGAAATGAGTTCCTTCAAAAAGAGAAAGCAGCTAATAGCTTTTGCTTGCGGTATCTCAGATTGCCTCATTGGCGGATTCCCGCTTCCCAAACCTATTTATTGAAACTGCCCTGGACCGGCGCACCTATCATGACAAGATACCCATTCCCTCAACTCTAGCCAAAATATAATCCCTCATGAGGGCAGAGGGTAAATAGTCTTGGACTTTCAGTGCCACAAGTATTCCAGTGCCAGCGAGGTGTAAAAACTTTCAATGCCACCCGTTCTACTGTACCCCAATTACGCCGTGATGGTATCAGTGTTATTCAGAGGCATATGTCATTAAAGAGCAAAACAGTGCATTCGATAGGGCAAGCATTGGTGCTGTATTTTCTCGGAAAAATCTGAGCGATTTGGTCCGAAGTATGCTGATTTTTGTGGAAGATAAAGAGCGAAAATATTTCTCTCGTAAACGAAACGAAGCACAGAAGAAAGCGGCAAATACTGAGGTAATTAGTGAACACTTATTTTCTAGCGTAAAAAATACAAGACTAATGGCGCATGTCTCTCAAATCAAGGCCAATTTCTCACTTAATGAGATCCATATATTAACCAGGAAGCCGCATTAGTAAGCGTATAGAGGGGGATGGTAGGACACTCGCCGTTTGCAGAAACAGAAAAAAATGGTTGTGGAAAAAGAAGTGAGATCCACCGAGCGATTACTACAGTCCTTTATAAGTTCGGGGGAAGAAGGCATTCCTAAAGCCTTCTGTACGACTAAATATCACTCTTATTTTATCGTATCTGTCGAGAATAGAAATATAACGAGATTCTAAGATATTTTTCCCTGTGTTCCTCTGTTCTCAGTTGTTCAAGCAATCTAGGTCTACCATGAAAACACAGAGCCTCCCTGCTACAAGCCTAATTCTCGTAAAAACTGTGTAACGCTCTCTGATCGCTAGTGACTATTAACGACGAATCGCGGAGCTACCGATATTTTTGTTTTGTTCAGGGATTGTTTCGGCGCTGAATGCCGTCGCGTATCCGAGTTGTGGCCGGACCATTGTACAATAGCACCTCCCTTTCACTTTTCATCGGAAAATATTACCACAACACGCTTAAAGAATCATCAATTCTCCGGGGTTCTTCAAAAAATATTTTTATAATATCGCCCCACGATAAGTTTCAAGTCGTCATAGCTCCCTGGTATTTGGCTCCATCAAACTCCTTCATGTGAACTCTATCGACAATATATTCATGGGGAAGAAGTGCATGGGTTCAGAAAACATTTTTAGTCTCAGAACGCTTTGTTTCGAGAGGAGGGGAATCGTATGGCTCGAACAGAGGCGGGCACGTGCTCCTCGGGTGCATCTGGAGAAAGTGAAACGAGGAGTCATTTTTGTAAGGATTCAACAGAGTAATAAGGCAGTGACAGAAAAGAATTTCCCGGTTGCTTGGCGAGAAGTCGCTGCATAGAAAGCGAAGCGCTCGCGCAGACTAATGCGGGTGTTGATGAGCAGCCCACTTTAATGCGCGTCTGACGGGGAATGTGGGCAGCAAGCTCCGATCTTTGATTTTCGCTCTCCTCGTTGTCTTGCTCCGACCGAGCGCATTCCAAGGAGAGCATTAAAAAGAGGAAGCGCATCCCGCTAAGAGGCCCGATGCGCTTTCCGCCTTCTTTTGTCTTCCACGTCCTCCACTCCAACGTAGAATAAAAGGAGTTCCCAACGCTCTATCTCAGCGCATCGCTCTGCGCATTTGTTTTAATCAGGACGTACGCCGGTGCGGTAGACTCGTCCTCCGTGGAAGAAGGAAATCTTTAATGCACTCTAGAGCACCGAATAAACAGTCTACCTACATAACCACTCTAACCTAATTAATTACCTTCTACGCAGTTCGTCGATTCGTAATTAAATTGCATGACGTCATACAAACACGCAAAGTTTACTTTCGCAGAATTCTATTTCAGCTTCATGCTAAGAAGACAAAAATGCTTATTTTTTTGGTTCAGATTCACTTCAACTGATGAACTCGATGACAGCATAAAATGCAACATTAGCATACCCTATCTTCAGGCAATACGGAGATTTTAATGAAAACCTTAATATTTCTTTATTACATTTATTAAAATATCAGCTTGTTCATAATTTCCAACGCGGTATGTTGCAATTGAAGTCACGGATTTTTCTGTAGAAATCTGTTTCTCTAGACTTCTTCATAACTCAATGCGAATTATTTAAACTATGCGAATAATTTATTTTTATCTAACCTAAAACTATGCTTTGGTGAGGATAAATTATAATTATACCATTCACTTTTGTTGTCCAATGTTTTAATTCTATCTTAACGCAATGGTCTTTGTTCTCATGCTTCTCCCCGCAGATAATGAGTAAATGCATAATTATTATTATTAAAGTACATGAGTAGAATTCCAATAGTTAGAGCAAGGCTATTTTCCTAAAAACGAATAGGTTCAAAGATTGTTTACATGTATTAGGGAGAAGGATGTTATAGTAATAGCGGCAAAAATGAAAAATGAAAAACTAGTTCTTTTTATGAATTTGTTAGCATAGCATTACTGAATGAAACCAAGCATTAAATCTGACATATTTGTTTCTCGGACAAACGCAAGTCCTTTTCCCCGCATGCTCACCGTCGCCGCATTGAGTTGGAGGGGAGAAAAGAGCCTTGCTCGAAACACAATAACATTTAATTACAACTGGCGTTGGAAACATTCACAAGTATTATTTTTAATTTAATAATGAATGCTTTGATGAAAAATAATTATGATCCCGTTGAAACTCAATTTTAATCGGGCATGACCACATGTGTGAGTTGGCGTCTAGGTAATACTATGTGCCTCGCCGTAATACTACGCAATTACGAGGCTCAAATAAGCAGCTATAACAAATTTTCGACCTCATTAACGTATTTGAATGCCACGAGAGTAATTGAACGACAGCCTATTCCCCAATATAAGCATTAAAACAAGTTCTTACCAAAATGTCCGCTACCTTGAAAGTTGCCGTTGGCAATCAGAATAAAGTTGAAGCCAAGTTGCTGTCACCTTCACACGTGCTTTGCTTTGAAACATTTACACAATCGGAAACCTTATTTGCTTAAAACAATATAAATCGTCTCACTTCTCTCCTTGATGTGGATGGGTGGAACGGAGTGGAGAGAGTGAAATCGCTTCGTGTCGTCCGAGGAACCTGGACCAAATTTCATGCTTATCTCTTCACGTGCAGCGCCTGTTGAGTCCTGTTGAGCCGCAACGACTAGTGAGACGCACGCAAAGGATAGACCAGGCGCCATCAGGTAGTGACGCTTGTGTAAGGCAAGAAAGGAGTAAATTGTCGGCATGAAGATTACATTAGAAGGACTTGAGGTTTAAACTGGCCAGAAGAACAGTCACAGATCATTTTGATGCATCAAGTTTTGCACATTTTCCTCAATTCTATCATCAAAATTTCTAATAATTTGGCATATTTTTGTGAGTCCGAGTGAATTAAACTATTACCTACTAAGGAAAAACACTTGATATAAATCATATTTCTACGACAGATGCAATTTTCAGTCGTACCAAGGAAATGTATACATATTATCCCATGAATCGAAGAATAACATCGAAATGAATTAAAAAGGATACTAATGTCGACATATGTATCCGAAATTTTTATTTGATCCGTAAATAAGTAAGAATTTTTTTCCATACTAGCATAGTATGAGTATTTACACATAAAGTCACGAGATTTCAGCGAAATAGGTTAGAAAATGAGTAGTTTGATTTGAAGTTGAACATCACATTTGAGTCAAAATATCCGCTTTCGCCACTCGGCGTGAGCGCCTGCCTCGTCCATCCATACACACACTGATTGTGAGTCCCATTTATTCCAGCGTCGGACGCATCCTCGCAGAAGTCATTTGGCGCTTTACACACGGGTATTGCTTTTTGCATAACTCGAAGGATACAGTCGTAAAACAAATCTAATCTTACGATTCGGAGTTCATCCTGGACGCAAGTGACAATTCTCAACAGCGATTCTTGAAGGACGAAGACTTAAGTTAATAATTACAATTCCAACACTCTTCTTTGCATAAAGAAAAACTATGAATGCGCACGATTCCGTGCGCACGATGAATGTTGTTAAAGAAAAATGTTGATGGAAATGTGTATTCAAAAATGTACACTTTATAAACTTCAAAAAAGTAATTATAAAATCAGTGAGATAGTGGTAAAAAGCTTAAAATAGGCTGAATATTGAGATTTGCAATAAAAGTAATTGTAAAAATATCTGCATATTGTCCTTCGTAAATAGTCAAACGTATGCACCTGGCCATTTTAGATAAAAACACTCCTCTCCTCAATAGAGGTTCATTGAGCAGATGCCCAGTGCTGTAGCTGATTATTCTACAGCTACGTTCACGAAAAAGACTACACTGTTCAAATATGAAACCGAGTGGTGAGCTCCGCCCAGCCAATCTTGATTGATTATGACGATGACTTCATTTTTCAAACTCTGGAAATCGAAAATTATTAATAATTGGCCACCTAAACCATTAAATGCAGAGCCAATGAATGCCATCCCAAAATATCTGTAACCGGTGCGCGCGCAAGGGGCGAGCAGAGAGGACAGTCGATGGAGAGAAGGGACGAGGCCCTGCGGGTTGTAGCCGAAGTGGAGAAAGCGTCGTCCCCCGAAATGGCAACGGCGCGCATGTGTGCGAAAGGCTTTCAGAGATGTTAGGGATAGAAGCCACACGTGGAATGGTGTCCCAAAACGCGGAGACATAAAAGGAAAGACGCCTGGATGAGAGGGGCCCTCTCGGACAAATGGAGTCACCGCCAGCCGACTCCGGCCTTGGCGAGACCCACCGCAACGGAAGATACAAGCCAACTCTCACGCATCGAATTTTACGAAAACAAAAAACGTCTGCGGGGTGTTTAAAAATCGGAAAACACACTTTTTACAAACCTTCGCTAAATTAGTTCTGCAAAAGAACGCACAAATTCCTTTTCAAAAACAGTTACGAGTAGAATATTCAAATTTTATTCGAAATGGGCCGACGTGGTCCTTTCGAAATAATTCGAGTCTTTCCGCATCACAATCCAAAAAAATCAAAAGTCTAGAAAAAATACTTTTGGCTGTGATTAACTTTACCATTTAAAAGTAATTCATTCCATATTTTATTCCTATATTTCGCCAGTGATGGCTTCTGCCATAAGTTTACGAAAAGTTCCATAAATCACTACGAAATTTGGAATGAACATCGGTTTAAATATTTATGGTTACCGCAAAAAATTCATGACTCATCACGTCTGAAAAATGTGAAATATGAAAATCATGTTAATGACCCATAATTTATATAGCTATCATAATGAGGAGCAGAATTCATCCTAGCTCACAGATAAGTATTCACTTATCATGGGTCTGGCGTTGTATGTCTTGCATTATATACTTTTGCCTCGTAAAGGCGTCTGCAAACAATATAATCATTTAGGTGAGTATACTACATAAATGCGATATAAACTCACCAACCCTGTTTAATGAGATCATCATTGCTCGAGATTAAAGCGGGGCGCGGCGGTGCCTCTGATTCGCTTCTTGGATCACTTCCAAGGGAAATCTCTTACTTGACTGCTCACAACAGCAAAAGCAATTTGGCAACGTCGCAGGAAATTATTAGGCAATATGGACCCTGGAAAGACGATGAATGGCAATCTATATTAGGAAGAACAATTATATTCAAGCAACCTTTTTTCTTTTAAACGAGCAAAAGTTTTTATGGCAAAATGCCTGATGCTCTGTTAAATGCAAATTAAGGTTATTAATGACGCGAGTGAACTGTTGCACTCGTAATTAAGAATTCCGTCGAATTAAAATACACTTTTTATCGTGGGAAGAGATAGGCATTTCACCAAATGGGGTATATCAACCATCACATGTGGTAATAACAGTTAATTTTCATTTGCCTATAAATAGTCCTGAAATGTGTAATAATAATTTACTTTTTTACAGCCATTGGGAGTTTTCAGGATATAAAGTATTATTTTAATAATTTTCTATTGCTCAGACTTGAATCATATAAGAAAATAACCTTGTTCGCTGTTTTAGACTAAATGTGCAAAAAATCTTAATTTTCGGTTGCTGCCGCTTCGCGTCGCGTGGGTTGATGGGGTGGAGAAGACATCATTTTGGCTGACATGGACTCCACCGTTTCCTTAAAATTTTGAAGGAAGATTTTATAGTTTTTGTGGTGTTATAGGTTATTATCTTTTCTTAACATATGAAATTATAGCAAAAATCTTTGATTGATGTGGTTATAAATCATTATTTTAATTTGTTACCATCTTCAAAGAATTTATATATGAAATACCTATGTAAAAATGTAAAAGAATGACAGCTGAAAAATGTTCAAAATTTCTTTCGCTGTTATCTTTTGTAGCATTTGACGAAAAATTTGTGTTACATCTTTTTTGCGAACAAGTTTTCTGAGATGAAATATACCACAGATGGAGACCAGGTTTACGCCAAAGGAAATATCTACTTGCCACTTAAAGACGCTTAGTATTGAAAATGTATTAGATTGGTATGAGTACACCAGCATGCATTAAACAATATTTTTTATTTCATTTCCGACACTCGATCAGTAATATTTAATGATAAGAACGGAGATATGCTTGTACATATTCTCATATGTAAATGATTCTTTAACTGTCGACTAAAGTAAATATTATGATAAACATAAAAGGATATGGCAATTCAGATAGCATAACTTAGAGAGGAGTCAATGCTGCACAATATCAGTAGAGAATGCAGTGAATGGAGTGCGTAAAATGTGGTAAGTTCGATGAAACGTAAAGAGCTAAAATATTATTGATTTTAAATATTTTAAGATGTGCGACTTAATTTCAACAACTGAACATTAAGTAGAACGTTAATTCAAAGGTAGTAATTCAGACTAAACAACCGTTAGCTCAGTGACCACTGCGTGTGACTCCGTCAAGATACACGGCAAGACTATTGCGTGACTTTTGAGGCGTCATCAAGACAGATGAAAAGTGAAAGAGTATGACGAGGTGTCCTAGCAAATCCAAACCATTTCTGTCTGACACGTGCATAGCGAAAAGAAGCTAAGGAAATCAATGCCTCAGGGGAGAAATTATCTCTTAGTCCGAAATATCCACAGAGGAGAAATCATTTCCTTTGGCCGGGATCTCTGGGATTTCCACGTGGTGTGGGCACAACCACTGGTTCTACCGAGGCATCTTCTTACACTGTCGTCGAGAGGGCTTTATCTTTCATGCTGTCAGGCTTACAATACAACAGGGTTGCATTTTTATGCACAATACGACACAGTTCTGAGGCAAAAGCCCCGTCAAGGCAAAATATTCTACCCCTCTGGGATTGTTGCACTTAATGTGCATTTTTTATTTTCATAAAATCTTACACGTTCAGTAAACTAAAAATTAAATGAATTAATTATTACAATTTTCAGTCAAACTAAAATCGAAACAATAAACCGATACCTAGGGCCACATTCACAATATTTTTTCAGTTATATAATCAATTATGCGTTAAATATGCTAATTGACTACAAAAACGGATCAGTATCAGAGAAATTATCAGAAAAGAAAGTTGGTGGGATAGAGAGAGCTTAATTACAGATAGCCTGTGTATAGGCGTGTAAAGTAAAGAGGTAGAACCGGTGTAGCAGGAAGGTTCTCTGATGATGGAGAAGGAAACAATGTCAGGACTGTCGAAGTGGGAGTTAAGGGCATTGTAAATGAATTTTATGCCTGATTGGAGAGGCTGAGGCGGGGAAGATGGATTGGATGGACGTTTGCGGGTGACTCCGTTAATTCGCTCTCCTGGATGGTCCGAGATTACGCCATGATCAACGTTCCGATTATTTTGTTTTCAAGAAATAATTATTAAATTTAAATTCAGTGAAACGCTCGCTCTAAAATACCAAATCAGTGCGTGGGCGGAGAGTAGGTAAATATTTGCCACGTGGTTGGTCAGAGACAAAACACTTGCTCTCTCCCTTGAAGGCAACTGCGACCACACTCAGCTCCGTGGTCATAGCCTGGAACGATTAAGATAAGGCGATGGGGTGGGGGGGGGGGGGGGAATGGGGCTCCTTGTTAAGACGCACGCTCCAGAGAACTCAGCGATTCGGCAGTCGACTAGCAGAGATTGAGAGATTGCGACGAGTCGGGAGAGGGATAGATAGATTCGCTGCAGAAGCAAAGTTTTACTCCACGGAGCACGAATAATGCGGCGGAGAACCTTCAAGACGGCCTCTGAATGTGTTGCCATCCACCGCGCATTTAATTGGAATTACAAAAGTCGCCACTCGTTGACGCATTAGAAATTTTAAGAATGAATATAATATAATGGGGAATTCATCGAAATTTACTTCGGCCATAATTTTATCTATCAAAGTGATAACTATCCCATTGCTACTTTAAAAATTATGAACTAAATATTGCAAAATAATGGGTAGCTCTCACCCCATCTCCTCGCCGCGGGCATTTGTGAAATGCAAAGGAGAAGCACGCGGCGTGTTGTGGCAACAAATCGAACTAGGCCGGCAGGGCCTCCTCTGTGCACTCCCGTTTCCATGGATACTCACTCCAGAGGGAGTACAGAGGAATGAGTATAGAGAGCTAGACTAGGCCTCATCCGTGGCTAGACTACACACAATCTCGGCCTGAGGTCATCATCACCATTTAAAGAGAACCTTTATCATTTTGATGGGAAAAATTAACCTTGAAAAACTATAATAAAAATAAATAAACTTTATGAATAAATAAAAAAAATTTTCAAAGTAAATATTGCATTACTTAGTAGGCATGATCCTAGTTTTATAACTCCGACACAGTCAAATATGTTGTGAATTCTTTTGAGCTATAAAAAAGTATGGCATACTATATAGACTTCATTTATTAAACCCGGATTGTGCTAGTTAAATTCGTAAATTTTACTCTGCTAAGTTTCATTTAAACTAAAGAAAATGTTTCATACTGTCAAGGCTATAAAGAATATTTCCATTATTTTTCTGTGGAGAGTAATTTACCTGATACCTCAAGATATCCGGATGGCATCAAATCAATATTATTTGCATTATTTCTGGAGCAAGTGTCTGAAGCGACGCTCCATACTACTCGCAATACTCACGCTGCTTATTGTGTGATATAGTGCTTTTATATTCTCAAAGCAAAACTGAAAACAAGGAAAAGGATCTCAGGATCATGTTTAACTGCGTCTTTGTAACGACACGATATATCTTCCATTCAAATAAAATACATTTAATTCCCAGAGCAATGGATATATGTATTTCAATTCAAATAATCTAACGAATACGGCGACGGAGCACGGACAATGGATGCGACATATAAATAAATCAATAACCAAAGGATGAAAAAATAACACTGAAACTAAGTTCGATGAGCTGTGGAACTTTAAGGGAGCGCATTCTCAAAAATTATCTAAACTTTACTGTTTAGCTCCCGAGGTTGAGGGATTCACACCATTCCATACTTTGAGCGCTCTGCCTACATCCATTACTTGTGCTTCATAGACACACCACACCTCTATCGCTTCACTTCTGACCGAGGATTCATTACTTTCATTACTAGCTACGAGGAAAACCTCAGCTCCACTCCTCAGCTCTTTGACGCGATACAGCGCTGCCAACGAACGGTTCAAGGGTTGCTCAGCCTCCTGAAAGAGCACCCGCCCCTGTGATATCGCCCCTAATCACTCGTGTTCCGCCAACGACTTCTCGTCTCAAGGGAGAGAAAGGGCTTCCCCACACACACACACACGCAGGAGAAAGGGCTGCCCTTCGAGTCATCACCCGTGGTGGGCAGCCGTGCGGAACCCAGCCACTGTCCGAGCGAGCACAACATGAAATGTACCTTTGAAGTCGCCGAACGGCGGCGATGCCATTTCGGACGGGATCTTGGTGCGCCGCGCCGCCATACTGCAACTCACCGACTTCTCATCGCTGCCCGGAACACATTCACTCATTCTGACATTCTACCATTCTGGTCCAATGACCCCATGGACCCCCTTCTGCATCAGTGCCCTCGTCTTGGACGTTGCGATATGAACCCCCGACATACTTCTCATTGAAGTATTCTACCGGTGAAGGTACGTCTACGGGGAGGGATTTACAAGCTATCTCGCGCGAGTCTCCCCTCCCAGATTAGACTTTTCATGCAAATAGGACCACTCCCTTTTCGTCTATCCTATCCCCTTCCTTCCTCTCCCTTGCTCTCCTAACTTTCTTCCATCTAACAACACAACAAATGTTAACATCCCCTCCAAACTCTGTACTCCTTCCATCCAAACCTAATCTTTCCTTCGCATAAGTTTCCTCTCATCCACCATTTCCAGCACTTTGTCGTTCGTCTCTCTCTCTCTCTTCACCTCACTCTCTCCTACCTTGCCACTTCTCAACATCCTTACTCAACGCCCACGTTTCCATGCCGACACAATCCACATCAAACTTCACCAGCCTTTTCTTTACACTCTTACATGGCGATCATCTCATCAAATCTTTCCCATTTAAAAACGTCTACCTTGCTGAAGCAATTCCGTTTCTGATGTTTATAAAGGTTTATTCGTTTTCCTTTAATGTATTGCATAATTATTTGGATTCCTCTACCTGCTCAAGTTTTTGCTCACCAAGGTACTTTTATCTTGAGACTCTTATACCTAGCTCGCGATGTTTCACAAAACCGCATAACTTTGTTGTTCTTACGATTAATTTTCATGCCGTATTCCTCACAAGGGTGTATAAGCTCTTGAAGATGACACACCATCACTTTATTTTTCATGTTTTTTTTTCATTTTTCCTATCTTTGTAGTGGCCTGATATTATGTCGGTTTCTATGTTTTTTCTTTTAGTTTTCTATTGCTTATTATTAAATAAAACACTAATTTGCCAATCCCTTATCCATTTTTTCTCATTCTTCTCAATTTGCTCTATAAGGTTTTTAAAGCTAGGGCATGTTATTTGAGTTTATAATAGCCCCGAAATCGAGAACAGAGGGGACATCTAGTCTCCATCACACCGTATTAAATAACACCATGCTACATATACTACTTCCGTCATGAGGTAATATCATCCAATGACGTTTTACTGCATTTGGGGAAATTTGATCGATAAATTCATTGCATCCAACAAAATAGAAATTTATTCTTTTGATAAATTAAACTGTCTGGCAGGAGTCATTTCGCTGAGTCTGCATTCCTCCATCCATTCCACAGTGCATCCGTTCCATGCATCTTATCTCTCGCTTATTTCCCGCGGCTTCAAAAACTAGACCACAAAAAGAAGAGTCTCAGAATCCATTATAAATATTGCTGCAAAGAGGACGCGAGGCTTGGAGTTCTCAAAAAAAACCCTCCCTCCATCTGCACGCGAGAAGGAAATGAATTTCAATTATAGGTGGAGTCGGGCGGCGCGGAGCAAAATCTTTGGGGGGGGGTTCAACGTTGGCCCCCCGCCAGGGCACACAAGGCGGCTTTTGAGGAGCAAAGAAGAAAGTGGTTGGCAGTTTGGTGGCATTTATGCAGATCCTCCGAAGCCAAAAACATCTTCCTGCTCGTGCTTATCCCGCGGCCATGAATAATTGATATTGGAATTCTCAAAAGGAATTCCTCCTCCAAGCTGGAAACGCTTAAGGAAAGCCATTTCATAGCGAGAAAACGACCGCTCGTCGTCCTTTTTAAAGGGTAAAGATTGAGGGAGATAAATAATACACAGGGCAGCCATAAATGCACTCAGGGGAGATTCCTTGGCCCAAATTTGAGTTTCAATCGATGTGAGTTTGAATTCTTCTTTAAGCGCCGAACTATTTTCCCTGCACTGAGGCGCATTCCTCACCGTCCGCTAAAATTTCGAGTGCCTTGAGACACGTGAAGTATGAGGCTGACTGACTTCAAGTCAATAAACTCGTCTCTTACAGTATTGTGTACTTGAAATTTCGCATAACGTAGTACATCGGAAAATCTCAGATATAATTCAGCAGCAATTATCTTGAAACGTTGACATTAAAAATATAAAACTTTAAAAAATACCAAAAACCTATTGATGCGTTACATGCATGCTTAATGCTCACCAAATATTTTCGAAACCCACAATTCCATTCAAACAGAAAAAAATGTGTTTAAATATATGTTAGTTCGAATTATTTTTTCACCCACCGTGCCAATTTTACTATGTTAAGGACTGCAGACCTAGAGATCTTTCTATGCATAGCATCCGAATATCACACTTTTGAGGTACACCACGATTGATACTTACTGACGTTCAATGAATTGAACTTTATAAGATTTGTATCATCGGCAAAACCCCGCCATTGAACAGTTACTTTCATAACAAATTTATTAAATACGAAGAAAAAACAATTTTAGAACCGAATTATTGAAATATTTTTATTTGTTGACGATAATGAATCTTTGACTCATTAACTATTAAGGTTCATTCATTTCCTTATATTAGGGTTGGTACGAATGCGCATTTAGCTAGCACATTAGAAGCGGTCATTTAGGCCATCTTGACGGTCATTTCGACCTATTTTGAATTAAAAAAACAAATAAAAGAATAGGAATAACATTAGAACTATTTATCATTGATAGTAATTAGCGCTCGCGACTGCAGTTGATGCCGCCGAGTGCGTCCACCGAGTTGCGGATGGTTGGTCGACCATAATGAGTTGAACTGCGTGATACACGAGTTTCCATGTCGAATAAGCTGTCGTGAAAAAACGCAACGACATTCGCGATTGTATTGCTCCATTGTTGAATAGCACAGGCCATCTAAATGATGCAGTAAACCTGTGAAGATGCCGCGACTTGGCGACGGTAGGCCAACAACAAATATGCTCTCCATCAGTCGAAGGAGAGGGCAGCAGCTCTTCTTCACATGAGTGGGACTGGAGTGCAGCGACACTCATTTCACAGCAGGTAACATTTCCTTTAACGGCACTAGTACTGCGATTTGAAAGTTAAGGGGAAAACGCTACGTTATTATTCCGAGGAGTTGCACCTTCTCCACTCATTTTTATACAATTTTTTGGCATTTTCATCAGTAATACATTTCAAAAGGTAACATATAGTGAGAATAATTACTTCTTTTTGAAGTAATGTCTCGCTCTCCTAGTTTTTGTTCCGATGATACCGACAACTTTCCTATCCGACGCATCATATATTTTTACCGAAATACTAAGCAAGTAACATTTACATAGTGAATTTCAATATCCTTCGAGGTTAACGACGTCATACGGAACAATTTCTAAATACGAATAAGTGGCAAATTTAACATTATCGAGCCTATGTTGCTGGTGACGAAACTGAACCCTATATGCCGGCTGCCTTCAACTTTCCTAACCCGTGGCGATTCCAAGGGAAGTTCATCCATCAACTCGCTACTCATAGTAGAGTGAACAAAATTTACTGGAGAGAATGACATCGTACTATTGCAGCTAAAATAGAATTTTCCTCATCGGTAGCAATAAGTCTACAGCGAAAACTGTAATTTTCACTGCCTCATATTTGGATTCCTACCGGAACATTTAATCACAGAAATGCCAGCTCATTGCCCAGGGGCACTAAGAATGCGTAAATTGTTTGCAGCACGGATTCATAGACGGGGATATTTACGACTCCCGTGGGAATTTTTCGAACAGCGGTCAGTCATCAGCGATTTGATGAAACTCTGAAAACGATGGAGTGGTCGCCATTTTTCAGAGACTTTGAAGCGAGCGAGGAACGCAATCAAACATGCCCAAAATTCCTTCCCTCCCATTCGTTGGACGCAGCATTCATCATTAAAAATGCACGCGGAACAAAAGAAAGAAAACATCGCGACAGCGCCAATTTGTTTCGTAGCGAGCGGGGAGAGAACTACTATGACGGAGAACACGCGAAAGCGCTCCGAGCGGAATGATTAGTTCACGGCGATGCGTCACAGAGTGGAAATGGAAAACATCCCCACAGCACAGCATCTGTCAGCCAGCGGTGCATATTGAAGCCCATGGAGAGATCAGGGGCCCCTTATCACGGGTGGGCCCCTTATCACGGGTGGGCCCCTCCACGGAAGAGGTTGGGTGATTTGCTGCGAATGGGTCATCCTTAATGATAGCCAGAATCATTTTCTCTTTCAAGCAGAGCAAAGAGAGGCGTCGATTGCTTTCGTTCGACACTTTAAGTGAAGTAACTTTTCAATATTCTCCTAGCATTGGTTCGGATGCTCAAGTGGATTAATATCGTGAAATAAAATTTCAGCGAAGCTTAGAGAAGTAACATCTCTCATAAAGCAAATTAATGCGGAGGAATGACTAATCATAATTCTTGCAATATTTTGGGCATAAAAATCATCAAAATAAATTAAAACATCTCATGTCCGCAATGTCGAATGAACTTAATAATCAGCAGGTTACATTAATCTTAGCAATTATTGTGGGTGCTGCATTTTCCATTACTTTTTTTAGTTGGATGATTTTTACCCTCCCTTCTTTGAATTTTATTCTCTCTGATCGCTTCGGATAAACGCTAAAATAAATCAGCATGTCAGGAGAAACAGATAAATGTCCATCGTTTGCCATTTTTATTTTTCTCCGGAATCGGCAAAGAGCAAAATTACATGAGACATTTTGAGGATTCACAAACCAATTCAAGTAATTGTAAGTCAGTTCTTATTTTACAAAACTTTGGAGAAAAGAATAGTTCACATTGACGGGCAAATCAAACTATAAGACTCCATGCCAAAAAATGAAAGACAGAACTCAGAAGAGTATATACTTGTAAATAGTGCGTTAAATTCATTTAATAGTTAGAAATACTCTCAACGAGGGTTCAATGATCATCAAGCTACATTATTTCAATAGAAACGTAATGCTTTGACAACAGTCGACTAGTTAAAACTATTTGATGCAATACAATTATACATAATACTGCTCTTAACATCAACCTCTACACACTCAGTTTCAGGATGATAGACTCGAAATTTAACAGTATAACCGCATATGTTTTAACTAAAATATTGCACATAGATCTCATTCATCTATCAGCGTGGAACAATATTCTGGAAAAATATTCCATCTTCTCACTTCGAATTGAATTGTTTGCTACAATTTATTTTGTGAGGCAAGCATTCCTCATTACCCTAAATTCCAGTGCATTAAAAAAATTTACCCCTTCTGAGTTCATAGACACCTGTAAGTCCATTTCGCGAAGTAACCGCCAGATGTCACTCGCAGTGCCGTTTAGCACGTATTAAAAGTCTCCTCGTTCTTTTTCTGCCGTCATTATTGTCCCTTGAATATCTTCTGTCGCACCAAAGACTCCCGCCCTCCACCGTGGCTCCTCGGCGAACTCATCGGTTGCCGCGGCGAGGACGAGGGAGAGGAAAAAGCCATTAACCCCGGCTCCGCCCCCCCCTCCCATAATGCAAAAATACAAAATCGAGATATTCCGTCCTATTTCCACTGATGACACCCGCTTCATTTACATCTCCACTTCCGGTTCCCCCGGCAAGACGTTTCCCCCATCTGATCGCCTATCATCTCTAAACACTCCAAATGGATCTCATGGCCAGAAGAATGCAATAGGAGAAGAGAGGAAAGCGTAATGTATAAGGGAAAGACGAGTTAACAATGGAATGCCGGACATTTTGGACCCCATAGAATGTCCGAGGGCGTCATTTTGACAGACGCACTTGTTGTCCTCTTTACGGAGAGATTATTCTTTCGCGGATTATATTAATTTTTATGGCTACCAATGAAAAATATGATCGATTCGGTTTATTTGTATCTCGTTTCTGGCTGACTGCAGCTGATGGGTGTGATAAAAAGAAATTTAGAGAATGTTTTGCATGATTCAATTTCTGAAGAAGGGTTTATCATTCAAGATTAATACAAGATTGGAAATATTGACACCCAAAAGTCAGAATAGCATCAAATACCAACATTTCGGTGAAGGGACACAAAATCAAACTGAGGTAAAAGGGAATCACCTCATCAAAATGCAGATAACTTTTTCCTTTAATCATGTCCTGTGCTTAAAAATTTAGACCGTTAAACTGATCATGTTCTTGACCAACGAGCAGGCGATGCAATCCAAAACGTCGACAACTGCTAAATAGTTCTTTTGGTGGAAAAATTAATATGACCCCCACGTATAGATTAACATTTAATGTAGCTTTTGTCGAGCGCTTCATTTAAATAACACGCTAAGATCCGAGTGCAATGAACCAATTTGAATTCTAATGTAACTTTGAATAAACACGTTTAAAATCATAAAAAATTGTTTACAAAACAACTTAAGAGTGCATTTTTACTTGCCAAAAATATTGCCTTCTAATGCTGCATTGATGTTCTCGGCTATGCATTATAGCAAGACGGAATTAAAAGATAGAGCTTCTCCACATCATTCAAAAGGAGATAATTTTCAACAAATTTTATAATTGTGCAGGCTGCTAATATTTTGCAATTTTTAGACTCTCCAGAAATGAGTTCTGAGGCTGAAAGGAGAACTAGGTATTAACTAATATAAGCTAAAATGAGATATGAAATGAAAAACCAGCAGCAGAAAAGATAATACAAGTCTTATATAATAAAAGACCTTGTACCAATTTTATGCTATTATGGTTTCGACAGACTTTTGCATTTTCTTTATGCTTTGGTAATTATTAACAGACGGCTCGATAGATATTTTTCGACTTATGGATGTAATTGAAAAAGGCAAATAACCTTTTGCAATGATCGCATTTCATTCTAGATGTCACTTACATTTTACCTGCATTTTGAAAAGTAATACCAGGTGAATGAGTTGGTGTGGTGGCTAGAGTGTTGGCTTTCCACCCTGTGGACTCGGGTTCAAACCCCGGCTGTGTCTGGAAATTTTCAGAATGCTGTGTTGTACTTGAGTGCTGTGTGGAGGAAATTTCATGGGCAACACTCCGTCTCTTGGATAGGACGTTAAGCCGTGTTTCACTTGTTGCCTTTCATTAAGAGCAGGCCAATGCTGGTTTCTCTGCCCCCTTCCTTCCATGCCCTTCCCTCATAGCGCAAATGGCCTAAGCTGTCGGTCGCTTCCTCCAAATTCCAAACTATACAAGTAGTACCATGAGATTAAATAAGAATTAACATATTATTTTTGTAATTGAAATGGAAAATAAATAAGAAACATGAGTTATTTTATGACAACACAGCAAGAAATGGACAACTTGTAATTTTCACTAAAAATATCCTCTATTCCGTTTCGTATTGGCATTCGCTGCATGATGATTTAATGCCAGTTACACTTTATTTTGTTAAGCAGATGGGATGGGCCGACGTCGAATTTCGCCTGCAATGTGGGCTGAGGAGTAGGATGCTTCTTCGCCCATCGAATCGCTTAAAATCGCGAACGCCAACGCAGCTGCGTGTCCCACCGATAGAAGCGAGGGTTGTGTGGGGCAAGGAGAAGAAGAGGCAAAGATCACACATGGCCGACCTCGGAAAACATTCGCTCGTTCCAGAGATGATGTATGCGGCAGAGAATCGCTCGGACCTTTCCGGTCTGCTGCTGCTGCTGAGCGGCTGTTCTCTTTAGCGGGCGAGGATTCCAGAATAAAAACAACTGCTTGAAATGATAATGATATCCTGGATGATGATATCTCACTGAAATTAATTTTCAACGAAATACGTTACCCGGAAACAAATTTGGAATCGCAGAGTTTCTAGGGGCTTCTGTGTTATCTCCTCCGGGAAATATACATTAAATAAAATGAAATAAGCATCTCCAATCTACAAAGAGGATTTCAACAAACGATACTACACCCTGCAGTATCCTTTGATTTTATATTAAAGATATTGGAGTGAAAACTCACTAGAATGCAAAAAAATCACTCCAAGTGATCGTGCGTAGAGAAAAGACCCATACCATGGGTATGACAACTTCGGACTGATGCAAACATTATTAACTTCAACGAAAAATGGCGAAATTTACAACAGATCTATTTATTTCCTTACTAGGGCTAATTATCTGATCTCCATACTGTTTCCTCGATCACTCTCCTTTTGCTGCATTTTTTTTCGTCGCATGTGCAAATTGCGAAACATGGATTCCCCGTGCATGTCGATGTTGGCTTCTATCAAGAACGAACGAATCGGCCATTCGTAACGCTTTTCATTATGGTCATCATCAAGACAACACTCTCATCATTGAAGCAATACGATAAAGAATTAAACCTGTTTCGTGTCAGCGAATGGTAATCATGAAAAAAATCTAGACCACAGAAGAGAACTGTCGCTATGGAAATAGAGAAATGGGGTAAAAACAACGGGAGATATCCATACGAAACTTCACTCTTCCTCAGTTGTCTGCCGTGTCCAGGGTTTCACAATTCGCTCCCAACATTGTCTGGTCTTTTGCAGAGCCTCTTTGTTCTGCATGCTCCACACGGAGTATGGTATCGCCGATCAAAGCCCATCAAAATGTCAACGCTCTCCAGGCAATATATAACGCAGACCTCCAACAAGTGCTGTCGCGTAAATATTTACAATTATTTTTCTTACGGGAAAATTATTCGATGAAGGATGAATGGTAAATAAATGATAAATTTGGAATAATTGTGTTAACATTAAGTCGAGCTTAATCCATTTAATAGTAAAAGCTGTAGTTCCATGTATCCTCTTTATCGTCAGCATTAAAATATTAACGTTTTCCTTCGAATGAAAATTCGCAAATGAAGTTTTAATTCTCAAAATGAGTATTGTTTTCTTTTCATTGCAGCTAACGCGCCACATAGCAGAGTTCCCATAGTATCAAAATCCAATAAAAAATATAAATATCCTTGACGTACGTTTGTTTTTGTTTCAAGGGCAGATCTTATAGCTGGAGGAAGCAGAAAATAATTTTCTGAGGAAATCGCTGTCAACGTGGCAGAAAAAAAACTCAGCTCCAAAAAAAAAATATTTTCAAAACTTCTGTTAGAATACAGTCTTGATTTCTTGTTATTTTAAATTATGGTTGAAGGACTGAATGTTACCCAGGAAGTAGCTGAATATTATTTCTTTCATTTAATCGCAGTCCGCGTAGCAGGCATAAAAATACGAAGCACTGCGTATTATTTTTACTGTAACCAGAAAAATATAAATGTTTTGAATGGGATGATGTTCCCCTGCATTGGGAAAGCTAAAGCAATGGAAAATGAACAAAGGGTCTGGGTCAGGCAAAGAAGTCAGTCAGAGCAAAAAGTAAAAAAAAATAATTATAATAGGAAACAGAAGAACAAAACCACACTGACTCACCAAGGAGATTTTCCTGGGGAACATGTGTAAGATTTGTTTTTTTTCTACTTCGCATTTGAGCAACTTCACTGATATGAATGAGATTATTGGAGTAACTAGGAGATGGCAGACGTGATCACGATAAGAAAGTAAAGAAAATAGACTGCTAGATATCGAGATTTAAAATGTCATTTTTTTATTGGATTATAATCAGGGATAGCAACGATGTCTGAATTAATGAAATTAATGGCATCACTCTTTAGCAAGATTCATTGCATTGTTTTTGCATTGTCCTACTCTTGCATGACTTTACTGTAGGATTTACTAACCTCTGATAATTTTTGCCTTTGCATGAATGTACACGTATTTATTGTTAATATGCATGAAATTTATTATGACCGTGTGGTGTGCATGTGTTGCCTGCTGTGTGCTGGTGATCGGTTCCCCCTGCTTAGCATCCTAGCGGTGGCTCTCATGTTATTATGTATTTCTCTTGAGGTAGCTATGAAACAGACAGCATTGAACTTTTATGAATACCATTTAGGCATTTTTTACCTTTTACAAGAACTATAGATACGAATATTATTTAAATGAGCTATACTTAGAACGCTATTTGCGAAAATTTGGTGCCTCTGATCATGATTAATTTCCTCGAGAAAGTCGGATAACCCTGTCGTCAGCAACACGATTGATTACTGTTGTAAATCCGTTAAAATTTGCGGTGGCTTGCAGCATATGTAGTGGTGGACTGGAAAATCCTCCATTATTTCTCATAATTGTTATGTGGCGCTGCAAAATATGTTGAAGCGTCGGTGCGAGGACGGAGCCTGGTGGCCGTTGGCTTATTAGTGCGAATTTAAAAGGGTGGAGCGGGTTATGGCCGGAGAAAGGTTTATGCGGCGCTGCTGTCAGATAAGCGGGGGCCGGTGGGCGCGGCTCCTTCCCCCATAATGGCCTCCTGCCCAAAAGTTCAACTACTTTGCGCCTTCCGAACGGCCACTGGGCACGATAGCGATTCCGAGCACAGCGAAGCTTCAGTTGTTTTTTTTCTTTTGAGCTTTAAGGATAGCGGCTACGTTCTTTCAGGTCATTTTCACGTCTTCAGGTTAGACAAGATGCTTGAAATCTGATAATAGATGTCTCTTCCTTCCCTCGCCGCCATTTCCGGAAGCCAAAATTGCTGTGATGTTAACGGATGAGGCATTGAATTGTCATTGAACTATCATCAGATCATTACTCCATTTTGGATGTGAGGCCGATCAGAAGCACCATACACTGAGCAGAAGATATACCGTCTAAAATCATTTCATTGTCGATCGTGATATGAGATTCAAAAAATGATTTTTCGCCTGTCGATTCGTCGTATCCTCCTCCTCGAGTAATTTGCGTCCAAAAATTGACCCTTTATTGATACTTTTGCAGATGAGTTTATGACGTCTCGACCTCATTCTCCGAAGGTCACCGCTCCTCGTCGGCCTCGGGTAACTCGTTGCAGTTCACATTCATGCGAGTGATTCCTTGGCTAAATGAAAGGCTTATTCAACGAGTAAATGTAACAGAATTCCAATGACGTCACCCATGCACAAATATAGGGTGTCAACTTTCGCCTTTTCTTATTTTTAAGTTACGAGAGAAAGGGGTAGAATTTTTATTTCGTCGCATATAGTCTCGTCTATCCACCTTTCAAATCCTTATATTGCGTGGTGATTTTAGTTCTAACGACCCATTCGCACCGCTATCCGATTGCGCGAATTCAATGACGTGAATTGGGGCCTCCTTCACATCGGCCGATGAGGACTGCGGTCTCCCTTATGCCAATGGACGCCGCAACTCCACGTATGAACTGAGGCCTTTTGAGGCTGTTTCCCGAGGGATGGAAGCAGGCATGCATTCGGAGCCGCCATCGGCCTTTCCACGTAATACCACGGGCTTAATCGGTCGAGCCTCGTTAGCATTGGAGTCCCGAGGCTAAGAGAAACGGTAATTGAAAATGTTTCACCACTTATCAGATCCGACCTTCTTAACCCCTTCTTCGCTCACCCGGCGGTTATTTTTGGAGAGAGGAAAATCGCATGGTGGTGGCATTGGAATGAGCCGACCGGAATGATCGCATTGATTAACAGATCTATAGTTTTATTTTATGTGGAAACAAGCAAGCCATCAACGCTGAATAACTATTTACATAACGTCAAAGGATAGTCAATATTTCATTACCAATGCCAATATTTCATTCATTTCACTTAATAGAATTTTCGTTTTGTGAAATTATTGTCATACTATAACCCAACATAAATATTTCCAATGATCTAAACCAGGGGCCTTCAAACTAAGGCCCACGGACCAGATGCGGCCCCCAGCACCCTCTTATTGAAGTCCTTCAAGACTGGTCTGTTCAGGGATAAACTACGGAAATTTGATCTTCAGCCAGAAACTTCTACTATTCTATCCAGTAGACAATTTAAATATCGCCGACGATACTGGTGGTAAAGTGCAGCGTGTAAATGTGAATCAATTGTATTAAACAATCTAAACTATTATAAACATTTGAGAGCTGTCTATCTGTAACCTCAGCGACTCAAAAACTACTGAAGCGGTTAAAACGAAATTAGGCAGGATGACCCAAGGCATACCCGGAGAATATGTAAGCCATATGTCAATGGCCTTGGAGCCCTGGAAGGCCCTCCCGGGGAAGACTTTTATTGTGAAAACATTATGGCCCTGGAAGAGAATATAATGGTCGCGAAGAGTTTATTTACTCCATCTTTAAATCTCTCAAAACTGAGACTAAAGGTTGTACTTTTCACAGTTAAGTGATTTAAAAAATGATACTTATCATTATTTCACTACTAGGATCACAATTGTCTAAACTAAGGGCCGTATCCAGAAACCACACTACTGCTAGTTACGTCATTAGATGGCAACGAACTAGCCTAACTACTAAGTGCCCAAATAAAGTTGCAATCACTCGCTTTGTGCCTGTAAAATCCACAATGTGCGTAAAATACTCAAAATAACAAAGCCGTTTTCCAGTGAGCTACATCCATGCTCAGTTACTGCTAGTTTTAGTGATGGCAGTTCCAAGCCATTGGAAATCACGCCCCATTACGTGAAAAGAGGGTAGTTTCCTTCATCAAAGAAAAGGAAAGGCATTCATTGCGATTCGTTGCCCACCATTCTCCCTTGTGGAAAGTGGACTATGTCGGACAGGGTGGTATGGAGTGCTGAGCGTATTATGCGACGAGCAATCTAAATCGTGCGCACGGCACCACAGCCGGAGAGAGAAAAGTCCGAGCTTTGAGCACAAATTATTGATTTCCGGGACCGGGACCATTTATAATGACCGGGATTCGAACCCGGATCCCTCGATTTCCGAGGGATCAGGGTTCGAAACCCGTTCAAGGTGAATGATTTTTTCTCCGTGGACTTTTCTCACAATTTGTGCATTGCGGGTGACTCCCGTAAAGTTATCACAGTGGCTAGTCCCGTTATACTTAAAAACATTATACAGTCACTAAAATGGTGGGTAAAAGATTATGGGAATGTCTCAAAGGTCGATGAAACTGGCATAGTGCTTTCCCGTCCGTTTACAATAACTCATGATATTCATCTCATAATGAATGTCACGTACATCTTTGAGCGTTACAATACAATATATATTTATTATATTACGGTAATGTCTAATATATCCAGCTACCCTAATGCGATCGACAGTTATACGAGTATATTCGTCAACCACAATGACGAATTGCGCTGGTGATGCGAAGGATTATTCATCAATAAATACCATCACAAGAAATGAGTACGCAAAATTTTCTTTATTAACGTCAAGAGGTGTGTAACGTTCACTTTCAATTCAACAAATCAAATGAACACACTTAACAAACACACTTGTTCAGGAAAAGTACTCACGAAGAAATTGAGAGCAACGACACGTGCTGTTACTTCACAAATCTAATAAACACTAATTGCAAATACAATTGTCCACGAAAAATACACACTAAGAAAATTTGGAGCGAAAACACGTACTTTAACTTCACAAATCAAATTTCACACACATTGCGAACATGAAAAATAAGGAATCGATAGTAACGACGCGTACAACTTAACGGCACTATTTTTTATCAATACTCCCTTTCCGTTTATTTCGCGTCGTCCAAAATAACTGTTACATGCGAAAACATTTTATGTAAAACATATTCAATTAAGTCAGAGCCGTAACTTGGATTTCCTGAACAAAACTTGATGAGTTTACCCTTCTCCGCCCAGCTTGGTGCCTTATCGGCGTGCGGGGCACCGGCCGGTTTTCCCCGGTGGTAGAGCGGAGGCAATGATCGGCGATCGGCGCTAGTTGTGACATTCCGTACACGTCGCGAGTTTTCTGGGCACGCATATTCGTCAGCTTGTATCAACAGGTGCTCAATGTGCCAATGTTTAGGGGCACTTATTACTCAATGAACGGAACCAGATTCCCCGAAGGCACTCGAGAAAGCAGAAAAATATCATGAAACGGAGAATAAATTCCGTGTGAGATATCTCTTCTCCAAAGACACCATGTTTCCATGAACGCCACCAGAAAAATAAATTTTACTAATAATTTCCACACTCTTTTGAACCAAATGACAAAAAAATGTCCTGCACAAATTTTACACATTTTGCATAGGTACTAATATGCTTACTTCGTCACGCCCTCGTGTTGATTAAATTCTACTTCCACCTTCTCCTTCCATGCCATAGTCTTTAAGGAAAGACCCATAGCATCGGTTTTCTCGCACTCCAAAACAGCTTTCCTATCAATAACTAATTTTAAAATCAAATTCTTCTCCTGCGGCGAAATTCGTCTTCCATTACGTTTACATTTGGTTTACAAACAAGGTCACGTTGAGATATTCGTTATTCAATTATCGCCCTCAGTTGCTCCCAATTCCCGCATCTAGGGGCACGTAATGTCGCTACATTCGTCTACGTCATCAGTGTAGCCCAAAATAAATGTGGCAACACTACCCGTACCATTTGGAGGGATTCGGAGTAGCGGGGTTTCTGGATACAGCATGCAGCAGAAGGCTCCGCTGCAAGTTCAGCATGGTTTCTCGATGCGGCCATAAACCTAACTGTATAAACTACGTTATAATACCGATACGTGTCACCATGGCTAAGGGCAAGTTCGCTTATGATTAGGATCGCCTTCGAGAAAACAACTTCAAATGGGGTTAAATATTTTCAATGGAGTTGATCGAGTGTAGGTATGCCGTACTTTTAACAATTGGGATTCTTCAGAAAGATACTCATTTTTCCGAAATGCTCGTGATTGAACTTAACTATATTGGAGCCTGGAGGGAAAATGGTTATGAAAAAACTCGGGCAGGTGACCTAGTAAAGGTGCGACACGATGCTAAACATCTTTCAGCTCATCTTGTCCACTTCACATAAAGGCGTAAACACCGCAAGCAAAACCAATGGCAAAGAGGAAGTCCCTTGCGTACTTCACATAACATTTGAATAATTTAACTGCAAAGAAGGCGTATTAATTTTTTAAATGCATTCTTTATCAAATAGCACACAACCGCAGCCAAAACGTGCAGAGCTATGACGTAGCGATATTTCGTGCAAATATAGCGCAATAAATAAGAATGAATGTTTCAGCTCAAAATTTTCCAAGGAAATATTTACTTTAGCACTTAAGAATAACCTAACCACTAGCTAACCTTTGCGGCTATAAAAAATTTTCTACCACACATAATGGAAAATAAAAACAGACGAAACACAAGGTCTACGTTATCGAAATAAATATGAGTATTCACATTAAAATTTTGACGACCGCGTTGACTTCAAATGACCAATTGGCGATGATCTCTCGAGCCGAAAGAGATTTTCCATCTCTCCTTCCAACATTTCGACAAACGACACGCTGATCGCCTTTAGAGAGCGATTCGTTCGCCTTTTAGGTCCAAGAGAGCGGAAGTGAAACGAAACGTTCGAAGGAGAGATGAAAATCCTCACCCGGTGTGAAACTCACGAGCCATCTTTACTGATATAGCTCGCCGGGAAAGCGTCAGGCACTACTTCTACTGAAATCCTTGTGTAGGCTTTCGCGGTGTGGTGAGGATTCAACAGGCTGGTTTTCGGGGTTACTACCGCGTAGATTCATCTCTGCAGACGACATTTTCTCTGGCATTGCAGCAGGCTTCTTCAGGTTCAACGAAGGTCAGGTCTGCTGCAATGCCGGAGAAAATGTCGTCTGCAGAGATGAATCTACGCGGTAGTAACCCCGAAAACCAGCCTGCTGAACTAATTCTACTGGCCCATACCTACCTAACTGTAAGAGTGAAGAGAGAGGTTTAGAGGAATTTTCAGAAGAAATATTGTTATGCATTGAAGGGGACACAGATATCTATAAGGGAAAAAATCAACTGAAAATCCTCGGAGACATAGAAATCGGAGAATTATCCCAAATCGGAGCGTAAAAATGGCCCAGGGAGAGAAAGAGAGGTAGAGAGAGAAGCTGTCAAAAAAGTAGCGGCGGCAGCGAAGGGCCGCTATCACGGCTAATCTATCTTCCAGTAATGCTTTTCGTTTTGGGGGGAGGGGGCAACGCCAAACCCTTTATAACCCATTCACTAGCTTGCTCACTCCCTTCGGCGCGAAGAGATAACGAAAACTCCGCTAAAGCGTCAATGAATTGCCCTTCACTTGCATGTCCAACCCCATTTTCCCGAAGAGGAGGAGGATCGCTACTTTCTTCTTCACTCATTCATTCTTACTCCGATCACTCTCTCTCGCCATTCCGTCCTTCAAAGCAACGCACACGGAAAGGAAGCGTGGCGATAAAAAAAACTTCGTGAAATCCATTGTATAACCCACAACTAATGCCCAATGAGCACGATCATTTTTAACAGGTGTAATACGAGGAAGACAAGTAAGAAATGCAACCAAAACATGCGAAGGCCAGTAAGAAAAACGCTAATGCTTAAATGAAGGGCACAGGTAAATATGCTTACATAACAATTCAACTTTTCAGAGCTCGAGCCTCTATTTCGATAAGAACCGCATTTGTGTATGTGCGTGCGAATGTATGTATGCAACATTTTTAACCCGCAATCCTCAGTTTACGCTAGTGTAGTCTCTCCTACAATTTACTCTCAACATGCACGAGGCATCCATACAATGCACTGTTTAGTAGGATCATAATATACCAACAATTTTTAAGATAGGAGAGAGAACTGCCCATATCTGTTTCAAATAGAATGTTGGAAGAAGAATGTTGGGAGAATCTAGGAATGCTGCTTAGGCTAGAAATGTGCTCATTGGTGATGGATCAGGGGAATACGTTTAGCGAAACCGCTTCAGCTCATTGAAGGACATTTCAATCGAAAGGCATTTATGAATTACTGTTGCAAACCCTTATTTTTCCATCATTCCGACCTGAAAACGTTGAAAACGGCGACGGTGAAACATGAGGTACACATTTTTTTTTATGGAATTAATAAAACTTCCCCAGCAAGGTCACCCAATACTAATACTCTATCGCAACGAATGACACGAATCGCAACGAATTCAATGACACGGCCACTTTATATAGGAGACCCAATACCATCCCATAGAAGGCTGATTTCTGCTGCCATTATGGTCGCCTTTTTAATCGGTTTTCGAAATGTCCGCGGTGCGGTAAAGTGGTGAATGCGATCCGCTTTTTTTTCAATATTTTGCATTATTATGCTTGTATTGTCGAGGAAAAGAATTAAAAATTTATGAATTTGATAGATCCCATAATCATGTGAATAAATTTCGGTTATCACCCCTAATTATAGCTTATTTTCCTGCTAAACTCGGATCAATTTGTCCGTCAGCGACGCGAGTGGCGACTTTTGCAAACCCATTTAAATGAGCGGTGCTTGACAGCAAATTAGACGCAGACTAGAAGATCCTCTTTTTTATATTCGTGGACCCAACTACTGCTGAAAAATTAAATCAAAACAAAAGGTTTATCACACCAATTCTCTCAAAAAACTTCCAGATGTTTGAAAATGAGAAGGAAATGAAATTTTTCCCAGACGTCTAAAAGGGCAATTATTCGCTAAAGCAACAAATTTCCGGGCATAATAGTTATTTTGCTATTTCTTGACTATAAACAGTTTATAAACTGTTTTTTGGTATCCATTTTTTTGAAAGCTGGGCAGTTACTTTCATAGCCAGTAGGTAAATTTTCACAGGCACGAATTCATTTTCAAGTCTCGCCAAACACTTCACAAGATTTGATGAATGCTTGTACTTATGAAGTGCCGAAAAGGATTCCCGCCAATTGCAGATGCGAAGAATATTTTAGGCATCACAAATGATTAATAATATACATGTCACGACTTTGAAATAGGGTTTAGGAAAATTGAAAATTAACACTTTCAATCTATTTACAATAATGAAACAGTCAATACGATCCAAATTAAAGTATTCAACTGTGAAAAGTTATAGATAAAAATCAAGGTTTGGAAAGTTCTATTTGAATGTGATTCCTCAATAATATAACGGATTGACAAAGGTGAAATTCATTTTCCCCCGAAAAATAAAAGACTTGAATAATTGCTAAGCCGCATTCATATCTCTAACGAATTGTAAATCAAATTTTTAGGATTCGCTTAGAGGTAAACGGCTTGTCTTTGCCGGGTAGCAGGAAGTACACAATAGCCAGTGCCACAAGACCTCTGGTGTCTAAAAACTTAACGGAGGACGGAAAAGCGCGTTTTATTCAATATCGCCGATTTATTCAGATTAGGTTGCCTCACTTAAGGTCCCTCTTTCAGTGGTCAGTTCTCTTCCTCTTTATGAAAACACCTTCGCGGCGAAATAGAACGAGATGGGATAAATGCGTTTTAAAAGGCAGACCCGAAAGGCATCGGTGTGGGACAGAAAGAAAGAGAGAGAGAGAGAGATTATGGGTCCTGGTTTTATCCTGGGAAAGGGCCGATATACCCAGCCCAACCTCCCCCCCTCGACCTCTGACCCTCTCTGCTGACCGTAAATCCAAGGAAACGGTTCCTCGCCCTAGGCGCTCGCTCGCTTGCTACCCCAACTCCCATTCCTCTCGCACTTTTTCCCGCTAAACGAAACTTGTCCGCAAACTGAAAATTTCATCTCCAATATACAAATGATTTCCTGGCGCGCGTGTATGATTAATATTTCAAACTTTTACTGGTCAATTCTTTTATTTAGACAAACATAATTGTCATGGGATAGCTTGATGCATCATCATACTGCATAGTACAGTTTGGCAACATGACACGCAAACTAACGGATGAATATTTTCATTCCAAACATTTACTCAGAATATTAATATAAATTTAGGGCTATCTCTATTACCTCCACAATTAAGCATTTTGACTCAGCTACCACATTCACACAAAAATAAATTTCATCAAGAACTACCACTGTTTACATGACAGCTACGGTGCATATAATTTCAGGCTCTGGCCAAAATGACGTAAAGATTTAAATTCGCAACAATTAACCTAATTTGAGACTTTGATTCTCGTAAACAAAAGCATTGCCGTACAAGCCCAGATAATTGAGAGTCTTACGTCGCCGGGTTTCCGGAATGAAGGATGGAAAATCTATATTTTATGCATATCGTTCGTAAGGGCGAAGAACTAAATAACTTTTCAAATTCCGCGTCTATGGGTAGGAATACATATTATTTTTTGAGACGTTTGTTTCGCTACTTGGTCAAACTTAAGTCACTAATATGTAAACGCGTGAAATTTGACGTATTTCCAACAAATATTTCAATTAGCAAATGATTATTGAATTGCGAAGTTATATTAACATTTTGCAGGGTATAGATACTAGGCACTCAAATTAATGGCATTGAAATTCCGGGAAAATTGCGCAGCATCCAATCCAGGAAACAATGAAATGCTAAAAATTCCAATTTTCAAAGCATATTTAACCGCCAAAAGCAAGACACACGCCCAAATTTTATTTAAATATTCATATAAAATGACAGGATTTTTAGTCTAAAGGAATGTCTCAGTGTACATAGCGATATAAGGTATAAATATTTCACCACAGCTAAATTTATCCATAGAATACACCTCATTACATGATGGAGTAGAAAAAAGTTAAAGTAAAGAATTATTATCTGTAATTTCCAAGGCTCAATAACAGTGAACCGCATCATCCACGTCGTCTGTCATTCTTACATCGTGGCTATTAGGAGGTTTCAATATTAATTTCATCGTTTAACCGTTTCAACCTGAGTACTCATCAATTGTATTAAAAATTCAACAGTAAAAAATAAACTAAGTCTCAGCTCAATTGGATTCGAAAAAGTAACCAGTTTGTGACTGGGTTAATTTATTACATTTACTTCCGAATCAATTCAAACTTGCAGCCTAATTTCTCCGAAAAAATCAATTCAACTACCATGGAAACTCAATATTTCACGCCAAAAAATGCCTTAATATCGACTAAAATAAAAACCCAACGGCGATGATTCCACAATCAACTCTTTAGAGACGACAAAGTAACCCTCATTCTGGATGCACGCTCAATGTTGAACAAAAGAGGGACGAGGAGAAGAAGTTGAAGATGGCGGGAAGGAAGAGGAAACGGAAATGGCAAAGTAAAAAGCCCTCGGAATCGCAAAAAACGAGTATTCCCATAAATAGAATCTCACGTTTCTCATTGAAAAAAAGCGTGTAAGCAAAAAACAGCAAATGTCAATCGCATTTATTTCGAAAGAGAATGGAAGTCAATTACTGCAAAACGACCTTCTGCCGCTGCGAGGCGCCACCGTCTCGTTTTTTCTCATCTTGAGCTATGATGTGTGCGCAGCCGACGTTGCGAGTCCAGGGCGAGAAGAGAAGAAGGAGAGGGGGGAGAGATATCGCACATCGATACTACGCCAATCGCATCGAAACCATTCCATTTCATGTGGATGGCGGCAACTTGGAAGGACCCTACATTGCCCTGTTTGATTAGCCGTAAAAAAATACCCTTTGATTTCAGGCGTAGAGATTCGCCATATTCAAATGGTCTATTTCTTTACATTATTGCGGAACTATGAAAATACCTCATCGACCACAACAAATATTTCTTTTCATGATTACACCACCAATTTAGTTTTGTGCAGGGTTCATATGTTTCAAGTGATGAGTTTGTCCTTAAGGTAATTGTTTGTGTGCTTAATTCAATTTCTCATTGTATTATTCTTTATGCTCTTTTTATTATAATACTCTGCAACACTTATAAAATAGCCCTGAAGACGCAGAAATAAAATTATCGAGATGCTGTCGATATGTTTGGTAATAAATAGAAGTAGTGCCCAATCTCCAGTAAAATCAAGATGTACCTGTACAGTATCACTGATGCAAAATTCAAGCAATACTACCTACTGATGAGAATCCATCAAACACTGAGTTAATAAATATCCACTCCCATTTACTGAGTTAAAAGATTTCCACCAAATATTTACATTCAATGAACGCATATTCTGTACGAGAAAACCTGCTGCAAAGACAACCTATGTTTAAGAAAGAATGGAAACCTACATCTTAATGATATTCTTTATGGCACTGAGAAAGATTTATATTGAGAGCTTCCGAGAAGCCAAGGGTGTAAACAGTCGAAATTATATGCAATCGAAAAATGATGTGGGAAAATTGACCGAGAGAATTGTGAGGAAGTTTTAAGAAGTGCGACAAGAAAGCAGAGAGGCATTCTGTAAAAAACCAAGAGGACAACTTACTTACTCGGACGAGTCAACATTGGCCTGATGAAAACAATCTTCGAAAAACTAGTGGACTGGAAAAACGGCTGTAGAAACCCACCAATCGTTCATGGTAGACAAGTAGTAGTGAATTTTCAGCGTATGATCTAGCATCCTGGACTTCTACTAAATATGTACAAATTTATATGTAGTTATTACCAGAGCTAAACTGAAACTTTTCAAATCCTTCGCCGAATTTAAACTTCTAAAAATCGAGGATCGTCGGAAAGAAAGTTGCTTAACTAAAAAAATACTCATCTATTGGAAATGATGCTAAGAATTATACATGATTAGTTATTATGGAGGAAAAAGAGACGAAATACTTCAAAACGAAAGTAATACCTACTGGGAAATTTGTCAAGGGTGAGCTGCGACGCGCCAATCCATGATGACATTTCCGTCAAGATGAGGAATGAAGGAAAGATGAGACGGAGAATAATATTTGAGCTGGGAAGTGCTTTACCCGAATATCCTCACGAACAGAATGTCTGGAACCACATTGCTTCCTCCCAATCTCGAACCAATCCCCACTTCCCCCTATCTCACGCATGTGACTTTACGTGTTTTTACGCGAATGTGGAGGTATTTTTCATTCGCAGCAGAAGTCCAAGAATGCTTCACGTATCATCAGCACATTTTGTCAATGTTAGTATTATTGCAGCTCACCAATCACTCTCCCCATCAGCTATTATTTTCATATTAATTGCCTTTCTCATCCGAAACAAGAAATCCGAGAATCATTTATGAATTATTCGAGGCTCCCATTCTCCTCTCTTCACGCCCAGTTTAGTTGAATCCCAGTTCACTCTGATCGCATGTAAATGAAGTTACTACCATCAGGATTAGGAATAAGATTAAGGACACTGGTTTCCATCTCAGCCGTGCGTGGATACCAAACGTGAAACACACGAAACGGTTGAAAAAATGTCAACCAATTAGATGACACCTCCTTCGCCTAAATGAGCAATAATAAAGAAGACGGGAGGCAATTTTTCAAGGCTCTCATTCCCTAAGGACAGCAGCTGAGCCAACAGTCGAAACGTCGGCATGGATCCCACTACAACCCGACTGGAAGCTCGATAGGTTTCATTCAACTAAAACATTGGGAAAACCTAAAGTCATGTGTATGTTGATTGTTGCCTCGAAACACAGGTAGCGGTTATTACAAGAGCTGGAAAATGATGATGCCACTCGGCGGCGTCCACACGTACTAAAGTAGGTGTGCCTGAATTGTATCTAGAGACGATTGCCATTCGCTCCACACCGGGTGCGTGTGTTTGCGAGTGTGTGGCACATTTTTCGTTCGCAGTAGCTCCAAACCAATTACGTCGCTGATGCCCGTTGCCATACATCACGGTGGCGCCTGTGCTGCGGCCACCTTTCCGCACGTGAATAATCACGGTAATTATTCTTCGAGAGAAAAATAGGAAGAGTCAAAAAGCCGCAGAGCGTGGCACTCGGCCTCCGAGGGTCCCAAGATTGATTGTGAAAGGAAAAGGCCGTAACGGACGTAATAATGCCGGGACACGCACGGATGGGCACTCTCCGACATTCGGATCGCCAAAAAATCACAATATCACTATCGCTCAGTGAGAAAAAGTAACACGAACATGAGGACTATTTACTTAAGGGATCGGGGGTTGGTGTGGTGGCCAGAATGATGGATTCCCACCCCGTGAGTCTGGGTTCAAATCCCGGCGTTGGCAGATATTTTTCAGAGATTACCCTAACGCTGCTTGGAAGCTAAGGATATTGAAGGAACTTGAAGTACAGTACTCTGTTCATCCTATGGGACTGTAGAACACTGTCCGCCCTAGTCTGTGCATTGTACTAATTTCAAAAATTAAAAGAAGGTAAAGGAGACAAATTTCTTATTCTAATTTCTGTGTTGTTTACAAGAATTTATGCAAACACAAAACTCACATTCATCGTGGGCAGAATTTTACTATAAACAAAGATACCGAATGAAGTAAATGTAATCGCAAAATGGATTAGAAGGTGTCCATATAGAACAATATCCGATTTCTAAATAAACCGAATAGAAATTAGGAAGTATTATAAACACTTTTTTTCATATCTAAAAGATTTACCGCCAAAAAAAGGTACAGTTAATCAATAATACTTGTAGTGAGAAATCTAGTGTCTACCATTGAGTTGTAATCTCGTATATCGACGCCGCCGCGAGAATGCCATCCCTCCAGGGTAGAATGGCGGACATAGCCATCAAAATAAGTATCCAACGACATTACGCCCAAGTGGGAAAGCAGAGAAATCCACCCAGTTAACCGGACAATAAAATACTTCATCAACAACGCCGGGATTCACACAAGCTAGAGAACGCTCTAGATCTAAATTTGATCAATAATACTGCGATTTCTGATAGAGATGAAAAGAAACAAGGGCCACAGGAAGAATAATGCAATAACAATGCTCTTATTTGAGTCTCTACGCTTCCACTTCACGCAATCAAAGTGAACCACGATTATTAAAGGCATTCGGTAATCCATTTGTCATTTAACAATTTCTTCATCCCCTAATTTTAATTACTTGCTGATCAATGATTTAAAGAAAGCTGTTTCAAAAGTAGCATTCTGGATCTGAGAATGATTTTTGCGAATGTCAAAATTTAACTACTAAAACAAAGGGAAAAATGTTTATAGGGGATGATGGCAGCGATGAGACTTTTATGCACGACCTTCCTATTCTGGATATTAATATTGCATATATCAACAGATTACCCAACTGAGAAAAGACAAACCTGCATTTAAAATGAATAATCTTTACACGCTAATAATCGTGACCAAATTTTCCTCGAAAAAAGCAACGCATTCAATTTCTTCCTGTGTTGGATACCCTTGTGTAATCCAATTTATATCCACCGATACCTATGTAAAGCATTTCCGAATTCAGAAAAAAGGGTAGCATTTAATTTGGTGCGCGATGAATTACTCGGTAGCGCCGCTATCTGTATCAGGCATTAAATCAATATAAATTTTAAATTACTCCAAAATTCATGGTAAAAACGTAATACGGCAGCAAAAAACAAATAATTCCACGGCATTTTAATTTATGTAAGCATTTAAGGTTCGCTCCATTCTATGCTGTTCAAAATGTTTTTAACACTATTTAAATATAATTGTATTTGTATTTTAGTAATATTGCTAATACTCACTATCCGCGCCTTCTTCCGTTTCAAAATAGCACATTAAAGACCTGACGAAGAATGTATCATGTCCGAAAGACTTTCAACCTGTAGTATTTTATTTATAGATGTACCCCTCCATTAAGTACGTAGAATTGAGGAAGGCTTAAGCATATATTAATTTTAATCTACTCATAAAACCGATAAAAAATTAAATGGCTAATAATGGCCACGGAAAAGGTAGGGTCTATTTTTTTACGGCCGGGCCATAAACGCGCGGTGCGATACCAATCTGCTGAGCAATGCATTCTCCGTAAGGCAGTCCAGTTCTTGCTCATCGGCGGCGCGCCTGTCATCAAAGCAGCATATTTGGCCACCGGAAGCAAAAACACGGGCGCCTCCCCCTGGCGGAAAAACTTTGCACTTTCGCTTGGCCCGTGGCGCTTACACTCAGTTGGTGAGCAAAGAATCGATTCGGAAGGGCCGGAGGGAGGGAGGGAGGGGCGGGGAGGGGGAGCCACCCCCACCCCTCCCCCGCTTGAAGGGGAACGACCCTAAAGAGGGTGAGAGGGGTAAACAGGAATAAAAAAATAGCGAATGGCAGTGAGAGTGCTTCGGGAGAAAATTCTTGATTGGCTAAGGGAAGCGTGAGACGAAACGATCTTCCGAGTCGGTGGTTAAATGTTTTGCCCGCTCTCCTCCCGGTCATTCATGGGACAGCGTTGGGGCACTCAGGGGCGGCAAAACTGCCAGCGATTAGAGGAGCGAATGTCAAGGGGCGAAACGGCATGTAACGGAGGGAAAGCAGCCGCCATAACAAGCACTTATGCCCTTCCTTCACTCCCGCAGAATGCCACCGCGGCTACGCAGCATCGAATGTCATCCATTCGAGAGAGATCAACGCGAGAGCAAAGGAAACGGAGAAACGGAAACATAGAAAAAAAACGCCTTAATTCTCGTTCGATAGCCACAGGTTAACAGAAGGGTATATAAATAATCATAAGAGTTGAGATGAAGGGTAAAGACTTCGTCCACTCGGTCAGTTTCTCCCATGACCCAGTGGTGCGGGTGAAAAGACTGGTATTCATGAAGGACATGGTGTTCTACATGTAAATATCGAACAGGGACTGAAACTTACGATATGTAATGGAACAATTTCAACTTAACGAAAAACATTATTACTAATCATAAATTGGGTGATAAAATCAGACCATACTTTATTTCCCCAATTCAGGAGCAACGCAACATTTTCATATATTCTTGAGCAATCGCGGAAAAAATTATGCTACTTAGGTGTAAAAAAATTGGCGGGGAAAAAGTAGAGGAAAAAAGAGCGAGAGAAAAATAAATAACGCCTAAAGAAAATATTTGTTGATTCAAGAACATCGGTTATATGAAATTTCTGATGAAGTGATAAATAAAAAATTGAAGTTTCCGCAATTATAATGTATTTGAACAGGAAGAGTAAACACATTACCCGTCGCATGCGATGCGATGTAGAATTTTAAATCCAATTTAAAAATGCGGAAGGCGGAAACTTGGCAGGATACCGGTCCCTGCGTTGCAATGTTTGATAAGCACACAAATATCGTATGTTTTGATAAAATGTGTGCCGCAGGGGTTCATTAAGATCAAATGGTCTATTCTTTAGATTACTTTGGCAGAAAAATAATACCACACATGATGCAATAACTCCTCTATAAATATTCATCTCAAATTACTATACCATCGTCTTACATTAGTGCAGGGTTATTTCGTTTTCAGTTATGCGTTACTTTATATAATTCTTAATAATTTTCAATAATTACTCTAATTGTAGACTTTTCAGTATGGCATAGAGTAATGCATCATTTTGTGCTTTGATGATGATATCCATTGCACTTTGTTATATGAGCCTTATAACACTGGTATTTTGAAAGTAATTACGTGAAGTTCTCAGCTCTACAGACAGCTCAGGATTTTAAGATCTACTCTACGATTTTCCACCTGAATATGGAAAGCATGGAACCAACGAACACAGATGCCCCAGAAGCACGTTGTCATAAGTGAGGACTTACTATGTATGAGTAGAAATAAGTTCACATTGGGAAAATAGGGTTATCGAGGAAGACGCGAATGAAAGGACAAACCAACCATGCACCAGGCTACATTTTCCTCAGGATTTTACCATTATGGAGCATTCCTGAGACCGCACCATAGACTACCGTTATACCAAACTATGGTCGATGAAAGGGCTTGTAATATCTGATTGGGCTCGCTCACGAAATTTTCTTTATTTCCATTTCCATTCAGTTTGGCAAAAGAAAGATGCCATTATTATTTTCGTTTATTTTTATCCGTTGCCGAGGGAGGGATTCGAAATATGGCGCTACCGAGGAATGACGAAGATAAAATGGATCGACCGTTTAAGCAACGAGGAAGTGCTAAGGAGTTGGGGAAAAAAAGAAGTCTCCTAAAAACTATAATTAGAAGAAAGGACAACTTAGTTGTCCACATTATGAGGCTTTATGTCCTGATGAAAACAATCGTTGAAGGATGAGTGGAAGGGAAGAAGGGCAAGGGACGGCCCCCAATGAGTTACATAGGACAAAGGGTTATAAAGGATGTAAAAGAGAAGAAATACGTCGCTATGAAAAGGCTAGCGGATAGGAGAGAGGAATGGAGAGCTGCGCTTATGATTATGATTCTCACTGCTTGAGCTCTTCACGAACCTGAAATAGATGTCCTAAATCCTTTCACAGATTAGTTGATGACGTCACGTACTCGTGCACAGTGTTTCACCGCGCCTCTGCTATTCCTTGGTCTCGTGGAACTCTTTGGAATATATCTTTCTGTTTAGCTCTCAGCGTGTTTTTACGAAATGTGAATTCCCTATTGCATGATCGCGATGTAAGGGTCCTCAGGTTATCTTGCGGAATAATATTTCTATTTTTAAATGCGGGCTACATATTTCCCCGGTGTAGTCTGGCACTTGATCTTTACTATTTCAAGCGTATTAGATATTTTGCTTGCTACGCATGGAGCGAGCATTTCATATATTTCATTTATTCCCGCACAACTCTTCGGAGCTTGCCCGGGAAGCTATGTTGATACTAAAAAGCTATGAGCAATTGTACAAGGAATAGACTGGTAAGCACTATTTTTATTTTCAATCACTTACCTTTACCCAGAATAATATTTTTCAAATATTATCTAAATAAATGAATATGGAAACAATAAAGCATGTAAAGTCTAACGTTGAATGAAAAGTCTATCGTTGAACTAATGTTGAATAACTACTTATAGAATTAAACAAGAAAAATGGTCCAAATTAGAAATCTTTTTGAAATCTCAAAAAAATTCAATTCCTGAATCGAAAAATCATCAACTTGTTTCGTCTTTTTATTGTTACCATTTTCTGGCAATAGACAGGTCATAGATTAATCAATGAATAAAAATGAAAATGATTTAAAGTGTAGAAGATGCGTTGATAGGGAGATAAAATATATTAATTGCACGTGTTCACTGATAATCCAGGGAAAATCTGATTTCAACACAATGATAATGTAAATGAGAACATTTTTCACGCGGAGAAAGAAAAAAAAGTACAAACATTTCTGTTTTCAGCTTATCGAGCCGTTTTCATCTAGATTAATACCAGATTATTTTATATCTACGTGGAACTCCCTAGGGCCCATTTATATTCAGCGAGAGAGTGAGAGATGAAAACGAAGATAGTTGGCCCAAGCCACAGTGGAGATATCAGCGCTCAGCGATGAATATGAATGGATGGGATTCTGAAAGCTGCACGCCATGTCACCCCGCCGTCGATGGAACCAGGGCCGCACTACCGAGGAAAATAATCAGATAATATGAAACTCTTTATGCACTTGAAACATCTCAGGCGTCTTGCACACCTATATCAGGAGGTGCCTGTCGATATTGCCAAATACATCTAATGTTTACGTACGTTCAGGTTTGAACATGTCTTATTCGTGCCACCACATGCCTTTCAAAGAAAATTGTGAGAACTTAATGTTTTTCACCTGACTTCATCAAGATTTGGGATTCAACTTTTATACTAAATTTCAGGATTTTCCTAATTCACTTTATTCTTGAAAATTTAAACATCAAGATAAAGTTCATACCAATGGCTCGATGAAAAAAGCTCAGGAAATCACCCCAATGACTGATTTAATAACTTTTGATTAAAAAAATGGTATTTTAGGACGTTCTTTCCGTACCTTAGTTGTTAAAGTACATGAATTCAAGAGCCCTTTTTCGGTTTCTATGTATGGATTTTCATCACTACTCCGCGACCAAATCCATTCGTTGCATACACTTCCACTATATATGGGAAAGGAGTCGCTCGCCATTGCTAAGCTAAACACTTCCTAGAGTATTTGGGGGAAATGAGCGAGCATAATGTATTTTTTTTTTAATTTTATAGAACATATCTTAGAATATATTTTCGGGCATTCAAGAAGAGTTGAGATGTTTTCCGGAACCTTCAAGAACCAAACTACAAAATATGAAGCGACAAAACTACGGGAACGTTGGGCTTGAAGTAAAAATCCTGAGACTCCTTGGTGAGGTCATCACAAACTTTCGTTGCTTACTTTTTCAGTTCTCTTAATTTCCAATTGGAAAATTGAAAATAAACGCCGCACCTCTCGACGTCTGTGCTTGAACACAGACCGCCATTCGTGATGTGTGTGATACAATGGGTGGGCTCCGACGACTCCACTTCGTAGCTATTAGATATAAGGCAATCTGGGGACTAATGCATTCAGGAAAGACACATCTCCTTGAAAGAATAAAAAAGACAATATAGCTCATGATTTTCGTCATCGATCGTCAGCGTGCAATCCGACGCACGCATCCTCCACACTCTCCAAGTCCACTCGTCTCGACGACACGGGCGACACACCTTCTTAAATCAGCAAGGTATGATTTCCACGTCTTATTGCGATGGCATGTCGACTTTTCACTCGGCCCGAGGCATCCATTACCCGAGAGAAAAAACTCTTTCCGGCGCCGCACTTAACATTCGGAGAGAGAGGGAGCAAAGCACGTATAAAGCGACCCCAAATGGCTTAATCGTGTACTCGCGTGACTACGGCCCTGGCTGTTCCATCATTTGATTGATGCCTGAATTGAAGCCTGACTGTGTGTTTCGGAAGTTGTAAGGGAGAAATTCCATCCAAATCCCCCACCCGTGGTGCGGAAGGTGCTCTGGGAGCGGCAACAGAATTCCACCACACTCACCTGAGACGCGCGGCCGACGGGTGCCGCGAGAAATAGGTTTTCCACCAAATATCGAAGCATTGGCATTCAGCGGCTGCTTTTGAATGGTTTCATGCGACCACTTCCACACCACATAAAACAAGGCCCCCCTGAAGATTTATTTCTCTCGATTAACACCTTTTAACGATAGCGGAAAGGCAATCAATGTTCCAGGGTTGATTTGTCAGTTGGGTCGGGAGTAAGAGGTAAAGTGACCGATTACAAAATAATTACTTATTGTAAACTGGCTGGTTGGGGTGAGCCAAGGCTCACCGGTACAGCATCTATTCGCGCCTTCAGCGCGGTTATGAACTGACTATTACAAAATAGTTCATTCATAAAATGTACACCACTTTTATCTCCACATTCCAAAATAATTTCCTCTACAATTGCGCCATTGGTCGTGCAAATGTCCTGTAGACAAGCATTACTAAACCTTCTTCGTAAAATATTGCCCCCAAAGACTTTCAACAAACATTATTATGTTCTTCAATGCAAATATTTCTTTGTCCTGAAGCTCATTGTCCGTTTGAAAACGCTTCCCTCCCACTAAAATCTTCATTCGAGCAAAAATATTTAAGTCACTCGGCACTAGGTTGGGATTGCACGGAGGGTTATCCAAAATGTCCCATTAAAGTCTTTGAGATATTAAAACATTATGGGATAACCTTTCGGTTGTGGAAGGATATACTGCATTTCATTGGTTTGCTTGGCAACTTTTGTGCATCCACTATTGTCATTGCGGATTTTTTAGGGGTCATATGGAATGCGTCGTATCTCTAGCCATAAATGATTTTTCTAAAGCTCTTCCGCATAAAGGCCAAGGCATGTGAATACTGAAGCTATTCGGAGAGCGCCATGGTTGCCGCTACACTCAGGGCGGAAGAATCAATTGAGGCGACATTGCTAACGGGACTGCTTGGACTCACATCAAACAGACAACTTCTGCTATCAAATGACAGAACGTGTGGTGCGTACGGAGGAGGCGTTGTTACCCTCTGTTCACAGTACCCGCTTATCGCTGCTTTGGCGTTCGTGTTGAGCGATTGGAGGTTAAAACAAACAGCCCTCATGCCTCTTGCTATGTTCCCTGGCGTCTATTTAAACGGAAAATTACCTCACCACGCCCACATGAAATACCGCACTTTAAATCAACGGCCGTCCGACTCGCGACAACTCCCCTCTCCACTGCTCCACGTTTTGCGCATCTCATTATTTCCCAGGCTCACAAGACCAATCCGTCTTTATAGCTACGACATTCTTGCCCATGGTAAAGGGTCAATCCATTTCAAATCATCCAGGGAATGTTGCTCAACATTTTTAATTTTCCCGATTTTTTTATCATTGGTTCCATTCAAGTAGAAAATAACGAATCACTATTTGAAAAAAATACAAGCCATAGTATCTTTTTGGCCGACATTTTTTAAAGACGGCTGGGTAAATTTTGATGAAAAACGTGGTTTGAATAAAGTTTAATTTCGAAGCTATTTTAAGAGATATCAGAATAATAAAGGAACCAGTGTATTCAGCATGAAGATATTTTTACATAAACAACTTTTTTCTATCATAAAAAACAGTCATTCAAAATCTTTCCGTAAAAACTCGGTAAAAATTTGTGAATACTTACATTTTTATGAAGGAAACGCTCCTGTAGTGCAAACAAGGGCTCGTGCAGAGCAAGTCAACACGTTAGGGCTTGATTAAATAATTACATAAGGAATAATTTTTATCTAAAACATTAAAATTACATTTAAAAATGCTTTTTTTAATTTATGCCTGCGTTACATCTAAAATAGAAATTTATTTAAAATATAAATACTTTGCATATTCTGCATCGTTGATTCCTTCTGTTTTAACCACAACTTGCGGGAGTAAACTGCAGTTCAAAATAAGGCATTAAATTATTCCGATATTTTTAAAATAGCTTCGAAATTAAACTGTATGCAAACCACGTTTTTCATCAAAATTTGACCAGCCGCCTTTTTAAAAATGGATGCCCAAAAAAAGCATGACTTGTAATTTTTTTTTTCAAATAGTGTTTTATTATTGTCGACTTAAAGGGAACCAATTATTTAATAAATCAGTAAAATTAAAATTGTCGGGCAACAACTTTTATCCATATTGGGTGATTTGAAATGGAATGACCCCAAAACGATACGTTTGAAATTAGAAAGGTCCCAAAATGAAACCTCAGTATCCCAAACTTAATCCGAATATTAGATTTCTTAGCTCCCATAAACTCGCTTCAATCATCAGAGATTAGTCAAACATTTTAGGCGAGGCTGGAGGCAGGTAACAAGTCATTTCTTGCAGTCATACATATGAGTCTACGATGCTAGTGTTCCCTCGACACATACACTCTCACACCAAATTACTCTTGTATTACTCTTTACTATCTTTCCGGCCTTCTATCTCATAATCGTGTTTGTTGCAATGTTAAATAATTGGAATAAAGTATGGAAAAAATAAACATGTATCCAAATAGTGACATGAATCAAAAATTAATGAAAAAATACTGTTAAAAATACAAAATTAACAATGGATTAAAGTAATAACAAATACATATAAATAAAAAAGACATTGCCAGAGCACAAATTATACATTTTTCTATAATTTTAATCATTTCCAATGTCCTCTTTGTGTATGTTTAGTATTTACATTAGTGCGCATGTTATTTGTCGCTTATGCCACCTCAGTTAAAGCAAGTCAAGGTCTTTTCAAATTAAAGAATAACTTATCAAATGCCTACGATTCGGAATTCCACCGGTCGATCGTCTTGGCAATACAAATGACAATTTGAAGGTGTAACAAATATCAATAATACTCAAAATACTTATGTGTAAGTTTCCATCCACTGTTTAAGAATTTTCCGGCGAATAATATGAACGACATTTTCTCCTGCTTGCCATCGCGTAAGGCAATTATAACCCTCAACCGGTGACGTGCGGTCTGAGGGACCTCTGCGTTTTAAAAATTATGAATATTGGCTGTTTTCAAATGTCTAAAATCATCGTTAGCTTCATATTTATGTATAATAAGGATTTAACACTATTAAAATTAAACGTATTTATTATTTAATTCTGTAAATTTACAAATTAATTCGATCAACCTGTGAGACCTCGAAATCTGTGAGACCTCACGTCACGTCGGCAGAATGCATCAAAAAAATGAATAAACGAGATAAATTCAATTGTTTCCTATTAGTTAGCCATCTTTCTTTCACATTTAAGCCCTTATTATGGCGAGATATTGACGCTTAAAAACGTTAATAATAACTGAAGTGTTTTTGATATCAGTTTTTTAATCCTGTTTTAAATTAATTGTTTACCGAAAAATCGTTTCGTATTGGTAGCGCATAAAATATAAAGTTTGAAATAGTTTAGACGATAAAAAAACGTAAACTTCAGCAATGAAAATGCCGTCGCAACATTTTATGAATATTTGATTTATTGCGGCCTCCCAAACTGCACGCCACTGGAAATGTAATAAATATTTCACGACACTGGTTAAGGGTAAAGACATCTGACGTCTCGGCCTTGGATTGTTCGCCCATTCTCATCACTATCAAGAGTGGTAGACGAATAGGAATTCAAAGTGTAAATTGGCTACCTTCGATTTGCTTACCCGGTAGCGAACCTGAGAAAGCTCAATCTTTGTTTCTCTTACCTGAATATTCCGAATGCCACTAAAAACTTCCGCACATACAGTTCATCACTTATTAAACAATTCATTGCATGCAGAAATAACTAAATAGAACGAGTTTTTTTGTGAATGTAGCAATAGGAAAGAAGCTTAGAACCGTGAATAATTGGCTGTAAATAGCTATCTCAATTAGCGAGAGCAATCTAAATGTTTCTTACATTATCGCGTCTGTAATTACTAGAATAATGTCCCTCAATTATGAAGTCTCGTTCGTGCGACTCTCACGACTCCTATCCTTCATAAAGCTCTCCGGATGAAATGCCTTAATTAGCTGATGAGTTTAGCCATGCCCAATCCCCGTACGTAAAAAAATGCTCCGACTGCGCTCTCATTAGTAGGCACAGAAAACGTAGAGCATTAAATTAATTATGAATAGCGCGACGCGCATTTCTCGAACCAAATGCGCTATAATATCTCGAGTATAATAAACACCTTTGCATTTTAACTTTTATTTTTGCACAAAAAAATCACAGATTAGTGGAGTTACTGGAAGGAAATATAAAACTCTACTCGGTTTTTTCCTCACGTTTCAATTTACGACTAAGAAAAAATGTACGGTATATCTTGATAACCTAACAAGGGTACCTAGAAAATAGCACGAAGTGCTGTAACCGGTCGGGAAAAAAAACTTTTTGTGGAAAAGTACCAAATAATTTTTTCTCGCTAGTCAGACAGACAGACTCGAAAAACGCCAAATAAAATTGTCAATTTCAACTATAGTATTTGATATAAATGTAGGGTAACATATTAGGGTTAAAATAGTAGCATAGTATTAAGTATTAAAATGTGTAATAATGTTTAATGGGCAACTTTAATATTAGAGTTACATCACCATATTTTGATACAAGTGTAATAAAGTGTATTGTGAACATACAGGTTGCTCAAATGTTATTTTACGAAACCAGAGTCGCGCCCTTCGAAAAAAAATAGTGAACCTTGTGATGTGCAATACTCCAATAATGCTTTTACTCCAATAATGGAAAATTTCCAAACAGCGAAGCAAAATTTCTTAGTAATGGATAGAGAGTATTAACTCAGGGAGCAAAGGAAGTACACAGATCAAGTGAAATATTGTCATTCTTACTCTTGAAAGGAGAGAAATTTGAGGTGAGGTGACGTTTCTGGTTTCGCCTCACCAAACTGTCTTACATATGTTAGGATGACATCGGCTGATGTCAAGTGATGTACCTACTCGAGCTATCTATTGTTTATACGAAAGAGTCGCGTAAAAAATAAACAAAAGAAAACAAAACAATAAAAAGTTATGGTACTTTTTCACACGATTTATTCAATACGAATAAATAAATAAATAATTTATGAATATGAATAAATTGAAGAATCTCACAGGAGACAACCATGTTCCACCACAAAAGTCCCGTATAGATGTACCAGCCAACTGTTTTTACTACAGAGTAGTAAATTTATCTAACGTTGAACTTAATGAACAAGAGATCCAACTCCTGGAAAAAGGATTTAAATACGTTCCCGACCTTCCCAAAGGCAAAAGAGAGCTCGAAAACTTAATCATAGACTGTGACTCCGCCCTATTTAATAGCAACAGGGGACATAAATCAGTGTTCTCTCGTAAAATTTCCAATGCAATTAGAGAATTAACCCCACAGCAAAACAATTTTCCAGTGACTTGAAACGCTTGAAATCCGTCCAAAAACTGTTAAGGGAAGAGAATTTAATTATAGAGAAAGCGGACAAAGGCAACACAGTTGTTGTGATGGACAAAGTTGAGTACGTGCAAAAGTGCAACGATTTCATTGAGAACAACCCTGTAGGTGAGCTACCTAATGACCCAACATACAAATTTCAGAAGTTGGTGAAAAAAGCCCTTAAATCTGCCCCAAGTATCATTAAAACAAATGAGATGTACAAAGTAACAGTGATGAACCCGCAGGCACCAAGATTTTTCGGTCTTCCAAAGTTACACAAAACAAACATTCCAATCAGACCCGTAGTCTCAAGTGTTGCTGCACCATCAAGAAAACTAGCCTCCCACCTCAATTCAATCTTCAGAGAATTCACCGGATTCAAGCCAAGGTACGGGGTGAAGAACTCAACTGCACTGTGCCGTCTTCTCACCCAAAGAGAGCCCCCGCCATCCAAACATACGTTAGTATCCTTCGACGTGAAAGATTTATTCACCGACATTCCAATTTCCGAGGCTGTTAAAGTAGCAGAAGAAACTCTGAGGAAAGCCGGAGCCGATCCACCCTTCCTCGACGATTTTGTGAAATTAATGACAGCGTATGTGGAAGAGAATTATTTTAAATTTAATAACAAATTCTACAGACAGAAAGAAGGTTTGGAAATGGGGTCTCCGCTATCGCCGCTTCTAGCGGAACTATATATGGACAAGTTTGAAGAGAAAATTTTCAGTGAAGATTCAGTGAACACCAATTTTATCCACTGCTGGTACAGGTACGTTGACGATGTGTTTGCCGTATGGACTGGTACTATGAGGCAACTGGACATATTTTTGAATAAAATGAATACACAAGCCAAAAGAGTAAAGTTCTCATGTGAAAAACAATGTGACCATAGTATCAACTTTCTCGATATCACTATTTCAACCACGGAAAAAGGCTACGACTTCAAAATCTACAGGAAAGAGACTACCACCGACCGTGCCATCCCCTCCGACTCACGCCACCACCCCTCTCATAAGTTAGCCGCCTTTCATGCCATGTTAAACAGAACAATCAACATCCCACTCTCTGCGGAGAACCTCGCCATGGAAATCAAAACCATCAAACACATTGCAGTGAAAAACGGTTACGAAGAAAGTGTCATAGATAAATTGTTAAGGAAGAAATGCTCCCTCCGGGCACAGAAAATGATATACCATTCATCCATTCGTAATGAGCATAAGAAACGCTGGTGTAAACTGAGTTATTACGGAAATATTTCACAGGCAACCACAAACCTCTTTCCGAGAGAAGAATTTAAAATTAATTATTATAACACATCTAACTTAAGGGCGTTATTATGCAATACGAAAGATAAAATTAACATGAATGATAGAAGTGGCATTTATAGACTCAAGTGCAGTGACTGTGAGACCTGTTTCATAGGCCAGACTGGACGTTCGTTCCGATTAAGAACAGAGGAACACGGAAGGCAATTAAGAAACTGGGAGATAAACAAATCGCATTTCGCGAAACACCTATGGGAGAGTGACCACAGGAGCGATTTTGTTCCGGAAACTCTCCACCTTGAGGAAAAGGGAAGAAGGATGGACTGCTTGGAGGAGTCGGAGATTAGGAAGCACATCAGGAATGGAATTTTAGCAAATGAGAATATTTTTGTCAACTATTCCCCCCACTTGGAAATTCCCCTGAAGCTGAATAACGCTCCAACCCCAACGCAACCCTCCCCTACCAACCCGTAATGGCAACCAGATAAACAACGACAAAATAACTGTAAATATAATGATTTCTGTACCTGATGATGTCGCCCCTGCGACGAAACCGGTCGTATTGAATAAATCGTGTGAAAAGTACCATAACTTTTTATTGTTTAAAATGGATTTTCACAAAGTAAAGCCAGAAACAATCGAGTTTAAAAGAAAACAAAATGAAAGAAAATAAAAAGTTTAAAAGAAATGAAATTCGATTGCACTTTTGCACCTCATAACAATGCAAGCGTGGTAAATCCTAAATAAATACATTTATTTATAAGCAAATGTATGTAAGACGCATGTAAAACCGGGCCGGGAAACCAAATATTTTTATTGTAATTTAGCCAAATTCGGGTATCAGAGATCCCGGCGGCCAACTGCCAGTTTCAGTCAGTTTTTCGCAAATATCTTTCTTACTTCATCATGAACTTAGACTTTCCCGTAAAAATTTATATTTTTCACAAATGTTGCCACTTATGAATGCCGTTTCAACAACGCCTTGTTACAAACAGCTTTGCATAAAATCTTATTTTGCCATAATAGCCACTGTTTAAGTATCATCATTTTACCGTCAAATATCTCAAAAACTGATCGATCAGATTTTTCGCGCATTCTTAAATTGCCCGAAAAAGTAGGCAAAGGCACCGTCAATCAGACTCGGTGGCTATCAATTTGGAATCGCTGAAAATGACCAAACTCAAAAGAGACTATAGAGCAAAAGGGATACTTTTCCTACAGGTAAGACAGGCGTAAGAAATGTCCTCTTTCCTCGGATCTGAGAGACGTTTTCCCAAGAGGGCCCTCGTGGAATTTAAAGAATCCTTACAGTTGAAAAGCTGAGACTTATTAATGCCACATAGTTAATTTTAACGGCCCCATTTTTAACGTATAACATCATCAACAAGTACAAAATAATGCGAAGCAACAGAAACATAACTGTGTGTATGCATCCGATGTGTTTTGCATATTTTTATGACGTTTCAAGCCGAAAGCATAGCCACATGTAAAAATTTTAATAGAAGTCTTTGTTTTTCAACCGCGACAATAATGACTATATTATGGATTAAGTCGTAGCCAAAATACAAACGCAAATAAAATTTGAAAATGGGGTAAAAGCTGATGGCATAGCACCTCCTGCCACAGATTATTAGATGGGCGGAGTTGTATGTTTATTTAAATGGGGATAAAAGTGGCTGAATAGGGGGAGGACTTTGAGCTGCTGCAGGAAGCAATGGCTGTCTAGCGGAGAGAATAAGGGCAGAATGCTGTAGCGCCCTCTGACTCCGTCTGAGAGTCGAGAGAGGGTGGCAGGGGTGGAGGGGGAGGGAGCGGGTGTGGAGGAGCCTTGAAGACAGTGAAGGGGGCATTGTTGGCGAATCTCGAGGCGAGAGGTTACGAAGACATCTGGTGGTAAGTGGGAGAACGAGAGGTTTGGATTGTTGAGCCTCGTGGGGAGATGAGTTGCCAAGACAAGAGGAGGACCGTGAGGATGGAACGGCCAACACTTCCTGTTGGCTGAAGCAAAAACATTCCTCAAGAATCAGCTTTGTTAACCCTTGGTGACTTCTCAAGAATCAATCCGAAATTCCCTCTACTTTAAAAACTATCAAACTTAAGTTATTCAGGATATTTAATAAAATTTATATTGCAATATAATTGTGTATTTACCGCAAATAGAAATATGTCTAAGAACTGTTAGAGATTTACCGTGCCCCCCTTGACAAACTATGCAAAAATCGAGAACATCATAATCCTACGACGTTGGAAAGAACCTCAGCCAATCACTCAGAACCTGGCTTAGGCGAGAAAGTGCAAAGAGCTGGTCATTAAAGTAATGGCAGGTGCTTTCATTAATAATGACTGATGTACTTCAATTAATTTATGGTCACGTTAATATCACATGCTTTCCTCTTCCACACGAATATAGCACTCACACGGTGACGGCGGAAACGTATGAGTCTTTTTTTAATTATCCTATGTCAATTAGCTGGTTTGAGTGAATTATTGTACTCACCGGCACAGCGCTGCTTTGCGTTTAGTGGATACGATCACTATCGGAACTCGTTTACCAGAAGACGGTGGCCTGTTACGCTGGAGGATATGGAGATATTGACTATGCATTACCTATGAGTATTTCTGATAAGGTATGAGTGAAATTACCTAAACCATGTGGATGGGAGGGCATCACTTCTAATTGTTTCTTAAACTTTAAAACACGATGTAAATTTAGAGGGGTAGATGATCAGCAGATAAGATTTCCATTATACTTAAACCTAAGGAAACCATTGGATTCACAAGGTAATCATCTGACATCTCGTCGTACCTTCAAGTTATCCAATATTATGCGAAGAGAAATAGAGTTTCCTTCAGTTTTATTCATATTTAGATGTTAACATACGAGGCGTGTTTATAAAGTTTAAAAAAAACAACAAGTAAATTTAAAAAAATTTACTTGTCGTTTATGTCAAAACGGTACTTACTTTAAAAACACACCTCGTATTTTTTTAAACTGAACTTGCTGAAAGGAATGCCAACGCAGAATAGATAAAAAGAGTCCTCTCATCGAATTACGTTACGATGTTATGTTATGTTACGACGGAACACGAACCACTCAGTACCGGAGAATTAGGTACAGAAAAACGTAACCCTATTCAATTACATTTAGGGAGAACAATGGAGGGTTAGTTACGGTCGATGGAGGCATATGATGCTTCCGTCGCTGGAAACAGACGTTCTTTTCTTCGGGAGACAACGCCCACAGATAATGAAGCGTGGAAATCTAGAGAATGCCTTTTTCAAAGTGACCGCAGAACAAGCACTTTATTCCGACAGCCTAGAGAAGACTATGCGTGGGGCAGAGAGGGCAGGGAGTTGTTATGCATACAATGACATCCAATTCGCTTTAAATGCATGAGAGGAGGGTTTTTTATCAGAGGGGAAATCAACGCGCTCATTGAGTGCTTCATGCCGAAAGGACGGCATCGCCACTTTCGCCCTTTCACACCGCCTAAACGCCAACGGGCGCTCCAAATTTCCCATCGTGTTCCTTACGGCCGATTTATTTGAATGAGGCCGTCGCCGCTCGGGGTGCTGCCGTCGGCCCAGTGGCGGCAGTCCCGCGAAGCACAATGGCGCCACGCTCACAAACAGAGGAACAGCTAAAAAGGCACAAATGCATGCACAAGTAGCTATGGCCGAGCCGTGACTCGAGGGCGAAGACGAACCCACGACATTGGAACAACTTCGGAGGGAGGAAACTAACCGTTGATCCACGCCTCGCATCAATGCCCACTGGCTGATGATGACTCCATGGAAAAGCAGAAAGGCACTCATATAAGGAATCGATCGGATCCAATCCAATCCCTCGCTCAGTGTATCAACTCGGAGGTTTGTTTGGAATGGCGAGGGTAGATTTCCTACAAGAGTAAGCTACAAGTAAGTATATGATTTCACACGTTCTTGGCAGACTCCCTCTGCCACCCCGCACTCTGAAGATGACTTGGACTCAAACCCAGATACTTGGAATCGAACCCGGGACTGCGATCAGTGGCTTACCCACACTGGGCGATCACGCTCCCCAGAATCAATCGGCATCGAACTGTCGCTCAAAATTATTAGCAACAGATTGGAGTGGAAGAAGAGACAGAGGCGGCAGGTTACTCGAAGAGACTTCACCAACAGCATCCACCGGGAGCATTCTTCGGCAGATGAGGCCTTGAGGGTGGGGTCTGGGTGCAGGAGTCGAGAGAAACGCGCACTCGTCCGCTCTTAACGAAAGACGGCTTAACGTCCCATCCGACGGACGGCAGGCAGTACCCACTTGAAGTGACGCAACGCAATGAAGCATACATCGGGAATTTGCTCAAAAATATCTGACACTGCTGGGGTTCGAACCTGGGCCTGCAAGGTAAGAAACCAACACTTTATTCACCACAGCAACCCTATTCCCATCAGCTAAGCACTACAGTTTTCTCCTTGATTGCTTCCGGAAAGCAAACATACGTCAGCGTGGGAGGCCCACCCACCGAAATCCCTCTAGGAGATATCCACTTCTATTGGCTGGGAGAGCACGGGTCACGTTACTCCGCCGCAATGCATTGTGGGTCCACGCTCTCAGTCCCTTCAGCCAACGGTGATAAATCCACGCCGTTAGGGAAGGAAGCGACCGACGCAATGTTATCGTTTCCAGACGCGCGTTTTTGACATTTATGAAGGCACGTATTTATTTTCTGGCGAATTTAATATCGCGGATCATTGATTGCAAAGCCCATAACTCTAATCCGGATATGCGTCCGCCCAAATGGGAAAAATGCCAGAGGAGCATTAAAGAGAGACATGAACTGCTTTGCATGAGTGACGAGACGGGATTATACTCAATCCATCAACACTGCACACCACATCTCACGACCTGAAGGTCGAAGTTGGTCACACGCTACACTTTAATCAGCATAATAGATTTTAAAAATTGATACTTCTAACTTCAATAGCACATACAACTGTTTGGTCCGTGTATTGCTGTGTTCGATTCAATTTTCACCAGGCGTTTCACTCCTCGGAGCCTTATCAAGAGACGGAGTAAACTGAATCCGCCGCAGTCTTACATCGGATCACCTGTTTCCGTCGCCCCATTTTAGGGCCGATTAGAGATTTGGGGGGAAGACATATGTAGTATGTGTGCATTAGAAGGGGACAGGGAATCTTTCCAGGCACGGCTCCGTTTGAAGCCATATATTGAAATTATCCAGCCTTTTAGATGTCTCTATTGCTTCTCGTATCAGGCGTGGGTAAAGATCCTCCATCATTATAAGAGAGCTGTAGATAAAGAAAGCTTCGAAAACTTTTAAGCACAAATTTTATGCATCCTGTTTGAATGAACTCATTATGAAATTCGACTGTAAATGCTAATTACATGAAGAAGAGGGACCAGTAGAAATTGAAAATGAGATTTTGAGAGAAGCAGTGTTAATTGGTGCCTAGTAAATTCGTACTCCTAAAACATGCACAACGCTGAAAATTGCATCAATGCCTGTAGAATTAAATTCCAAGTATGGCAAGGTGCTCCGATAAAAAGATCAGTTGCTCCAGGACGAATACAAAGCCAGAACTGATACATCCTACACTCATAAATAAGCCGTTCAGCATATCTGTAAAGCTAGATGAATAAGTTTATATAACCTGGTGAACTTTTGATTTGTTTTATTGCCAACAACATACTTTAGAGTGAAACAAATTGAGAATAGCAACCACTATGATTAAAGGGAGTAACTGTCAATGGACCAAATTGTATATTTCAGGATTGTCAACTATTTATTTTCACGTAAGATCAGCAAGCAACAAATTGCGCTAATAACACTGCTTCTTTAGTTCTACCCCGGAATGAAAATCATTACGCATGCTCTCACAGTAGATTCTTCAAAAAGAAGATATATTCCCAGTTATGATGATTCTACCTTTGACAGAAATAGGGCCGATTTCAGAACACAAAGCAGGTCTTCCCCCCGTCAAAAACTCGACTCAATTGCCACATTGGTATAACGAGACCTCATTTGGATACCAAAGCTTGATCAGAGTATATTCCACCGTTGATAAGTCGAGTCCAAACTCAATTTGATTCGCCAACTTCGAAGATATTCGTCAATGTCACCTCATGTTTTAGAAATGAAATAACTCCAATTAAAATACTTACTACATGCTTTACATTGTTCTCCAGAGATGCACAATACTGACGAGAAGAAGACCATGAGCAATCAGAGTTATGGTTAATGATTTTTTTTTCTAGCTTTTCACTCAAGACGTTTCCAAAATTACTCCAGTTCAAGTGAGTTTAGTTGAAGTTATTACCTAAAATACATACTAACACAAAATCAATTTGATTCTCTGATCTGAACCTCCCGAGGTTGGTAGAAGGCTGATAACGGTGAGTCAGATCGTAGAATAAGACCCAAAGATAAGATTTTTATGAGTCCAAGAGCTCAAATAATGAGCTAATCCTACCTCGCATATTCTTAAAAAAACATTCACTTTTATGCCTCCTCATCTAATCTTATACTTTTACTCTGAAAGCAGTCTATAGCACATTTACTTTATAATATCACCAAATTTATTCGCGAGAAGTTGAAATTTGATATTTTTCTAGAGCCGCAGAGGGATGGTGGGATCTTTTATCACTTTGGTAAATATTAGACCATCTCTTTCTCGACCGCCGAATTTGCAATTAATTATGGTCTTATAAATGCCTGATTGTTTTTACCTGTATTTAAATTTAATTAATGTATTAATTTCTTTTGATAACTTCTTGACTTTCTTTACAGAAGTCTTTAGGGCTTCAGAGCGATATTTGCAAACTGATCAAGACGCTGGATTCACATATTTAACCAAAAAAGGAGTTAAAGATAAAACAAAAATTCTGAAAATGAGCAGATGATTAAAATAAAAACAGAGACCTAGTCAGAAGACATGATTAAGAAGAATAACCAAAGAGAAAGCAATTTCAATAGGAAATATTCATCTTCAAATCCTTTACGGAGAAAAAAGGGCAAACGGTGACTCAAACTGTCTCTATGCCAATCCTTGTGACACCTTCGTCCAACTTGAATCCCTGTGATGGCAGAAAGCGATTACATCAATTCATCCCGGAACAAACGTTCCCAGACTTCCACCGCAGTGGTGAGGGCCGTTTTGATATTCGGTCCATTGTGGCGCAGACAATGGGCAGGAGTGTTGCGAACTGGATCTGAACCTCTTGCTCTTGCCTCGGAAGTCTGAAGGCAAGAGACGAGAGTGGCGCCGTACAAGAGGCGCCAGGGCATTGTTAGGCGCCCTCTATCCTCAGGGGCGGTCTTTGTTGCGGCGTGGTCGGCGAAAAATGGACAACCTCGGAGCAGCTCGCCTTGCAGCCAAGAACAACTCGGAAGAAAATGCAACGAAAAGGTCGGATTAAGGGAGAAAGAAACAAGAAGCCGATTCAAGTGCGCCGTGTTCTTCTGCACAATGCACACAAAAATATATCCACTGAAGCAGCCTTCTCTATTGTGGTTCGCTACCGGATTACGGTCTCGTGTGGCTAGCAGCTAATGGCGGAGTGGGTTAAAATCCACGGTTAAGTCGGGATAAGGTGGCGCGAACTATAGTCAAGCAAGCAAAACCTTTTTTAATGCAGGCGAATAGAACCACACAGTAAAAAAAGGCAGGAGATATTAATTTGGGCCTTTTTACGGTCGCAAGTAATTAAAAAATGCGACGATAATGGTATGGGAGAGGGTTTAATTAAAATCCGCGAGTAATAACGAGAGAGATATGTAAACGGGCGGGCAACCTCGAATCCGGGCCAAAGTAGGCATCTCCTCGCCCAGAGGATAAATTCTTGAAGGAAGAAAGAGCCTTCCCAACTTTACGGCGGGCATGAGGAGGACAATATTTGTTTTCATAGCCAATGAAGACAAAATTACGCCTTTATTTTCTTTTTCCACCCCCACGAAAGCTAGCCTAAAGTGTAATGAAAGCGTGGCATAAAGTGCTTGAGCTCGGAATGAATTCAACTTGATAATGCTGCGGAGAGGACAACTTTATGCGCTGACGCAAAAATTTTAATCTCACGATTTCATTCGTTGTTGCATGGGATTGGATGTTCAGCGGGAAAAAAAGATCAATGTCTTATATTTGACAAGACTTTCGCAAATCAACGTACGCACCCAAATAGGTGCGAGTGAATGGAAAGTAAATGGAATGGCTGTGGGAGAAGAATTGCGAATTTATTCTATGGCCGCAGATATGAAATTACATACATTTCAATGTCATCAATATTTCAGTACAAAATAGCTTCATATAAAAATAAAATAACTTTGTATATTTCAAACATTCAATTTTGTTCCAAGAGAAGTATTTCAGTTATTTTGTACCTGAGATCCTCCATGTGGAGAAGAAGAGGCCTTAGCTGGATGCACTAGGATCCATCTCAACCCTGTAAAATATTCACATTAATTGCCATGAGAAAAAAATCCCATGGACCGGGAGTCAAACCACGGCCCTTTGGCTTTCCGAGCCACTGCGCACTTCTCAATGATCGCTTTGAAGTTCTCTTCGATTCGCACAACCTTCCGCCACCTCCTGCCATTATCCTTTCACCCCCACTGCACCAGAGCATTTAAGAGACACCGGATGATGACGCTCCGTGACGATGACAATCGCGTGAAGTTAAATACGCGACATTCACAAAGATATTTCATTTTATATAATCCAAATTTCACCGAGAAATATTTATGGACCATCCGAGTTTCAATAAATCATGTTATCATCACTTCACAACGATTTCGAGACTGCACTCTGAAGCAATTAAGAATTCCCTGAAACACCCAGGTTTCCCAGGAGAATTGCTTTGATTTCTATGGTGCTTAAGCAAAAGAAGTTTGGGGTAAATTTGGTCATAGGGTAGAAATTGTTGACCATAAGAAGAGTTATCAAATCAGTTTAAATACCACCACCATAGAAGTGACTCACAGGGTCTTATTTCGATGTAATATAGTGTGTTACATATTAAATGATAGAAAATATCCTACTCATGCAAGCTACCCGAGTCAGACTATTTTCAACTAACTGCCCATTTTTATTCAATATAACTACAACTTACATGTGAGAAAAAAAGCAGCAGACATTATCACATTAAGCTAGCCTAAGTGTCCACTGAGAACTAAAAGTCTCAAGGTTGAGTCTCCATCCAGAGTCGAGTGAGTCTCAATGGGAAATGGGGGGGGGGGGATCCCACTCTCAGAGAAAATGTGATACAAGTCAAAGGAGACTTAAATTGTTGCAAGCCGACACGAACACTTCACAGCCCTGGACATATGGCCAACGAAATCGAAAAAAATTCGTTTAATTTCAGACAATGGTCTAAGAATACTAAGAGTGGCGTTATTTTCGGCAGTCTTCCTCAGTGAACACATTTTGAGGTGGTTCTCCGGGATTCGAGTCTATGAGACCTCTAGTCTCAAATGACTCAGTCTTTAGATGCGAAGTCTCGATATCTGGTCTCCAGTGAGCTCTTAGCGCTATCCTGAGATTTACAATCTTGGGCAACACGTTAAATATTAATTGAAAACATGTATATCATTAATTTGCTCAACAAGAGAGTGAATTTGACACCATGGAATTCTCTAGAAAAAACTACAATGGCCTTAAACTGAATCCGAACAGGAAACAATTCTGATAACTAGTGTCTAATATAACATGTATGTACCAATGTGAATAATTTCTGTATAACAATTGCTTATTTTTCCGTATTCTCCCCGAAAACAGTATATTTTTGCCTTCAAATGAAAGGGGCGGTAAAGCAATTAAAAATGGACGATCACAAACAGCCATGCCCTGATTAAGGTAACCATCACAGGAGGGAATTGAACCCGCGACCTTCACTATGACAGGCGAGTACTGTACCTTGAATCCATCCAGGCCGGCGAAGTTTAAAGGTGCTATGCTGATGAAAAATTCTTATCATGGAATGAATATATGATGAATATAGAATCTTATCATGGAATGAATGATCTTATAATGAATTAATAAGTTTATTGTAATATAACTATCTTTAATATTTTTTAGCGGAGAAATTCTATTCGTTTATAATTGTAGCTAGTTTTTTAAGAAATAAATTAAATTTAGCCCCAAAATTTACTTTTTTCTTTTTGATAATTTATTTTTTGGGTTAAAATTAATTTATAAGAGGAGAAGCTTCATGTAAAGCAATTTCTTGGACAATTAAAACAGAAATCTGGCATAAATTATGCCATGCTTTGCATAGGGTGTGAACATATTTGGTAGCATCGAGTAGTACAAAAGCACATTTTTTTCCAGAATAATCGCCGAATTCCCCTAGTTTTTCGGAAAACCGAAATTCCCTTGCCATTCCATGTTTTCCCCATTTCCCTGGTAAGTACACACCTTAAAAATACTAAAAACAATTACCATTCGTTTTGTTATAGACAGCGATTGGGTTTGAAAGGAATTCCCTTCTACGAAGCATTATCATGTCAAGTCTTGACAAATGAAAACAGAACAAAATTGCATATATTCAGCTTTAAATACTTCTTTCTAAGGTCTGCTTCCAGCACTATGATATAAATACTTTATTTGGTCTTCTTTCCTGATTCACGAAAATTGAAGATCCCATTGCTTTACATCCCAACTATTTTCGTTCTCATAGTATCGCATCGCTCTCCAATGTGGTTCATACCAGCACAGACTAATTTCAAATCCTCCCATTGATTGCATCCCTCAATTCTTTGCCAAAATATCCAGACACAGAGTCCCACATTTACGCAATTTAAGCACTCTGATGCTGCACTTTTCTCCTCTCTCTTCGTATCTAACCTACAGGACCAGGAAAATTTGTTTGCAATTACTTCACAATATCCTAAACTAAACGATTGATTGACTGCCCTGAAATTCTTTTCTTGGTCAACTGCAGAATCACCAACGGGATCCACCCTCTCGCTCCCCCTATTCCGTTATCTTCCTATTATTCCCGGGATATTTCCATATTAACCAAGCGCTCGACTTTACATCGCCTCCTCTTCCTCCTAAATTCACTCTATCTGTCAGCTCACCGAATTTCTTCCTTTCTCCTCGGAAAGTTTCGTTGTTATTTTTGATATTGTCTCTGAATTTTATCCCAATTCATGTGTTTTGTAAACATTCCACTGAACATTGGCGTTATTGCTGCATGTGAAGAGTGATTTAAATAAATAAATAAATAACATTCCTCGAATAAATGAGAAACAACCGAAGATACCGGCACTTCATTGTGAAGGTGTCTCATCTTCACTTCATCCTAATTACTTCACATCGTTCATATTGTATGAATGGGATCTCAGCAAAGAGTAGCAAATATTAGAATATAGATTTATCCGACGCCAGAGTGAAGCATTTTTCCAATGGATTATCATGTGTATGGTCATAACACCGCGTGCATACACTTACGACTGTTTCAATATTTATATTACAGAAAAATATTTTTGTTGCACGCAATAGTGTTTCCACCGAATATGATATTTTTCCAGGTAAATTGAAAAATTATTACGAAAAAAAACTGGCTGAAACCCTCTTGATTAGAATAACGGGAATCATGGTTAAAATTACAGGAATCCTATCTCGCATTGTCAGGCGAAGTATATTATTATGAGGCCGAATTTGGGTCGCGGATGTCGGGTGAATGCTTCCAGACAAAGGTTGAGGGACCATCCAGTTATTACGTATAGCAAGTGTCCCACAGTCAGTTATTCATAAATTTACGGATAACTGACTGCGGATTTCACACTCTGAAGTTTGATTTTTTCATGTAAATGACTGTTGTTTGACTGAAGTTTGAATTTACATGAAAAAATCAAACTTCAGAGAGTGCGGTAAATCTAACCAGATTATTTTCTACTACACGATGTAGTAATTTTAACGATAGATCTAGTTGTTTGATATTCCAATTTAACTGTGAAGTAAAATACAACCAGGATCCGATTTATAGCAACTAGAATTTTTCCCGTGCAGTTTATGGCACAAGGAAAGTAATCCCGCTCTGCGGCGGAATAGGCCGTGGCCAATGATACCATCAGAAATATGGCTTAAAATACTTGGTGCATTAGTAACTGAGAGTACCTACGCTGCTCTTTAAAAACACAATGGTCCATTTAGCGCGGTTTTAGCCGATCCCGGGAATCATTTTTCCTGAGAGCCGTCCTCACAACATCAGATGAATTGGCGAGGAGTGAATTCGATGGAGCAGAGCGCTTTAATTGGTCAGCTCGCGATGATCCAACATTTCCTAGTCGCGGTCTCCATCGCCTTGGGGATGACGACCTCTCGAGTGGCACTCCACAACGGCCACTGTGTTCCCCCCTCCCTCAAGTGCCGTCCTTGCTCACAACTGGAGTAGCGCCGCGAGGAATCCGACCCCGACCCCCTCCTCCCCCCGCGGACAACACCACCGCCCTCTGCCGACACTCTACTCAACTAGTCTCAGTGGAGGGGAGGGGAATAGGGGCTGCAGTAACCCTCCTGCACCTCAACAACCCTAATGAATTCAGCGTGCTCAATCTTTATACCTTCTAGGATTTTCTATTTTAATATATTCAGGGCTTATTTGCAATGTTCCACACACCAAGACCTACACTTGGTGCCTTTTCCGGCAAGAGTGGAAGGAAGAATTCACCGTGAACGACACAGGCAGAATGTTAATTATTCATACAAATCTACACCTGAAATATCTCTAAGGTACCGTTTTCAGACGTTGTGAGTCGTGTAAAGGGAAAAAAATTCACTACCACAACATGCTGCGCTGGTTTAAAAAAAAATCCGAGTACTTAATGCGGTTCAGTTTAATTCCTAATATTTATCATTGATATGATGTTGCATTGCTGTCTGAAAAATGTAAATCAATATTTAATATTATCATTTCAATTAATTAAATAAATTCTAAAATTTAAGGTACATTAGAGGTACGTTTAATGAACCCTTAACGCCATAAAAATAATTTTCTCATGAATAAGTAATAAAATAACTTTTTTCACATGTAGTTTAATGGGAAATTTTCCATTAGATTAAATGCTACTGGAGATGAATTAGATAGACTGCTATAAAATAGTAAGTATTCAGAGCCACGAGATTCTGAGCATTTGCGGAGGAGAATAAGATGAACATATTGCTGGGCTTATAAGTACAACCATTCAGGACTGGCCCAAAAGCGCTGTGGCTAGCGAGTTGCCGAGTTCTATGTCGTATAAAACATGGTGAGATAGTGTCCGAGAATAAGTCATTCTTTAAATACGTTTCGCTATTAAACGTGGGTAACAAACTTTAATCACTAAAACACCAAAGCATAAACTGCGCGACTCCATTCAATACAATATTGGTATATAAATATGAGGAGTATACTTGTATGCGTGTATATGGATTTCATTTAAGGAATGACATGTGCATCTACATCTATTTTACTTGCCGATTCTGGCACCGATTCATAATTTCTTCTTCGACAGCCAGGACATTGAATTTGTTGAGGCGGTTGTCACTTACCTGAAAAGAGATAAAATATTTTATTCATATTGAAAAAATATCAAGATCTGCACATTTATTGATAAAATAATTAACATGTTAGATAATATAATGCTCTTTCATGAAGAATAAAATAAATTCGGCTGAAAATAGCTGTGCATTTATACAAAGCAAAATTCATGTCACATGTAAAGGGTCACAACTCAAACATGACCTTCACTCCATTCGTGAAAGGGAAGATCAAATCTTGTTCATGCGGACTCTTCTTGTAAGTCATCCATCAAAGAGACTGTTTTAAAAGCCAAAATACTCTTTCTACCTCATTTCGTCTGCAAGCTCAACTCAGACGATTTCAAACTCGGACCCGTGATACACCTCTGAAATACCTTTTATTAAACCTAATTCATTTTCAGAACCTTACGATTAGGTCCGGAAGAAGTGATAAAAAGGGAGATAATGAATAGGTATATTAATCCGTTAATTCCTCAAACAATGAAGGACTTCAGCAAGCAACGCAAGGTTGAACTGCTCTAATCACTTAAACGTGTATCGTATTATCTTTCTGTAATAACATATGGTATCCTAACACCCCCTGCCACGCGCCAACGACGGTGGCTTGCGAGGTAGTATTTTGACGTCCCTTCATAGGCCTTACCGTCTTGCACGGCATCTATCCCACGTACCACGCCTAACAAGATACCCTCAATACATCCTTTAGCCTTATCTTTTAAGGAATGAAGAATATATGACAACGTTCAAAGGGTCATTAGCTCAATCGTAATATATACCCTGCCAAGGTTCTTAACCTGTCTAATCTATCTTTTCTTTGCTATCTCACACGGCACTTTAACTAATTGATTAATTCACAAATAGCATATTAATCAGCTCAAATATATAACAAGCCTCGGATTATTTTGGTAGTGAAGGCTGTTCGGGTTCTCCGCAGGGTAATCTCCTTCATGGCTTCCGACGTTTCGGGGTACGAGTCGTACTCCATCTTCAGGGCTATTCAAACTAATAATATACTAGTCGTACTCCATCTTCATTCACCCCTGACGATAGAGAATGACTCGTACCCCGAAACGTGGGCAGCCATGAAGGAGTATACCCGGTGGAGAAACCCGAAAAGCCTTCATTACCAGCATAAGCCGAGAAAGCATCAGATCTCCTTTCTCGGATCGATCTCATCCAAACATTTCCTATGCTTGATTGCACTGCGTCTGAGATATCTCAGTTCCCGAGAAATAGTCCGATAATCTTATCGTCATAGTCTTCCTGTCTGAGAGAATTCCATCACCACAGTGGCGTCTATGCATCCACTGACTGATATCAATGGTCGCTTCCCCCCAAAAGTAGGTACACTAGATCCTGATTAAAGAATTACTTCAAAGAGTCGTGAATGCTACCGAGACTTAAAATAGGCTCAAAGGTCTGAATACCTGAAATCCCTACTTGTCTTTTAGGGAATATTGTTAAAAAATAACTCCCCAATATCTTAATTTCTTTCACTCATTCTTATAAGGTGTTTTACATACTAGAATGAAAAACTATACATCTCTTCCATTGCTTACAGGTGATTTAATTTTTGCAGCCCATATACTTAAATCCTGTAGATCATTTAATTCATTGTAACTAAATTATTTCCTTTAGCTTAGAATCTTACCAGGATAGCATAGACCCCAGGTATTGTATTTTTTAATAAATCAATAATTATGAATTCATCTAATGCTCTAATATGATGATCACGATGCAATTGTGATGAGAGCAATATCCAGATATATCAATATGAGTGACATTGTATTGAAAACTAATTAGTTGGCCTCATTTTCCATATTAACTGTTACTTCGTTGAGACTATTAGTTTATACTTGTATTTCCATTATTTTATAATATCGATACTCTTACATCGATAATGAAATAATGCGGACGAATTGAATGAAGATGAAGATAAACTGATTTAACTCGCCTGTTTAATAAACAAAAGAGACTCGTGAAAAGCGTTGCTTGGTGAGCTTATCAATCATAAGAGCAGGAGACAGCGTTGGAACAGCGATGACTAAGCGCAAAGCACTCGCCCACGCCTTCTTTCCGTGGCTCACACTCTTCGTGACCGAGCGCCAGTCATGGCAATTAGCGCCGCCATTTCACTTGATAAATGGTGAATTAAACATGACGACGGCATGATTTCACAGCTTCAATTGGAAAGACTCTGCCTGCGTTGCCTCACTTCATTTGGTGCGAATGACTTTTGGCGTCGCTGCGAAACCCCTTATGGGACCACGAGAGGAAGATTAAGCAGATCAGCAGAAGGAGATTTGAGGCGACGTAATCAGCCGCGAATATTTCAGCTGAAATAAGTCATCCGTCACTCATTCACCTCTTTGAGGGGGAACGCGAATGAAATCTGCATGGGAGATTAAAATATAAGAGGAACTTCACCCATTGACGGGATTCGGAGGCTGCCGTCAAGAGCCTGAGAAAGACAGGGTACTTACGAAGGCAGTTAAACCTGTTATAAAAACCCCAAGGGGTTCAAAAGCAATCGGTGTACGAGATGCAATGAATAACGGTCGGATGACAGAATTTATTGAGTGAATAAAGGACATAACGTTGAAATATTCGTGGCATACAGGTTTCTCATTTTTCAGGATTTCACTGAATCTCAAAAATATTACTTTTATCGCATTAAAATTAACAAAAGTGAATTAGTTATATTTCATAAACAAATAAATGTCATCAAGAGTTTATGGTATGTATCATGGAAGTTGGAAGATGTTAGCATAGTAGCAGTAGTTCACGCAAAAAGGGAAATACGACCAAGGAAGCAAGAGTGAGGCGTCATCTCAGTATAAAAGAACTTCGTAAATCACTCTAGGGCCAAAAGATAAAATCAGCGATGAAAACTCTTTAACGACTATCCAATTATTATCAATTTCCTTATCGAAAATTATGCTCTTGCTACGTAAAAATAATACTTTCTTCAACACAGATACGATTCTTAAAAATAGACATGCCATAGTTAAAAGACAGTTTCCGGGGTAATTTGGTGGAAATCTTTGATAAATATTTAACACAGTGAAAGCACTTGTCTATTTCCACTCTTCACATAACGGCAATCTTGAAAATGGCATATTATGCCGAAGCCTGGGTTGGTAGAACTATAGAAGAGTGGAAATATACAAGTGCTTTCACTGTGTTAAACTGTATTGTACTTATCTACCCCTAATGCTGATAGCTCTTCATATATCTGGAGTTTAAGTAGAATTTAAACGGTATAATTTTTCACTGCCAGGGTTTAAAAACACAATTTGGTCCATCATCAACAGGGCACACATATTCCCCTAAATATCTCCACCTAATAAATGTGCTAATCTACTAAAATGAATTCAATGTACTAATAACTAGATATAGCATTGCCCTTAACTAGTAAATATGCACATTGCTGTGCACAGCCCCTATTTTCAGCGCGTTTCAAGATCTTATGAGACTCAGTTCGTATAATGAAAAATCCCTGACGACGGCTGAGAGATAACATTTGAACCGCCGGCAGTTGACACGTTCTTCCGCGATGAATTTGGCCCTGACCACCAGTCGTATCTGAAGAGCACGTTAGCACGCAAACTGCGTTAATCGCGACATGAAAATTAGCTTCGTGTGATTCGCAGTGAGAGGATATTTCCGTTCGCCCCAAACAGTGGTGAAGGTGAGCAGCATGGAGCGATTTGCGCGTGCAATTAAGAGTGCGTGAGGAGAGAGTGGAGTTCCGCATTGGAATGGACGACTTCTTTTCATCCTGAAGTGAACGAGTGGCCCGTTGTGGAGGGCGGCGCCACAGTCGGAGGATGGGCGTCAAAGCCATGCTCTCTCTGGACATCCCACGGGCCGCAGAGCCATTGGTCTTTTATCCTCCAACGAGGGTGGTTCGTATCCCGACTCATTTCCATTTTCTGGACAACAAAACAAAAGCAAAACGAGGCTACTAAGCCACCCTGAACACTGGCGAAAAAGCGCGTCCAATAATTTTCCATTCCTCTGAGAAAAATTCCTCATACCAGGACCAGGATTGTACACTTTGATTAAAGTCAAATAAAAACCAAAAACTTTTCTGATTCATACGACGAATTTCATCAAAATCACAAAACATAGAGTGCCTAAAATTTTAGGTCAAAAATGGCATAACGTAACAGTTTGTGTAGACCTCTTTGCGATATGCCTACTATACTCTCCACATAGTCTATATTGCAGCGGCGAATGCACTCTCAATGTGAAAAAAGAAAAATTTCACCGCGAACTCGCAACTGAATTCTCACTCAAAGGGACTTTTTGAACATAATCCATTAATTTTCGATGGATGCCGGGATAAATTTCATGGCTAAATATCTACAAATTAAAAAAAATCAAATGCACAGCGGAGTTCTCAGATTTAAAAAACAGCTGATCGAGTCAGGATGTATACGTACCTACTAAACTGCGTATCAATTGTTGTTTTGAGCATTTCAGTGCCTGAAGTGAAATCCTTTGACCGCGAGAAACGCATTAATTAATATTTTTTGCGTAGCAAGTTTTGAATGCGACATACATATATTATTAGGGTTAGATCCAACTACCAAAAATGTCATTAGATACTCGCAAATTTAAACGATAAATAGATTTTAAACACGAAACATGTCATAAACGTATAAGAATTTAAATATCAAATTGATTGCATGCGAAAATAGTACGTACGGACGTCGAACAGATTCTTATATAACAGTATGCTATCTGCTCTTTAAGTTTTCCTGCACCAAATAGTGCAGATCGAACACAATTTCTTCGTAATTAATAGCATTAATAAATATTCTAATGCGAATAGAAAAGGTATTGTTCTACCTAGGAATTGAATGTAACGTATTTACATTGAAAAAAGTATGGATAATTAATAATTAGGGTCATATTTGTCACAGACAATCACCACACAAATTAATCCAAATGAAAAGCCTCAAATATGTCGCTATTATCGAACATACTTGACTGCACTATCGCAAACTCTCACTCTTTGCCATAGTGGGTTCTTTTACTTGATTATATCAATCTTGTGTATTTCCTTTTTTATTCTTTTCTTCGATGAATGCTGCCATTGATCCGTACGGATGATTTTTAATTCATCATATTATCTATAATCCAGCCTTAAGACACTAAATTCACAGATAAGGGCATGAAAATCACTCATGGAAATCCCACGAAAAGAGCCTTAACACGGCTATGTGTTCCACATAATGCGCTACCTTGATAGTCAGTTGTTTTCGGAGCGTCCGCATTGTCAATGTTGTTCAATGACTCAAGACCATATGCATTTTGAAATCCCCGTGTAGTAAGAAAGATGGAAGGCACAGTGTTGTAGCGAGAGGTCTTTGCCGACGTTCTCCAAACACAGAGAGGCCAGCCAGCTGTTTGCACAATGCTAGGACGACGTGGTCTCGACAGAAGAGCCAAGCTAGATGCGAGACCAACACGACGCAATATTTACAGCCGACTCACGACAGGAGTTCCATCTCTGACGTCAACGGAACGAAGTTTGACGCGACACAAACCAACCACATAAGAACGGAAACGCATTGAGTCCAACTACAATGAATGCTGAGGACTATTTTCAGATTGCAAGCCGTTTATTATTATTTTCACAGCCTTTATTATTTTCGTGGAAAACTGAACCTATGTATTCCAATATGAAGAAATTTTACTACAACCCGCGTGAATCATCGGATTTTAGAAATCATTTTTCTTTCGAATGAGCAAACATATTGATTAGGTATTCTCTCCAGTAATGAAGACCGTATATTTCTGAAATAACATTGACTGATCTTTAGCGATGATATTATCGATTTCATTAGCATTATTATTACAGTATTCTACCGATTAAGGTAGGTTTCCATGGAGTACTAAAGAAGTGATCTGGGTGCCTCACTTTCCTTCCAGCGCTACCTTCTTCAATTCACTGTAAGGCTTACTCCCTTTCAATCTATCTAAACATCCTATTCTTTTACTTCCCCTCCCTCGTTTCCCTAACATTCTACCCTCTAATACCATTTTCAAAACCCCTCCCCGATAAGCACTAACTCCATCCATACCTTCTGTCTCCTCCGTATCACATCTACAAACTGCCTCTCCTCACCCACCATCTCCAACACTTCGTCGTTCCTTTTCCTCTCCCTCCATTTCACCTTCTCCATTCTTCTCCATGCCCATATCTCGAATGCCTCAAATCTTCTCTCGCCTTCATTCCTCAATGTCCACGTTTCCGCACCGTAGAGCGCTAGACCCCAGATCAAACTCTTCACTAACCTTTTCTTTAAACTCTTACATAACGATCCTCTCAGAAGCTCCTTCCTGTTCATGAACGCCTCCTTTGCTAATGCAATTCTCTTCCTAATGTCCTTACTACAGTATCCGTTTTCCTCTAAGGTACTGCGTAAATAGTTGAACTGCTCAACCTGCTCAAGTTTTTCGCCACCCACTTTTATCTTAAGTCTCACATTCCTCGCTCGTGATGCTTTACACAACCGCATAACCTTAGTCTTCTTGTGATTAATCCTCATCCCATATTCCTCTTGACGCTCGTATAACGCAATACTTCATGCTAATATTTTAAACACCGTATCAAAAAGGAGGCATCAGCAGCGAGTAAAATCCATGATGGGATTATACTTTCAGGTAAATCTGCGATAGTATGAAATTTGGTGACTCCAAGCCTTCAAGTGGCGCATCTATCCACAGTTCGTGGTTCTTTCGTTGACTCCGGAGGACAGCCAAAGGACGAGCCATCTGCTCCCGGCAAATCCTTACTTCTACCCCACCCCTCCTTCCCCCCACCCTCATAGCAGCGTGCGAACTAGGATTAGGCGCCCTCCGCAGGCCGAAGCGCAAACTAACCCTCGCACCCTGCTGGAGCGCGGAGAGCAAACCGGAGATAAAATAAAAAAAAAGAAGAACGCAGATGCGGACGTCAATCTTCCGCGGGAAATCGCTCTCTTCGCTGTCGAAATCAACAAAAGAGGGAAATGTTGGGCGAGAACTAAAAGGTGGGAAGTGGGACGTGGAAACGAAAAAGTTTGGATTGGGATATTCGGTGGAGGTGGAATTCCGCTTCTTGGACCCGGCCATGACTAACGAATATTGATAGGGGGCGGGTGGGGGGGGGGGGTTTGGGAGGGATAAAGAATAAAAGGGAGTTGTTTCCTTTTCATTTTATGCGTTGCCTCTCCTTTTTTCCAACTGCCAACTCCTGAGTGCCGAAGATTGATCGCCATGAATGCGATAAAGATTTTTTTTAAAGAAGGAAAATGGTTTTTGACGATTCCTGCTGCGGAGATACATCTTATATGCCCCCTCGAAGGGATTTGGAAGGACGACGAAAGGTGGGACTGAAATTTTACTGCGAGGGAGTGGGGGAAGTTCTGAGGGGGGGGGGGGGTTCGGTTGGAGGACGAGGAAACCTTTCTCAATGAGCAACAATACCCGCCCCATTTGACACCCAAGTTCCCTTAAATGAAAATGAAACAATTGCAAATCCATGAAAATTTTACGCGGAGTTCAATTCGAAACAAATGTGACGCAAATAACTTTTTTAAACATTGCCTGTAAGTCAACATGAAAAAAAACTGGCGTTCACTTACTTTATTCATTTCTTTATTTTTAAAGTACGACTCTTTCTGGCAATTCCTGTTGACGGGACATATTTAAAATTTAAACTCACAAGATTTTATAAAATAATAATCAATTGATGCAGTTCAGGCTCTCTCTTGAGATAAACATTCACCAGCAGTTTAAAGAATGAAGGATAAAATTTACAACAACATATCTCTGTGGTGTACTCTTTTAACAAAATTAGTATAACGAAAAATTTCACATTTACGCAATAATCACTATATGCTTATCTTATTTGTATCTTTATAGTTTTGGAAGAAATTACTAACATTTACTTTCCCGCACCCCGTGTCAATTATACTTTGCCAATTATATTTTTTTCTTTCTATAGTATTTTTACATAGAGTTAAGTATAATTCTGGCCAACGGGAAATAATAAAAGTGGATATTGAAACTTACAGGTGGCGTGGATGGCTACATTACCTCCGAAATCATGTATCTGCACATTATGAATACTGGCCTATATCACAACACCCAAATAATATAAAGGCATTTTCCTGATATTGATTTTCATTTTCAGCATAAGTTGAAAGTTCTTGAAGTAAAAAATGCTTTACAGGAAATACCTTTATACAGAAAATATTTTAAAATTAGTTAATAGCTTGACCACAGATACGACCAATGCACGACTAAATCATCGAGGCGAATATGTCGAAAAGTAGCCACAAATGTGCTTTTAAGTAATTTTAATTATTCGCTTTGAATTCTGTTAATGGGTCATTGAATGTTGAAAAAAAACTACCCTCGTATTTATGTACACACCTGAGAAAATGTCACCGATATTATGGCACTTGGCCGAGGCCCAGGTCGATTTATATAATAAAAAGAGTGTATCCAAGCGAACTTATGTTACATTACGAATTTACCAGCTGCACTAAATAAGCAGGCATGCGCTAGAGAAGGTATTTAAGCAATTTTTAATCGGTTCTACTCCATTCACCAGGGTGAAGGCTTTCTTCCTGGAGAATTGAATTTTGAAAAATTCGACAATCGAAGTACAGGTGTTGGAAAATCCGCGCCCACGGCAACGGGGGCTGTTGGGGGGGAGGGCGGTGTTTGGAGGGGTGTTGGGAAAGGGGTGGCGTGGGATTTCTCGTAATTCGTTTCCGAAGTGCGCGGGGAGGGGATGAGGAGGGTGGGGGAGGGGTGGCAGATAGGGGTTGGGGGAGGACTTATTTATTAAAACTCTCCGAAATTTGATTTCAATGTTTGCGTTTTCGAGAGGAGAGGAATGCCTCCGACGGAAAAGATGAAATATTTGCTTTCTGTCCGACGTCAACAATGAAACGCAGAGATATATGGCCCGATCCGTATTAGCACAAGTTCCAGAGAGAACACGGATTATATCGCAGGATCACTTGATTAGAATATAGCGAATGCCCGTTAAAGCATCCATTACTCTCACACGCATATTAGGCATCGAAGGGGATAGTATCAGAAATCTACTTTGGCTCAATTACAATCACACGGCTACTCACCATTGAAAATCACCGTTTGTAATCATTTGAGTTAAAGTTACTTTTCATTTTGCTGCTGTATATGATTTTATCACTGTCAATATGTTCTGTAACAAGGTGTATTTACATGCAAACCAGATAACAACCCAATAATAATTTAATTGTTTTATTTGAGCACTTTAGGGTAAATAAGTATGCTCTAAAAAATGTACACCTGTGGATAAGGTTAATGTAGCTAGGGCTGTCTTAAAATCATTGCGCGGGTATTTCATATTTTTACTTGTGATTAGTAAAATGTATCGATAACTTGCACGAGGTTTTCCATGAGATAACATTTCCGCTTCGGATGCGGCGCAAAATCTGGGACACTGCATCTTAAGGGTTCCCCAAAAAAAACTAAGAAACGGGTAGCTCTTACTCATCTGTAGAGGAACTACACCAAATCATTCCATACGCAATTAATCCTGTGAATTGACACAGAGATAAGCGGGGGTTATCAATAAATGCCGTTCACAAGTTTTTTCTAGAATTGAGGCTCAAAAGTTTCACGTAAAATACTTTGGAAAAGAGATTTTTAATGGCGCAGTAAACAATGGCTTGGCAAAAAATACGAAAAGGGATTTTTAAAAATATTTACGAAAAAAATACGCCATACCATAATATTCATAATTTGAATATTTGACCCCAAAATCCTGAATTTTTGGGGATAATTACGAGAAGTTGTATATTTCGACATTTGAATGGAAATTTGTTCATCGCATATTCTAGAATTTGCTGCACACTAACTGTGACCCTAGCCGCAGAAAGATTGTATCATGCAAGGGCTCCGAGTAACTCAAGCGCAGAACACGCAAATCCAAACTCCTGAGCAGGGCTAGGGACTCCGCCTCAGACCGTTCATGCAGTGATACACTCGTCTGCCGCAAATCCACGCGATGGCAGCGCCGCGAGTGTCTTCCCGGGGGAATTGAGAAGCAAGGTAGCAGTGCTCATTTGCTAGGCGGATGAAAGCCGCGGGCGGAGTCGGAGACGGAACAGAAACTTGGTCCCTGGCTTCGATAGGCCTCGCTTGCGCGCAGCCGCGGGTGTTCCTGAGTTATCCTCCGTCTCCGATAACCCATTATTTCGGTGAGCGGCGCTCGAGCAAACTGATTTCAAATGCGGTGGAGGACTAGGCACTTCGGCAGTCAGAGCTGTAAGAGAATATCCGAGAATCGCACAAACGCAATGGCAGAGCTAAGACCAAGTTGACGGCGAGTCTCGGTAAACTTAGATCACAAGCCAAATGCGGAGCAATACGTATGCAGCGAATGAGGAACGATAAATGGAATTACGTAGAGTACGAATTTAGACGATTAGCATGATGTGAGAACATGTGCGGATGGGTTTGCTGCTTCGAAACACGAGTAAAACCACCTACATGGAACTTGTAAATGGCATACAGAAAGAAAATTCTTCGTGAAACATTGGTTAGCGTGCTCGCTTCTCTGCAAAAAAAATCATAGGTTATAATCCATATAGATTTATTAATGAATATAATAAAAATTCAAGAAGGCATTTGCGTAGAACTTTGGGATGCGACAAGCTGCCTCTATGTACTCGACTCCACTGCTGAGAGGCTGGAGTATAACTCCCTGATGGCACCGATGGAGAAGATCCTGCGTCAATTGCCTTTGCTTATTCTGGATAGATTGAAGCCCACGGAATTGGTCGAAGTACTGCGATGTGTAAGGTAATCCACCATATTAACTGCCTTTGCATTCAACATGACGTGATGGCATCATTCCCTGGGAAATATTTCGGGGGTAAAATACTCCCCCAATCGGATCTCCGGGTGGGGAGTACTCGACAGGGTACACATAGAGTCAATCAAAGTAGTCCGGGGTAGGATTGGGACATGAAGAAATAGAAAAAAGTAAATGGGAGAAACGGAGAGCTTCAACATTCCAAAAATAGGATTACAATACTGTGTATATATGAAACTTGAAGCGTCATTTTAACCTTCCCTCGCACTTAATGCAAAGGCAAAAGGTCACCGTGGAACACCGTACGTCAAAGTAGAACATGGTTGGTTGATCGCATCAAGCGACTTTGATTGCTTGAGCATTTATAATAGATATCTTACAGAGACAAAGAGAACATAATATTTGAACCTCTCTACATTTCCAGGTTCAACAAAAATGACAAATTAAGAGAGATACTTCGCCGAACGGATAGGTTTCAATTTTTCCCCATATTAAATAAATTCTAGGCCAAACTTTGTGTATGTGCATTTCCTTTTTATTATTTAACGGCTAGCGTCCTCCTATCCCCGCCTACAATTTAGGTGTCTTGTGGGGTAGTATCACAGAGCAGAGGTGGTACTCTGTGGCAGTATGTACATTTCGCAGAAATATAGACAGGCGGTACGGCGTTTTTTGGGTTTCGGTAGTAAGCTTATGAGAGGAATAACAGTTAATCCGTAGGCGATACGCGGTTCTCGAGGGCTGGAGTTTGCTCTTTGGAGAAGAAGACGGAAAAATAAACTGAAAAGGGAGGAAACGCAGCGAGGGGTGGTAGAGTGGGGTTGGGAGGGAGTTGGGAGGGGGAAGAGAGGGAGAAGGGGCGGAGAGCGGAGGAAAAAAATTATATGATAACCCGTATGATATGTAGCCAGGCATCCTAAATCCCGCCGTCGCCATATCTCACTTGAAAAAAGCATGCGGAAATCGCACGAAATCCAGCGAGGGAACCCACGTTGTGGTGCACGGTGGTTCTGAAGTGCGCCACGATAACCTATCGAAACCAAAGTAGAGTATTTATAGGCTTTGAGGCCGCTGATACTGTATCTGACCTCGGAACTAACAACCGGAAAGTTCACTAAGAAAGAAAAGAAGAAGACTTAGAATACTTTTCAATAAACTCTTACCACGCAAATTGAATTCCAAGCTCGATGAATTTCAAGCATTATATTTATGATTTTTTTCTGAAATGAAGATATTAGCTACATAGAACCAACTTCTTGATCCAAGTTACTGGCAATGAAAGTTACAGCACAACTGAGAGCAGGGTTGGAGGTACCATCATTTTTAGCCTATATTTTGCATCTGCAAAAATTCTACATGATATTGACCATCTACTTTAATAACTCTCAAACTTTGAATAATTCCATACAATTAAAAAAATGACGCACGATATACCGTTGCGGGCGAAGTTCATGAGGACGTTTACGCTCAGCCTCAATTTAACACTGGGTTAAGTATACAGTAAGAATAAAATGAATCAGAGAGAGGAGAAAAAGAGGGAGTACAGAGTGGGAAGAAGAAGAAGAACGCGATTGCGCACATCCAAGGATATTAAAATCACGATACAATGGAGGGTGCTCCGGTCGGCCTCTCTCATGCGTTGTCGCCCGATGCGTATTAAAATGGATTTTCAAAAGTTGCCACCCGAGTCGCTGAGAGGCAAAGTGATCCGATTTTCACGGAGGAATAAGTTATAATTAATTGGATACTTTCTGCATCGAATTCGGGAAAACTCATGTTATATTTGATAACTTAACTTCGCACACGATTTTTCACTCAAAATCTTCCCTGCAGATGGAGGAGGCATGATGATTTCCGCTGTTGAATGAAACCGGTCACATATTAAAGGAAAACTATAAATGAAAAACGTGCACAAATTTTAATTCTCATATAAAGATATCATTAGGGGTCTTCGCAGAAATTCCTGATAATTTGATCTATCGAACTCATAACTTTTAAAATCAATTTCTCGCGAGTGCGAATACTAATATAAAGTGTAAGTAAATATTGAGAGGAGGGGATCGGGTTGGTGTGGTGGCTAGAGTGTTGGCTTCCCATCCAGTGGGCTCGGGTTCAAATCCCGGCAGTGGCAGAGAATATTCAGAGACTGCCCGACCCCTGCTTGAATGTCGTGTGGAGGACATTTCAAGCGCTACACTCCGTCCGTCGGATAGGACGTAGAGCGTGGTCACCTTGGCTCATTTCGTCAAGAGCAGGCTAATGCCGACGCCAGGTTTCTCTCCACCCTTTCCTTCCACACCCTTCTCTCATGGCGCAAATGACCTCAGCTGTCGGTCACCTCCTCCAAATACCATACCATACCAATATTAAGCGTAATTAAATTGCTCTGCACTTACCGCATACTTTGCGTTCCGATTAATAATCTGCTCTAGGTAATAGAGGCTGCAGCAGGACGGGCCTTCCCTTGCATGCGGTCCCGTTGACAGTGCGATGGAGGACTCGGTCTATATAACTGCCGTCAATTACATCGCTCTTATACTCTTAAAATAAATAAATATTTGCAACTCACCTGTCTGACAGAGAAAGGCCTATACACTTACTATATATTTACGATTTTAAATTCTCATTTCAATTTCCGGTTTCATATTTAAACTTTGCCCTAGGCCAAAACGAAATCACCACCCTTTTCAAAGAAAAAAAAAGATCGCTGAAAGGAAGTAGATGTGCTCTCATGCACACGGATGCGTCCGAGAATGGAGTACTAATTGAACGAGAGAATGGAGATATGAATAGGCTTCCTTCTTCCTTGAGGAACTTAAGGACCTTCTAACCTTACTTCGCAGTCATGAGTGCTTGACAATGAATGGTTCGAGTTTCCCTTCCAATTTGGTTCGATTTTGTTCCATTCTCATGATTCTGGGGAATTATCATGATAAACTATCAAGTGGTACTATTTGTTAAGGAAAATTGATTTTAAGGATAATGAATTCATCTATTCACCCATGCACTAAAGATATAACTTTCTCAACCATTATTGAAAGTATTTTAAAGAAAGAAAAAATACACCTCAGCTTGACTTGGTAACAATGCCAAATCAATCCAAGCAATGAGGAGGTTTGCAAATCATTGTGTGGTCGGATAAGATGCATTTTACGGGTTATTTACGTGACCACGAGCATTACAATAAAGGATTCTTGAGCTGAATTGAAGAATTTCGAGATTAATCCACGGCAATGTGCGATGGTTGCCAACATAAGTTGCGTCTTGCTTCCCTATCGAACAAGAGCGGTTCGAATGATAAAATACATTATAAATAGGACTATTAACCGAATTATGTAATCCTGAAGATGCTGTCAACCAGATGCATAGATTTTCAATCCAATAATTCGCGAGTGCAAACACTCCACCGAAAAATACGAATATTCAGTGGCGCTGACTCCATGGGGCCTGCGGGGGCCCGAGCCCCCTCAAAAATTCGTTATAGGTGTGAGGAAAAAATGTGTCAGGCTTGTCGATTTTCCCCGCAGTGTCCAATCGAGATTCGAGTAATCAGGGATCTAAATTTGATAACATGACTCTTCTAAAATTCTTAAAAAACTTAAAACTCACTACTTATAAACTTTCACGGGGCAAGATCCCCGGTTTGGGCCCCCCCAATATTTTTTGTAAGCCGGCATCCCTGGGAATAAATGATGCATCTTCATTAATCGCCGCGCTGGAAATGCTTCTATCATGCTGAATATCATTCGCCTGATTTGTCGGCATCTGCAAAGTTTCTGCGGGGCGAAGTGGTTGGCATTTCTATGGTTCTTTTGCAGACAACCCTTGCGCCCCTATAAACGGCGCGCAGTGGAATTAACACCAGCGATGGCAATTGAAACTGAACGAAAGTGAAAACTAGTAAAATTTTGATAGAGTCGTTCCCGGAAAGAGCGAAATGTAGAAACTAAACGAAATGGATTCAAACCCAGGGAGCTAAACCTATGTCGAAACGAAATCGGAGTCAAAACTACTTTGGGTCGAAACTATAATAAACCTCTGGGACGAAACGAAACACAGATAATGTTTCGCACCCGAAGGACCACGTGATTCACCTTTGAACAGTTTAGTTTCGACCTACACACCGAGTACAAAGTATGGCTGATGGAAGTAAAGGTTTGGCCTAACGCCATCAGATGCATGGGGTACTCATATTTTTACCACCGACTGGAGAATGATGAACACAAACTGGCCATTCGATTTTCTAAGCTCAATTTATTAACCTCTCTACACGTATGTCAAACGTAATGGCTCGAAACTATTCCTTCTTATACCCCTCCACTCAACTTCTGAGATCGAAACATAAAAATGAAAAACGGAGTTTCGATTAATTAACTTAGCTTCGTTCCTGAGAGTAAAATTTCGTCCTTGGTCGAGACTAGACTCCTTGGTGATTTTCATTTCGTGCGGCAGCGAGACTAAACCCGAGTCTCGTGTGTTTTCGTTTCCCTCGAAACGAAACATTTTCTTTTCGTTTCACTCGCCGTCCGTGAGAAACCACAAAAATAGATGAAAGGCGGGGCTCGCAAAGGAATAAAAAATGAATGTGCCAGTTTCCTCCCGAAGATATCTTGGCTGTAAATATAGGCGTATTGAATCCAAATGGAAGATAAATAAATGATTATCATCAAATAAAAGATATTTACTGAGCGAAAAATGTGCACAACTGGAAAGAAAAAATGAAATGAGAGATGTGAGAAACAAAATATTTCCCGATTTGGCCACAAAATGTACTGGGGCAGCACCTATGCAGGCATAATAATGCTATATGTGTTGTTTTATGAGGCAATGTCTGAAAGGGGAAGGTTAATTTTTCGTTTTGAGTGAGCCACCCCATTCAAAAGTGAATCTCTCGTATGAGCCGCTTTATAGTGAATGCTACACAAATTGCTAAACTGCCAACACATCACCATTCTCGTCAAATTTTTATTAACCTACTTGGTGCATTTTCACCTATAACTTTCATTTTCCGCGCCGATGTCACTCTTTCTGTACCATTGTTAAGGGAAGAACAAATTGCTCATTATGAGAGAGATCTTAAGTACTGGACCGAAATGTGAGGAGGGGATGTAACAGTGAAATCTCAGGTAAAATGATAAGAGCATGACAAAGTGAAACAAAACAAAAAAATAAAAACTGATAAAATATCAGAAAAGTACTTAAAGGTGATGATAAATTATGTGGTTGAGTTGAGTGGGGTGAAGACACAAATGAAGGTACCAACAGCATAGGCCAACAAAAACATGCATGAATAATAATCCGAAACGAATATATATTGTCATAAAAAAACTGTGTCTCTATCGGGAAATAAAAGAAGTAAATTACATTTTTTTGTGATCCTGACTGGGTCTCAAAATAAATTGCTTCGTATTAAACGAAAAACGTTGGGCTAATCTTCTAAGTACTACTAAATTTATACTTAAGATCATAACATAATTAAACTACAAAACATAGTGAACAACGTAAATTAAATTGTCATAGACATTTTATTTTATTATTTTCCGCTAAACGATGACATTTAACCTTCAAATTCACCGTTTTATCCTTCACTTGTTTCGGTGCACTAAAAAATATTTCCCTCTCTCCCGCGCTATGCATTGTTAGTCCCTTGAAAACGGAACATAAGTGCTAAAACCGGTCGAGAAAATAAAAGTTATCAAATAACATAAATGGTAGGAAATATTATTACTATTGTACTAAATTATAAGTATACCACGAGATGCATTCATTGTTTTAAGATAAATAAAAATTCTCAATTACTATAAAATATTCTTCATTCTTAATTTAAGAATATTTCCTGGAGGATGCAAGGTATCCAGAGGGATCCTCTCGGTTTAAAAACATATCTTTCTCAGTGTATTTTGGATAATATGAGGAAAAGCACGGACACGAGGGCTGGATGGGTTTAGAAATGCTTAGACATGGAAAACGCTTTGGGGTAGATCTCGGATGCAAAGTGGTGGCGAAGAAATGGCATGTATTTTACCCATCGCACTTAGATTGAGAAATATGGGCGGTGGTTGAGGCTGGAGGAGGGGGAAGGGGTCGGTGGAGAGGCAGGAATGAAGAATGATGAAGATGAAAAGATGCCCCCAGAGAGAGTATCCACGGATACGGGCGGGGGGGGGGGTGTTTACTTTTCGGAGTAAATGGAGTGGGGGGTGAGGAAGATGGATGAGTGGGAGGGCGCCAGCTCGAGAGAAGGAAGGGTCGAAAGCGCTCGATAGTGCGATGTATCGACGACAAATCGATTTATATCACCACAACGGGATCATTGGAGGGTAAAGGCGGGAACATGGATAGATACATCAATCGTGAATACTATCACCAGAGCTATTGGAATAAACAAGTATTAATTTTCTTATCGTAAGTTACCTAATGGTGGTTTTTCATTAGTTCAGTTTCTGTCGACATCTTGCGTTCAAATTGTGGGAGTATGGAGCAGTGACCAAGAGCGATATCTGCTTCTCTCCAAATAAATTAACTCTCTCAGACTCTTTGTATGCATTGGCTGCACTAAATGCAACGATAAAATAATGCTTAAACATAAAAAAATCCTTTCAGATATGACGTTACTTTTCAACAATCGAAAATAATTCACGGACTACCCCGTTAACTACAGAGCATGAAATACCGATAGCCTCCATTAAATCAGGTGATACACATAATAAGCAGCACTGACTCATTATTCAGCATTCATTCAAAGGCAACTCATCGAATGAAACCATCTATTACTTCCTATTGGGTCAGAGTTGGCTCCATTCCGACGATTCGACATCGGACTCGTAGACCTTTACTAATTAATCCCTTTGCAAATTTTGTTCGAACTGGATAAAGCTCAGCTTGCCACCTGATAGGTTGATTTTTCCCGCTCTTTTTTCATGCCCAGGATGATTTGCACCCACGGCCAAATCAGTCGAAACGCCGCGCCGTAATGGAGTAATCTTTAACCCGATAGCAAACCCGTAAGAGTTTCGCCGAACTAAGTGACAGAACAAAACTTAAAGCCGGTTTTGTAATATGTGAATAGCCTCAAATGGAGCATGATACAGCCGTAGCCATTATTAAGAATATTTAAAGTTGATTTACAGAAGTTCAGAATAACTTTTGATTAAACTCACGACGTCGAATCGAAGAATTCATCGACTTTAAATATTCATGCTCGTCAAAATATAAACCAAACATTATAAAACCGAGTCCAGACCATTTGTCAATATTAAACTGTAGTTTCATTTTAGAAAATGGTCGTCTCTGGATTTGAAACTAGGAGACTTGCATCCGCGGCACACAAACCCAGTGGGCAGCTCACTGTGGTTCGCTTCTCATTTGCAACGCGCGCTGTGATGTGCATGCGTCCCTCTATCGCCACTCGACGAAATCATCGATCACTCTGCCAACTTCAACAGCACCCTCTCCCCCGCAAAGCGCTTCTTCGGATGGAGGTCTCGCTTCCTCCGCACCCAGCATATTGAACTCACACTAAATGCTCTTATGCTCCTCGAGGACCTAATCTATGAGCTAAGTACCCGCGACGTCTTCTGATGAAATCGTTCGAATCGGCAATCAATCAGTGAAAATCCGTACTGAATGAAGATAAGCAACCTTAGCAATATTTTGCAGATTATAATTCGGTACAACGCGCTTCTACGCTGACTCACTCTCGATTATAAATATTTTACCTGGCAATCAAAATATATACCTATATGTGCAATGATGATGGAAAAGTGTTATTTAGAAGGGTAGTGGGGTGGGTGGTGGAGTGGCTGGCTTGTGTGACTAAGTTAGGGGAGGGAAGGGCTGGGGAGGGGGGCTAGTTGGTTGGGGGGTGGGGGATAGTGCTGCGGTGAGTGCTTTTGAAAGACAATGTCGCCGAGTACTTGGTCCTCACCGTAAAACTTTGGACTCGAAAATGACGCCTTGGCGTCGAAACACTTTACACCTAATAAAACTCTGTGAAATTTTATAAGGGTTGTATACCTTCTTCCAATGTCCGCTGAGCTTATTTGGATTAAACAGTTGAAAACAACAATGTCTGCTGATAACAGGGAGCGGTGGTTTCATGTGTTTATGAAATCTCATTCTTGCAAATATTTATTAATATCTGGTTCTTTTACTCCTGTCTTCAATTGGTGAATTCTCATGCTTTATTTTGTAGAACCTCGTCATGGTAATGAGGATAAAACAGTCCTTTTGAGATTCACAGATATTTTCTGTTACACCGACTTAGGCTTCAAATCCATGAGTGATTATAAGACTGCAATTGTTGTCAATTAGCCGCCTTAAAGACAACATCAGGATGAGGAGAGCGCAGAGGATAATAGGGCGGCCTTAAATCAATTTCTGTACCCAACTCTGTTTAGAGAAAAAGTCACTTAAGATTACCCCTTGGCTCCCAACCCCCTCAGTTGACATCGTTCAATAAAAATGTGGAAGCGCACAAAGATATTCATTGCCGTGGGTACTGTAACCAAATCCGCAAAGTATCACCAGAGTAAATCAACCCATCGAAAAGATTGAAGGAAAGTTATCATTCTTTTTCCGATTAAATTTAAAATCATTGGGCTGGAATTTGAGAAAATTATGATACAAGTCACGCTAGAAACAACTTCGTAAATTCCCAGAGTAATTTTACCGAAGCAAGATTTAGAGATCGAGGAAATTTGTATTATGAGGTTAGTTTTTGGAGGCAAACAAAATATAATTGATCGGTTCTATTGCGTGTTTACTTAAGGCTACAATTCTATTTCCGCCTGAAAAAATACATTAAATGTGACGAAATTAATACTTAATAAGCAAGAGAGACAAGATAGCAAAAAGTTGAGAGAAACGTGTCACGAAAAGTGAAAGGAATAAGAAAAACTTTTGCGAGACCTCGTGGAGCTACAACGAAAATGGAAGTAAAGTTAATGAGCTGAAATGCATGGCATGCGGCGCAGAAGAATGATTCTCGCTACCCCGACACGAAGTGACTCAGAATACATATATAAATGCTCAACACAGAAAAACAATAAATGAAGCCCATCCGAAGAGTCACACCCCTTAGCAAAGTCAATTATTACAAATGTTAACGCACACACCTATAGATATTCGCCACGAACATCACGTGCTAAATAAGGCTTGGCATATCTTACCCGCGCGCAAACCCGATAAAAGTTGAAATTAGGCTTGGCCTGCTAGCATAGATATGCTAGGTACTGACTGGACATCGCAATAATAATCACGTTTATCAATTAATGAAAATATTTCAATGAAATATTTATCCGAACACTTTCTACTCCACTTTGGCCTGATTAAGTTTTTAAGCATGGCAATAGCAATGTGTTGATGGTTCAAATAAGTAATATCCTCATCAATCGATCGAGGCTATTATATGAGCTGGGTCTAGAATAAGGAATACGGGCTAATCAATCTTTCATTTGCTAGACTACCAATGCTTGCGATTCGGTAATAAAACTCGGTGAATTTTCCGATTCCACAAATTAAACGCACAGAATGTACACTGTGATGTGGGATAAACGAGCTAATAAGTTCTCTGGCGGGGCTTTGTAGCCAGATAAACGGAGATGAAAGGATGCATTACATGCCTCTGCGTTCTCTCGTGATCGTGAACATGGATTTCAGTAAAACAACGTGATTGCCAACAGGTAGTGATGTTTTGCTTGTGTCTCCGATGCGTAAAGTTGATTTCATGCGGAACTCGACCTCACCAACGAAAAGGCATAAATTCATTTCACTACGCGCAACACACGGCATGATTCAGAGGTCAATAAAGGCATTAGCAGATGACAGACGAATGAGCACAATGGATCGCTATAGCCAACTAATCCCGGGATTTAATAACTTTTGACGGAAACACGTTTAAATGCGAGCAATTTCGTGCCCAGAATCTTTTGCTGTCACATCTGTGCGCGAAAGTATAAATAGGAAGATTAATTATTAGATGACGTCGTTACTTCCGAAAAAGTTATCTGCTACCACGTCACTCAAGGGCCGTTCGTAAATACACCCGTAAACATCAATGGAATGGATGATGGAGGCCGATGCTTCTAGGAATTCTGAATAAAGAAAAAAATACTCCTCACTAATTTCCAATTATAAAATTCATTGCCGCTTCAGAACGCTTCACTGCACCCCGTAAACATCAGCAGCGGGATGAAAAATAATGTTTTAACTAAACAAGCATAAATTGAAGGAAATCTTTCATATTTTTATAAGCTTTTCTTTAATTGATCAACCATTAATTGTACTTCTCCCGAAAAAAGGCGTTTCGTAGACTTATTTACAGCTTAACATAGTTTAATTTTCATTCAATGAAAATAACCTTGTCCTTCAAGCCTTTCAATTGGACATTTTTCACAGACTTTGCTAGTTATGTTCAAATATCAAGCATAGTTTCCCCTAACCAAGAATTGGATTCATCCCCGAGCTGCATTGGACATGCATCGAAGCATGTATTGAACAACTTAGATCCATAGTGTATGCTTCGATTATTATGAATTAATTACTTGGCTGCAGAGTGTGGTATGTATCTTCCACGCATTGTTTTAGCCCATCGCATCTACAAGTAGGTACTCCACTTCCCACTCCCGCCTCTCCACTCTTCTTTCAAACGATCGCTCTTTTTTTCCTTCCCCCCTCAATCTTGCCGCAAGCCAGTTGATTTCCATTTAAAAACTGCCGCTCTCTTTTTTATCTCCGATTTCAAAACTCATTTCCTCCGCTACAGACTCCCAACACGCTATAAATATATATAAATGAATATCTGCGTACACTCAAAAAACTCCTAACGAAAGCGCGGCGACCACTGCGCTCTCAGCAGGAGTGATTTCAATTCCCTTGTTCGATGCAAAAGCGCCCTCGCTCTGATGGCCGTCTCATCTTCCGCCAAGGCGACGCGAGGGAAAGTGAAAGAGAGAGGAAACGAAACCCCCGCCCCCTTCATTCATTCATTCATTCACTCCCGTCCAAAACCCTTCAAATTTCGGAAACACACTGGAGGGGAATAAGAGGAATATTCTTAAAAAAATAGCCCTAGGTTGTCTTTTTCTGCGGGTAAAAAATCAGAATGAGGATGTTAAATCCTAGATTAGCTACTTTTTTATTTCATACCCTCCTGTAGAAAAGTGGGGCAACATTCTTTGATGGATAAAGTGGAATATATCATTTTTTAACAATAACTTACGCCTAACGAATTGCGGAACTCTTATTACGGCAACCTATTAATGTAAACTCATAATGAAAACTTTGAAGTGTGGATTTAAAGCAAGTTATTTTCGTTATGACAGCAGCAAACATCTATAAAGTTAAGTCTGAACATACACACATTAGGTAAACATTTTAAATTGGGAAATTTTGTACAAAATAAGAAAAAATAATTGAAAGATCTTCCCGCTCCTGTCAGATAAACCCGCTTGACGCTTCAACCAAATGGAATTCTGTTTTCGTTCTGCTCCACACGGATGTGCTCCTAAATCTTTGCTCAGGGCAAGCGTGCGAGTCTAGAATATAATGCTGAGGGGACCCAAAAAGTGAACGAAAATAATGAGTTCTATTTTACTTTCCACAAAACAACTTATTGAGGTCAACAGTGTGACGTTTCACTCACACAAATCCGTATAGTTACCCTGCAACCACCAATCGAAAAATATTCATATCGGCGACGGTCTTTTCAGAAACATGGGCCGATGAAAATAGATACAGAAATAAAAGGCTTAGAAAATCTGGTGCTAGGGAAGGATGCCTATAAATGAAGTGGGTGATAAACGAGGAGTCGTACCAAAGATTTGGAGAAGAATGGAAAGTGTGAACACTTATACCAGAGAAGAAGGTAGTGCAGGATAGGATCCGTCACACGACACATTCACCTACTAAGCGAAGGCTAAGTATTGCAATAAAAAATTGTTCAGTTTTTCATACACTTCATAGTCTAAGAAATTTTAAATGTTTATTTACCCTGAGGTTATCAGAATTTTTATTGTTTGGATCAGCGAAAATAATGATGGAGGCTCGAGGAGCAAAGAAAAAGATGGACCAATGAAGAATTCGGAGAAACTTGAACGTTAAACCGATGCCTGCAATTCAACTTCCTCCATGTGATCTCATTGTGAACTATACTGTGGAAACTTACTTTAGCTTGGATTAGGATTGTTTTCAATATTTCCCTCGGCCACTGCCCGCCGACTAACAGATTTGACTTCTTCGCCGGAGTATCATTCCCTTAATTTCCAATTGTCGCGTCGCGCATTTCTTGTAGATGTAAAGTTTCCCGAAATCCAACGATGAGCGAATGAATGAGAATGGAGTGAAGTCCCAAAGAGAGCGAGAATAAAAGAATAAAGCGGTTCCTCAAATAAAGCACCGTCCACGGTAAGACCTCGCCTCCTCATTGTCCGTCGCCCCTCGAAATAAGGTTGATCTAAGGCTCGACTCCTCCAGTCCATAATTCATTCCCTCTTCATTTTACCCTCGAGGGCAACTCCCGCCCCTTCCCCCCACCCTCCCTCTCCCCCCAACCCCTCGCAAAACTCTCCGGGCGATTCTTCGCCTGAGGAGAGGGGAGAGCCTCCTCTCGCGGCTCGAGCTGCTAACACTTCACTCACACGAGCATGCCATCACGAAAGCGTGTGGACTCCTCTATTATTCTTAAACAGCCGTTTAAAGATGAAAGTAATTGCTCCAGCATTTATTGAAGCCTTGTATTCTTCGGGAGAAAAACGGATTTCTAGTCCGTTCGGCAAAATATCTCTCTTAATTTTTCGCTTCTGTCGGGCCTGGAAATATAGTGGGACTCTAATATTACGTTCCCCGTGTCGCCCTCAAAGATATCCATTCTCAGTTGTTCAAACAATCTAAGCCTAGCGCGCAGCCTCCGAGACTCTAGCGGATTCCAGTTTAATTTGCTTGACATCTAGATAACGCTTTCTGCACGCCGGTAGAAGTTTCTGACGAATTGCTCTGCTTACCGATGCATATTATCAAACTCACGGGTTGTCTCCCTGCACCGGATCCCTTAAGCTCACTGCATATTCAAGAAGTGGTCGGACAAGTGCGAAAAAGCATCTCTCCTTTACTTTTTCGTCTGAAAATTTCCCTCACCAGCCTTGACGATCCTAACTTTTTCAGGGGTCTGCCTCAAGTATTTCTTAAGCGTGTCCCGTGTTCAGGGTGTTACGGGAAAAGGAGATCAGTTAGGCAGAGAGTAGATGATAAAGGCATCGTGAAAAGGGCTCCAGTGGGATATGAGGGCAATGTGAGGGTACGGAGTCGAAGCGGAGCATAAGAGGGAAAGAGGGCCCCGATGGTGGTTCGATTAACAAAGTATTGGCCACTGATACAAAGAAAACGACGCACGCAAGATGAGGGAATTGCGGAGAATTATGTGCCATGTTGGGTATGGATGTAGCAGGTGTTTGTTTATATTGTGAGGATGAAGTAGCGTAAGTTCCCAAGAAGGCGACAATCAAACGTCAAGGAGACGAGTTATTAGCCTGGAAAATGGGACACAACAACGGTCCCATTTGACTCACCCCGAGAGGAAGGAGCGGAAAGGGGCTCCCTAATGAGAACATAATATTGGGTGTTGGTGCAATGGATACTAAATGAGATGGGGCACGAGCATCGGGAAAATTTACTTTGGTAGCCGTGGAGAGGATACCTCCGAGGGTAAAATGAAGGGCAGTTTTTCGAGATCAAATTTGCCCTGCGCGGAAAGTTATTTATTTATAACAGGGTCTCATATCCAAACGTCTTCCAAAATTTGAATAATATTAACCTCTGCTGCCCGAGCCCTAAAGTTTTAAATTCTGCGATAATTCAGGCTGAATTAGGAGGAGAATACATGGTACTCGTATACAGAAGAAATCATTGCAACTGAGCTCATAATGGCAACAGCCAATGATGAATATAACTTTCAGAATTGTATTTACCAGATTTAAAATTTATCTTAATTATTTTAAGGATTTGTTATCTATAAGATTGATCAACAAATTTAGAGTGTAAGCAAGCCGCACAAAACCCAAATGCCGAAAATAAAGGCTGAAAAATGAAGACTTGCTCGCGGTGTGAATATCGGATTGGAATCATCGCATGGACACGAAGAGGAAATATTGAGAGAAAGCGGGATGGCATGGAGCGAAGAGAATAAGGCGAAGAGAGAGGCGGAGGAAAGTGGAAGAGGGAGGGAGAAAGGGCGGAAGAAAGTGGTTGGGGAGGAGACCGAACGCCGAAATGTAATGGAGAGAGAGGCGAGCGGAGAAAGAAAGCGTTGCCTTTATCATCGCCTCGTTGCTCAGTCCGGGGGAGTTTTCGACGTCGCTGCGTAGACATTCAAATTAAAATGTGCGGGGGGGCTTCTAATGGAGCTTCTAAAGGTACCCACCGTCGGGATATTGAAGGCGAAGGTGGCTTCGCGCCGAGACTAATGCTCGCTGGGTCGACGAGGACGCTAAGTGGAGGACGAGGAAGCCAACACCGAAAGTTGATGCTGAGGGAACTCCGGCCTCTCACCCGACCTTGAGTGCCTCTGCCGTCAAGTGTCGAGTCATGTCGTGTCTTGTCCCGAAGAGGACGTCGCAAAAGCGGAATCCACGGCCAGAAATTCACACAGATGAGCTGTGCTAATGAATCCATTCTAAATGTCTCTCTTAGGAATGACCAACCTGAAGGGAAGCAGCACATCCGCTCCACGGATTTGTAATATATTTCTATACTCGTAACTTGTCCTGAATATAATAATATAATTGCCACCCCCCTTCTCAGATTTTCAGAGTTCGGTCAGCAATTCAATGATTTCACTTCTTTCCGTCACATCTTCGATTTGCTTCGTATTGAAAGCATCATTAGGGCTTTTGACCTTCATTTAAAGTTCATCCGATGGAATTGGAGTTCAAGCCTTATTATAACCGAAAAACATGACATCAAGTAATATATAATGACAATCTCGACAAGAATTCGAGTTTGAAGAGCAAACTCTGAAAACATTTGAAGGGGGAAAATAACAAAAAAATTAAGAGGTCTAGAAAAGAGCAGCAAGTGGAAAAAAATCATCTTCAAATACTCAGATCGGCATTTACTCACGCCTTAAACATGAGAATTTTGCCACACTGTTTGCCCAGAGTTAATTTCAGATACCTGAATATACCTAAAAATTGACGAATCTCAACATGCGCTGAATGCTTCAAGATGATAGCATATCAGAAATCTCTAATAGACTGTTAGATTTTAAGAGTGCGTATCACGTCAATTAGGCCCCTATGTCGAGTTAAAATGATTCTTCTTAAAAAATGGAAGAGCATTACGATATCTCGCAGTGCTAAGAGAGAGATTCTTGCGCATTTCGTTAATTCTTATCCAATGTTTTCATCGTAGGTGTTATCATTCGTGCCTCGTTTATGATATAAACGAAATTTGAATCAGTTTAGGAGAAAAAATGAATGGAAGGTACGTATCAGCAAAAAAATGTGTCCCGCCATCAACGGGAGGAAGTGGAAGAAAGTAAAGATGAATCGCCATGCTCCAAATGCTAACACCTAAACTTTAAAAATTTACCATAAAAAGTAATATTTTATAAGTTAGATAAACTATTGCCTAATAAATTACGCGTTTGAAGTTAACATAATACATTTTCGGGGATAAATTTAGAGTTTTTAGGGTAAAATTCAAAGGAAAAGTTATCCGGAAATTTCCATTCGGGAGAATGGTGAGAGAGAGGGAGAGAAAGGGAGAAAGGCGGTGAGGAAGAAGGGAGGGGCGAACCTCAAAAGAGAAGAGGACGAAGGAGGAGCGGAAGAGAGGGAGGGATGGGAGGTGGTGAATTATGAAGTGAAGGAGGAAGAGAGAGAGAGAGATGGAGAAGAAGAGTGGATGAAGGGGAAGGGAGAATAATAAATGGAGGCGTGGGGGGGGGGGAGGAGGGAGGATTAATGGAGTGAGAGAGAGGGTGGGACGCTGAAAGGAGTTTAAAGGTTTTGAGCGCCGCATCTTGACGACGAGGACAAGGCGTCCCTCCTTAGAATGAACGGGGAAGCTGAATGAGGAGCTGCGGGTTATCAGCGCAAGCAAAATACATAAGAATAGAGATGCCATTTTTAATTAATGTAACATAATAATAAGATTTAATGAAATCAAAGAGAAGGCGTCAGGAATCAATAACCATGGCGTAAAAATTAGCACGCTACGATTTGCTGATGACATAGCTGTCATAGCCGAGTCAAGGATTTGAAAAAGATTTTGGTCATATGGTATAGTAATAATTAAAAGCGGCTGGAAGTAAGCGAAAAGAAAACCAAAATATTAGCATACAGCGAACGAAAGGCAGTCAAGACTAACATTAAAATAGGGAAACAAAATCTGGAAGAGGTGGATGAGGGAAGCAGGATCACTAGCAATGGGAGGAGCAAGAAAGAAATTATCAGCAGAATAGCCCAGGTGAAGAGAAATATGTACGTACAGCGAGAAATTTAAACATAGAAGTAAGAAAATAGTTTATCAGAAATTACATTTTGAGTATTCTCCTCTAGGGAAGAGAGGCATGGAAAATGACAGCAGCGAAGAAATCAAGAGAGGAGGTCTTCTTAAGGTGGTGCTACAGAAGAATGATTAGGATCAAACGGATCGTCCGAGTAAGCAATGAGGAAGTTCCAAGAAGGATAGGAGAAGTCTCGTGAAAGATAATTGGCAGACTGAATATTAGATTAGTAAGCTATGTTTCATTGGTAATTATTTAAAACTTAAGGACATTTTTCTATTTTACCAGTATAAGTCGGCGCAACTCAAGTACTAATGTGTGATTAAGGGCATAATGTGAGGTTAAGAATTTCTAAATGAGGATTCCATTTAAAATTTATCGTAATTTAAACCTATGAAAACTATTCAACCGACAGCCTATGAGAAACTGCAAACTAAACGATTCATATTATGCTAAGTAGCCCTAAACACCCAATGATATGTACTGGGTTCAAATAACTACATAATGGCCTTTAATATACGCACAAACTGATCTCTGGAATCACCTAGGTTTTAGTGACGCAGACTCGTGTAGCCCAGTGCGTCTTTTGTATTTTGAGGTTGAGCAGGAATACGTCGCTTCTCTTGTAAAATGGAAAATTTGGTCGTTTGGACGTCATCTGATGGCGTAAATATCATCACGGGAGACGCATTTGCATTTAAGAAACCTAGAATGGAGCCATCTCCTTCAAGCCACCCACCCTCTCGCACGCTCAGAAAAAGAAAGAACCGCTGATCCTCCCTCGCTCGCATTTCCAAGAACATTGGCCTTGAGGGCAGGTTACCGCTTTTCCATCATTAGCATTCCTTCAATACCCCTTACATCATTCCCTGCAAATTTGTTTATTTCCTCTACAATGCCAACCGTCACAAGAGGGCTATCAACTGTTGCGACCATGAGAATTAGAATAAACGAACAAAGTGCTTGCCTTCACAGGAGCAATGAAAAGGGGCCAAAAAATTACACTCATTAGGATACCAAACTATTCAAAAACGACATTTAAATCACGCAAATTAAAAAAACCAAATTAACCAAAAATTGCATCACGAAAAATCTGCAATATCCAAAGCTCCCTAACGAAACACAATGACATCAACCAAGAATTGAGGAGCATTTAATCTTAAAAGTGCTAGAGTTAGAGGGAAATATCTTGAAAATATGTTCAGGTAGGTCTTTTCACTCCTCTTTTTCTCTAGAGATGCTTGAAGGTTTCCATCAAAATTTCCACTTTTTTCTTATTGAATACAATGCACGATTACAATGCACACATTCAACTTCTCCTGCCCAATCTCTCATTATCAATGAAATATAAAACTGCCTTTAGACCTATTTTATCAACTTGAAATTTTCAGAGAAATACTAGGAATGACTTTCTTAATATTTGACTGTATCAAAAATATAAGAAAAAAAAGCAATTTTCAAAAATACTGCGTTAAAATGTTTAAATCTGTGAAACACAGACCCTGAGCAATTGTTACCCTGGGTCTATTGTATAACATATATTGTATGATATGTGGTACGCTGTGGTGAAGTTAATAATGTTAGTTAAATTAGACATTGCAATAACTAAAATCAAATTATTTTCACACGATGCGTTTCGTTTTTACTTGAAAATGTGGTTTGACAACGAATCACGCCGTGTGAAAATAAATTAATTAGAAATATTACAATGTCTTATTTAACTAATATCTATTGTAACCTGAATATTTCAAAATGATGGCTAAAGTTTCACAACACAATGTCCGAAGCAAATTACTGAACATTTATGTTTATGAGCTCTCCGCTGAAAGGCATAAGTATTTCATTGCATTGTTCCCAGGTATTCCATTTTCACTTGAAATAGAAGTATTTCCGATGTACCTACGGATCAATTTTCAGCGAACGCCTCAGTAGCTATTCAATACCACAGAGAGTTCTACGACCTGCTGAGAAGAAAACGCATTTCAATTATTTAAGGCTGATGCCATCATAGATGGTATTAATCATACTTGACAGGTAAAAAATTAAAATAACAAGGGCTCTACCCTGACCTACCTCAGCCAACCGTTGGGTTCAATCGATGAGAGAAAGAACCCCGTTTAGGAAGAATAGAGGTCATGCGATTCTGATTTTCCTCTTATAAGCCGGCCGCAGGTGAAGAAGGCGAAAATCCTTCTTATTTCCTATCCTAATTATTCTGACGGAGGGATATAGTTCCCCAGTCAACCGCAGAGGCATTCCGCGCGTCTGTTTGCTCGCCGACCGTGCGTCGGCTGTTTCTAGTCGCTTGGCAACCTGGGGAGGAAGAGCTAAGCCACTTTGAGCAGAGGAAACAGATGTTATCCGAGCAGATTAAGAGATCGAATCACTCGCACGATGCAGTAACATCCACTCTTTAAGCACTATAATGAGAACACGAGGGGCGACCTGCATCTTGGTGACTCGAGGTAAAAACATCAGTATTAACAATTGTTACCACAACATGAAAATGTTAATAAGGCTTGCAGAATTACATCGTCAAGATAATTCAACACATTGTAAGCAAGTAATACGAAAAAAAACCTCTACATATACTAACGATAACGATGTAGCCTTTGATTAGTTAGCATATTCTTAATTGATAAGAATTATTCTAAACCACATATTAAATGATAAGCATTTTTAGCTAAGATTGCATGAGACACGTGAAATAAAGGCCTTATCCATTAATAATTATCATCAGTGAAACACAAGTCATTCTATCTCAATATTACGGAAAAAATGAATTTTCCATTTAAAATAAAGATGACACTAAATCATTTCTATGAATAAGCAATGAATTATACATTGCTAAGCAAAATAAATAAGAAATAGACAGTTGATTTGACAAACGATAAATATTTTTCCCGGTCTTACTGTTGCTTAAGCTATTTAAAGTTATAATACCTATAAAGAAGATAATTAAAGTTGTAATTTAATAAAAGGAGCTAGGTGATCGTGATATGAGTTATAAGATCGGAAATCTTTCAAAGAATTCTAGCCTTAGCTTAGAAATTACTACCGAGTGAAAAATCTTGTTAAGATATTTAATTCCTTCTTTTCCTTTTATTCCTCGGAAATACGATAAAATCAAATATGCATCAATAGAATAACCAACCATCAAGTACTAAAATGTAGTAATCAGCAAGGCGTGGTATAATATACAGCATGTTGATATTTTTTTAATTGTCTCATTTACAAGAAACTTAAAAAGTTCTTCGTTTAAAAAAATCCAATTACAAATTATGTTAATCAAAAGCAGTTCACATATTTGCTGATAGCTTATTATTGTAATTAATCGGTTAATTGGCCCATTCTATACCTTGAAATTCATATTTAAATGATGAAAGTTTCATTAATTCATCTCCTTCACATATGGTTTGATAGATTTTAAGCGATTGATCTATCTCATGGAGCATAAAATTCACCAAATTTCATTTTAAATAAAGAAATTTATTAGTTCACTGCGGCCATTCAAATAATTCCCATTGCATTAAAAATAAAAATTTTCGGTTCGAGCAATTGACGTTTCAAAGATAACGCAAGAGTGACAAATGCTGACTTTTTATGAACTACATCCATTCTGTTTTCACAGAATTTACAGTTACACCTAACTAACTCATGACTTTTTTATACGAACAATCAAATAAATGTAATATACGAGGAGAAATTATGTGCGAATCGCTCATGCTATAAGTTGTACCTTCAAAATCAAAACTAGAGCAATATGTGATGTATAAAAATTTTAACACCACTCTGTTGGAGAGAACTGGCATATTTCATAGAATTAACATATTTTCATAGAAAAAACATGAATCATAAATACAAATAAATTACCATTAAGTTGAAATATTTTGTTAAGTAAAATGTTAACAAGTGCCGAAATTATTGAAAAACAGCAGCGTCAGCGAGCTATTCACTTGAAGACCTCCAGCCGGTGATGTCTCAGATTTAATCGACTCTGACATGGAAAGCGGAGAAATGTCATCAGTAAGATAAAAAAAGCCTTGTGTCTAAACAATTGATAGTGCAAAGAATTGTTTCTATTTTAGCGCTTATTACTGAAATAAATATTTACTAATCATTGATTTCTCGGCAGGCTGGGAATATAAAGGGCTTTTTTAACTCATATTTCCAACCTTCAGTTATCAAGAGGGAATTCTGTAATGCCAAAAATGTTATCGTACGTATTTCCAGCAGTTCAAAAGTCTTATCGAAAAATCATGGCATTTAATATTATCATAAAATAACACTATCGCTTCATGATAACGAAGCTGCAAGCTGCTGATTAAAGCTGATAGTAGCACTGTATTTTCTTGATTAATGTAGATACGGAGTTCTTTCCATTTATTGAGAATATACGTGGACATAATGATAGATCTAAAATAACAATGCTAAGCCTGGAAAGGCAGTTATTGATATAAAGGGTACATTGTGTTCAGTCGAGCAATAGGTTGGGGGAAATAACCGAGGATAGCAGCTTCATGGCAGGAAGAAATGTTAATCATGAAAATGTGACGTCAAATTTGGTAACAAGACGAACAAATTATCCATATTTGGCAAAAGCCAAATGCTGACCTTTTTACATGATTATTATTAAATTCGTACCGGCACTGAATAACTAGAGTTTCAATTTCTCACCAGCATGTTACGACGAACGCATCCATAAAACTTCCTAGTGAGCATGAGAATTGCGCGAAGACTTATCACCTCGAAGTACTCGAAATGCTGCTTCAAAGTATTACCTCATGACTTAATGTCATTGATGTACATGACACCAGAACTTTCAACTCATCAATTCACAGTATATTTCTAAAACCTATTTCCTCGTGTAAATCCGTTCCCACCGAAATCACACACCAAAACCAATTAGTGGGTGTGTTTGAATTTTCTTCATAAGCGTTCCAGTTATCTGAGATGATTTTCAAATCCTTCCACAGTCAGAGTGATCCTTGATGTTACCACTCCTCTAAAATGATAATTACGAATGCGCTGCCTACATTTTATATTTCAAGTGTCTCATCCGGATTTCAAGGGATATTCTGCGGATCTAGTCCCACTTTTTTCTGTCTCTCTAAGACAACATCGCTCTGGTGACTAAGTAATGAGCCCAGAAAGGCAACGGAGTTAGTTCGTATAACGCTAGGCAATCCATTAGATCCACTGCTGCGGCTGAGTCAATTTGTTCAACCCAGTTCACGGTCTCATTTTCTGCGCGCACAGCCCGACCTTCCACACGCGGATTACGACCCCTGTTGAGCGAACCGGATTTCAAATTTCTCCAATGGACCACGCCTTCTCCATTTACGATTTTCACTCGCTACAACCCATGACGCTCTCAGCCCGATATCCATGCCCTTGGGTTCAGCCCTAAAGTAACTCATCATAGGGTCATATTGGAATCACATGCCGACTTAAAAGTTCATACAAACCATACTGATATCTTTCATTGTCTTTCCAAGGGTTCAGATTTTTGGACCTTCTTTTAATAAAAAGCACCATTTATACAGGAATTTTGGTCTTCATCAAAAATGAATTTATACATCTATTACAACGACGTTTCGGGCCTTGTATTTTCCATAAAAGATTTCCATGGCTAAAATGGTGAGCAGAAAGAGTTCACCGCCAATTATCAATACATAAAATGTGTTTATAATTTTATTATAATTTGATTATAATTTTACAGCATAATTTAGCTTCAACCAAATAAAACCATACCATAGCAACCCCTAAGGATATTCGGTTTCTTTTCATGGAGTTTTTACACAAATATTACGCGCGATAAATATATAATATAAGCCAAAAATTATATGCTGAAACATTTTCTGTATTGATACTTGACTGCACACCTTTTCTGATTTCGATCATTGTTTTTCTCATCCCATTTTTTGTCATTATGGCGGAAAATGGAAATTCCAAATGAAAAACAGCTTTTTCATTCACTTTTGATAAGTACCTTACATCGTGATAAATAAACATTATTGTTATTTCATGTACAAATACTTTCAGATAGAGTAGAAATAAAATATATTTCTTCCAAAAGGCCGACCCATGAGGAATTGACGATGAATGAATGTAACTACAGCTCAATTTGTACGACTTAAAAGAATAAAATCACCTGATTCATCGGAAAACACATACCCAGCAAACGTATTATTGGCTATATCCACCATAACGCGAGTAAACTTATATCTGATAAGTAAAAACAGGACGAGCGAGGAGAGTATTATGAAACCTTAACGATAAAATGATAAAACAAGGGCAGTTTTTTTTCAACCTCTGATAGCTCAGCAAAAACACCGTAAAAGCGACATGCGGGTACTGCGTCCTCAGCACTACACGCTCTTGGCGTAAGTTGTTAGTTTAAGATTACTCGCAATCTCATTAACTACTGTGTCTCAATTGATTCTCCCGCCAAGTCTGCACTGCGGAGCGACAGCCAGAAAATTCGCCGAATGGCTTCAGCATTGATATGTCTTGACCTTTATGCCGATAAAAAATAATTGTTTTGATGCACTGTGGCTAAGGTGTGAAGCAGTGTTAAACATTACGTCCATTCCCATTCAAAGAAGAAGAATAGACATGCTGACTCCTGGAAGTGCTCTGATCCATGACGACGACCGTCACCTCAGCGGTGATGCAGCCCAACTGCTCCTTGAGCGATTTCAATGGGACATTTTCGATTAGTCTTAGACACTAAAGCAATAGTCAATTTACCATTCCTTCGCAAAGCTAGGGAATCTTATTGTGAAATATGGCTCATTATGAGAGCCGCTTCTCGGCATCCATGACACACCCACTTGGTCTTACCCCTAAGTTCTAGGTGACACCAAAGAGAGGGCTCTCTAAAGGCCGTTTTACACGGGGCTCGGAATTGCGCAGGTTAGAGCTGCATTAATTTCTAAAATGGCGTGGAATTGCGCGAATGCATGAACGAAATTAGAACGGGCTATTTCACCGTCTCGCATCCACGCATTCTCGCTTGTGTTCTAGCAATTCACCGCTTTACACGACGAAATTTTGACTGCGCCTCCGCACGTACGTCAGATTGCGCAAGTACGAGCCCCGTGTAAAACGGCTTTAAGAGGCAAATCACAGACCTTCCCAGAATGCGGCACGCCAGCGATCTTCTGCTTTTTTCTCTCTCTTCGTACCTAGGCAATTGGTGGGCAGACAGCATCATAATAACTACGACGTAGGTCCGTCGCAATCCACCATTTTAGGGACATCACTAATTACGGATAGTGTGGAAACAGCCGTCGATAATTGTGTGTAGTTGTGCAATGTTATGTGTGAGATAGTTCAGCAAAAAATATTTTTAATAACTTCATAAATGAGTTTCACTTAATTTCCAACATTCCCACAGCTGTATCGCTTCGTAGTCTAGTTCATACAGCCTACGTAAAACATCCCAACTCTTCTGGAATGTCCGACATTCTTCATGCTTTCAATGAACTAAAAAAACAAGACATCTTAAGGAGCGTTTAGCCTAACAATGGTGGACACGAACCGCCTTTCCCGCAGTGGTGACCGAGTAGTGTTGGGAGTGCACTCATGTTGAGAGGATAGACATCGGAAGAGAGCGCGAGAGGACTCTGAGAGCGTTTGCATTCCGCGCGTCATTTGTCAGTTGAGCGTAGTGAGGGGCTGGTGCGCATGCGCGCATTATAAGGCCTTCGAACCAGAGCGCAATCCGGAGGAAAAGAGTTGACGTGTATTTATGCGCGCGAGACTGCTATGAATTTATTATCGCGAGAGCAAGTGTTGGGATGGCGAGGAGATTTTTTTTATTTCGGGGGAAAAAATCCGCGTGACCATGGAGACGAAGGAGGGGGAAAGGAGGTCACAGACACACGTCGAACAAATGTCGGCAGTAAACATGATCCTATCGGATTGGAGCGAAGGCTTGAAGGGATAAAGGCTTAAAAAAAAGGGAAAAATCCACGCGTGCCGCGGAGAACAAAAAAAACCTCCAGCTTCCGAGCGCTGATCCATTGGGAAGATGGAGCGAGAAAATTCGCCCCTTCTCCAGGAGAAAGAATCGATGATGGGGGCGGAAGACAACGGATGAGCGGAGGGAAAAAATGCGAAGGTCGGCCGTGCGTAAGGCACCGCGACGGCCGGGATGGAAGCCACTTCAGCTCTGAGCGAAACGTCATACTTGCAAGTGGGCGGTAAAAAGTGAATGCTCTGACGCGCAAGGAGTTATGTTGCTAAAAGTATAAGCGGTAAAACAAGAATTATTGACAGCCAAGTAACATTGTTTTAGCATTGGAAATGTAAATGAATAAGAGCAGCGGATACTATGTTATTCGATCGGGATTTGAATCTATTTCCCCAGGGCATTTGCTCGCAAATCCCGTTGAATATTTGAAATTTGCGAAATAACGCAACTAACTATTTGTCGTTGTATGGGGCAGGCTTGGCTATAGATTCATTTCTCTTCAATTTCCTTACGAAAAAATTCAATGAAGAGTATTAAGAATCAATGTCGCACGGTTGATTTCGAAAATAACCACAACAAATGGCAAAAATGGGTAATATTTCAACAGCCGATAAAATAAGTGAATACAAGTTTCAGAACGTTAAACCTGGGACATGAAGGCAAAGACCCAAGCACGCAGTGGAGAACAAAAAAAAAAAAGCTTCCAGCTTCCGAGCGCTGATCCATTGAAAAGGTGGAGCGAAAAATTTCACCCGACCTCCAGGAGAAGGAATCGATGACGGGAAGGTAAAGGGTGTTCGAAAGAAAAAAACGAAGATCGGGTGTAAGGAAAGCACCGCGTTACATAGAAGACACTCAAGTTGAAGGCGAAACGTCCTCTTTGCAAGTGGCCGAAAAAATGAATACTTCGAGGTACTCGGAATTCATGCTTACATATTTACAATCAGTACAAATAAATTCGATACAGTTAACTAATCAGAGAAGTTTTTTCTCCAATGGAACATTAGAAGACAATACCTATAGATAGCACGTAGATACTAAGGATTTTACCGAAAGAGTCATTTTTAAGATACCCGATGTTTTCGTGCCTCTGATTCTCCAATGCGGACAAGTAACTCACATGATTACACCGTTTGGTCACGTTCTCTTAATTCACAACTGTAACTAGCTGCAAAAAAAATGTTCAATGCTACAATATATTAAAAGGCTTAATTAAAAAAACTCGTATATATTAAAGCTGTAAAGTGAAAATTAAACCACCCTGCCTTGCCCAAGGTCCAATGATTAGATTCAATAGTTTATAAGACTGCTTACATGTTCAAAACCAAAAACGCAATGCGCATTCACTCATTTTACACCTTTTGACGCTGGAGTGATATATGCAAATTCATCATCATCATCATATATTTGATATGTTAGTAGCAGTAATTTAATGAAAATTTAGACAGAAATAAATTGATTTAAGATGTGAAAACTGATGCGCACCACGCATTCTGGTGATGAGCATGAAGACTTTTAATCGATCAAACTCAAGCATCTGCACTTCGAGAATATTGGCACCTGCATGCTCCATTTTCGTCTTTTCAGTTCGACTGAAAAATCGGGGTTTTTAATGAAATATTTGTTCTATTTTTATATTTTCTTCTGCTCAGTCTAAATGAAATCGTTTTTTATTCTCTTGGGTTCTTCTAAGGCTCATTACTTCTCAATTTTTGATTTTTTAATATCATTTTTACAATTTCATTTTATAAACATGAGTCCCATTGAGCTACCAAAAACTTCTACATAAAAAATTGTCACATAGCAAAGCCTAAAGCAGTGGTAGACTCAAAGATACTGGTAAAAAATAATTAAAAGTATGAGTAAAAGGTGACTAAAGTGCCACATGATTGCAGCCTCAAATCTTCCGTTCCGTTTTTCAACGCGTTACATTCCATAGAGCACATTGCGATGTTACGCAGAATGGAACTCCTAATATCTAATTCTTAATCTCTTTGGAACGATTGTTAATGACAATAATCTATATGGTTTTCGTATCTTTAATATAGATGAAACAGGCTTTCAAACTGCCCAAAAGAGATCGCCCAAACGTTTAGCAGAATAGGGAAAACGAAAGGTTGGGTTGGTTTCCAGCGTAGAAAGATGTGGCAACACCACTTTTGCATGTTGCACAAAACGCCAATGGATTCGATGTAAGAAATCTTAAACAAGCTGCAGTGAAAGGACTATTTCAAAGCATAAACACTTCTTCAAAAGACTTGCAAATTTTGTTTCAATTATTACAGTCTATCATTAATGTCGAATATCTAAACCTTAAAAAACTTGCCTCTCCCTCTCTCATTGTCACTGAAACACCATTTCCTAAGTTTGGCCTCCAGTGGTGCGATTTGGGAAACCTTTTGCCTTAATCGCACCGTTTGCATAAGGTTTGAAATTAATTGTTTTTAATATCTCGAAAACTTACGAGAGGAGTAGATATATCTCACAATGTAAAGCAGCATTAAAAACATTGCGTCACTCATTTTTCAGTGAAGTCCATTTTCTTCAACACTGGTGCGATTGAGGCAACCTTCCCTATGAGTGACATTTGTTGAAGAGAAATGGCAGCACTCGATCAAACAAGAATCCACACAGAAAAAAAGAAAGGAGGATATGATGAAGAGGAATTTCTACCGAATGAATGCGAAAAATCCGCCCCAACGACCTCAAAGAATTGAGAGATTTTAAAAACGGACTCCTTCACACACCTGGATATCCGCAGCTACTTGATCGCTTGGAGTTTATTAGTTGCGTTAGTGCAGAGGCCAGAGATAATCACTTCGCAGAGTAACATTCGCAACGGAAATGGCCCAAAAAGCGAAATCAGGAATTCACACAATGCACCCACGGCATCTCACGCATTAATAATCTCAAATCCTGAACAGGTCAGGCTATTGGGCGGATTACTTGGGCCAATCCGGAATGCATGCAAGCTAGAATATGCACCTACGACTACCTACGAGTTCATCCATTCAATGGTCATGTTTTCAGAGAGCTGAACTCTCATTCAAAAATTGATTTTTGAGAAGCGTTTTTGTCATTTGATTCAATTTCTTGAAAAAAAAACAACTACCTTCATTTTACCAAATCCTGGTGTGCGCTATTCTCATCAATTCCGTGATACATTTGTGACGCGAAAACCTTAATCCTCGTTTACTTTCCTCGGGTAACGACCTCTTTTAATATTTCATCGTCTTCCGTCCCTTCAATCAGCCTCCTCTAACCACCACTACTCCTCAAGTTATGTTAGTCAATTCCAGTTGCAGACTAACTAGCATTTTCCAGCACCCGCTACCCCCTCGGTCAACGGTTTATCCTCCCTAATCTCACATTTATACTGTTTATCCCCCACTGTCCCTCGAGTTTTATTTCCCAAATGACATTAGATTAGTTATATACTATGCAATTTGATCATTAAAATAATGGCCCAAGCGGCACGCCGAGGATTCAATGAAAGAATCCCAATTTATATACTTCCAATACTTCCTAATTTGCAAAAAAAAAGTTCTGGATACTCATATTGTTGATGGCACCTTCGTCAAAAACTTTAAAATATTAACTTCTTACGCCATTTTGAGAAGTTAGCTAGTACATTATCCAGATATCTCGTAGTGCATGCAGGGATTATAGTTTTGTGGGGAGTAACGTGGAAAAAAGATGTCGGATGAGGAGGCCCCTGATTTAGAGCCATCTCTCGGCGGCGTGGAAAGGCTGATAGCGGCGAAAGACGGATGGCGAGAATGGAGCATAATTTCAAGGAGGCAAACCCATCATTAACTCATTCGGAATATTAATTGGAGTCATAATAGCGAGGGGCGGATAAGGGCTCTGGAAAAAAAACTTCATTTTAAGGGCCTCATATTTTTTTAGACTTAAATGCCGCCCTCTCAAGGGATAGCTTATTGCACGGCCATAGGCAAATGGAATTGATGGCTCGAATTAAAAATTGTGGCCCTGATATACGGCCCCAGAAAGCGATGCAAACAGAGATAAATATTTCGTACTCACTGAGGAATGGCCGCCGGATGTGGGGATAAATATTCAGCTGGATCAGCAGCGGAACTTACCTGAAAAAGGAGAAGACGGGAGTTAATTTATGGGCTTATTAAAATTCCATCAGCGAGATTGCAAGGGTGCAGCCACACAGTGGATTTCCCAGCAATTAGGCCTCACGTTAACACACTCACGCTATCAAATTCATGCAACTATGCCCTCGGATAAGTAATTCGAGTAATTCTACGACCTTACCTTGCCTTCAGAACCCTTTATCAGCGCTTGACGACGTGACACCAAGCATAAAGACTCTTTTCAAACGACACGAGACAAAGGAAAAAAAGTCAACTTTGGCGGCGCATGCTCTCATTCACAAATGCTGTCACTCTGTCATTTTAAAATAGCCGAGAGCCTACAAATTTAATCCTTTTAATTTTTCATCGGAAAAACCAACCACGTTACAGTGTTGTAATCAGGGGCAAAAAAATGACAAACTGCCTAAAAATTCCAAGGCTAGCATAAAAATTGAGCATCGGGATAATAGAGACAACTTAATTAAATGAGTGCAAGAGAAAAATCCGGAATACGTCATCCTGCCATTCTGTGTATTCTTTTACCTCAATGCATATGCTCAGAAAAATTATTGAATAATCGTGGAAGCGTTCTCTCAAACTAGTGATGCCATCCGACTGGATATGACCGTGATACATTTCAAACCCGTACTTCAATTCATTATCATTGTCAAGATTTCTGTTTTCAGCATTACTATATGCTTCAAGGAAACATGTATTGTTGATTACAAAGTTAAATATGGTCATATTATCTAAAATGGTAGTTTTCAGGAAAATAAAATACATTAGTGAATTTTGTTATTAATTAATTATAAACTTCATTTATTTAGACATTAGACATAAAAAATAACAGACATCTGCCAAATTAGATAGTACTTTTAAAAGAAATGAAAAGAATACCGATGATTGAAACAAAAGGAGAGATAAAAAAGCACCAGGGGAGGGCGAGCCGTCTGACGGCCCTTTAAAGGGCCGGCAACAGCGTATTACAAGGCGAATGAACCTTTTCCTTGCTTAACAGCAAACATATGCCAACATTCACTGCCATCGGATAAGAAACGCAATGAAGAAAACCGTAAAGGCATCTTTTTATACTCACAGATATGTTATGCGAAAGCTATGAAGGGCTTCCATTGAAATTTACTGGAATGTAAATCATAGTTCTATAAAGAATGATTCTCTTAGTTCTTAAATAATATGGCTATGACTACTTCGGCGAAGGGTAGCTAAAATAAAATATAATAAATTAGAACCGAAAATAAAATATTTAATTTATAAATGACGAGGATAATCCTAAAAATGAAAAAAAAGTCCGCTTTAGCTTGTTGGGTGAGTTGAATAGTAGCTTCGCAATAAATACCTGGGATTAATATTTTAAACTAAAAGTACGTAATTTTGAATTGATTAGGTTTAATTCAATCGAAATGTAGTAATCAAATGATAAATCGCATTTAAACTTCGATTTCAAACCCTTTTAATTTTGGTATTGACAAAACCTCATTAGCAGGTGGTCTCATTTGAGACCCAATGGACGAAATACACCAAAATTAGAGTCATTAAATTTTATTGCAACAGAAACTCCATAATTAACATGGAATTTCCTATGACGACGGAATTAATTTGAAGTCGTAAATACTATTAAATAAGGCAAATGCTTTCGTGTTAACCTTTTAGTTGACCCGAAATATTCCAGCTCACTAATGGAACACACGCTTATTTATTCAAATTTGCTGTTTTAGCCATGGGATGAGTAAGCATGATTTCAAAGCCAAAAAGACTTCCATAGAGTCGAGCAATGGGCATGGAGATTAAAATAAATGAATAACTGGAAAAGCGAATACCGTTCTAAAAATGTTTCTCCCATCTAATAACATAAATTTACTCCACACTGAGTCTTTGAAAACTAAAATGATTGCGTAAAAGCATAATTACTTAATACGATTATTCTATTTGTGATTCGGAAAAGACAGCAGAGATCGTCAGTGAAATCATTGCACAAATGGTGAAAGTATCTGACACGTGTCATACATTGATCATGGAACCGACACGGGAAGCTTCAATGAGTGAGTCGCGGTATTTGAGGAGAGAAAATCAGAGGTAGGCAATCAAGCGAGCATCAACGAAAATATGGATCCGTTAAGAGCAGAAGTCGCGCGAAGAAATATTTGCTGCTTTCCAGCGACTTATCCGGATAAAGTATTCTCGGGTGTCCAGCCAGGTAATACAATCCATTTGTTCCAGCGGTCTTCTTCATAATTCCCTGAGGAAAATGATGAATTTGGAAACGTCCGACACGATAGATAATCCTGTAACACCACGCATGACCACTGTGTCCGCAGCGATAATAATGTTTTTCAAGACGTGACCAAAATCCTACATGATGACTTACTTCCAGCCGATTTTTACGATAACTACCATAGCTTTACCCATGCATTTTGCGCATGAAAGTTTACTGATACTTTTCCAAAGATTTTCCCTCAATCAATGAGCCTCATAAAATGCAAAAACATGCGTCCATAATATATTCTCGAATTCATAGCTGATAATGGCAGTATATATTACATAAAAAACTACAGAAAGGCATCTAAAAACTACTTATAAAAGTTTGGAATGAAGTTTAATGCAACATTTACAATAATTTCAGTTTCGAATTGTATTAATAAATAACTAAGATGGTCATTAACAAATGATCACTAGATTCAATAAAATAGTTAAAAATTTTAAAGTTTAAAAAATACTTATTCTCTTGGACATTTTTCGCATAATCAAGGAAGAATTAATGGATGATCATCTAAAAATGAATGCACAAATTTAAAATCTAGGTTTCCTTTCCAGAAACGCAAAATTTCCGCATCGAGTTGCATTTAAGTGGTCATGATGAGCGAATAAATAACGGTTGGCAGTACTCAAAAATCGTAATGCACCCCGGAATGAGTAGGCTAGTGTTGAGCACAGAGAGATGAAGACGGGGAGAGCAGTGTACTTAAATCCAGAACGCATTTACACAGGGGAGCCACAGGGGCCGAAGGGAGGGAGGTATGGCGCCGGGAGAGAAGGAGCAGCGGCTTGGACACTGCCAGAAGGAGTTGGTTGGCGAGGGATGTTTCCGAGGGCAACACACACACACACACACTCTCAAGGGTTGCCAAGGAAAACATCGCGAGGCCACAAAAACACACCCAGGGCAGCAACGTAAAACAGACACGGTCAAGTTTGAGGGATAAGCGAACAAGTTCCCGAGTAGGGTAGTGCACCATAGATACATAGGAGAGGAGGGGTGAATAGACCACCGGAAGCAGATGCTAGGAGTGGAGAAAGAAGCCACGCTATTTTAGGCTGAAGTTATGACTCCTTGCACGAGAGATTAATGTTAAAAAGAATGACTGGGTCTCTTACCTCAATGTACTTAATTAGCAGATATATTTCTTGAGATGTAAGTTTATAAATGAGATATTTCAGTTCGCCAACGTTTCAAAAATGCAATGAAATAACTGACATTACGCATTCAAGTAAAATTTATCATAATCTGATACACCAAAATTTATTATCACAATGCAGCATAGCAGTAAAAAATTAATTTAGCTATATTTCAGTGAATGTACGTGTTTTTTGTATGTATAAAAACTTATTAATGCTGCTGATCACATGTAAGCAATTCTAATTGTGTGTGTTTCCTTAACTTAAGCAACCTTAGCGAGCCCCCCCCCCCCAAAACCCTCGCGAAGGTTCCTTCGTAGTTAAGCGAGTGATTGGATTCAACGTAAGCAGCCTTAGCGAGGTCCCCCAAAACCCTCGCGAAGGTTTCTACACTGTTGAACGTGTGTTAGTGAAGGTTTCCGGTTGAGACGCTGGGGTTGGTCACTGCTGCGAATTTTCCCGTTCCAGCATACCACATAGTGTTTTGTTTATACCTGTGACGAGGTCCCTTGTTACGGCCATTGGAGTGTTTCTTTCCCCAGTTAAGTAATTCTAATTCTGCAATATAGCTCATATTGATTATCTTCGTCATCTTTATGTTCATAATAATTAATTGAAGCACTGGCGAAGAACATTAAATGTTCGAAATATTGGCAAACTGAGGTATTTTATTTATAAACACCCTCACTTGGAGCGTTATATCTGCTAATTAATGTTACACCACAAAAAAGGAGGTTATCGGGACAAAGATCATCCATTACTTTAAATAGCTTTCGCACTGCAAGGTATCTGCAACGGTGAGTTTGGGCGCGAGTGGCACGTTAAGGGCCCCCTGCTCGATTGGTTTCTTTAGGTGTGGGATCACTGGCTTAGAACTCAAGCTATCGTCTTCAATGATTCCCCATGCATAGTATAGAACCCGGTCAGCCACTGCTTCACTCTCGAATTTGAAGATTTTACCCAAGCAATTTCTTAGTTGCAATTGTATTTATTGTTGAGAAACCGACCTCCAAGGATGTAGCCCTTAAGTACCGAAAATTTCCGAGTGATAACCAAAGTTTTAATCAAGAAATAATTCACTGCAAACTCCAAGATAGGATCGGTCGATAGGGAGGTACGCTTCTCAATGAAGTTTTTTTTCTCTCGTGCCCAACGGGAATAGAGAGAAGGTACCTACTGTTTAAAATTTTGCTTGTTTCTCAAATTTGAAAATTAGCGGGACCTCAGTATTTTCTCAGAGGTGATTTTTATGCCTCTGGAACACGAGGATGTTGAGGAAGATGCCGAGAATAGTTTAATGCGAGTAATGCGACATTAGGGAGGACAAAATGCGACCGGTCTAGAAGGGATGAATGCCCCCTCTTAAAGCTTCGCCCGTGGCTGCTGTTCATGAGTGCGATGGAGGGGGGAAGAGGGTGCAAGGGTGGAGGGTTGAGCAAATAGCTGCGAGGGCGAAGGAGGGAGGGAGGGGGATGAGGGCGCGTCGTCCCTGCGAAAGCCCCATCAAAACATCATCACCTTTAACACAACTCGTGGATTACGGCGCGACTTCATGGAATCGATTTAACATAGTGAAAAGTAAAAAACCTAAAAAAAAAGTTGTTTGTACAAGTTAAAGTGTCAATGTGGGGCAGCATACATCGGCCATATTGGACGATAGTCTATAGAGAGAATTGAAGAACATAAATCCTGCGTCAAAAATAAGGACCCGGCGTCTCTCTTCGCCAAACATCTGCAGGATGAGAGAGGTATCTTACAACAAGCGATCCTACACATTAAGAAGAAGGATCATAGGCATGACGTAGGCTGCTGGGTTGTAGGACCCTTGTGGAGTAGCACTGATTGCTGAAATCAATAGAGTGCAGGCGGCCAGATTCGCGATTTATTGTTGCGATGTAAAGTGCAGCGTTTCCGATGTTTTAAGAAATTTCGGATGGGTCTGTTACAGAGGCAGCCAAATATATGTGGAATTTTCTAAAACAAATTCGGAGAAAAGTTTTTATAGGAAAATATTCTTCGATTACTATCGTACTATGCAGATGGGATCACGAGAATTAATAGAGAAACACAGAAAAATACATATTACAAAACAATTAGTTGAGCTCTGTTTGAGACCCTTATATTATATACCCTTATACCCTTTCTACCTGAGATGGTTTGACGTAGCTCTCCATTCCTCTCTTCTATCCGCTAACCTTTTCATAGCGACGTATTTCTTCTCTTTCATATCCAATACAATCTGTCCTATGTCACTCGTTCGGGGCCGTCCCTTGCCCTTCTTCCCTTCCGCTTGTCCTTCTACGGTTGTTCTCATCATCAGACGATTTCTCTTTATTTCCAAACCCTCATTTTAAACCTATCAAGGAATTGAAAACGCATGGTTCAGGAACGTTGGTCCAGGAGACAAACGACACCACATACGTCGCAGTCATTTACGCTACTAATGTAGTGTTTAGAACCGCGGCACAAGTCCAAATTCATCCCTGTCCCTATCATTCTAAATAATTACTTTTCAATCGTGCTTTTCAAGACCACGATTTTGCATTTTTGTATTTTCACGTTAAGTGACTTACAAGCAAGTAAATCATGGTTTGGCCACGATATCGGTTTACAAAACCTCATCGCGAATATGTCCAAATTCTAGGATCATTTTTTGCCTGCATCCTTAATAGTTGCCTCTCCTACATATCCATCAATATGTAGGTACTGACTTTATTTTACCAAAATTACAGCAACTTTAGCAAAATTCTTAATAGAAGATTGAAACTAGAAAAATAAAAAAAACTAATCTCTGATTTTAATTATTGCGGATTGCCTCAGTAAACCTGTGAGGCCAATAGTGTCATACACCAATGTTCATTTGCGGTCGATTATGATAAAGTTTGAAAAATAAACCCATATCTACTACAACCGATTAAAACTTTTGATTGCATCATTTTTTATCTGCATCTCAACAAATAAAACACCAGAGTGAGGTTATGGAGACCCATATATTTCTGATTTTAGATTCTCCGCTTACACATCCGGCTATTCGCTAACTCGTCTACTCGTTCGAAATTAAGTTTATGACGTCACTTACAAGTGCCGAGTGCGTCACTGCCTCTCTGCTACATTTTCCATTGACCCGTTGCTGTTTGAACTCTTTGAAGCGATTCCTTCTCTCATTGAAAGGCTCTCGTGGAACGACTAAATGAGCCACAACTCTATTCACGTCACCAACGCGAAGCGTCAAGTGGGCAACTACTTCAGCTTTTACGTATTTTAAACTCAAGAGGAAATAGGGAAATCCATGAGAAATCCTCATGAAGACTTCTGCCAGTATGTGGGAATGAAGGTGAACATCTTCCGGGCTTCGTTCCGCGACGATCCCTATTTCTACCGGAAGACAGATTCTTCGGCTTCTTCAAGTCACTAAAGAGCAGAATGGGGAAGATTTTATTTAAAAAAAATATCCTCTCGTCTACCGAATAGCGATTTATGATTTAAAAGAGCGACTTCATCAGCCTCGGAACAATTTAAGGCTAAATAAATCACAGGCCACGTAAGAGGACGAAAACTCTTGCGCGAAAAAATTGTAAAAATAATCAGCATTAAAAAATGGCCCTCGGAAATGGTGCACGAAAACGTTTGCGAATCTAATGCCAGCGCACACTCAGCGAACAAGATACTACTTTATCCCATTCCTTCCTCTCAAAACAACCCTACCCTCGCCCCCAACCAATCAAATTCTTTCTAACATGGCTTCACCAACATTTTACGTCTCGCGTTACAGAACCAAAGGTTCGAGGAAAAGGATTTCGGCTATATTTAGCTCCCGAGGGACTGGCGATGCTCTAATGAACACTGTTCACCTGGCCTTCGCTTGCTTTCGCCACTTTATCCCTGAAAACTTCTCTCCGGCCTCCCAAATGGCCATCACATGTTATTCAGCGGTCCGTAAAAACACGGACACAAATCGAGGCCCAAAAAGCCACTAAAGTGAGGAGAGCAAATTTGAAATGAGATACGATGCCTTCTTTGGAATTTCATCTTCCCTAAAAGCATTCGCCACATAAAAATTTTCGGACGAATCCAAAACATCGACAAGTCGGTTTAATATACAATATCTGCTTATGTGTAAGCTTTGAACCCATTTCTACAACCGCTGACCCTAGTAATTTACTTTAAATATTGGGTTTTCTGGATAGAAGCGATGGATTAGATTAAATCACTATAAAACGACAGTTTCTAGAATGGCAGTCACCTTTACCTACAACACGTGCTACGCAAGTTGGAAACGGTGCAGCATTAATTGCAGTAAAATCGCTTCTTTCGGCCGAAGATGTTCTTATTGACATATTGCATTCCAATCACAAGAATATAGCTCTTAATACTGGACAAGAATAACGGCTATAAATACCATTAGAACTATGCGGATCTCTTCTCAGCATTATCGTCTTTGTTTGCAATTATACTATCTTCATTATGACTATATTTATTACAACCAGAATGAAAAGGAAATATAGGCTAGTTCCGTACCTTCCACTTTGCTTACAATCCTCCGATCTATGATTTTTTAGCTTTCCCTCAGACATTCTTGAAGAGGGTATAAAAGAATTTCTGCTAAATCTAACCTCTCGAGAGACAGGAGGAACTCAAAATTATGACTGCAATTAAAGTAAATCAGATTCAACTGAAAAGCGACACCTAAGTGATGAATACTTTTCAGTTACGCACACAAACTCAATACATCAATTACCGACTCAGAGAACCTTCACTGCTGAAATAAACAAGAAAAAAGTTATCAAAGTGCTTTATGACTTCCATCAAAGAGTGTAGGCTAAATAATTAAGGTTCATTAAGGTGTGGCGCTTACGTCCATATCGCCAATTTCTAGGCGCTCAGGAAACGTGTAATTTTGCAGGATAAGGCAGAACATATTTCATACAAACCTCACGACTCTACTCAAGCATCCCATCGCTATTTAATGGGAAGCGAATATCTGATAGCTATTGCGAGAATTTGAGCTCTCTTATCCCCGATCATTCTCCCAGAAAAGGCTCTACTGGTAAAGGCATTAATTTTCTTTCACTGAAGGCCTAAAAAAAAAACACTATACTTGATATGGCACCACGGTCCTTATAATCGAAGACATTAAGTGAAATCCACAGATATATTGCTTTTGTAAACGCCTGCTTTGAAATATAGAAGACATAGAGTGAAAATCTTGAATATCTCCATAACTTCTACAAATGCTTCATTGGAAAACATTCACGTGAAGCGTCCATGCAAGCAAGCAAGCGTCACTTTTACTGCATAAGTCCCTCCAGTTAAAAGCCAATCATGCATTCACTTCCATCATGATATCGCTCACAGCCTAATAGTAAAGAGGGTGGGTACTTCGGCCCCAATATACTTCGATCGTCTCAATGGTAATGTGGTCACTTGAGTCATGTAACTCTCACATGGTTAGCGAACGACAAACTATTCCTATGTGCGCATTTGGGTACCATGAAAAATCATCGAAGCAAAGCTCAGTGATCGTTCATAGGTAAGTAATAATAATATTATAATATGATGCACTTCGTTTTGATAAGTGCTTATAAATAACCTTCGCTTTCGGTTGCCTTGGTCATATTTTGTATCACTTCCGCTGAGGATCCACCTCGCGCGCCGGATGCTTCCTCAGAATGAACATGTTCACACTGAGGTGTGTCGATCGCTCGCTGAAAATGTTGTTGGAGGTCATCAGTTCGACTTGGATAACATTAAAAACAAGAGGGTGATATCTACCTACCTCACAATTTTTCCTCGCTCGTAACAGGCGTAGATGAAACACCGCTCACTGGATAACTCTCTCTCTCTCCCTTGAAGGACACTCCCCCGTTACGCAAACACTCCTTCCTTGTCTCTTCTCTTCCCCCAAAGACAATCTCTCCCAACAGCCACATCCGCTGCTCACAGGTCTCGAATCGTGTCTTCGCTATGACTCTACTTTCTCCTCGGGGCTCCATTTCCCGTTCCGTGTAAGATCGTCAACCTCACCCCGGTGTCAATCCAATGATTTGCTCTCCAAGGCCACACACGGAGAAACACATTTCACCAAATGACGGCCAAAAAACCAGTTTCCCTCCAAAATCCGCTACCTCCACGAAACCCACAGCTCTTCAATGCATCCGCAACATTCGCTCATTCCATAAAAAAACCGATATTCCGTGGCGCTTTCGAGTTTGTGAATACTGCATGCAACGCCAGAAAAAATACACGCAATAAGTACACATTAAATTCTGGGTGATGCGGAGGATCCAATGAAAGAGCTTAACATAACTCAGGAGTGAAAGGACCCAGGGAATGGGAATTTTTCTTCATTTCTGAGCGTCTCCTTAAACAGCTTCAAAACAAAACAGCTCAGCCAACATCTACACTTCATTATGAAGAGAAAATGTCACCACTGGCTCCATGCGTGCCACGCAGCCTACACTGGAAGTGGGACGTTCGCATTGGCGATAATCATTTCACGCTGCCACATATAAACGGCATGGAGATCGGACAAGAAATACGATGAACACGTGAGAAGTATCTCGAGAGAGAAAGAAATTTTTCCAAAATTTACCCTTTCACTCGATTCATTGAGAAATAACGAAGGACATATAGTGCTAAAACACATTACTCAGGACTCTTTAAGAGCCTAGAGTTAGAAAGAAATTTTGGTTAAAACCGCTCCACGAAAAAAGCATAACCCACTTCAGTTAAGAACCTCAGACCTCAGCGAATGCCAACTACAGAAAAAACGGAACAGCTGGAAGAGGATACAGAAAAATATTGGGCTATAGATGATTTGATTTATCGTCACAAAAATTAAACAATGGAAATGAAATTGAGAGGCACCAATGGAAGCTTCAAAGTATGTGGAAATAAATGGGGAGACCCCACGGAGAACTCTAAAGCAAGTAGGAAGTATGCAAGAGAGGAATCAACAAAGAATTTAAATTCAGTAACATTTCACATCCGGTTCTTAGGCAACAATTAATTTGACTTTCCACATTATTCTCAGAGCAGGATCAGATCAGCCTGAACGCAAAAACGAGAAACATGCTAAATTTTTTGCCAAAATATAGTTGTTCAATCAAAATATTCTTTATGAGAGGCAAAAGAAAAATAAATTATAAAAAATAGAGTCAACAGGAGGTAACAATTTTAGGCTCAAGTCAACAGTGCCACAAAATATATCCTATACAACGAAAATCTCTGGCTAATTACGAATGAAAACATGAGTGGCGAGCTACTTAACGTAACTGGAATATATTTCTTCGTTTTTACGCGTACCAAATACAATTTGGCCAACAAATTCTCCTCGAATTTCCCGATCGAGATATTTCAATGCACTCATTGCATTATCAGCATTAGTGCAATACCTTAAAGGTGACCCCAACAACAGGCAATGAGTGTGGTGGAGAGTGTGGTGTCTCATAGTGTAGGAAATCTTTCAAGGAGCTATTGCCCTCTCGGCTTCTCCGTGAAATGCCAGTTTTAAACCGACGGTAGTTCACAAGATTAAAAATAAATAAATATGACTCCATGCTGACATTTCGGTCTGTAATTAATGCCATAATAATCAGTGCCTCAAAAGCATGTAAAACAGCATTTTTAGTGCTGTAACATAAAGGAATAACAACTGTTTCACCTTGAAATTCAAAGTATCGTTACACGATTATTGCAATGTACTAATAATAATTGCTTCAGATTAAGCAGGGAAAATCTTGTTTTTACACTTAATATCATTTGCAAAAACTATGTCATACTTTTAAAAGAAGCAGCTGTCCGAATCATTTTATGGCAGCACATGGATGTCCGCGCCGAAGGCGCGTCTGATTAAACTGTACCGGTGAGTCAGCCTCACCACAACCAGTCAGACAGAAATTACAATAATATCATGACGTGTGTATAGTTCTGTTGTTGTGTGCTTTGTTGTTTGTAATGGTGCATTTCTATATATGTAGAAGGATTGTCCGGGCGGAGTGGGGTTCACAGCCACGATTGCAATTCATTGAAAGCATTGGAGGGAGGATTCAGCGGCGGAGAAGATGAGTTATGATGAAAGAAATTCATTCTGCCATTCTCTCCTTGTTATGACCAAAATCGAAGAGCCCGTACACTTTGTATGATTCGGTGACGTCAAAAGAGTTATATTTCATTTACTCGAGTAAAGAGAGCCTATCATTGAGGAAATTAAGAGTGTAAAAAGGAAATAACCAGGTGGGAACGATGGTGGCCGGGAATCGGTGTCCCGCTTAGCATGATTTCGTGTCGTCATCAACTTATCTGCGAAAGGGTTAATAATCAATGGATTGCCCCTGTTTCCCTATTTTACCCGTCTCTCCACCACACACTTTGTCTCTCTCTCGGAAAATCGTTGGAGTATATTTTCCACTGTTACGTGAGTGTACCCAGAATAACATCGTCGAAGGTTATATTCCCTTAGTGGGCTTGCTATCATTATATTATTGAACACATTTGTTGGAGGATATGGAGGAATTGACGCCCGCAGTTCGGCGTTTAATGATTGAGATGGCTCTCGCGACCAAGAACGATTGGAGAGGAACGTCATTTGATCTCACGATGCTTTGGCTTTGTCAATCGTGGATTTCCAGCTTCCTACTCCGTTCGTATTCAATCCATCTGATATGGTCACAGCATCAACGGAGGGAATTATTGAGGATTCTAAACACACTCCTCTGTTGGTCAGACAAATAAAAGGAAATGCTTTTTGACGAGCCTTCCTATCGAGGGAATTGGAGCAAACTAATTGATGTAATTCATCATAACAATGTAATTGGCACATACAAATCGTCTAAAATATACTTCTTATTTGCACCTCGCAAAGGTGCCATTTTGAGATTCGAGTCCACGAAGTCAGTAGCACATGTATGACGGTGCAATTGCGCCAGGTGTGCATGTACACCTTCCGCAATTGAGAATTCGCAGCTTTCTTCTCCTTTCATGAGAAGTCCGTCCAGCATGCATGGGCCTACAGCATCAACCAAGGGAATTACCCGCCATTCACCCCCGCCCGCCTTGTAGCTCGGATGCATGACAACAAATTGCATTTTTAACGAGTTTCCCTCCAGCCCCTGAGGCCGTGGCCTCCGGGAGCTTATCCTTAAACATATGCCCTTCCAAACTCGTCTGGAACAACACGACGGGGCCAATGCGCGCACTTGACACTTTTCCCGACGTGTCTCTCCTTTCCGCGTGTTTAAAATTTACCCTCCCCCCCCCCCTTCGCATTCAACCCCACACAGATCCACCCCATACACAACACACCCCCCAAATAAAGCCTCTCCTTCCAGCTCGCAAACACCATCCCTTCCTCCCCCCACTGCTTCGATACGCCGCGAAAGGACTTCCATGCCATATTTAAGTCGGCTCGAAAATATAATTCGTCGCCGTCGCAGTGGCGGTGTTATTACCCGCTCACAACAACTTAAATTATTAGTGCAACTTGGCTTAGGGATGAAATATTTCAATGAATCGGACCATTAATCAGTCGCAAAATCGACCTAAGAGATCTTAGGATGGCTCATACGACTGCCGATAGACATTACTACCAGCCCTGCTGTTCACTACTTTTAAGAGAAATGTGTGTTTTTATTCGCTTATGACTTTTACAAGTCTAATTAAGCCACTTAAAGTTATTGTAAACCAGCAAAGGTATTCTTAAGTTTTTAACTCCTCAGTTACTCCAAGTTGAGTCAAGAGTTACGGTGTCCTGAAAAGGGCGTAAGAGGAGAGGAAGAAGCAGGACAATGACCGTTGCGAGGGGTGAGCCATGAAAAATTGATGGACGGCAAATTCATAGTGTTGCCATTCGAGGAAACTTAATTCGTGAGTTGCTGAGGTAGGACACATTTAAACTCCACCCTTCCTCTCTCATTGAGCACATTGCTCAACCGACATTGAGCACAGCCTAATTCGTACAAGTTGCGGATGACAACGACCTCATCTGCGAACCTACGTACTTATGTAGAAATCGTGCGATATCGCATGCAGCGAAAAAACGAGACCGTACAACATGTGCTCATAATAAAGTGCGTTTTTTTCTCACAAAAAACATTGGGATGTTTCTTTTTCGCTTCAGTTTTTGATGAGGGAGAGGAAAATATTTTGCTCGTGTTCGCTCGGGGTGGCAAGGGCAAACAAAAGCGTCGGCGATTTGATGGATTATCTTTTGGGGAGATGGATGGATTCTCGCTCTGCAAGTCGCAGATCCTTAATTAATGATTAGAACTGCGTTTATGGAGAGAAAACGTGCTGATAATAAGGGGATATTAGAACATCCATGAGAGCGCTGAGGGAACATTGCGGCACATACTTAATTGACAAAATAATTCTTCGACAGATGGCTCGTAAAATATTATGATGGCGTAAAATTATAAGAAACCTAAGAATACTTATTTATTTATTTCCAATACCCCATAAACAGCACATTTACGACCTTTACAATGGGGAATTAACAATTAACAATCAAGGACATTCACACACGCCCATGCTCTGGGTAAGGGTAACTTACCCAGGCGGGACTCGAACCCGCGACCATATGTTTGGCAGGCGAGAACTTTACCCCGCCGCCATCTCTCAAGTTTACTCACATGCAACATTCAATTAAGCAGATAATACGTTGCAGTAAGGAATTAAAAAGGTAAAACTGTCTTTAGAGCGGATATCCTTTTTGACTGCCAGTTGTCGTCAACGTTTTATCAGCCCTCTCTCATAAAACGATAAAAATTACTTTTAAAGATGTGAAACATGCTGAGATGCTCGAGAATTGAAATTTATAAAAAAACTAATAGCGTATATAGGTTGCCATGATTTAAGTAAAATATCTAAAAAAAATTTTTATGGAATACCTCCCGAAGCTAAAGAAATTCGTACCAATTCGTCTAAAAATTAATAAAATCTGATTTTCGTATCATTGAATTACTCAATTTACCGCTTACGATAATAGACTTAATCACGTTAGGAAGATAAATTAAATCAAATTAGATTGACTCTAAGCAACATCTAAATTTTTTTGGGGTCAAAGTATAAAAATCTACCTTAAATCGACCTCGTGGATTCCTGTTTTCATGAGTATTCAGACAAATTGTTTGCGGTTATTTGAAACGCATGCGGTGAAATTGAATTGATGGGACGGTAGTCATGATTTATTTAAAGACTTAAAATGAAGAAATATAATATTTTGTCGTTTCGTGGAAGAAGTGACAGCTTACTCTATCTTTGGATTGTCGACGTCTGCAAAATTCCATTTACAAATGTTCAAGCAAAACGGTCGCTGTTCTGTGAGTAGAAATAGCGAGAGGGGAATCGCGTGAGCCAGCCCATTTGCAGTCGAAGCGAAGTCGAGTCGAGCACGCATGTCTACCAATGTATGTGCCTGAGAACCTCAGGATATGTCGTGCCGCGCTGAAACGACGAATCACAAAACACTAAATTAATTAAAGATGTGTTGCTATGTACTTGTGCCGACAGAGCGATTGTTGAGGCGGAATTCTTCGACAAGAGGAAAAGATGGATTGATGGATCAACGGCCACGCCCATGGCCTCATCCATAATAGCCAATAGTGACGCAGAAACTACGTTTGGGAAGTTTTGGGGTAGCTTGTCCTTTCTGTACGGGCCGCCGAATCCGAATATAAGATTTGAAAACCAAACTCTTTGTCTCTACATGGGAAATAAAAGGAAAAAAATATTGTTAATATTTAAATACCCGATTCAGAAACTGAAATTTATCGACATAAATAATAACTTTTCAATTCAAAATTAAAGAACACAAAATATGCTTCAGTTTTATACTCTTTCCAAATAGTTTAGGCCTCAGAATTTGAATATTAGTGATTTTTGTCGCTCTGCGCGAAAAAAAACAAATCTTAAATTCAACATTTCGTTTCAATATTCATTGATTCAGGCAGGTATCCTTCCGATTAAGATAAATATTATATATAAATATTGATATATTAAAATAATAATTATTGTTTAATGATAGCAAAATTATGGCAAAAATTAGCTTAAAAATTCGAAAATTTAAATTCACAAAGCAGATTTGAACTGTAAGCCTGCTTACATTTTAATGCAATGGAAGTTTATGAGCATTGATAGGTATGTGATCATCAAGACCTATAAATTTTTACTTGTGATTCCGTTGATTTCATAAACATAATAACAATTCATTCAAAGTGGAAGTTGTAAGAATTGAATAAATTTTATGAATTGCTAAATACTTTGAAAATGCTACCACAAAAAATATACGTTTTAGCTATTATTTTGATCTTTGAATTGAACTATAAAAATATAGGAAAATTGCATTTCAAATTAAACTCAGAGAGAATATGAAACACGAGATTAAACTATTATTTCATTCATAAAAGCATGGGAGAGAAGACGGCTTGGAGACTAATTCAACGGTAATTCGCTAACAGATATATTAATTAGCTTACTAGCACGCCGGTGACAAAGTAATTACAAATCAAATAATTTCACGATATCAAAAGTGCAGAGGCGAGTGGGATAAGGCTTTTGAATTTTTCAGAAATACATTGGCGGGTACAAATTATACCTATTTTGATTAAAGTGAAATTTCTACATGCATGAGAAAATAGCTGCAATTTGAAGAGTTTTTAGGTCAGACAAGAGATTCATTCTTAGACCGTTAGCTATTTCATTCATTCTACGTAATTGAATTCGTCTTTAAACAATTTGACATTAAATAAATAATACCACCGCCCTCTCCTTTTCTCATTTATGACTCCCAGATACTTTGAAGGTCGGCTTGAGCCTGTTGATATCATAAAATCATATGCACTTAAATTTGATTAAAATCAATGTAGGTACATTTTATGCCGACATTATGCGTAACGGCAAAATAAGTTGTAGTTTCCTTGTAAGCAAGTTGCCTAGAAGAAAATGTTTTCTACTACAGTTTAAATTCATAAAATGACAAAATGAATCTGAGTTGACTTCAAATCTTCGTTGAATATTTTAGTAAATGGAGCAGAATAGGCGCGCAAAGATAATCCTGAAATAGGAGAGCACCAGACCCAGAGTCGCAAAAAGTGATCACCGAAAAAAAAAACACGCGTTCAGAGCAGTATTCGTCGTCATTAGGACTGGGGAAGTGCTTTTCATTAGTTTGCGCACGCCTGGAGAAGCTGCTAACGGTTTTCTGTGGCCTAAAATAAATAATTAGTGAATATCCCAGCGAGTTTTTGTCTCTCACAATCCTGGGACAGGGTCCTCGGCTTTCGCATCGAGCTAACATGCCCAAATCTGAATCATTAAGAGTTTGCACATGAGAGCTACAGAAATACGAGGAGGGAAAATTCTGGTTTACTCGAAACGCAACTAGCGAACGCAGGTGGAGAAAGGCGGAAATAAAAACATCGCGGAATTCCTCCAAGACGTCGAGGAAACATTAAGGTGCAGAAGGACCTGCTATCCCACACTGCGCATACACGCAGAGGAAAAAACAAGAATAAAGCAGAGCGCGCACCCTCTCTCTCCCTGTGACCCATTTTCTAAGGGGTGAACGGAGAGCGGTAACCAAGAACGTGAAATATAATCTACGGAAAATAAAACAGCAGCGCTGCGAATCTGGCGCGGTGCTTCTCGGTACTACTTCTACGAGAAATGCTTCTCCCGAGGCTGTTTGTCGATGTGTTCGGCTTCTCTCCGTCTGAGGAGCCACTGTCGATGGGCATATCTGAAAGGGGTGGGGTGAGGTTTTCGGTTTCCTCTCCTTCGGTCGGAGAAAAAATCCCGGAAAACGGAAGATAAGTGAGGAAGAGAAAAGATGACAGGAGACGTTTTATGGAAGAGGGATATCGCGAGAGATGAAATCAAGGCAATCACACCAACTTGTCGCTCCGAAACCATCTCTCGAGAAATCGCATCACGAAAGTGGGAGCGAGAGATTTTATTTACAATATCGAATACCAATATCACGACAAAATTCCAAAACCGCAGTATAAAGAGATGCTATTCCGCTCGGAACATTATTTCAAAATGTTTGCTTTAGGGTGAATTTCCACTCACTGAAACAGGATCGCGTACAAAGAAAAGCGTGTTGTGAAATTATTAAATTCTGAATTCTAATTTTCGACCTTTAATTTTCTTTTTTCTATATTTAATCTCCATACTACCGTTGCTGTTCCTCGAAGCAAATTTTTCGAGTACCAAAGTACGCAAGCATGGTTAAATGATGATTCAAATAGAATAATATACACTTCCTACGGTCATTCATTGGTCTCGCAAGAATACTGCCGATTTAAAATTCCAGGAAGAGTCACGTAGACTGAAAAACGTCTCATTCCTTCAGTGCATCATTATGACTTTCTTGCTAGTTGATCGGACGAATAACAGTCTGCAAGTGCGACATAGACCTCAGGTTTCACCGCGTCTAAATTTACCCTCAAAAGGACGAGAAGATAAAACTTAAGGAAAACGGATACATCAGTAAAGACGTTTGGAAGATATTTACGCCAGCAAAGGAGGCATTCATTAATAGGATACAGCTGACGAGACGATCGTTGAGAGTTTAAAGAAAAGTTTATTGAAGAGTATGGTATGGAGTGTAGTGCTTTACGGCGTGGAAACTTGGGCACTTAGGAAAGAGGACGAGAAGAGAAGTATTTACGAAGTATTCTGGCATTCTCCACTCCCTTCGTAGACTTCCCAATTTACTATAAGGCCTCCTCCCCTTTATTCTACCCATAAATCCTATTCTCTTGCTTCCTCTCCCTCGCTTACCCATCATTCTACCCTCTGAGACTGTTCATCGCATCCCCTCCCCGCTAAGCACTCGCTCCATCCATAACTTCTGCCTCATCCGTGTCTCATCTAGAAGCTGCCTCTCCTCACCCACCATGTCCAGCACTTACTCCTCCTCTCTGTCAACTCCACCTTCTCCATTCTTCTTCACACTCACACATCTAAGGTCTCCAGTCTTATGTCGTCTACCTAGCTAAGAGTCCATGTTTCCGCTCCGACGAGCACTCCGCTACAGATGAGGCTCCTGAGGGCGGAAAGCGTGGAAGAGAGAGGGATGAATAGTGGGGAGGAGAAGGGGCCAATAAAAGGGAATATAAATATCGCGGTGGAGGGCAATAAAGGGGAAGAGGGAGAAAAGTGGCGGTGGGGAAGCGACCCCTTTGAACCCTCGAAAAATGCACACATCGAGAGGGGGGTGTTTCAGGGGCTCCCCCCCCCATTCTTCCCGGGTGCGGGTGGAGTAGGGATGCGGAGGAAATGAGTTGGAATGATATGCGGGGAGTGTAGCGAGAGAGAGAGAAATGGGAAGAAGAAGGCTTGAGGAAGTGTTGGTGCTGCTGCGCTCCAGAGAGAGAGAAAGAGTTGTCTTATTTTGTGCGGCCGCGGGGAGTTTTGGGAAAAGAGAGGTTAGCGGAGGCATCGCTAAAAGAGTTGAGGAGGCACTCGGAAATCAGTGCCATCTAGGGAACGCATCGGGAAGGAAGAGAGCCTCGAAAAGACGCTCATTCCTCGGGTTGGCCATTTCCAGGTCGACGGACGGAACTCCAGACAATCTTGTTCCTTTTACCCGTTTCACATAACTACGGAAGCAAATATTCATGACCAAAGTCGTCCTTAAGGAATTCCAAAAATATCAACTTCAAAAAAAGCTGGGAAATGGCTGTAAATTTGATTTTATTTCGTTTCAATGGTAAAATTTCCATATAATTTCAGAAAATGAGAAAATAGAACGTCGATAGTGAAAATTGCTTCTACTCACGTTATTCAAATGACATAGAGAATCAGTGTCATCTAAGGAGCGCTTCAGGAAGGACTACCAGAAGGACTGGCTTGGCCATTTCCAGGTCGACGACCGAAGCACCTGGCCAAAGGTACAGGATAAAAAGCAGGGACTCCTTTTCTAAGCTCCAAATGACCAAGAAAGCAAAACGAATGCCTTTACACAAAGTAGATCTTTTGTTAGCATTCTAAATGATTTTAACTTTCCAAAACGGTACGATCTATGATTGTCCAATCCAATTGCCCACCAATTATGCAACCAGCAACGCTTCATAGCCATTATGATCAAAGGTGAAAATCAGGTTACTTCTACACCCGTGCGCGTGACTTCATTCATGCAATTTTTTTAATACAGTACTTCACGTTTTTTGAGCCCATTTCATTCACAATTCTATTAGCAATTACAAAATAAAATATATAGCCGATCATAAAAATTCCGAATAAAACATTTAATCAAATAACATCAGTAATCGCTAAAACAACTAAAATGATGTCTGTCACTCAAGAGAGACCAATTGTGGCAACGGAAACATCTTCGAAGCAATGTGAAATGCAATGGAGGATTTTATGATGATTTGGAGGGTATAAGTTATGGAGAACTAATAAAATAAAATCATTGAGTTTTTCTGGTTACGGTTATAAGAAATTGAAACGACTGTATTGGATACCTTTGGATCAATATTGACACAATAGTATTAGAGATCAGATTAATGACGTTATTATCTTATCCCTCCATCGCCTTTCTGCTCTATCCTTACGCCCTCACTAACTCGTGCATTTTCCGTATCTCACCAAATGAGGTTGTTCCGCGACGAAACCGCGTGTGCAAAACTATGCGTCTAAAAGTTGCAAAGGATATTTTTATTCCATTATGAAGCAATGTCACGAAATCACGACGCATAATATTCACTGTTGTAGTAATAACGTCAATACAAGACTTCTACTATAATTGCACAATTTGGAAACATTTCTTCACAACACAATGATTTTCGTTCTAATCTAATGGATGTTGACTGTCTAAATCGCTTTGCTAAGAATTGGAAAAATACTACGAAGTCTTTCCAAGTTCGATAATGAATCGTTCATGAGAGGAAATCCATTTAAAATGAGAGCTCGAGTTAAACTCTCGCAACAGTGTGGTGAGGTTGGGGCGGAAGAAAACCGCTTGGGTTAACTTCACTCCCTCCAGTTTCTATTTTCATGGCTTCCAGCGTGCAGGCAAAGCAAGAGGCGGGGAAGATACAAAGGAACGCGTAATCGCACAACGGCATACAACAAGAATAGCATCGACAAAAGGAATTCCGAAGGCAGAGCCGCCATTCGGTCGAGGGGGGAATTAAAGAGGTCGACAACGATCTTGAAGGATCGCTGGGCGTAATGAGGCTTTGTCCCGCGAGGAGGCAAGGGGAGTGGAATGGCTAATGAGCGATATGCGGAGACGGGCCGAAGGAAGCAAGGCAATGCATGAAAGCGGTTGAGCCTGCAGCCACGGAACTACAACCACGGAGGCTTCCGGTTACGGAATAAACGTGAAGACTGCGGGAAGCTTATTTATTGGTGTTGCCATAATTATGTACCGCGAAAGTTGCAGGTAGGCGTGCGTGTTAAATAAATAGTCAATTTTGCTTTGATTCTAGGCTTTCGGAGCATTCACAAATTCGATATAATTGATAGATTTCATCAACATTATGGAATATTACTACCCTCGACAAGCAATAAAAATGTATATTTTTGGGTTGGGGCATGCATCTAACTTGAAGTATGAGTTAAAAAGGGGACTTTCGTTCAGTTATTACAGAAAATATAGTTTCCGATTTGTCATAAAGGCCTGCGTATTTCTGATTCACAGGAGATAAGACAGAATAGCGTATTCCCGGATTCACCTGCGGAGGAAGGTAGGAGGAATAGCAAAAGTCCCCTCCACACAACTCCATGACTACGACGGCCGCCCTGCTGATGTCGCTTCCTGTCGACGAGAAGCGCGCCTGAAATGGAAATCAATGCGAATCCGCAAGGAGACATCGGTCCATCAAACATGACGTACTCACGCAAGGCGGCAAGTGGGATAAGTCCAAATGAAAAAAAACACAGCACCCGGAGAGCGAGGCTAAACGATTCAATGCCACGGCAAAATGCCTCCACATACAAATCACAAATGAAAATCATTCGAAATTAAAATTCACTTTGTATGTGTCTCGCTGGAACTTTATATCCGACCATGTTTTGGACATTGCTTTGTCGTCGCCAAGCTTCCTTGTCATTGTTAAAACTTTAGCAGAGGATTACCAATGATTTCCTTTCGTGGCATTCGTTAAAATGAGAATTTTTGAAGGATACAAATGAGAGCAGCAATGACGCAATAATGAAATTATTACAAAACTGAAGACGAAAACAACTTTTAAAAAATCTAACTATGGTGCTTACACGGAATTTGTAAGTTTATCATTTGTATGTTTGCAATGCTGGATTTGTCTGTCTTGGAGTCAATCGGAATTGCCAACGGATGAAATGATCAAATTAAATCAATGAGTGAGTTAGAGGGGGCAAATATGGTAATTGTAACTCCTGAAAAATACTCAGCAATTACCTACGTTCACAAGCCTTTCGTGTTTGAATTATTACAAATGTCTTAACCTATAATTTTGCCTTCTATGCGGCACAGGATTTAAAGGGAACGAAAAAAACGTCCCTCTGCAGAAAAATACAAAACTGAAGGCGTTTACTCGCACGACTACATTCACTTTTACGAGAAAGATTTCTGCACAGTGCCGTGAAAGACTTCAAAGTTTAGGTTACATTGCAATGAAATAATATAATGGAGGCATAAGCATATTCATGGCCCTGCATTAATTCCTTCGGAGCGGAATAGCGAGCTGAGAAAGCAATTCACGGAGTCGTGAAAGTATAAGCAAAAAGGAGAATGAGGTAGGGAGCTAATTTCTAGAATGCTCCCTATTTTATTCTTGTACGGACCAAGATCTCCGGATATTATCAAAGGCACTGTTCTGAAAACCTACTTTCACCAAAGGGAATTATTGCATAGAATAGCTCTGCTTCATTATGACATGCTGATTTTAATATGTATTTTAAACTTTTGGAATGAGAATTCTCATTCAAAAGTTTTAATTCAAAACTACTCTAAAATAAGGCGCAACAGACCAAGTTACCTGCAGATGTAATTGCTCATAAAATACAACGTACAAGTAATTGCAGAATGTGAGGAATATAGCTGCGGAAATTATACTGCATAGTTTTTCATCCCTTTTTCAATGAAAAAATTCAACCACTCGTATTGAACATAGAAGCGGTAGTACAAATTGCAAGAGACTACATTTGGAATTATAAAATCATTGAAAACTGGAATATGCATCTCCTATATACTGCGATCAGCAGAAAATAGTTTTTAATGAAGACCAGGAAATATTCCATGTACTTACACTTGAAGCATATATATATTTCAATTATTCAACAAAGTTTCCACTGGTATTTATTAAATATAACCCTAAGGGTTTAATCCATCAGTTCAAAGAGTCATTGAAATGTTTTCAATAGATTGAGGTAGTAAATTTCACCTCTTATTGTGGACGATGGAGGAGTTTAATAGAAGATCTAACATGAGTAAGTGAATGTGGAGCTACAGGAGAATGAAGAAACTCAAATGCATCACCGAGTCAGCAATGAGGAAGCCCTTGGAATAGCAAGAAAAAAAAAGCCTCATGAAAACTTTGATCAGAAAACTAAGCTAAACTAAGCAACCTAAGAGGCCATATCTGGAGACATGGTGGCCTGATGAGGACCATTGACGAGTGACATGTGGATGGCAAGAATAGAAACGGAAGATTACGAATGAAAATATGGAACAGGTAAAGGAGGATGTGAAAGAGACAGAATACGTAAATGAGAAATCAATAGCAGAGAGTAGAATTGCGTGGAACCAATCTTAGACTTGCTGACCAATAGTGATGACGATAGCACTTACATTATCTTGAGCGGAATCCAACCAGGTCAGTTAACTATTACCTGATCATGAATCTTATTGTAATACTCACAATCAGTAAAAAAAAACTACTAATGATTTAAAAACTCATCGAGGCCAACAGTTTAACAGCCGACCGCAATGGTTAAATTCCAGTACCTTCAGTTAATATAAAAGAGAAATCTCAGTGAAAACCCCCACTTTAATAATTTAAAAAATAATGTGTAATAAATAGATGTTTCATTTTTTGTTTCGTGCAATTTTATTTCCCTATTATTCATTACTAGGGTGTTCAAAAATATTGAGAAAAATCAAAATAAAAGCACAGGAGAGGCTGCGTAGGATGTAAATGAGAAGAATTATTATACTAATATGAAAAGGGTGGAGACGGAAATAGCGTCAAAGTATCTTCGTATCGCCGACTCCTGGCGATCGTATTGCACAAGTTATTTTTTAATCGAAATTAAATCCTACTCCCATTTAATAAATCAATCCTGAAAAAATTTTCAAGCTCTACGAAAACGATTGAGGGATAACCATTTGCCAACATCACAATTCATCACTAAAAGCATGATTATTTTCATTAATGTGGTGAGGGACATGAATGACCTCAATATCCAATTTTCACAAGCAGACAGCTTCATTTTTACATCACATCATATGCCGACATACGCGTAGTCAAGGAAAAATCGAAATGTAAATCCACCACCTAGGAAAAGAGCACTTCGAATATGAGAAGTTAGCGGAGGGGAGGGATAACTACAGAAGCAGCAACATAAACATGACTTCGTTGGGAAAAAAATTCCATGCAGGAAATATTCCGCTCCGTCAACTGAGAATCTACCGCTAGAGCAGAGAGATGCCTTCAGATATATACAGCCAACCACCCATCCACGGGTGACGTTATAGGGCACTTCTAGCTAGACTCGCCCGGTGCGTATCTCGAGATAGGCACGTCCGGAATGCCAGCGCCGGTGGGTTGAGGAATTGCAATTGGCGTAAAAACGGCGTAAAAGCTCCACAAAATGCCGGTCGATTTGAACTTGACAGACCCAGAGAGTTTTTTACGACTCCTCGGGGAAGTCAAGAGGAGGCTGCCTGTGGACCATGGGAGGGGAGAAGCATTTGAAGGCAGTAAAAACGTGAAACGAGTCTTTGCGCAACGATTATAAACAATTTAATCCCACTCAATTCGTGAGAGCATCATTACTTTAAACCATAGAAACTTGGTGGGTTTAATCCACGGATTAATCAAGACAGTGAATTAATGGTGACGATTCAGGTCTCTCTGTGCAGTTACAGCAATTTTTCCATTTCTCTGAGCATTGGACCAATGTTCAATAAGTTTTTTTTAACCACTGTCCAATTTTCTGCCAATTGTCGCTAGCATTTACCTTTGTCTTAATTTGTATGACATTCCAAATTAATATTTCCTAGCGATGAAAACTAATAAAATTTGGTGAAACACTTCCCTTTAAAAATAATTTTAATAAACCTATTCATAAACTCGATACGAAATTATTTCATAGCATTTATATCACAAAAAATATTTACTTACAATTAGATATGTTGAGATGGTTAAAGCCGATAGAGTGCGTCGAAACGTAGTACTTAGAAATTTACCTTTGAAATAAGCACTGGGGTTATCTGTGGATAGCTTATACTCCACTTCAATCCATCAAAAAACAGAATGAAATACAGTTGAACTCATTCATCGTTAACTTCCTTAGTGTCACAACGGATTTTAGAAAATTTAGATTTTATTTTTGATATTTTGGAGACTCGGTGCTGCACACGGATGATCAGGGCTTCTTTTAATTTGACACTATTCTTCAAATAAAATGAAAGATATAGAATTTTTTAAATTCAGTATTACCAAAAATTTAACCCTTCACACTCATTAAGTAAAATTAAGCAAAAAATAAAAGCTCCCAAATACTATAATCATGTCTCGCGGTCAAATCTAAATTGTTTTGCGATCAGAAGACTATTCTCCGCGATGGTCTCATTGCAAAAATGGAAAATTCCACGAGAGATAGCGCAAAAGAGAGAGAGTGAGGCTGCAAGCGGATATCAAGGGTGTCGGAGGAGGACGGGGGGAGGAGAGGAGGGAGGGTTGCAGGGGAAGAGAGCGCCTAAGGAGGTCAAAGGTGAGTCTATGGACTGAGGGCAGACGTGACCGAATATTTCCTGGGACTCGGCAGAGAGGAGAATGTTAAGAATGGCATCAATACGTTTGAAAAAACCGTTATCGTATAGCTTGGAATTTTTCGCAGTTTTAAATTTCTCCATTACTTCCACAATGTTTGACTTGGGGAGAGCATTTCTACTGGCTATTCAGCACAAATTACGCTATTCCTGGAAGCATCTGACTGAAACACAATTATCTGATGTCAGTATGATCGGAAATTCAGTCCTTCACAATCATATAAGTGAATTAGGTATAGAATTAATCGCTTAAATGGCCGTACATGAAAGAAAGAAGGGAGGAAGGCAGAGTTGGGAAGAAGTCCACCCACAGAGAGTCCGCAGCCAAACAGAAGCAGAGAGGAAGAGATAGAGAGAGAGGATGGATGTGCGTTGATGTGTGGTCGCTACGCACGCCGTGGATACTAAGGAGGCGTCTTGCTTCTGCGATTTCCCCGGGGACAGCGGAAGATGCGAAATGGCGAAACGAACGGGACGCATAAACTGCAGCAGCGGATTCGCCGCAACACTCTCGTGGGATGAAGCGCCATCCGATTGGCGGATCCGCGGAGAGAAAGTTTGACAGAACGACAAAAATGCCACACGCGCAGAGTCCGTTTAAAAGTTGGACGCCTCCGTCTTAACCCTCTGAAGAATGAGTGGAAGCTAATGAATCGGAAGCAATGCCCCAATCCATATTGCCACCGACACTCCTCCTCGAACCCCAAATGCCTCTCCCTTATATTGAGATGGCTTGCGGGGTAGTATGAAGATTTATATGCCCTTTACTCGGCCGTTGCCTACAGTTCGTTTAAAAACTTGTTGGCCCCTGCGCAAACGTCAATTTTGTGCATGGGCGTGTCTATTCTGAAGAAGTGAAATCTCACTGGGGTGTTGGTTGACATTGCCATTTTTTCTTGGCACTAGGGACTTCATTCGAGGTTTATCCTTTACTCCTCAGTGTGACCCACGCCCACTTCCGAAGTTCCTTTCTCCACAGCCACTTTCTCCAGGGGACACTAAGTTTCGACTGGACTGCATATCAAGAACAAGAGACACCCCTCAGTAAGGAAAAGTTTCCAATGTAACTTCGACTGGATAACAACATGTAAATTCCTTTGCACGCCATTTAGAGCAGCAAAGATTGTAGCACATTACAATGGCTTAGCTGTAGACGGTTGGTCAGTGGTCACGTCGCAAATGCATGTGGCTGGATGTGTTTCCAAATGAAGGAGAGAATGGATGAATCCGCAGAGGAGGAAGCGAGCATTGGGCACGGGGATGTGGCTGCTGATATATGCGAGCACGGGGGAAAGGAGAAATAAAAGACAGGAGCGGGCGCGGAGGAATCGGAAAGAGGAGAGAGACAGTGAAAGAAAGAGAGAGAGAAGGGCTAACACGTGTCCGCCAAGACAAACGCGGAATGAATAAAGATGAGTGATCCTCCATTTCAAATCCTCCCTCCCACACCAACTACCACTCACACTCCCACTTCACTTCTTGCTCTCATTTCTGTCTTCTGTTGGTTTTTTCGCGAGGTTGTCTTATTTTCGAGGAAGGAGCAGCGTGGCTTCCAGAAAGGAGGCCATTTAACTGGCAGCGGTAATTAGAAGGACGAGATGAAGGGGATGAGACAAACGGACCGCGAGAGGATGGAAGGGGAAGCGAGCCTCATGCTCACGTATACACACACAGATATGGGTTGAGTACCAAAATAAAAGTAACAAGGCTCAGTTAAAGCTGCTTTTAAAAATTTGTAATCAGTCCCAAAGTACCATTTACAAAATCAAAAAGAAACTATTAATATTAGATTCAAAACGTAACTACTATTATTACAGTTACAGATAAATTTCGTAAAAAAATTGAAGGCTGCTTACAAGATTCAAGCAAAAGAATCGATCGAATGTTTTCTTAAAGGACAACTTAAGACATTGATTGCGATAGGTGCTCAGGTAGAGATACGCACTTAGGAATACGTCAGTTCACATAAAACTCTTGGCGTACGCCAGAGTGTGCAGTCATTATGGGAAAGTAACGATTACTTTCAGGAAGTAATTAGTAGATTGAAATTTATAGGAACGATTTTTCAAGTTCAACGATTTCAAAAATACCTGGAAAATCGTCACCGGTAACTAAGATACATTTACTCAGTGACTTCCCCACTCTCTGTATATACCTTCTGCACACAAGCACGCTCAAGCAGCCATCCTCAAAATGGAGGGACTTTATTGCAAAGATGCTCAGATGGTGATAGGGAAAGAACGGTTTCACAAGGAATTCACTTCCACTGACTGACTATTTCTCACACAAACTCTGATATCGCAACCGGTTTAAATAGATTCCGTATCATAATCACGTGATTTGTATTATAACACGTCATGCCTTTGAATTTTCCCTAGAAAATTGCTATTTAGTCATTCCTTATCAATTCCATAGCAATCAACTAGTTCAAGAATCTTCGCCAGTGCTCAGTACAAGAATGGTTGCCAAAATAAAACCCTTTAAGCAAAGACTGGTGGAAGAAGAAATAGAAATACGAAAGGATTGGAAAAACCATTGTAATAGGGACAACGGCCTCCATACCGTGGCAGCCGATAATGATGAACAACAGATTCCAAATCGTCCCTTCATCACCCTTTCCCTCCTTCCGCTAAACGTAGCACCGACATGCATTTTACTGACACGAATAAAAATCCTTGCGTATCTAGATTTCCTTGAGGAGGCGACCAGCATTGGATGGGAAACGATAGGGCCACCCAAACATTTGCCCAGCATAAGAGCGCACAGAGTCACCATGATGACCAATCGCAAACGTTTTAATGTCGGATATTGTTCCAATGAAGTGAATTACTTTAGTAAGTCAGATATTCATCAATTGAATACTAAGAGGAAACACTTTTCATGCCTGGCTACAAGGCGATTGCTGAATAGGCAAGCTGATATTCTGATGATTGCTTCTTTTTGCTGAAAACATCCCGAAAAATTTGACACAATAGCTTCAGTTTTGAATTGAAAATACGCCGGGAAATCAAGGCAAAACAACAGCGGTCGAGCGAGATTAATGCGTTCTCTTAATATTGACGAGCTAGTGTCCTCCACAGATCATAAAGAGGATTGACCCCCTACCTTATATTCACCCGCGAGAGGACCACCAACTTGAACAACAGCAAAAATTGGTTTCGCCAAAGGTTCACTATCAAGCCTCAGTGAAAAGCGTCACTTCAGAGGAGAGGCGATGGTACTACGACAGGAATATATGTCAATTTAAGGTGTAGATTGGCATCCGCCCCTCATTAGGCTTTGCCTCAAATCTGTAACTCTCGCGCGCGATAAAACAAGTACACCCCAAGATGTTTTGAATTTAAATGCAAAGGAATAATAATGGTACAATGTGAGCTTAAAGACCACACTGGTGAAGGTCAAACGTATTTGGCGATATTTTGATAAATGTAACATATATTATGGAAACTATTTCGGTTTTAATTTCTCCTGGTGAATAATATTGATGAATTCTTCTCGGGTTTTCAGTCAGGTTAATTCTGTCGTATAGGCCGACGTTTCGAGAGACGACTTGTCTCCCATCTTCAAGGCGGTCTTACTCTTTGAAAGTCCAATTTCACACTGAACCGATACGACGGTTAATCATAATCGACGGTTAATCATAATCGACGGTTAGTTAATTCGGTTGCTTAAATAGCTCTCATCATGAAACTATATTCAATCACCTTACAGATTTTCAAAGAAAGTCCATTTCCTATGGACCATAAATAGCGGTGACCAAACATTGATAACTCGAGCAAAACGCAAAGCAACATCGAAACACGATAGCTTCGAAAACGGAAGTGCAAACTTCTGTGGCTACCCAGCAACCGTGTCGGTACGAAAAGATGGACAGAGTGTATGCGAGTGAGAGTTGCTAAAAAAGATATTCAGACGCCATGAGCGCAGCGCTTTAGGCGACCTCCCACGCTCCGATACGGCGCGCGCATTTACGCAATACAGATGCAAGTGCTCCTAGGTGGACCATAAAAATTATACAATTGTTCAATGACCAATAGCTAGAACAGTATTTTTGCAGAATTTTAGATCGATACGACCACGTACATAGTTATATTTTTTGCGTGAGCGCCCCTTCAGGGAATTCAATATGGATAAGAAGAATTGTTTACCCAATCTCCGAATATTCGAGGTGTGACCTGAGACCTTGGTGATATGCATGAAATTTTAACATTTTTTCACTGCTTCTGAAATAAATACATTTTCCAACATATGAATATATTGAATATACTGTCGCTCAGAGATCAATTAGCCCATTAATACCATACCATAAGTCGGTAAACGATGGGGCTGAAAATTCTTAAAGCCTAAAATAAGAACTCCATGAGATTTGAACTTGAAATAAAGGAAAGAAGCAAGGTATCACTAAGTAGTACCGTAAGTACCATACAAAATATCCCTTACGTAATATTAAAGAACGAAGTTAAAAAAAAACATTTTTATCAGTCCTGGATTCAAATATTTACTCTCGGAAAACAGAAAAATCAATACGTATCCAGCCTCGATTGAATTATTGAAGTTTTTTATTTCTCAGGCGAGTCAAAAAAATACATTAACTTTAGAAGTTTAAGGTCTCATCCTTGAAAGATGTAATCAGCATTTACCACTGAATGAGGTACATAAATTTTGGCGTGACAATTCTTAGTTCCCTCCAAGTATTGAATGATCCTCGAATGAAGAGGGACTCGCCTGCTGAATAATGCATGGCAGGCAGTGAAAGTCTTCCTCTCTCGAGGGCCGCAGTGTGCTATCCGATCCGAGTTTCCTGGAGGCATTGAGACGTCATTTGCGGGAGAATCTCAACCTCGCGCCAAACCCAAGGATCGACCGCTTGCCTTCCGCGAGGATTTCCGCGACACGACCCCGATAAAGAAAAGAGCCTCACTCACTCAGACACTCGAGAGAGAGAAGGTCCAGCGAACGAAAGATACGGACGGATATGGACACACTGCGGCGACTGACGACTGACTCCCTCCCATCCGAAAGCGTAAAAACGGACGCGCGGCAAGGATCCGTGCATAAACGTTGCGATAGGCGCTCATTCCGCGAAGCCAAGGTCATATCGCTCGAAGGGTTTGAAGCGAGCTCAATCCGGGGTCGAATAAAACATAGAAGAATTTCGCACGGAGGAGAGGGAGGGGGCATTTTCGGGAATGATAACGGAGTCCGGAGAGCATTTCGCAGAAACAAAAGAGAGCGACGCGACGCTTGCATTTGAGCTGACAAGAATGCTACCATTGAGGACTGTCCAGTCGACCACTCAGTGTGCTATCAACCACAACGTAGTCAAAGAGCTTCCCTAAAATCGCCACTTGGGTCGTTGGTGGCGGTGTGATCAAAGAATTCCACGGGGAAGGAAGATAAAAATCGCAGCTGCGGACCATTCGTGGTGATTTGACGCGTGCGTCGATTGCTTTAGTTATCGACGCCATCCGTCGCAAGTGCAGTTGCTATGCGACAAATATTGTACTTACGCAATAAGATCGCTCTGCGGTCAATGTCACGCTATAAATTAATTGAAAACACGATTACGCGAGGTGAAGCTTCTGAAGCAAGGTGAGCGTCTCACTCACGTCCTGTCACGATCTCGCCTAATATGAGATTTTGGGAATTTGGATTAAATGGATTAGTTTTATCATTTATTTGAAATGGGATTCCGCGCACTGCCAAGTTTATATCCGGCGTCTCGATTAAATGTATTTTTATTGAGCAAGATGTCAAATGCCTCCTTAGCAAACCTGTCCCGGAAGTTCATGAAGCGACAGATTAATTTGGCGCCGTTAACTTTAGACTTGGAGGCCCTCGGTCGCATGAGGTTTACGTGTGTTATGCGATACAGAAGAAATCGGCCGAGAGGGAGGTATCCCCGCGTCCTCTCAAGTTAGTGGGTATTCAGAGGATCCTGGGTCAGTGTCTTAGTGTCAGCCAATGAAAATTCAATGGAGTAGCCGCGCCTCAAAATAGGCAAAAAAGGTAAAACGGAGAAGCACTGCCAATCACGAGTATGCACTTTAAGTTCCGGAGTATGGTTGCAGGGTTATCAGTCGCATTCCGATTGCAAACCGCGAAATTTATCAAATGAAACTATTGAAAGGTGTCAATGCAACGATATAATTTCACTAATACCACAAAAGTCTTGCCCATGGGATATAATTAAACTTTTTTTAACAATAATTTTTGACAGCAACGGCAACAATAAATTTGATGATTTGAGGCTATACTTTAGGGAAATTATTCTTATTGAATAAAAATGTTGTTTAATTTTCATTCACGGCAACATTAAATAATAATTTCAACTAGCGTCGAAAACTTGTGTCAAAACATTGAGGTAAAGATAACTCATCACACCACTTACTGAGTTATAATCGAATCAATACCGAAGGAAGCTGAAGCAAAAATAAGGAGTTATGTATTTAGAAATGCCGCTGCGATATCTACTAAAACCGCAAAAATAAAGGCCAATGCGTCTCTTCACTGAGAAATCTCAGCTTACTCAGACCATTATAGTAACTCGAGCACAAAGCATGAGAAACAGCACGTGAGTGAGAGAAATGAAGTATTACTGTGGTAAGTAGGATTTTGCGTTTTCTTGGCGTACGATACAAGTGGCGCCCTCTTGGGTTAATCCATAGTACCGTCGTGTATAAGATCACATATTTTTTCGATAGGCAGAGCTCTTTGCTTTGGCAGCCACCACTTGCACGGAATAAAATCCATTTGCATCCTTGATTGCAACTATCCCGCCAAGGCTCAAGTAGCCCTAGTTTATTGTTACCACGTAGTCTACTTTTCCTTAACACTAGAAGGACGGCAGGGGTCATTTGACCCATTTTCAGAATTCAAATTTATTTTTCTCTTATTAAAATATTTTTTTAAATTTTGAAACTCTTTGACTTTGTTCATTTTGGTCTATATTTTGATAAATTAGTGAAAATTCAACAATAATATTTTGTTTTAAATTTTTATGACGTGTTATACCTAGAAGGACGGCTAGGGGTCATTTGACCCACAACTGGTTTTCGCTATATTTTCTTGCCCTTGGGTACTTTAGTGTCATGTATATCATATAATCAGCAAGAGGCTAGTGTGGTAGATGATTTGCTTCATTTTGAACCTGGAAGTACCCGGTTCAATGCCAGTTTCGTCCCAAGGGCTCCCATCTGTATTCGAAAACCTAGGCATAGCGACTTGTTGTGCACAATCTTTCGATATTTTTTGGGTTAGCAAAGGAAAATAAAACCTTTTCAATCCTTGATTTGCGTAAATTCATGTAATTATGATATTTAAATTTTGTTTTATTTATTGTTCAATGATTATTGTATCACCCACACCGGAAAATCGTCACGTATTCCATTGCTTTATGTTCCGTCGGCCAAGATTCAGAGCTCTTAGAGACATTATTTTTCATCATCGCCTCATCAGGTTTACGAATAACTGTTTCATTTTTCTGTCCTGATGGATCTGTCACTCGGCCTTGCCCCTTTGCCGTGTGTCCAGCCTTAGTGCCGCCTGACCCCGTCGGAGTTCGGGGAGGGGGGTTGGACTGTACACTGCGCCCTAAGAAAAAAATCCTGTCTCCTTTTGAGAGAGCGGAGGATTTGGGTGGACTGTAAAATTCTACTGTAAATCCTACCCTTGGAATCCGCACGTAGGTCGGAGAAGAAACATTACTGCAAGTTTCTGGAAGACACGAATCAGGATACGGTTGGCGGTAGAGTCCCTGCCTTTTGAACGGCAATTAGCGTTACTTCTGAAAATTTTGTCCTTTTGTATGAATTTCTAATGCTCTCCAGCTCTGTATACCTCCAATGCAGCTAGAGAAGATTCTACCATAATGCGCTTTCGTTTGTAGATTTTTTTGCATGCATATCAGTAGCAAGTTGAGGAAGAAAGAAAGAAGTCGAGAAATATATCAAGAGATGAGAATCGTCGCGATTCAAATACCTGAAAGGAATATTGAAGATCAGTCTGGAAGTGAATCGTAAACATCAGTTCAAGGACATTCTGACCAATACATCAAAATCTGCGTGTGATGGAAGCGACGAAGTCCAAGATAGTGTACCCGATGGCGACTTTGGCGTGATAGCAAATGCACAGCTCTATCCAACAAATCGCAGCTGTCCTTTTATGAGGTATATTCCAAATAAATCAGACAAATTTGGAGTACTGGGTTTTGACAGATGTGAAATGAAAATACAGCCAAAATTTATTTCCATATTGTGGCAAAGATGATGATTGGCCATCAAATCAAGCGTTGGGGAAATAAATAGTTACTAAAGTGACCGTAAAATACAAGAATTCAGGAATAAATGTAACTTGTAACAATTATTTTCCATCCATCCAGCTGGCAGGAAGTCATAAAAAAATGGAAAACTTCTCTTGTATGGACGATCTGAAAAAAACAGGCGTGACGCACAAATATCCATGACCCCTAAAATTGCCATGTAATCCATTCAACGCGAGTGTTCAAAAATACCTTAGGCCATACTCTTACGTAGAATCAGGCAAACTAGAACAATAATGTACTTTCATTCAGCAGCATGATCTCAGACGACACTATTTCCGAAACGAATAAAAGAATACCAGAGACCATCCTATTTCATAATAAAAACAAAGCGGGAGTAGATACGATGGATAGCATGTATCAATTTATTTACACGTCTCCAAATCCAACAGCCATATCTCCACGGACACAAAAAAGAAAAAGGTGCCAAATACCATCAAATTGAATCATTGCACCAATTTCCTTTCCATTTTCCAAATTCCTTTTCATGTGCAAATGGCTGATGTCCTAACACCCCCTGCCACACGCTTTTAAGCGGCTTGCGGGTTAGTGTGTGGATTTAGATGTAGATGAATAAATCGTCCAATGAATGCATTCAGCGCAAAATAATATTTTGTGGAAACAGCGCCGAAAAAATAGTCTGTCTGAGAATTACAACAAAGTAATAAGTTTTAAAAATTTTAATGCAAATTTTGTAAACCCAGTACCCCTATTGTTTAAACATGTAACACAACTTTTGTATTGAGTGTATGTATTTTCATTATTTGATTTGCAATCGACTACTACATACGGTTTAATTCATGATTCTTTAAAATAATTGTTAATAACTTTTGACGATGGAAATAATATTTAATAATGTTAAATAGTGTTTTTAATGAACTGATTCAACAATTAATACGATTAAACTGAATATTAGTTGAAAATTAGGCGTTTTATTCCAAAATACATTTTAGGGGTCAAATGACCCCCAGCCGTCCTTCTAGGTAGCGCGAAACTCCCGTCCTCCTAGTGTTAAACTGTTAACATGAATTACACACATGAAAGTGGTAAATATAAAAAATCATTGACATTATATAGACATAAAATACTTGTCGTGTAGCTCAAGGTCATGCGGGTGTAAAAAACGGCTTCAAATTCAATCGGAGAGAGAATAGGACATAGCTGGGTCGAAGGTGCGGAGAAGAAGAGACGACGGCGAAAAACAAATGAAGGCGAGGACTGCGTTGCGGGGCGGAGTGGCGCAGCGATTTGTATAGCTCGCGCGTTGCCATAGGGACGGGGGCTGCGGGGGGGGAGAGGGGGAGGGGGTCCACTCCGACGGTGCAAAGCGAAACCTGTGGCCATTATGCTAAGTTCCGAGATTGAAAGGTTAGGAGAGGTAGGAGCGAGAGGAGAATATAGATGAGTTAGGCAAGGCAAATGGGCACACGGCAACCCGGAAGCGAAAATTAAGTCGTGATTCGGATGAACGGGGACTAAGAAGATTAAGAGGGAGAAGTTTTGTAAGGAAGTAGAAAGCAAACACAATCAATAAGGCACCTCGTAGCCAGAGAAATGCCGATTGGTGGAAAGAAAAAAATAGAAATGGTGGCTGTGAACAAAGGCACTACCTACGTAGAAAAAGAGACACTATTCCGTTCAGTTGAAGCGTAATATAGGTTGTCATTGCAATTGATACTCAAAAATGTCCACCGTGCAGCGAAGAGATAGAGGTGATCCATTTAATCTCAATATGCGATAAACAATGTAAGCAATAAAAGTAATAATAATTTCTATATTGCTTATAGGTGCCCCCAATCACAAGTAATTCAACGTAAGAAATTTAAAGACAAATAAGCAAACACATTTAAAAATAAGGGTGGGGACTATAACTTAATCTACACAAATGCTTCGAGGGGCATTTATTACGTAGGTCGTTCAACATTTTCCTTGTGTATGTTGTGAATGGTGATAGTATAGCAATGACAGATGACGTGAAGTATCATCGAGTCCCTTTAACTTCGAAACTATCGTGGGGAACACATATGAGTAATATTTGTGGCCTCACCATGAAGAAGCTAGGATTCTCCAAGCGTGTTGTGGTGAGATTTTGAAAAAGTAAAAGAGAAGTGCTGCTTCGCATTCATGGGGTCGCATCTTGAGCATGAAGCGGGCATATGGTATTTAGTTTAGTTAGCAGAGATAATTTATCCGTGAACTTAATATATAATACAAAAGAAAGCTTTGACATTTGTATAAAACTGCTGCGGGCGCTCAGAAAGCATTACACGGATGTTCAAAGAACTAGGTTAGAAGCCGCTAGAGACTCGGAGGCTACGAGCTAGGCTTAGATTGCTTGAGAAATTGGGAAAAATATATCTATTAGAGGAACATGGGCAGAAACAAATTAGAACCTCAATATATTTTCAGGTCCAACAGATACGAAAAATTAAGAGTAATTATTTTCCGAACGGATAGATATGGGTATTCGTTCCTCACCCGAACAATAAATGACTTTTATAAATGCAAGGAGGAACTTCGTATGCGTAATTTTTTAAGAAGCGGCTGATGTCCTAACACCTTCCGCCAGTCGCTAATGAAGGAGGATTGTGGGGCAGTAAGCACATGTGGGTGATAAGTCACCCTGAGGGGAACAAAATTGGGGAGATGTATTAGAAGGCCTCTACCCCCCACCGACTAATGAATACTGAGACTAAACATTAAGAGCTCACTTCTGCAGGAAGCAATCACGTGGTGACGAAGTGAGGAAGACCACGATGTCCTCCGGAGCTCCAGCGACCAAGAGGACCCCAGCACTTGCACTTGCCACCGTCTGCTTGACTAGCTCCTCCACGAACCCGGCACCCCAAGGAAGACATCCGACCTCGTCGACCGATTCGGCCGCAATGAACCTCAGCCACGCACTTGCACTACGACCCCTCGCGGTATGCCCGGCGGTCTAATTGCAGTCAACTTGACGGCCTTGTTTTCAAAACAAAGAGTCAGTCATGCCTACGCCCCCATCGACTGTCTTATCAGCTACTGGAGTCCACCACACTCGGCAGCCGCGAGCGAAATCGAATGCTTCAACTCGAGCAAACGTCTAAGATAGCACAATCCACCGCAGCGGTCACTCGACGCGAGGCCAAGAGAACTAGCCACTGAGCCTTCGAACACAATTAATCGGCTGCTATCCCACACCCCCTACCACTCGCCCATAGAGGCTATTAGTGGGGCACCAAGTCAGTAATTGTACCTCACGGCTGCTTAGGTGTCTGCCTCAACTTCCGACGGCTAGTGGCGGCACGACTCCAAGCAGTTCATTGAGGTGTAGCATTGATTATTCTAAGATTAATTACTTACATTATTTACCTCGGTATTTCATTTCGAAGTTTTCGCAATGTTGCGTTATAGAGTTATGACGAAGAAGAACTTGATGACTCGACTAAGTAATGCGGAAATTCGGAGATTAGTACGAGAGAGGTCTTCCGGAAACCTTGGGAAGAAGACGCGCGATTTAATCGCTGAAAGATAGGAAAAGGGGAGAACGGCAGGAGTATATACTACGAATGAGATACGCAGAGAAGGTGCTGAAGGATATAAAGCTGACGAATTATGTAGGTGTTATAAGAATAGCCGAGAGGAGCATGGAGTGGAGGGCCGAATCGAACCTATCTTTGGACTCATGACTGATCACGAAGTGAACCAATGCCACAGGGGGTGAAATTGATTAGCAATACAAACATACAAAATCCATCTATTTTTGTCATTCATTAATTCAATGAATTACATCCACACGTACGCGCCACACACTAAGCCACCGCAAGCCAGCGCAACAAGCGTGAGGCGGGGGAAGTTTGGATACCAAAAGTTTACAAAAGTGAGCAAGAGAACTGCGTGTTGGAGTAACTTGAATGAGTTTCACCAAGCAAGTTGCCATCAAATTTGCTTTATTTGGAGTGATTTTAAAGTTCATTTCCTACTAATGGCGATGTTTTCACTCCACGCGATGATGTATGAATATGCTGAATGCGAACTTCAATTTTCAGAGATATTTGTGATTTACCGTCGCTTATCTCCCTGCATTCTCTCCGATGACAGTCAATTGTATTATTCTATCTTATCTCCCTCTATTCTCTCCAATGAGAAACCATTCGTATCCAAAACCCTTCGCAAACCCGAATCTGGAACGCTTCTGTGATTAAAAGACACACGTTCCCGTGATGTTGTCCGCTAATGGAAAGGTCGTGAGTGCCCTTTCTGCCCGCCACCGCCAACCCGCTGCTTCGGTCACAGGAAACAGGACCCCCCCCCCCCCCGACACGCCATAGACCCCTCCCCCCCCCTCGAAACTTTGCGAGCGTGTCTCCGACTGGAAGACCCTTTTTCCGGCGAGGGACAAGGGCCGCCTTGGATACTAGGCCATTCCTCTCCCAGGGATTCAATCTGTGCGTCCTCAAATGCCTTTCTCTCCTCGAGACGAGAGCCGTTATCCACACAGCCTGCATCGCCACCGACAGAACGACCCTTCATCACACAACAAAACAGCCCTCGAATCTATAGAAGGAAAGGCGGAAGTAGACGGTGGGTATTGCGTGGAATTGCTAATGGTGACGATCACGAGAATAAACGGATGAAAATTACGAATTGAGTTTACATTAAAGGGATTCGAACAATTCATAATACTACATTGACATAAATAATTTCAACAGAGAGCTAAAAAATTGAAAACTATTTAGCATTTAAGCAATTGGGAAGCAGTACCAGTAACTAAAGCGTCTTTGAGAGAATAGAAAGCGATGCACAGCTTTTACTGCGATAGCTACTTTAATAACCATAAAATGGGATTTTTCTCGCAATAAAAATACCAAGGATACATTTTCGACAGGACACACATGTGTTGCACAAACAATAAATGGCCTTAGTGTATTTTCATAAATTGACCTTTAGTTCACAAAACACTATCTCTTCCGGAAGTCCTTCGCATGTCCGACCAAATCCCCCCACACATTATTCATGCTATTAATAATGAACAGAGATACGCATACAAGGATTTTCAAAGAGTTTTTTGCTCATCTGGAGATGCGTACCTCGTGCGTGAAATGCAGCCTCCTTCAAGGCTTTTAACTAATAAAGTGCCATTGGAAAACATCATATTCATGATTCTTCATAAAACCTTTCGCTGCTCATATCAATGCTAACGAGTGATATCTCGTCAGGAGGAGTGAAAGTCCAAACCTCTGATTTTTATGTCACCAATGGACGCACTTGTGCTGCGTATTGTTTCATCGTTTTCTTGTTAATGTACTCCTGAATGAGTTTAAATGTGCAACGTATACTCATTCTGGATCGGGCCTCTGTGTCCAAAACCCTTTTAAATATTTGCTGCAAAAACGATGAACCTTTCGATATCAACTAGGTTACTCACTCCGTGGAGACATTTCGGGACCTTGGAGGGGAGCCGAGGTCAAAGGTCGCGGGGCAGAGCGAGAATGAAGGGAGGCAGAGGACCCAGGAGAGCGGCCGGGAGCAAGGAGCCACTCGATAGATTTTTATCATGTGCGCGCGTCCATGCATCAGCCGATACCTCGGCCACCCTCGAAACCCCTCTCCAGTGCACACACACGCGCCCACGGAAAGGCTTTCTTCGCCAACTCAGCATTCAAGGGCCGGCAGGGGTGACAAACCCTAACAAATTGCCTCCCCACCCTTCTCATATTTGAAACTGTTTCAAATGAATGATATCCGGTTTGAAGTCCACGCTGCACGACGAAATAGCAGTGAAATACCTATCCCGAGAAATCCTTTATTCGACGATGACGCCCTTCGTAGGCAGATCAACTTCCCTAACCGAAAATATTAGCATTGCCATTCTAAGAAAACATGGTGGTATTTGCTATATAAATACCAAAAAATAATATTTTTATCCCATTACGCCTTGTCGTTGTATTCGTGGTTTCCTACGATTATCGGGTAATTACTCTCAGTATTCAGACACTCTTGGAAGGAAACCAGCAACAAATGTGTTGCTCAAATTATATTTTGCTCGAATTGGGTAAAAAATTCTCACCAAACGTATAAAACATTTATTGACACCAAAGTATGAAAGTTGAGTTCAAGATATGTAAAGCCTCATCGCTTTAATCGAATCATCCACAGCAATTCCTTACGAAAGTAGGTGGAGCAAACGTGAAATGTAATTAAGAATTTTACAGCTCCAATAAGTGTAAAAAATATAAAAGTATTAAATGATTGCTACAATCTGAAAAATATGCCACCTAAAATCATTATGAGAGAGAAGAGAAAGTTTTCTTCAGCTACTTCATTTGCGTTTACAACTAAAAAATCATGCATTTCAACAATTTCCGCTCATGGTGGTTTGAGATTAGAGGGACGTTCAGTGACATTTATATATAATTTGACTGATTTATCAATACAATACTTCCTAAAATAAAAATATGAGCACAATAGCCAATTGCGTGTTATCTCTTCTGAAGTTATGACACATTTAGTTTGGGATCAGCAAAATATCTATTTTGAGTAGGCAGTGCTTTGACCACCATATTTCCTGAATGCCGCCAATGCTCCTTGCCTGACTGATAATGCCAAATTTAGGCTCTTCTTATTAGGGTGAGCAACTTCGCTCACCGGCTTTAAATCCATTTCATTTGGTTTCTAAAACCTGCTCCCGGGAACGAAACTATTGAAATTTCACTCGTTTTGACTTTAGTTTCGTTTCACTTGCCAACCCTGAATAATGCACACATATTATCGTTTGGAAGCTACCACTGAAACAGTCTACGCAGGAGAGGGTTTAAGATACTTTAAGCAACCACTGCCACTTACACCAAATACTCAACGCATCGCATTAATCACGCTGTGCATAATTTATTTGGACAATCGACACGTGCCTTTGCAGAATGTCTTTCACTCCCCCATCAATTCTCCCCCCCTCCCTCTGACCCTCCGATTACGCCGATGGGAGTCACGCCTTGCCAAATATACGCGCCCCCTCCGAAGGGATCGCACCACAAATCACCCCAAACACACTCTTTTACCTTCCAGCTCGGATGTGGGTGCGGCAGGAAGAGGGCGCGGCATTTTGAGCGGGCTGAGATTCGGATTGGGGGAGGACATTCATTGGGGTGCAACGCTACGACACCGCTCCTCAATTCAGACGGAGAGAACAGTCTTCTCAAACGCAAATGTCCCCATGCAAAGCATTGCCCCTCGATTTTTCACCTGCATAAATATTGGACGTCCTTAACACTTTCGCTGAATCCTATGGAGAGGGTGTTCGATCACTTCCCCTCCACTCCTCAATCTCGCGTGGGTCGCTTTTGTTTACAGGCTGTTAGAGCCAGCCGTATTCCAGGATGTTACTCAAGTCCTGATCCCGACTCAAATTCGACTCACGTTGGTGTCACGAGATCTGACTCGAGTCTCATCTCAAATTGAGTAAAACAGAAAATACTATCCAATAGGGCGACACTGTAACGTTAGCTAACAGGTCGCAGTGAAATTACTTGTGTTGGTTTGATGGAAGTGGAGGATTCTCAGCAGTGACCAACCCAAGCCTCTCAACCGGAAATCCTTCACAAGCACTCACTCAACTTCGAAGGGAGCTTTGCCAGGGCTGAAGGGACAACATCCTCACGACACACAAAGAACACTTTCGGTAATAAAATAATAATAAACCTGAGAAATTAAGCATAGCATAGCATTTCACGGGAACATACCAACAAATTACCCAAGAGAATTGAAATATTTTGAAGGGGACATCAAAACATATACTAGACGCCTGCCAAATTATTTTAATTTACAAAAATAAAGATCACCCTTTGAAGAGTGACGAGGGGCCAATCATTGATTCTGCCTCCTCCTCTCCATTGCATTTGAAATCACATAACGTGTGTAAACCGTGACTCGTATTTTCTCACTACACCCCTCCCTCCCCTATCCCCCACACACCTTAAAACGTCAACTTCCCCCCCTCCACCTATGGTTTACCACCACTTAATATTTCGCCGATGCGAAAAACCGACCGTCATCTGTGTTGAGGAGGACATCATTGATTCCAGGGTGCCATCGCTCGAGTCTGAGCATTTATTCCCTGAGTCGATCCCAAGGAATGAGTGTAGTAGGTACGTGTGTGTGTAGTACATGAGCAGTTCACCCTGAACGACTCAATGAGCCGGATAGAACTCTTACGTCGTCCGCAACTCATGAACATTGGGCGGTGAATTTTGCGACTTTTTATTTCAAGGTTATGTGATAACGGCTCAATGGGAAAGACATTTTCCCTCGTTACTTATCCTTGCTTTGAAATCGAACGAATTATTTGATAAATTTTGATTTTGGTTCTTAATAAACGACTCTATTGTTATATGATGTCTGGATGGCTAAGAATTATTGAGGCACCGATACATTTTTCAATCTACTTTATTTCAGCAACATTTCTCTGAAAATTTAGCTTTTTGGCATATTTCTTCTCTATCAATGACAGAAAAGAACATATATCCAAAAAAACTGCTTATGCTAAAAATTAATGGTGCGTTTATGCACCTTAGGCTGATTTGGAGTTCTTGGGTACTAAATTAATGGCAGAATGAACTTTAAATGTCCTTATATTTAGTTGAATTTTTAGCCATAACACCATAAAACAAGGTTTTGGTGGTACGAAATGGTAGTAAAACAACAATGGTAGTACGAAATTTTTTAATGTTAAAAATAGCTGTATAAAGCACAGTGCTCATGCACGTGGCCCTCATGTGGAAACCATGATAATATTTTTTACTCAAGGGTACAAGATTTTTTACGCACGCAAATGTTGTTTAGGTTTTGCATTGCCTGCTCTCTCTCCAGTATTCAATTATCTCAATAAGATGGCTCCTTGTATTTTTTAAATTTCTATTGTCTAGGAAATTCTCTATGGCTTACCGCTTTCGGTTTTGGATGATATTCCTGCCCCTTGACCCTCATTATTTACCCTACAACGTTTCACTTGGGTTAAGCCCTATTCAAAGCAACCGGTTACATTTTATTCTCTGTACTTTTTTGGCATTTTTTTTACAGTTATTCATGCATACAAGGTGCAATAAACATATGAAAAATGGCCACCACCACATCTTTCCAATGATTTTTATACTGTACTTCGGTATAGCATTGCCCTACTCCACCAAAGAGGACTTAGAGCGAAGGGTTGAAGGTCAACCGCATGAGTTTTAACAGAAAGAAAAAGAGTTCAACTTTAGTCATCAAGAGAGCAGTTTATTATTTAAAAATTGGAGTTCCAAAGCCAGTAGAAATTGTGGACGTCGGTAAGCCACAAGCTGACGAAACAAAAAACATTGGAAAAGAATCAAGATGGTAGAATATTCAAGGCCACTGTTGAGACCAGTCCTAAAGCTACGTGTCCGCTGGTGACCAATCATCTAGACATGAACTGGAGATGTATTTAAGAACTGAGTCCATTGCAGACCAGTCTCGGCCTCAAAGAGAGGTCTTCTAGACTCGATTCTCGGAGATTCAACTCAACAATGGCAGCAATTAAAGTCTCCACGCACAGTGTCTCCGACAATGGTCTTACTCCCATTTCCACTGGGGACTCGAGATTCGGGACTTTTATCCTCCAGTGAACACGTTGCTTAATAAATCAAAGAAAGAGGTCCCAGCGCCACCACTCTCTCCTCCTCTGCCTCGGAGTGACCCTTTCCCTCCTTCCCCGTTGTTCCTCTGGCCGCTGCCGCCGTTCGTTCTCTTCTTCGCTCCGCGGTCGAGACTTGTATCTTATTCATTGCGAGCGCAGAGAGTGATAATGGGGAGATGTGGCCAATTACGACCCTCGAAAACCTCCAATGGAAAAACCTCACGCCTCGCTCCCAATCGCCCTAATGGGACACATTTCCCGAGAAACGCGATTAATATTTCAGCAATCTCCACTCTGATTGAATTGGATGGGTGGATAAAAGTCTTTTACTTACGAAGCAAACCCAACACGTACACAGGTGCTGCTCAATTTCCAGCAATAAAGCACCTGCTCAACATTCATGATTGAACACAACTCTGGCGGATCGTATTGATGAAGTTTTCACAGCCTTCACACTACTTTCAATGCGTTCTCTCCCGATGACTTCATCTTCTATTTCAATGGTGAATTTACATGTTATAAACGCGCTTGCTCAAAGTTTTAAGGAAATCCTGGGGAGCGGGTTGACCATGCGGCCAAAAAACGAACCATTCATCCACATACCTGAAGAAGCAATAACTATGAGTCGGAGGGAAGCAGATGACAATGTTTTTTCATCAAAAACTTCGATATAAATATTGGTAACTAATGGAAATAGCTAGTATCCCAGTGTTACAACGTCATCTCCTTCGTAAAATAGCCCTAAAAATGATTAAATAAATATGTTTGAGTTTATTTCTTTTTTGAACCCAGAGAGCGCTATTAGAATCTAAAAAAATAGCTTTCGGTCACTGAAAAAAATTTCAGGCAAATAGTCGTCAGTGTTTCTTTTTCAATTTTAATTATCGCATTACGTAACATAATTGCCGCAATGAATTCATCTTTTGCAGTTTGGAGTTTTCAAAAGATTTAAACCGGACCCTTGTTACCAATATAATAAATTATCAACATGATTATAAATTTCAGCGAAAGGCCCTAATTAGGGCCTATTTCTCCGTCATATTCGGATTGCTCTATCCTTCAGCGACGCGGGTGGCGACATTTGATAACCCATTTACATGTTCGGTGGGTGACATTATATTTTGTGCCCAGCTAGAGAATTCTCCATTATTGTGACCTTCGTGGAGGAAACCTTGCATGGGGGATGAAGGAATCAGAGGTCGATGTCCCGCCGAAAGATGTCAATGCCACGCCGAGACGGCTGCGGATTCTGCCCGTAATCACTGCGAAGCACACAAGGAGGCCGTCGACGCAAAGCAAGGCGCCAGACGGCGCGAGAACGGAGTGAAAGAGAGTCTTTCACGAAGTCCGCCTTATCGAGGCCCCTGAGACCAACCGAGACACCAAGCCACATCCTTCAGAGACTTTACACACCCTCGCACGAGTCCATTCAAGGCAAATCCACCTCCTTCGCATTCTGAGGGAAAAAGTTAAGGAAGGCACATCGGCCATGCAATGACAAAGGAACATCGATGCACGACGGTGCCAGGTTGCAAGACTCAATGGCTCCGAAAGAAAGAAAGAATGAAGGTTGCTAAGAGATGGAAAGAATGTCAACAAGAGCAATCGAAGGATGAGAGCGGAAACAAGGGGACCAAAGAGAGGACGCACCATTCCATCCCGTTGATGCTTGTTGCAATTTTATTAGGTTTTCAAAAATGTCCACAGCGAGAGGTGCGAGCGAGCCATTCATCATCAAAATTTGATAAATAATATTTACAACCACGAGGAATATCATTGAAAAGTTATGCCGTTATTACAGTTATCAGCTAGAGCCGTAATCATGGGATATTTATCCGTGAAATTTGAGTCGATTAGCGCGACAGCGACGCGAGTGGCTATTTTCTTAAACCCATTTCAATAGGCGGTGCTAGGCAACACATTCCGAGGTGACTTGATTGCCCACTCTTTAATGTTGGGGGGGGGGGGATACGTGACTGATTGCCGCAACCTCTGATCAAATCTCTCCCGCGTCCGCATGCATTGATCTTAAATATTGCTCCTTCGGCACCATAATTACATTGGATTACCTCATTGTTCCTTCGTAAGTGTAAAGTCTTCGTTAGTAATTTTCCTTCGTATGGTATTTGCGAAGGCGAACGTAAGCTTCCGTCGTTTGCGCCATTATGTAATGGGAGAGAAAAAAGGCTTGAGAGAAAACCGGCGATTGTACAATGGACACGAAACCGTTCGAAAGTTAGTCGAGACTCGCGCCGTAAACGGCCTCTGAAATTCCAAACAATGGCCTATTTCTCTAAACCAGGGGTCTCCGAAATACGGCTCGCGGGCCGGATCCGGCCCGCGCACTCGTTTCAAGTAGTGCGCGATTCTCGCTCGTTTAAATCTGTGAGACGCCGCTAGGAGCATTGCAGCGCTGCACAGCACGTCAAAGTTACATTCAACTGTTCGTAAATAAGAAATGCGCCACCGGATACTTCAGTAGACGTTGGTATCGAATACTTCAGTCATCGACAAATTTGCTATCCGGCCCGCGGGGCGATTCGGAACTTGGAATGTGGCCCTCGTGGCCTAGTAAATTGGAGACCCCTGCTCTAAACCATCTCAATCAGCTCAAAGTTAGAAAAATAGAATGACCCCGTTGAAAGGGAGAAACAGCTACCTTGGTCGGTAAATATAAGAGCACTCATGCGAAAGTTTCAAAAGTACTAGACCAAGAATTTGAGCATCCATTCTGGAAAAAAATCACGAAAGACAAAATATGTCTGCAAAATTCAGTATAACTTTTTTATTTATACTATTTATTATACTTTGAAATATAATTTGATAACAAAACTTTATGATTTGGACTCGGAATAAGACTTTTCAACATGAGCGGGTCAGCGCATCAAGTCAAAGTGATGAGTTCTTTGATATTAGCTCTCTTTAAAACTCTGAATTTGCTTGAACACATCTATTATATTGAATGAAATACTTGCAGGACAAAACGCTATGGATCCTTGATTACGGAGAATCATTTTAGTTCCCACCTTTATATCACAAATTCACTGATAATGCGCCACAGAACAGCACACATTCAGCACAATAAACTGATGCAAAGGATGGAGCAAGAATTCGCCCACTTCATCAATAGGGTGGTTTCCTATTTTTATTGCCTAAATCGAAAGATTATTGCTCCTGGAGTACGTATTCCACGCGTTTAGATTTTTAAATGACGATATCTATTTTTCGCGATTAAATGAAAAGTGAAAAATTTCAAGTGATAAGGTATTAATAATCCTTAAATAAGCCTTAAATAAGGATTATTAATACCTTATCAAACGAAGAAAACTTTCCGACCTTAGGTAGATCCAATTGGTGATTATTAAGACATGTTTCCCTGAGTTCTGTGCCTCATGCATGCATTGTTAATCTCAGACGATGTAAAACTCCTATCTACTCGTATAGAAACTAGGTCCTTGTGACGTCACGTGGAGTGGCATCGCATGGGCGCCAATCTGGCCTTTTTTAAAGGAGGATAAAATGGACCCTTGCCATTCGTCTAAACTGGGATTTCTAAAACCAAATAATTTGTATATTATGACTACACTAATGGTGGGTGAGGAATTGCAATCAATGCATTTCGTTCTCTTTGATGAAGAAAACTACCCTACTCATAACACTTAGCAAGCCATCTCTAGGCTCCAACTGACGGAAATGCAATAATTTTAAAGGTGTCAATCTGTTATTCAACGGCTTAAAATTACTCCTCCGGCAGTTTTCGGGTTCTATCCATTCCACCTTTTCTCCATTACAATGAAGATTATTGAATATAGAAACATATCCATTGATATTTATTAAATACAGAAACGTTTTCCAGGTAGATAAAACCAAATCATAAGCGTAGAATTGCACAAACCTCCATAGTCTGGTATGTCATGTAGTTTATAAGCCTCTAAGTAACTAAATTAATAATTCTACTTATAATTGATTCGTATTTTTGAAATTATAGCACTATCGTTCAATCACTGTCTTTTTGCTTTTATGTATGACGGGTATATCTCACTTCACTTCCAAAATTACGCCCTGAATTAGATCATATCATCCAAATTGCAGCGAGCACGAAAGATAACATCTTTTCTTCCAAAATGTCAACAGAAAATGTATCTGGTGTTAAGGCTCTCACTTTGAGATATCTTGGAATTTGTGCTCGAGATAATAATACACTTCTGAGGAAAGTTCGCGTCCACATATTTGCCCAATGGAAAGAGATGTATCCATTTTGACCCACCCTCATAATATTATTCTCGTCATTCAGGAGAACTCTGCAAAGAGAATTTAGGGCGACTCACAAAGTGTAATATCTGGCTCAAAGGAGAGCCCTTTTGAGTCTGGAGACAGAAGTCGCGGAGGGTCGGTTCCACGTAGTCAGATCAAAGGACGCGCGTAACGAGCAAGAAGACGGCCCTCAAAGCGCTTCACAAAGAGACACTCCACCGATCTATGAAGGGATTCTCAACGCGAAAAATGAAATAGGAACCAGAAATTTCGGAATTTACTAGTTGAAAAATCCAGCAAAATTAGTTCCACTTTAGAAAAGCAAACTTCGATTGGATTAAAAAAATGTAAATCAGTCGTCCAAAAACGTCAACATCAACGTCAACAAACGTCAACAAAATTGCCAACAAGTGATTTCAAAGTCCGAGAGAAGAGAGATTTCCAAAAATTAACCACCTCTCTGGCAAAATTCTGAATGCAGTAGCTATAATGGGATTTGGAAAAATTCCGAAAGCTTTGATCGATAATGACCTCCAGAAGTAAAACTTGGATGAAAAACAGAAGCGATTAAAAGCGTTTTCTCAACTCATTACAATATGAAAGAGAACAAGAGGTCCGTCTTCGCCGTGCAAATTATAATTCCGCAGAGAACCAACTCATTATTTGACCGGCAATTTACGTGGCTCCCGCTTTATCTATCTTCTCTCTTCACTCTATCTCCTATTTCTATTTTCTCCTTTTCAACAGCTTACTCCATCTTCCCTCTCCACCAGAAAGCAAAATAGAGTTTCTGAATGGACTCAGCTTTAATGCTCAACAGTATATGATCGCAGTCTCAGTTTTGCATTTATTCTGATCTGCACAAACGAGATAAAACTGCAATACTAACCGAAATTTCATTGGAGCTAAACCGTCTAACACATCTTAATGATCAATTTCAATTGTTTCTATCGAAATACTTCATTGCAGTGCTGATTAAATCAAAAATGTGTCATATTTACATGCTTGTGCTTTTTCCAGGTTAACACTATATAAATTTTCCACATTCGGTTTTTTAGAAATCCGGAGTTGCAGCAATTTTAATCAAGTTTTCAGTTGCCTAAAGCAGTACTCGTACTTGAATAAGTTTCAGGAAAAAAGATTTAGAACATTAACAGAGAGCTTCACTTAGTTGCTTAGTTGCTGGAATTGACAGGATTATTCACGTACAGCAAGGCGCTATGACATGTCCGAAAGATCAAGGCATGATTGTAAGTTCAAGTTTCTTGCAGAGCTACCGATAAATCCCGACTCCTTTGTGGGAAAAGTTGAAATGAGGCTTTGAAGGCTAATTGATAATGAAAATACGATTTTTGTTTTTCCCGGTGAGTGTTATTTCGTAACTCCTCTCGGGCTCTGCACCACATTCGATAATTATTGGCTTATTTTGGGCCGACGACGTTTCGCAAAACGACACGCTTCCCATTTTCAAGGCGTGTTTATCTCAGCGTGTCATATTTCAGCTTGAATGAAACCGAATGGAATAGAAATCATACATGGTGAAATGATAACGCCTAGAAAATGAGAAGTAAGTCGTTTACCAAAATATCGCACCGTTGAGCGCCTGAATATGTCATGCGATGCAAAAGAGAAGTTTCATCGCTGGAAATTTTTATCATCGGCTTAGTAAGTCAGGAAATAGCATCGGTAATTCCAAGTAACATTTATATATGTATAAGCGTCAACGTTCGGGTTTTTTGACGCATTTATCTCTGTAATCTAGCTCAACGAAGCAAAACTTGAGCTGTTTAACTTACACTTCATCACGTCCGAATGCTAACTATTGTCTTCGCGTCGCTCCTGCATTTCAGTTTTACTGGTCGAATGAAATCAATAATTCTTGATTTGGACAATCCATACTGCCGTGTGATATTTTTTTGAATCTATAATCACTTACTCACTCCTCACACCCCAGGCAACCTTTTCGTAAATTATTTACTATAGATTTTTTACGCCAGTGGCATTTCCACCAATTACGGGTATCGCTGTTGATATAATTCGACCCTCGAAAGCATCCTAAACTGATAATAATTCTATTTGATGCCATGCAAAAGCATGTTATGTGAGCGTAATTACCCTGATGATACACACGAAATGTGAGATAAAATGTGAAGTATAGATGAGTTACGAATGCGGAGGTTACAACGTAATGACCTGTACAGATCATAAAAATTGGAATTTCATTGAGCTACGGAAGTTATTGTGGTATAAAAAATAGAGCACACCCATTGGTATTTTTTTATAAATAATGCCGGACAAAAACCGTGAGCTGATGATTTGAAGCCTGGGTACGTTTGGCAGTTAGGTTAGCGTTCCCTGTTTAAGGCCAAATAATTTTCTCCCCCATTCTATCCTGGCGAAATCTACGATGATGGGTCTTCCGCTACGATTTAAATGTGCTCGCAGTGAAACTGGCAATTAGGGATACATTCTTTGCATGTGATGGCGCTTTCATTCCATTAGGAACATGTGCGACCATCGCCATTTAATTTATCGCCGACGGGAAAGGCAATTGGCGGGCAAAACGCAACACAGTTTTAATCATAATGAGGCTCTTAATTTGCCATTTGCGAGAGATTTTAAATAGAATTTCCGTTGAAAGTCGAGAATTTATTATCGGCAAAAAATAAATGCTGCATATCCTGTGGCGAGGTTAACGTCGCACTGAGTACAGCGTCATTCATCGTGCTTACAAACGAATTGTCATAGATATATCCGCATTTCAAATTTTTAATCTTGTTTTACAGGGGAATTTCTCTATAATTGTCCCACAGGTAGATATTAATTCGTCGTTAATTCAATGGAGTTTCAATTTTATAGGCAATTTTATACTAAAAAAATGAGTCCGGCATTCTATTGAAAATTTCTGGATTCTCTGTTTGCGGCTGTGCAAGTCTCCTCCACCTACAATTTGATTTATTCTTTTTGTGCGATTAATGTAAATTACTTATTTTGCTAAATGAGCAGAAAATATTATCATAGATTAAATAATCGATTAAATTATTCGTATTTTAGAGGCTGTCCAAAAATGTTTCATGTAATCCTTCCTTAACCAGAGTAATAACTTTATGACCTTTGGAACTACAACCTTGAGTCACAATTGAGTTTTTGACAGGTTTACATTCTTTTTCCATTTATTGAAGATCACTTTTTACTGCTGTCTTGTTTCCTGAAAATATAAAATCCTTGCATTTTTTACTCTACGTTTTTTGTATAATTGTTAGGGGCTCAACTTGACTTGTCCTAGAAAATGGTGCGTGAGCTACTTCAAAATTTTCCTGTGATTTATAATTAAAGGACAATAATCATCCACGAGTTATATTTCTTGGCGAAGTTAGGGCAGATTCTCAATTACATTGTTTTATATCATTGTAGAATGACGACGGATTGTGCTTCAAATATTTTTCCTCCTATAAAATTATCATAATTTTTTTATCATTTTATGTAATTTAACTTTAATATGATACATTTTTAATCGCACCAAATGCTTTTGCTAGAATAGAATTTATGAGATTGCTTTTGCCTCTGTGTTCTCATAATCATATTGCCAATGGTGCAGCTTTGCTCGCCTGGCAAGAAGTGATTCGCATTTTTAGCGCGGCTCGGCATCGCTTGAATGTGGCCTTATCTGGTGGCCAATCACTCTCCGTAATTGAGGCCTTTTAGTCTTCATCTGCTCCAATGCTTAGCTGCACGCGAGACATTACGCCAAGAGCATGGATTTTTGTATTCTGCGGAAAGCGTTTCAAATTTGTGGCTCTGAAAACAATTTATGTCGTATACTGATTTCCAGATAGGGTTGACCTTAGCAGCTCTTTTTTTTCGTCGCTGCTGTAGTAAAGAGGTCCCGTGAATGATGCCTTCATTTCGCTTGAGGCGCCTAATTCCACCATAAATGTTTTTTTTCATCTTGCGGAATAAAATTTCACTCTCAAGACTCAAAGATTCCGATCGAAGTAAATAAATTCACCTGCAGCCAAATCCAAAACTAAATACAAGGAATACAGTCTAGGATAACTGCCAAGGTTACCTCATATTGAGTGAACCCTAAATTTTACAAAATATACCAACGTTAATAATTGCGGGTAAATATTCATAAAGTGTTGTAACTAGTGTTCAAATCATTTTTCAGGCACTAGAAATGTTCTCGTTAACTGAAATAAGTTGACATTTATATTATGGAGATAATCTATTTTAAAAATATATTTCCGAAGTTACAATGCAGCGCTATAAAAATAACTATATAATAAGGGTCTGCTGCAAAATATACCTATCTAACTAAATAATTAATTGATCTGAATACATTGCTATTTCGTTGCTATTTCGCTTACTTAATAATTACTTCAGGGGACTGCCATACGCAATTTAACACCTCTGGGTTTATTTATAATCCAGAAAATAGCTCAAAACTTAAAGATGCATGACATGGATGAAAGGAAGGAAAATTTCGTGAAATCGATCGTGTAACCGGCCAGGAGTATAACAATGCGTAAAAGACCTTTGAAAATCGAATGCAAACATTATGATTTTATTTTAGTACTAAAATGTGGCCTGTTATTTTCCTCTTTATATTACAGTTAAATGAGATAAATTCAATGTGGAAATAACTATTAAAGCGGAAGGGAATAGAATAGTTTCACCATGTTTTACATTTAAAAATTCTCGATGACGTTATGCTATACCACTCTATCGGCCAAAGTTTATAAATTTAAGTTATTTTTAAGTCACTGAAAGTAATGTTTTAGCGCAAACACTGTGCAAATTAATAGTCCTTAAAATTATTATAACTCTTTTTTATAGCATAACTTTTCTGATGCGACCAACATAGGCATGGTCTACGCTAGTACGTTCGCCTTTAAACTTCTTCTATACTTTCCTTACGTAACTGAAAATTTACTAAAAGTCGTTATTTATACACGCCCGTTATATTGTTTCTAAGATTTATTGGGAATATCAACATAATTTTAGAGGCTAATGGTTAATGGTTAATGTTTCTCCTTTGAAAATCTTGAGAATTACCACCTGAATTTGCAAGAATGAAATTATATATAACGGATATTACATTGAATTGTATTTTCTCGTCACATTATGTATGCCTGTTTTTCCGTTATTATTAATGATGATCTTCATAAATGTCGTTTTTGGCTTATGCTTTAAGCAAATGCATGGAACTATAATGCAGCTACCTAATGAAAACGGTATACATCCCTTGATTAGCAGAGATTTGAGGTATCATATTTTTTTCTTCAACCATTCTATCCTCAGCATTTTGTAACATTTAATGAGCCACTCAAAATTCGATCTAGTGTTTACCCTTTCCTCTGACATAACGGTTAAACGAAAAAGGCAAAGCAAGAGTTGCCTCTCTAATAAAAATTTATCACGGGTACAAGTTAATTCACAAAACCAGGCCGGTGATGTAACTAGCAGTAGCTAGCAAAAAAGACAGGCAATTACTGAGAGAACCACTTCAAAGTCAGGCTAAGCCAAATGATTTTTAGGGCAAATTTTTCCTTCGGTGTGACGGAAAATAACGTCAATGAAACCTGGGTTTCCAGGTACCTTGCCGAGACAGGAAAATTTATGTTGAAAAATTTGAATCATGAAAATGTAAGATGTTTACTATTTTTGAACGAATATTTTGAGATGAAGTCGCCACCAGAGGCAGAGAAAATATTTTAAAAAATCACACGATATTTCACAATCTTTCATCAAATGTGTACCCCACTCAATAACATATCATCCAAATGCAAAGAAAGGGTGAATGTTATCGTTCAAATTTAATCACTAATATGAAAGAGCAAGTTGATTTGTTGAATGTTTGATCAAATTTAGTTTAAAGCAAGACACGGCTAGTAATAGAGGAGATGCTCAAAATCCAACGAAATCTCTTGATTAGCTCACACACTGTCTTTCCTCCAATCACGAAGTTCCACCCTCTGACCCACCCAGCACCGGGAAAGCGCTTTTTTCCAATAACCTTTCCCAGGAGGGTTTCCGTGCCTAGGAACCCTACCTCTCCCTCCCCCGCACCCCCCCCCCAACCACCCCTCAACCCACATTCGCGCGCGCACTTTTATTCGAGAGCGAGTAGATGCGTCCCGCAAGATAAGGGCCATCAACCCACTCGCCGCTTGGCTAGCGCCATTAAGTTAAGGTAGTGAGTGGGCTGGGGGCTAACTGCCCCTCCAAGGGTAGCACGGTATAAATGGCCTTATCTCCGGATGAGGCCACGGATATGGGGAACGACTTGCTGAAGGAATCACAGCTCATATCACGCCGGTAGGTAATCTGTGAGGGAGAGTGGTGGCCCAGTGGCTACAGCGGTTGCCGATCGAAGCCTCCCGGGTTCAACTCTCGGCTGAAGGGCGACCCCAAACAAAATCTTCGAGGTGCGAGGGAAAAAACAGAATTAAAAACTGCCCCCCCCTGCACTGAATCTGTGATCTTTGCATGCCAATGGCATAGTCTGGGGTGAGCTCTCCCACCACCTATTCTAACAAGCCTTGGGGCTGAATCACGCCCTGAGGGATGTCGTCTGTGATATCCTGATGGAAATGACGTCACCAAATACTGAAGTCGTCATCGCCACGAGACAAACGTCGTGAGATTGGGGTTCGCTCCACTTCGCTCTCGTCTAAGCTTACCTTTTCATATTCGCGTATATTTCCCTTGTTGAACTGTTCCTCGAAACTGATTCTGAATCTCCTTTTGCCTTTCTTCCCATTCACTTGTCCTACCACCATCGTATTCATCAGGCTCTAATGTCTCATTATGTGGCCGATTTAGATTTGTCTCTTTGTAAAGGTTTTCTCATCAGGCATCTGTATTCATCCACTCCTCTGACTACTTTCTCATTGCTCACTCGGTCGATCCATTTCACCTTCATCATTCTTTCGATAGCACTATATTTCGAATGCTTCCACTCTTGAATTCTTGGTCAACGTTTATACTTCCCTTGTTTAAGGAAGCATATCCTCTTTAAGTAGGATTTCATGACTCGTTTCCTTACGACTATGCTCGTATTCTCGGTTGAAAGTAGATTCTACCACGTATTGAACTCCCGCTTGGCCTGCACTATTCTAAGGACCATTTATTTCTTCCTTCGTTCATCGCACGTTAATCGGCCTCCAAAGTGGATAAGCTCTTATTAACCTTTCATTTTCCTAAATTATGAAATATGACGACGCATACCACTTACTGCACTTATCTTTTTCGGCGACAGACTATCTACTCGCCTAAAAACATTATAATCACCTAGATATTTTCAGGGTGCACAACGTTTGTCCTGGTTATCATTTGTCTTTGCGTCAACGTTGACAATTCTACTTGGGCATCTTCTCAGATGGGTTATTTTTGTGTTTTAGAAACAGGAATACCTTTCTAATGGTGAACTATGTATTCTCCGATAATTTTAAGCAGAGAGCGAAAAATATTTAAACAAATAATGCGTCACAGATATGAGTAAGAGATAAGACGGATTTGCCTTTTTGCAGTACAATTTACTATTAAGCATTTAGTCCCAAACAGTAATGGGAAAAGAATTGAAAATTTTAATCGGGCTCAGTTACATTTGCATTGAAAAAATGTATAATTGTTAATAATTACAAGTTACTCTTTGCAAAAGTAATCTGTGGGTTTACTAGTACGATAACAAACACTTCTAATTTTTATCCTGCACGTGATGGAATCGCTCTCAATATTTTCTCAAACAAGGATTACTCACATGCTTACCAGCCTTCCAACTATTATATAATGACACTATAAAAAAATAAAACTCTTGATTTAAGCAAAAATAATGATTTTGCACAAAAATTTAACACTTGGATGGGGTTAATGTTAATGGAGCTGCCTTTCTATCAGCGCGAGTGGAAATCAAATTTTGACTTTTTATTGCTAAACGTAACTGTTACATGAACGATCTTTGGAGTGGTTTCCAGCTATAAATTAATCTTTGAAAGATTCATCGAGTACAAGTGAATATTACGGAAGATGTAATTCTTCTCAGTAATTCGATTACTGTTATTAAGTTGCATCACATCACACGACTGACGTCACCCAGTTTACCTCCGCCACTAACAATAAGAGCCCCATTCACGTCATACTTTGAGCTAACTGTAACGTGTTTTCGCAGCTCGTCTCACGAGGTGCGTGATACTCAAGGTTCAGAGCAAGCTCCTCATGATTGCTCATTAATGAATTCCTATTTTGAGCTAGTAGTTACTTCTAGCAACGCATTCACTGTTAATAGAATCGAAGGTTTTTCATTGACGGCTTCTAAGGAAACGCACGATCGATGTAGATGTAAGCCGTCTCTTGAGTTGTGAAAATATAATACACCACTTCATGTTGTCTCTACATCCCATCTAGATCTATTCTATAGAATCCTTATTCTTCTATTTGCAGCTATATTTGAAAAATATCCGCACCACCCAATTCTACTAGTGGTAAACAGACTCGAAAGACCAACTCATTATTGTCACTATTGATATTTTTTCTTCTATAAAAGGCTTTACGGAAGTGAGTTTAAGGGGAAAATGTACTTGTCCTTTGATTTAGGCAGTTTGAAGGCATTAGCATCAGGGAGGTTACTGCGTCCTATAACACGGCTAGTAATTGCTTTACCTCGCCAAATCATACTCCTTGGCGTGGGATGAAATACGAAGGAAGAAGAACGTACTTTCCCGATCGCCAAATGGGAAGGATGAAAAACAGCACCGTAAAATAAAACGTTTGACGAAAAAATAAAGCGTAATGGGGCAAGGGCGGGGCCTAGAGGAACACCTACCATTCCTCCCGCTAGAGAGCGCTCTTTCTGCGTTAACTCGTAACAACCTGGAAGTGGCTCGTGATCCATACGACCACGCCAACGATGATAGCACAATGGAAAAGACAGAAGCAATGCACTTTGCCTACGCGAACTCTAACCGCGCCTGCAAATCCCTTCCATTACGCGGCAGCACGATAGATGTCGTGCACGGAGACCCTTGAGGCAACTACCACGCGACCTCTGGAGCGCGCAATCGTGGAAAGGCTATTACTTGCACAAAACGCTTTTCTCCTATACTATTTTACCTCGAATCAATGCACAGCCCAGCTCATCTTTGCAATGCATACATTAGAACGATACTGGAAAATGGAATTTTAAAGAAATAATTGTCTAAAAGAATCTCGATCACGTTAGAATACAACAGAAATAACGCTCATAAGGCATTTTAGACCGCATTAACGATTTGGTGCAAATATTTCATCTTATATCTGATGTGCTTAAACCCATGCTATCAAAAAACCCATCTCTTAATTAATCTCTCTACAAATGGCAGCACAGAAAAGTAATTTCTTTTCACTGAACTTAATATCGGCCAAACCTGAATACAATACTCCTACAAAAGTTAAATGGCTAATTGGGAATTATTTGATTTCAAGTAAAAAAGAAAGAAATGACAATTTACACAATAGGTACTATGTAAAGTTGTAAGGAAAGTGGTGTAAAATAAACCACTTAAAACTCAGAGATAAATAAATCACATTTTGAGCGGTACAAATAAGTGGAAAATGAAAAACAAAAGATTTTTCCGAACACAAAAGTATAAACACTGCGCTCAAAACCCTTCTTTTTTCAGATAGATGTCGGGAATGAAAGTCGGACTGGACGCGTTAAAGAAGGGGAAGGGGAGGAAAGAGAGACCCATCCAATCGTGTGCCGGGAGAAAGAAATTGAGGAGGCGAAGGCACTCAAGGGAGCTCATTGAGAGATATTTGTTTAGTGGTGCAGTTGAGCTCATCAAGTATCGCCCTGCTGCAACAGCCATCCTCTGACTGGAGTGATCTTTGAGCACATTTGTGAATCTTGAGTTGTACCAACTCACGTCCATCATCACTGTCTCAGGAAAATTGGAATTGAAATCAATTGAATCGAATGAATATTAAAAATTGGGTACTATTTTTTGTGATCTTTTTCTTGTTTTTTGTTTTATTAATTTTTGAACAAGTTCGCAACAGCGAATTCAAATACGTGAAAATGAGATAGGTACATGTGCAATTTTTATAGACCTGTGATTAGAAGGAGGTTGAGACATAGGAAAGACCCAAAGGCGAGTAATTCGTTGAGGCAGTGTGTATGTAGTTTGGATACTTGGGTCGTAGTTCCACATGTCTGTAAGCAGAGTATTGCCTGTGTCTTCCAGACACTTATGTTTTTACAGAAAAAATTGGGAAATTTGTCTCATAACATCCATTTTACGCGTAATTCTCAGGAACTATAACTTGGATATCACATTAGGGAAACATTTCGTCCGAAGTCGTTCAGGGGTCGCGCACAAATGCTTTAAGTGCAAAAATATAGGTCTGAAAGAATGTAATTGGAACATACGTTAAGTCATAAAATAATTTGGCTATTTTTTATGCAATCTTTGAGTGATTACTTTTTATACGTATTAATTGCTTCACTTCCTCCCTTATATCCATGAGGTGCTGATAAAACGCGTCTCCGTCTCATAAGATAGAAGGTTTTTAAAAGAAAAGCATGCTAACCTGCTATATGTAATGTTGAGGCGCTGATTAAAGGGCCCCGAACTGCTGTAGCCTATGGACGAAACAACCAAAATCCTCCAGATACGAATCAACTCTGGGATAGAAATAAGTTATTTATTACGAGATGGATATATATATGGGAAATAAATTCGTTGACGGTAGGGAGTTTATGTGCTGATCTGACATGTTTTACATTTGTTAATTTACCGATATTGAGGAGGGAACGGAGAGATTTATTTTGGAAGGATTCTAATTCCTTGCGGATTGTTCCATTTCTGCGTAGATTGCGCATGCGTACAGCACCACCGGCTATTACCTCTTGTAAAGGCGCAGCATTTTGTTTATATTTCAACTGGGATGAGGGGAGGCGACAGTTTCGCTTGCGATGGTTGCCCTTTTCTTCTTTCCTTCGAATTTTGAATGGATAATCCCCACGGAGCCAAACTGAGACAGCGGTGGCGTCCTACATTGCAGCAGACGGCGCCTCAGCTCCGACCCAACCACACTTTCCAAGATAAAGCCTTCGCCAGCGCCCGCGCCGAAGGGAAATTTTCCTCACTGTCAAAGTTTCACCCGTGAATGGCAGACTACGAGGATATGATGACACACGGGGATTTCAATCTAAGTAGACCAGAAGCAATAGTTTATTCGAATCACTTATGACTTAATATTTAATTCTTGTTTTCAGACACAAGCATCAATTGCTATTTTAAAAATGCACTATTTGTCAATGAATTCATAGCTATTGTTTTTTAAGTACTGAAGTACCGATTTCTTGACCTATTCACTGAATTTCAGTTTAAATGTCAAGGATAAGTCACAACATTACGTATAAAAAAAATAACTATAACTCTTCACCAGCAACAAGACATGGTTAGCTGCCTTTAAACAACCTTCGTGTGTATGGAATTGGATACCATCATGACATATGGTCATATTATAAAAATATGCCACTCCATAAAATGATTCATAAAGCTCCTTATATGGTGAAATACTATAAAATTTTAGCAGAAGATGTTCGTTGTTGAAACATAATGTCCCAAGCTGAATGCGAGCCCTGATGATGGTAATAATTACACGGCGAAAGGTCGCAGGGACGGATTCCCACTGAACAGAAATTTCGATGTATTTTGGGATTATCGATAGACTTCCTGCTTTCTACTTCCATTTTTTCTCCTCTGAGTCCAGAATATTTCAAATATATAGGATATATTACCAACTTAAGGCTATGCCAGGTCATTTTATCAAAATCAACAAGGAAAGCAATGGAATAAAATATTGAGGTAAAAAATAAATAAGCGAAAAATGAGATGACCTACCTTCCCCTACACGACTAGAACATTGAACTCTGAATTGAAGAGGCAAATTATACGACGAGATTCATTAGATTTAATATATTTCAGTAGATATAGCACGTAGTTTATGGTAGGATTTTTCCTGCACCTACGCGTGAATTTACTATCGTACCCAAACCGCAAGGTACCCTATTAATGTTAATGGAGTACCGAAGAAATATGAGCTGCAGGTTTTTTTCCACCTCAAGCGCACCGGTGCTGGATGAGAAAAAAGTTTACGGAGGGGGTAAAAAAAAGAAAAGCGGAGGGGGTGCAGCGGGAGTGAGTTGAGTTGAGGGGTTGGTGCACAAGGTCGTGCGGCAGTTACGACCTCAAATTTACACTTAAATGGATACTAGTCCCGAAGTTCGGGCGATGCCGCAAGAGGGCAGGTCGCGCGACCGGATTTATGATTCTCTTTGCAAACATAGGTGGCAGCAGCTGCTTCGGTTGATATTTCCCGGCTTCCGCATCCGGTGTGGCGGAGACGCAGGGTGCCGAAGTGAGGTCTTCTATATGTGAAGGAGCGAGAGGAGAGGAGGGGGAAACAAGCGAGCGTCGAAATGCGAGGCCACGCGCTCCAACGGAAGACGATTAAACTGCACTGGAAGTAGGTATGCCCTAAGACGGCGAATGAGGAAGGACATTTTAAACGAGTACGAAGTAATGCATGCCATTTCCGTTTAAGTTTCTTCATACCTTCCTCTGATTGTCTTTCGTGGACACGCAGCCGAAACATAAGTCACCGATATAAAATCTTCACTTGTAATAAAAATGTTTTTTCAACGTGTCGCTAATGGATGCGCGAGGCGGAGTAGCGGATGAGTAGCGGTGAGCCGCTCTGCACAGAGTCAGTGACGTCACCAAAATATCAGCGAAATGAGTGAGATCGTCGAATTTTCGCCGTGGTTGGCACGACAAATTGGCAATGGATCGTAAAACGGAAAAATGTGCGTCAATTTATTTTTCAAACTCTATCGCAATCGACAATAATGAACAAATGGGAGACGAGCCCATTCACAGCTCATTTAGAAACAGTAAATAAATAGGAACATGGCCCCATTTTTCGCGAGTTGTGACGTCAACATAGTTATGACGCATTAATTCCTGCGGAAGGAGCCTCTGATTGAGGGAACCAATCGCTCACAGGAGTGCAAACACCAACAGAGATTACGACGATCACAATTGCACCAGGCTAAGACCCGCAAGAAAGGAACCCGTGACGTCATCAGCTCATCTGCGAAAAGAATGACGTCGTCGGGTTTTCGCCAAGAGAAATGCAAAGAGTAGTATACTCTCTTAACTCTTACTCCACCTCACCTTCTCTCTTCTCCTCCACATTCATATCTCCAAATACTTCCCTCGTCCTCCTTCCTCAGCGCCTAAGTTTCCGCACTATCCACCGCTACGCTCCATATCAGACTCTCCACCAGCCTACCACTTAAATTCTCTCGATATGATTCTCTAATCTGCCCTTAAGTGCATACGTTCACACTAACTTCCTCAATCTTTACCCGAATCGGAATTGGATTAGCCTCCTACATCCTCTACTGTTCGTGCAAACTGGTTGAAGTCAGCGCTGGCCATATATATAGTATATTGAAGATGGGTGCCTTCCTTCTGGTTTCTTCAAGGTAATTTCCTTCAGCACTGTTCACCGCTAAGATGCTATCGCTTGTCCGAATCATCTCATTCGATGTGATGTGATACATGCTGCAACGTTGGTATCATCGAACAGATCTCGCATCACCTTTGTATTCTCCAGGCCTCATTTTCTTTCGCGAGGCCAATGGTCTTCCTCATAACTTTGCTTAGAAACGAAGCCATTTCCCCTCCTTCCTTTTGGTTCACTATCCAAGTTCTCGCACCATTTAGGACGTATTTGTTTAGAACGAAACGGTGGCTCTCAAACAACATTCTTCATTAAAATACTATGCATCGGGTAATTGCGAGTTTGAATGACTAATTATTTAGTTTATAAAGAATATAAATAGTAAAATATGTAAAAGTAAGGCGGTGACCGATATAAATATCAACTGACATCGGTCTATATTGGCATGAGTAATGACCGACGATCGATCATTCCCGATTGAGTCACTCTAGTGAATGGTGAACGGTGATCTGAAACGACCGAATCGACCCATTTGTCTTAGCCACCAAACTTTGGTGATGAGATCAAGGACTTAGGTGGCCTCCTGATGAGGTGAGGAAGTTTAAGGAGTATTGCATGCATGTAGTGTGGCTGACGCGAATGCAGGATCGAAGGAATGAGCGAATAGCGAGAGAGAAAGGCCTTCTGCAGCTTGAAACAAAACCTCGTGGCGGAGGAGAGGCAGTGCATGAGGCATTCAGCTTGTGTACAACGGGGCGTTTGTGCGCTTGGAGTCGGAGAGGTGCGGGGTAAGGCCTTAATGTATCGCAGAGAGCCTTTATTCTACGCCAAATTATTATTTTTTCAATGTGGGTCACGAACGCCCTCATTCGCATGGGACGAAAACAAAGGAAAGTTGCAAAGCGCCACCATTGAAACGTGAAACGGGCTGAGGCAATCGCTTGAACATTGCTGTGTGTTCTGTTTCAGCGGAGAGCTATGGCCTTTACTTCACAGCTATGCATCGTGCTCAGAAAGAAGTTAAAAGTTACTAATTAATAGCATGAAAATAAGGAAACAAAAACACCAGCTATACAAATTTGGAATCAATTTCTTAAGGGTTACATACACGCATGTTTGAATGGAATTCAAATTTCAATGATTCACCCCAATTTCCGTAGAAAATGCATCACAGCAGATCGCAACTGGATTAACCGGAAACCGAGTTGTATGACCGATCAATGTAAAATCAAAAATAAAAAATGTAGTCAACATAAACCGTCAGGCGTTTTAACACCGACACGCCTGCTTCAACACGGTCGGCGGTGAGAGAAAATGGGGCTGTTTTGACGTTGGGCCCACCTTGCATGCCTTATCCACCTGCTAAAATGATAGCGAGACAAGGCTGGTCGCAACCGTTTCGAAGAAAAAGTACATAAAAAGATTGTAGATGACTTCAAAAAGTACTAATTGTTTAAATTGACTTGTGCGTGCATAATGTGCAGTTAAATTAACACTGGGAAAACCCGACAATGCAAACGAATAAACATAATATAACCTTAAAATTGCATTGAATTAGGGAAAACTGATTTTCCGGAACGATCTTTCCCCGATTATACCGACTAAGTAGGGTAATACAGTATTTTTATTTGGAGGTAGAGATGAGGGGGCGGGATAAGGAGCGTTGGGATGCTCATCGGAGAGTCACGGGGTCAAATCCCGCGTGAAGCCCTCGGATGCGCCCAAACAAAGATCCTCCGTTGCCCAGTCAACGGGACTGCTCCCCAACCCTGAATTCACTCGCTGTGACTTGGTACGGGATGAGCTCTACCCTCACATATCAAACTCAGACTCCACTCGAGATGGAAGTGCTTCAAAAGACTTCAGGCTATAATTTCAGTATTCTTTAAACGCAATTGAACGTCAACTTTGTTAAAAGAGCAAAATTTGTTTTTCCAATCTAATGTTAATAAATACCTGATTAGAACAAAAATAGCTGGCAGGCTAATATTTCTACGGGATGATGAAAACTTTCATCACAAGCGCGTGCTAAATTCAATGTTTCGGGTGAGATTGAAAGGAAAATTTGAAATTTAAATAGGAACACTTATCTCTTTCTTCTGTTTAAATGATACAAAGCTAAACCTAGCTTCTTATTACTATATGCCTATCAGTTACTCATTACTTTGGCATTCTCGAATATTATCGAATTTAGCAACTACAATACTTTAAGTCCTTCTGATCCGCGGTTTGTGAGTTCGAGCCCAGCTAGAAACGGCACTCTCCCAGCATCTCGCCACCACCAGACATGTGAGTAGCTCTTTAAACACATATCACTTAAAAATGCTTGGTTCCACTATAAAGATAATGATAGGCTTCGGCAATCAAAATCACAGGAGCGAACGGGCAATAAAAATCAGAACAGAGAAACGGGAAAAAAAGCCATTGACTAGCGGGCAACAAAATGAAATGTCAAATTAATAATATTGATTTTACTCTTCAATGAATATTGTAAAACAGTTACTATTTATATTCAGGAATAATTTGACGAACAAGGCATTAACCCTGTGATTAGACTAACTTCACAATAACAGTATGTGGAAATAAGTCATATGTAACCTATATTTAAACGCATAAAAGGCATTCAATAGAAATGCAGTACGCCTAGAATTTATCTCAATAACGGCTTGACAACATACTAAAAGGTATAAATTGAACCAATATTATGGTTTAAAATAAAATATACAGACCGTGTACTGTATAGTTGCAGCATAATCAACTGCCATTAACCATTCTTGAATCAAAAGTTGAAGAGTCTATTGGAGGCCAAATATTCAATACTTAACTTAATTACGGTACTTCTAACTAGGCCATGTACAGAAACGTTTGATTTAGCTACTGCTACTAAAACTTAAAGTGTTTTTAACCGGGGTGCTCGCTTGTGCCGAAAATCGTCTTTTGCAGACGTTGAGGAAAGTTTCAATGACACTTTCAAGGTCTCTAGAAAATGTTCGATAGACTTCAACTCCGCCTCCGTAGTTTTACCATGGCAACCACCGAACGGAAATGACACGAAACGTTAAAGCTTGGGCGTACCAACATTTGGGGTAAGACACAATTGGTGGTTATTGAGAGGCTTGGAGAGAGATCAAAAACTATTAAAGCAACGAGCTATTATATAACGAGATAGACAGCCCTTGTAACAATCTAGCGATGAAGATAGTAGATAATAATGCAATAATTCACTACGGTAAAAATTTATAATTTAAAAAAATACGGCATTTCTATCGATAGGAAAAAGTTGAATTCTCATTCCAACAAATTGGATCACATCCACACTCACTCACATTTCACTCTGGTATTCTCTCCGACAATGTCAAAATATCTTAGATTAAATAGTATCTCGTTTTTGAAAAAAAACAATAAATAGTATACTTCTTAACTATGATGAAAAAAGTGAACTTTAAATGAAGGCATATTAGCTGGTGGTAAAATTAAAGGAATTACATGATTCAAAAAAGCTTTTTGGCAAAAGCGAGAACAAATTAAAATGCGCAAAAAAAATCACAAACTGTTTTTCGTAAAACGGTCCAGGGGTATCGAGGTGAACGTGGACCCACACAGAAATTTTCATCGAAATCTGAGACCCTGAAAGAGTGACACACGACTCTTGAATGGAGGTGGAGTGACACATAAAATTCAATAGCTCCAAATTGATAATAAAATAGAAATGAGACAAAATTTCCGCCAAGGAGAGACAATGGGAAAGAACGAAATATTCGCGTACTAACGTAAAGTGGCCTACAAAGACCACTGAAGGAGTCCCATCCAAACGAAAATAAACTCCGAAATTCATTCAAACTCACCGATGGAGAGCACAGCGAAATTAAGATCAACATTGATTTCAGGAAACTTACCTGCAAAGAAAAGAGAAAAAAAAATTAATTACCCAATTGTTTCATGAAGAAATATGGTCATAAACAATCAAATTGTACGCCTATGACTACTGGATATGGTAACAAAGAAAAATAATCACAGTAAAGCCACGATATATGACATTTGTGATAAAATGGATGCATGCATTTAAGTCCTAAGAATTTAAATTCCAAAGGAAATATGTCTATACGAACAGAGTAAAAAAAACGATTTAAAGTTTTAAAAATCTTATGACCCACTTTCGATACGCCATGTACCCACCATAACGACACCTCCGCCACTATTCAAATTCAGTCCAATGGCAAAAGGTGAGCAGTCACATCATCTTTGCTTCGATGCAATCTTTTTTAGGAAACAAACGATTTAAAGTAATTGAACCAACTGAAAACTGGAAAAAGGTAGTTATGCTCCATTTACAGTAAAGTCTCGATCATAAACGATATTAGTATGGCCTGATTTAAATAAATTACTGCTCAAAAATCAAAGACAAACATAAAACTAGCAAAGGTTACTTAAATTCATTAACCTAAGCCCTAATGCCTCAGTCGCACGTAAGAATCGGGACAGGATGAGTTAGAGGAAAACGTAAATAATAAGAGTTTATTTCAACGGAATGTACGACAAAGGGGGGAATGACACTGAGATTGACACTAACGATATGTGAATCCCTTGCACGGGCTCTAATGCAATGATCCATCACATCGTAAAAAGTGATGCCCTCACTTTTTCAGCGTTTCACTTGCCTCGCTAATGCGTATATAACCACAGCCCTTGCGGAAGAAACATGAGAGGCTAAAAAATGGGTGACATTTACAACAAGCCCCGTGCAAAAAAATGACTTAAGCCTGTTTTTGTAACGTTCATGAGGTCTGCTCTGAATCTCAGAACCGATAATATTATCTTCTTCCCCAAAATAATGCTCGCTGTTTCCTTTTGAAAAACAAACAGTAAAAATCACTTAACTAATTTCACAAAAATACACAAAATATTCTTAAAATTCAATGGAAAAATTTTATTGGGCGAAAAATAACAATTTTTTAATGCTATGAGAGGGAAACTGAACAGAAAGAGAGACTAAGAAAAACGAGTTTTCAAAAGTATACTTATCACTTAATAATCCACAGGATAATTTTAAGTCAACATTTATAAAGAAAAAAGACATTATGTACGCCAGGTGTCCCCATCCTATTTACTTTACTTTTTGGAACACGTAAACATTTACTTTGCACATATAAACTTAATTATTTGACTTCAATGAAACGTTAAATTATCACAGTACTCTGGCCGTCCTGTGTAGTATCACAATTTTTTTTTCAAACGTGGCAATTATTTTTCTTATGAAGTACTTCTTCGATTTTGTCCTTCAGTAAGAATGATTGCATTAGTATTTGAATGCTCCATCATTACAGTGGAGGAAGTTCAGGCTAAAATATACAATGCATATATATGCCTTACCAATGTCTGGATGTGAGGTAGTAAATGTTGGGACAAGTTTACTACAGACGTGTAAATATCTTTTTAATACTCTCGAATGTAAGTTCACAGTACCTAAATGAATTGGGGTGCTAAATTAATTAGTTCGGATGCGTCGACTGTAATAGCGGGTCTTTTTTTTCTGTTACTGCCAGCCGTTTGTATCCGCAGGATATGATTCAAAACTAATCTGAAGTTAAAATCAAAAAGGACTTAAGCTAAAGAGAATCCAATCCAAAATTCGCGGGTTCAAATACGCGGGTTCAAATTCGCGGGTGGCAGAGATTTTTCGATTTCGCTGTCAGTCCAAGCCATCTCCAAATAGACACCTAATCGTACAGTAAGTGGATGAATAAAAGTTATGTGGTATGGGTTAACTTCTAGAATACTTCCTGGGATCTTTATAACGATCAAACGAGTGCCATCCGCGTGATGGATGAGATGGCCCTCCTCAAATGATGCGAAATTCATTCTACCTCATACTAATACACTAATTCTCATATTATATACATGAAACAAAGCTGATACTATATTATGCAATGACGTTATCTAACGTGGAGGTATTGCCTGAATTAAGTATATTAAAAAAAGTCTTGCATATCTAATTTTTAGTAATCAATGATTTCAAATTCAAATATTTGTTTATTGGCCGAGTAGTGATAATGTCGTAAGAATATTAACTTCTCAGGTATTGTATTAACTACTGGAAATTAATTTAGAATTCCTTTGCTCGTGTATTAATAAAAAAAAAGTAGCCCTCGTCTTGCAGGAATTGGCATTAAAACCTTGACCTGGAAGAGGAAACAGATCGCCCCGGTAATTGATTTTTACCTCCGAGAATGATAGGATGTAATATTTCATTTTTCACTGACTCTTTTTCCCATTCCCTGGAGTAGTCTTGATACATGATACTCTTAAGCCTAATACTTTGGCCCAATAACTTAGTAATTGAAACGACATTTGGAGTGAATTCCTGCCAGAGATAGCGTTTTTATAGCGCCATCAAGTTTGAGTTTATTGCGGCGCGGCCTGGAAATTGATTCCTAATTTCCTTACGTGTTCTCCTCTCGCGCGCCCGTGTGACATTATTCGTCGAGTCAATTATCCTTTCAGGCGACAGCCAGATATATTCCGAGGCGGAGAATTTGCCCACGGCCCCGTTCATCCATTTATTCGGTCGCGAATTGGAGAGAAGGCAGTACCTACATCTTCTAATTCTTTGCTGGTTATTTTTCCTAGTCGCATCGGTCATTTCAATGACGGCGATCATTATTCACTCATTCACTTGAAAGAGTCAATCGCGAGCAGTCGATTGTCTGTCACTATCAATGTCATGTTTATGTCAATCACGACCGATGGTCACGACATTTTGAAACTGGATTTCTCTCAGAGCGACATGGAAAACATTATATCAGAAAAAAAATAATCGAAAAGAATTTATTAAAATCGTTTATTATATTAGAACCTCACGGTATTTCCAGGTCCTACAGTAACGATGAATTAAGAGAGTTATATTTCCGAACGGATAGGTACTTATAGGAATTTGTTTTTACCCCAAAATATAAAGGAATTTAATAAATGAGATGCGGAACTTCGTAAGCGAATTTTATTTTTATTTTCTAACGGCTGTTGCTCTAGAAGCGTACGCCCATGAGGCGGCTTGTGGTAAAATATGCAAATGTGGATGCAAATTTAAAAAAAATATTTTGGCACTAACAGTGAACCAATTATAGAAATTCCTGGATGAAATTTGACAATAACGTATATTAATAAAAAACATAAAGGCTCCTTTGATGTTCATTAATAGAACTCCATCATTGGTTCTTGAAAGGCATCAATAGAGAAATACACGGTTAGCGAAGGCGTCACCCTTGATGGGGAATTTATTTCAACGGCCGTTTTCGATCACGAATGACTTCTCGATCACAAGCGACCGAGCTGACTTCGATCGCGAATGATCGACCATCGACTTCAAATGCGAATTACGATGGAATCGGTCGCTAGGGAGCGCCGACTAACTTCGACTGCGATTGATAGACGATCGACATCGTTCGCACGCAACAATTAGATTGCGTCGTTCTCCGGAGTGATCCCGTTCATCGATTCATCATGCAAAAAGATCTCGACGCTCACGACCGACTCATCAGGACTGGGCGAGTGTTTGTGTGGAGGCGAAGGATTGAGGGGGACCGCTGACCTACTTCATTCGAAATAATGATCCACCCGCCGCCTTCCATTGTTTTATTCCTTCCAATGATTCGCTCGGATCGCCGGAATCGCTACTTATCGGTTTCCTCGCTCCGGACGTGGCTGAAATGAAGGCTGCCCCCTCAACCTCTTCCAAATGCATTTTTTATCGCTCACTCGGCGAAAATAAAACTTACAATTTGCTCCCAATACAACCTTGCGTTATTGCATTGATTATGACCGAGTTAGCGCTTCCTTTAATTAACTCAGGACTGCATTCTTTAAATTTAAATATTTTCGATTCCCAAAAGGATAAATAAGCCTAATAATCACTTTTTTATAATGTTTTTAATAAGTATTATCACATGGACCTTCTTAATTTCCTCATTCCGTTGCCCATGTCGGCAAATTTAATTAGCAATTTTTGCGCTTTTATGAAGAACGCAAATACAATTTTTTATAGATAAAATTGCAAAAAAAATTCTTATCACAAATGCAGAAAAGCGCACTGATCACAAAATCGTTCACCTCTGTGTGTTCGTCTATGCCTAAGAATACTGGGCTATAAGTGAACAGAATCCGGGAATGTAGTCCATGCTGGAGGGCAAAAGGCAGTATATTGCAGAAACGATGGTATGGACCCCCATGTCTGCTACAGAGAGCGTCGAAAGAAAAAGAAATGCCATGAAGAGAGATTGTGGCCATGTAAATAAGGGCTAAGGGGAGGGGAGCAAGTTCCCGGCACAGAGATGGAATGTGCAAAAGGAGACGAGGATGAGAGGGGTACGCGATGACTAGCGGTCACATCGCCAAGAGGAGAAGATCACTGACCAAAGGGAGTTCCCACTGCCCTCTCATTGGGATTTTTCTTCCTCATAGAAAAATCTCCCCGGGATGGTGGTAAAGAAATTGCGTACGCATGGTTTCGCTAGGTAGGGCCTCCTTTGCTTCTATAGCACTGGAGTGTTTTAACCCTATTCCCCGCCATTCCATCCCTTTCCTTTCCCTGGAGGCGTCGGCGGGCTCCGATCGCGACGGCGCCTCTCTCCTTTTTCCTTCCTCTCCCGCCCCCTCCCCGGGATTCCTGGCGTATAAGCCCCAGGCTTGGTTCCGGGCCCCGGTGGTTGTATCCCGAGAGGGTTCACCTAGAACCCTCTAAGCTCTTGACCAAAGGGAGTCCACCTATTTGGCGAGCTAGAAAAATCGACATAGAAGTAAATCCTAGTAATTTACCCCGCTTTAAAAAAAAAGCTCAGGCAATCGCCTCAATCGTAGCCTCATATCTCCTGGCAGAAAAATCCAGGAAAGATACCACGTTAGCCAACATAAAAAAAGTAAAGTGGCGGAATTTCCATTGCTCAAAAAGATTTATTTATAGATTACATCTAACAGGAGAAATACACATTTACCTATCAGCACTATGAAGCATTAGAACTCTTAAATACGTAAACAACTAAAATTGAAATTTAGGGACAAAAAATGGACAGAAAAAACGGTACTTCATATTTTAAATCTAACAAATAACGTTTTTAGCCTTTAGACCTTTCGCACTCGATTTATTTTGATTTCTGTAGAATAGATGATAACAAGCAGTAGGAGTAGTGAATTTCTCATTACGAATTTTTTCAATTAATACCTCGCGAGGACACACGAGAGGAAGAATGAAGAGATGATTTGCAGGAGGAAAGCGATTGCCTCTGAGTGACCTGCGTACAGTCACGTGCCTACTGTCTGCGCAGAAATTACGTTCACACCTATTTGCATTTATTATACTATTTGAAATTTGCAAATAAGCTCATAAAAAATGGACGGAAAACGATTTTTATTTAGATGAGCCATTTTTTTACTAGTTTCTTCGTTTTAGAGTTCGTAGTTCAACTTTTCTAATCTATTTTCGTAATATTTTGTTTCGGAAATTACCCGTTTTTAAAGATATATATGTCACGATAAATAAATAAATAAATAAAAATTCCATCGCAAGAGCTACAACTAGACATGATCCATAGGGAATGAATGGATGAATGATACAACCCCAAGGTTGGTTTTTGTAAGGTGAGGGCAGAGTTCACCACTGCTTGGCAACCACTCTCCTAGAGGTTGACTTACAGATCGCTAAGATTTTGGATCAAATTTTGAGACAGTTCCGCGACTGTAATTTTAAACGCGACAAGTTACCCCCGAAAAATACATATTTTTGCGATCTTTACAACGACCTGACAAGGGAAAGACGCGCAGGACGGAGGAGGGAATGAAAGAGGAAGTAAAGTCACGCGTAGAGCACTGCTGTTCTGCACTTTGAAGGAGCCATGCGCCCTTGCTTCTTCCTGCTCTCTCAAAAGGATGAAAAAGGAAAAGGAGCCCGCTGCCATGGCGATAAAAACCGCAAAACGTGCAGAGGAGCAGAAGAAATTAGATCGACGCGGGCGGCGCTCAAACAACTCGCGCGTCGTAAGAAGCCTTTTAAAAGCCTTTTCGCACTCTGACGGCCCGCGCTCAAAGAATCGCCTGCGCCAGATAAACCTCGTTAAGTATACGTGGACAACGTCCGTCCATTGTGAGCCGGCAAAATGTAGTCAAATTGCAAGAGCTCGACTACATTTGCAGCGAAGAATTTTTGGTGGTATACCCTGGAGGTGAGAGAGGATCTAAGAGCAAAAATAAACGTAAAAGTGTTTCAGAGAAAATTACAGATTGAACTACCATGGCTATGAAAACACAAAAGAGAAGGCACAACCACGTTTTCGACGTAGCATAGCAACAAATTCTACAGAGAATTTTTTCATAAAAAGTGCATAAATGAATATTTAGAGACATTATAAAAAATATTTGTAAAGCTAAATTTTGTTTCGAATTTTCGTTTGAGAAATATCGGTGCATAAAAAGTGTATGCAATGTATAGCAATTCAATTTATTGTATTCCAGGATTTAGAGTTGGAATTAGCGAAAAATGGTTTAAAATCTCACCTGCAAATATTTCATTTTCATTCCTGAAATTGAGTTTATGAAAATGATGTCCTTTCCCTTCCCACTCAAACAAACAGAATAGATGCTGCTCCAGCCACTGACAGTAGCGCAGTGTAATTGGGAGTGACCCTGACACTCGAAACGCTAATTGCGGCATGCAATAAAATAGCTTAGAGGTGTCATCCATTTTTCGTAAACTCAGGATGTCCTTCAAATATTTTTCGCCTGCATCAATTAATTTCATTCATCATTTAAACCTTGTAAACATCAAATAGCTTTAGGTTTCCATGTGAGAGCATTCATTACCTGCCAAGTTTTCAGTACAAACACATACGACAATTCCATTGAAAAAAATATTTAAAACATGAACGGCCCTTACCGACGAAGTACTTGCCTCGAACCTCTCGTGGGAGCAGGGAGTAAATGAACCATTATGCTCTCCATTGGGTCTTCCGTCTTTTTTTCCGATAACTGAGCAATTTCGCGCACGACGACTGCTTTGTTTTTCGCAGCTCAATCGCCGAATTGGTGGGAATAACAGTAAAAGAGAACCGCAGAGTGTAGGGAGGGGGGCGCGCCATTCGCTGCGAGCGGAAGGAAGGGAAAGAGCGATTGGTGGGGAGAAAGTCCTTTCGAATCGTCCTTGAGGAATAAGCGCCCGAAGAATGAGGATAGTGTTCCCGCGAAGAGAAAATAGGAGAGAGAGGAGACATCATCGGATGTGTGGAGGGGGTCAAAATAAGGTCACTCGCACAAGAAATTCTTCAAAAGAACCATCAAGATGGAAGGCAAAGACGAGTTTCGATGAAAAAAATTTCCCCATTCAGCCATCGCTCTCTTATAATTAATTCGAAAAAAATTAAAGAAAAGTACTAAGGTCGCTGCCCACGAAATATGGTCTAGCCGGTGCATGCGTGGATGATTTTGCGAAGTCTACTCCTTATAATCACTCCACAACCATGTCTAAACATCACTTTCTTTTTCCCACTTGCCCATCTCACCATTTCATCAAACATTTGTTATGTATCGAGATTCGGGAAATGCAAGCGGTGTTGTAATGCTAGCCGGAGGTGGATGTGGGTACGACTGCGGCTGGTGGTGAGCGATGAATTCAGAATCGATTAAAAGAATTTGGCCGACGGGACGGAAAACAAGTTACGACGAATATAACAATATTTCTCATTCGGTCATTTCTTCATAATTTTAACATATAATTATAATAACTTGAACGTGACCACCTAGCTATAAATCTAATGAGTGAATGAGGACCATATAATTGTAGTTTATTCACTTTTCCAGGTATAACCGTTCAATAACATAAGGAAGCGCTAACAAGAACGTCACAACGGAATATAGAGATTGAAGGGATCTTTAAAGCTACCTACCATAGAGCGCTGTTGCTATGGTAATCGTGACTTCTGTCATGTGATAAAATCTCACACAACACATATGTTTCTTTTTGTTACTTTACTTTTTAGGACCTGTAATAAATATTTTTTGTATGCGCTTTCTAAAAAGGAATAGGGCTAGTCAAGGTAACTTATTCTTACAACTGCCTATGTTCGGCTAGGAAGGATGAGTTTTGTCAGAATTTTTATACTTTTCGATTGTTTTTACTATTCTTGAACAATATTTCTTATTTAAAGAACGAAGAAAAAACTATCACTGATGAAATTTCCTCTGAAATGTAACCACGGTATCCATAGCGGCTGTCCATGAGTAGGAATAGTCTACATTATTCACACTAGGCAGCGCTGACGTAGGTAGCTTTCGTGGTTGTACATTCCCCCCTTTCGGAGCGACTCAAGGAGGCCGAGGAATGGCGCAAAAGCGGTGATCTTCTTGGAAATAATGACAAATTATCTGCGAAATGCCGTCGAATTTCTACCACAAATAACTCGAGAAAATTCGAATGGGCGAAGTATATTGGTCTCCAACTTTTTTCCAAATTCTATCGCAAACTAATATTTTGAAAATTAGACAACGGTAGAGAGAGAGGTAGGGGAAAAAGCAGCGGAGAAAACAGTTGAAGGGGGCGAAGCGATGCGAGGGGAATGCTCTAAGTGTTCGGGAGGGGTAGGTTCTACTCCTTAGCGGCAACCAAAAATAAATGAAGAAAAAAAGAAAGGAGACAGTTTTTCCTCGTGTGCGCCCTTTTAAAATGTCTATCGTATCCTTTTCGGGAGGAATACTATCGTGGGAGGAGAGGGACTCTTTCGGGAAAGAGGGGAAGGGTCCATTTTTGCTCCGAGCTATATTTTCCGGTCGCCATTGCCGTAATGGACGTGGCTCACGCGACTCCTTCCCGCCCACGACGGCGGCGCCTCCGTGCGGTCGGATCTCAAACTGCTCCTGTGACCCCTCTTCCACAGAAAGGCCTACTTACATCATGCCCACCCCCATATCTTCCTCCATTCTTCGCCAAATCCACTACGATCAACGCCATACCCCTTTTCTAAAACACTCCGACCCCCATACAACTTTCTGGCACTGACCTCCACCGATAGGCACCCATTTCTCCATTTATACCCTAGTTAAATAATAATTACGACCTATAGGATGCACTAAACTGATAATCCATTATTATTCGAGCACAAAAATGATAAATGGAATGCGCAAAAGTTTAATATAAGACACGGTCTCCGGCGTTACTTTGAGGGACTGCTTCATCATAAAATACAAACACCTACTTTGTTCCATTCCACACTTTATTTTAAATAGTACGACCCGGGTTTCTGCATATCTGATATCATATAACCTGATGATAGCATGATATGGAGAGACCCGGGTCGTACTATTTAAAATAAAGTGTGGAATGGAACAAAGTATTTTTATTTTATGACACAAAAGTTTACTTTAGTGCTCAATTGATTGCTTGAGTAGTCAAATAAATGCAATTTAAACCTTAGAGAATGCCTTAGCAACCACGTTCGGGAGTTCCGTTGTAGAAACAATCGGAAGGGAGTACTTGAAATGTGCACAACTTCAGAGCATCTACACGATTTGAGAACACGAAAGCTTGGCTGCTATGATAATCACCTGAGTGTTTGTTAAAAGGATTTGAACTCCCACTTCACCACTTGTGAGTTTCCTCCGCCTTCTACAAGTTTCCTATCATTACGGAGGCTTCCGCGGTGAGTTGATTGATGATAGTTTTCCGGGTTTACACCGCGTTGATTCATGTTTTGCGGACGACAGTTTCGGGCACGTTCCAGCTCCCGTCTTCGAGTCGGGTTTTTTGGACCGCAAGACGGGAGCTGGAACGCGCCCGAAACTGCCGTCCGCAAAACATGAATCAACGTGGTGTAAACCCGGAAAACTATCATCAAGTTTCCTGTCACTTTGTCATCATCGTCTAACAGAGAACTAACCTCGTACATTCAGCCATACCCTCTCTCTTTTGTTTCAATTTGGCTTCTCCGCATGGAAACATCCAACCAAGTGCTCCATTACCGAGGTACTACAGCCCTCCACACGATAGTCCCTTTGGTTGTCTTCTTCATTGACCTCCACAAATACTATTCTGTTGACCTTCCTCAGTCTTCAAATTTATATTCGTCCCTCGTTATCACTCCCTGTTACATCGCAAATACTGTGCCTCATGCAATTCTTATTCTTCCGGGTTCTTCGATGGAACATCGATAGTATCACCCCTTTTCTTCCCCATTCGTCGCTAATCCGCCATTCCCCGCGTGTGAAATGTGATTTCGCAGGTAATTTTCATGGCGTCTTTTCTTCCTCGGTCTTTTATTTCCTTCGATATCACGGTTGCTTCCATCCATTGCATTTATAACACGTGTTAGAGCAGCAGAATGCAGCGCGTAACACAGGCTTAATATACTGGAAAGAATTTGAAGAAAATATTATGAGAAAAGTTAAAGAAAAGATAAACTAATTAAAGAAAATTCCGTAGGGGAATCAAAGAATCTGACGATTAGATGCTGTTCGATTTCAATTCCATTACTACTACGTTTCTCACTTGGCTATTTAGCTTATGATCCTGATTATGATTTAAATTTTACCAATTGAGGATAGATTTATGGATCCAAGGGGCGGTGGCTCGAAAAAGTTTCGGGAACACTGATCTAGCCCAAACTACGGCGAAAATTCAAGACTATATCTAGTGGTCGTTGATAACGGCTTCCGGGTGCAGCTGCGTGTTGCGCTTTGTCGTGCAAGCTTTCGCGACCGTTGCAGGACGCATCATCGCCTGATGATGCGTCCTGCAACGGTCGCGAAAGCTTGCACGACAAAGCGCAACACGCAGCTGCACCCGGAAGCCGTTATCAACGATGCCCCTCGCTGCGAAAACCTACGTTCAAAGTATATCTAGTGGTATCCAAGGCAGCGAAAGATGCGTGTCCCTATATTAACCTGTTTTGATGTCATCGGCACGTCCTCCTCTTCTCTCTTCCTCCTTTCCTCTTTCACTTTATCTCCCTCCTCCTCCTCTCCCTCCTCTCCCCCTTCCTTTATCTCGCCGCATTGCAATCTCAGACGTGCTCCGGTCACAATGGCGCTCACCCACATTTCCCCATCGCTTGCCATTCTCCTCGTTTCCCGCGACGAAAAATAAAAGAAGACTATATCCCGAAACCCAGCAGCTGCTGCTGCGGCCAAACGGCCGTCGTAAAAATTTCTGAAAACAGTTGAATGGCGCCGTATTGTTATGAACGCAAGGGCCTTATGGGATACCTCTAATCGGGATATTTATCCGTGAAAAACGGAACTGGCCGGTAATGCCCCTTCCACGTGCACTATGCCCGCAAGGATAGAGGAAGGTCGTCTCAAAGGAAAGCGGTCCCAAGAAATAAGAGCTTTTTTCAGACTGCCAAGTGTCCTTCCGACCTTCTAACTATCGATGCAAATTTATAAATAAGAAAGGCGATACAATGGACGCTTAAGAGAGGACATTCCATCCCTACCAATGCATACCTAGCACAATATTCTCCTTTTTGGAGACTCGTTAAAAAGAAACGAGATTAATGAAGAAATGAATTTCCAATTTAATCCAAGAATTTGCATCAGGTAAAATGCGTGTGCCAGATGATGAGGCAATAGCGTTGAAACGCATGGTACTCGATTGAAATTCTAAGTGGGCATTGAAAAATCTTTTCTTTATTGATCCCCGTGGCATGCTCCACAGCATCTCGTATGACGCCGTTGAATCCAAACACCATTAGTTTGTAATCTTCAAAACAAGTGTTTTTCCGCCATTGAATTAAATTTAAAAATTATTTAGTCTCAGAATATACGTCGGTTTTTTTAAAGAGTTGTCACTGATTAAACTTCTCCCTAATTGAAGGTTTTAATTGACGGTTGCGAGTGGTTTTCGTTTTTTAAAGAATATTTTATTTATGGTTAAAATGCCATTTGTACGTCGATCACGATGAGGCGAAGAAACTCAGATAAAATAAAGGCTTTATGGTTTTTTCAATGGAGTTGCACATTAATAAAGTCAACTTTTTGAATTTGGGTCGCGAGAAAATATTGCCAAAGGGTCTTGTATAAAGTTTATGCCTGAAATTTTCAAGATGACATCTAAGAGGTGTTCGAGTGATACTTAAAAGAGTGACCGAGAGAGGAAAGTCCGCTCTTTTAAAGAGCAATGGCAATCCACAAAAATGTCTTCTCATCAGTCGCATGCACTTTCGAATCAATCAATCGAAAGTTTTCCCATCATTTAGTGACAAAACGGAACGTGAGTGCTTCAAGTAGAAACGTCCCTCGGTTGCAAATTATTAGCTACAGCTGGGATTCACGACAGGGACTTCAACAAAAAACACCCGAGAGAAAAATTCTACTACTCATATTGAATATCATTCATCTATAAGCCTTCCAGGAACCAATTTTTGATTCAATGGGTATTCCGCCAGTTTAGTCTCGCCTAAAAATTTTTGAAAGAGGTTGAAATTTTAGATTAAATTTTATTGTGATTTTTTGTTATAAGTTCCTTTTCAATTAATGCTGATCCCTGTCCCAAGGGATAGATCTGATATGTGTGAGCTCCTAGATATTGTATCCTTTACCCCTTGAATAATTACCATTTCCATGAAATCGCACACTAATATTTTACTGCAAACATCGCCATTTGTTTATTGAAAAACCAAAACAAATCCTAAACGTTGAGTCAGATAAACTGTGTTTACCCCCGCATATCATTCCATTCCGTAAAGAGGTTGCAAATCATCCTTCCTCCCAAGCCTCATAAACAATTTTAATCCACTTTTTTCTAAATCAGTTCGCTTCACTCGATGTCAACTTTTTGTCTGAGGCAAACACCCTGAGATATTTCGATACCTTACGTTATTTGGTACACAATCTCAATAATTACGTAGAATTTAATCTTTCCCCCTAATTTTTCCCACTTGTAAAACGAGACTCTGGATATCTTGGAAACCGAGGAAAATAAGTGGCGATCATTAGGCTCATGTTGATTAGGAAACAAAGAATCATACAAAAATGTATGTACGCTTGGCTGCCATGAGATGGAAATTATAACTTGGACACGGTTATTTTTACTGCAGAAAAATAATGGATTTTTGACGCGCAATCTCTGGGAGATGGCAAAAAAATGTAAATAGCGTTAGATGCAAAAAAGGGTAAGTAGGATAGAAATTTGAATAATAATTAATGAAACAACGAGAGGCCTGACATATCCAATTTTGAGCGAAATGTGCCCCGTAATAGCATTTAAAAGGAAAAAATATAAGGAATAAATTAACATGTGTTCCGGGCACTTGTGAACATATCTGAGTGGAAATAAAAATGGATTTCCGTAGCTGAAAACGCTGTTGCCTCGTGCATGTTTTTGTGGCCAACCTATTAATCTGCAGTGCGAGAATTGCGGGGAGTATGAATTTGCCCCGTTTTTTTCGTCTTCAGTTTTTCGGTTCATCAGCGCGCCAGGCGATTTTTTAATTACGCGTCACAGCCAGTGTTTGGAGGCCTAGCATTCGCCTAATCTGATTTTCCCGCTCCGGCTCATCAATTACGGAGGCCGCGGCCCCAGTCGCTCGCAACAAAGTGACGAAGAACGGACCTCAGCAAGCCAAAGTTTCCGAGTACCCTCTTTTTTCTAACGAAACTTGTCTAAATGAAATGCATAACGAGGTTGAATCAATTAGGGCATTTTTTAATGCCGGCACACTACTTTGGCGGATTGGTTAGCAACGGTTTTTTTTGTAGGAGAAACGTAAAGGTGGAAAAAATCATTTTTTTGCAAGGGACGAGCGTAAAGAAAGCAATCAACGTAGGCGCGTAAAGTGATCCACTAATGCAACTGCAGCGATGAAACTGTTTTTAAAATGAAACATACTCAATCCACTACATTACGGCTATTACGGTACACAATAGGGGATAAGTGAGGGTTTAAAGCACATGTGGTATACACATAGCATGCATCCCAAATATTAATTGAAATAAACACTCAAATGTAATAAAAACAAATATGACTTGAAAGTCTTCATGTAAAGGTCTACTGAAATCAGTCATTTGAAATTTAATTAAACTCTATAGATTTGCCAGTGGAAGTAACAAAGTGCCAAATACAAAGTTACAGGAGTTCGTTCACATCAGCAAGAGTGGAAAAGGCGAACACTCATTTAGATGTCCAACGGTAAGATTCCTCAGCCAAGTGCGATATTAGAGGCAGAGTGGAAGCGAACACCTGGTGGGAATATACCACTTTGAAGGAATCGGATATCTCGATTGGAAGGCAGCCGTCGGCGCACACATTCGTGAGCAGACCGTAAGGCTGTCTTCGCTCATTAACGACCTCAAATTCACCAGATTTGGAATAGACCCTCGCCAGCATCATGTGCAGTCTGACTCATTAGGTCTATTCCTCCCCATCCAGGGAAATATCCATACTTATACTCATTCGATATGGTGGACCTTACCTATGTTTGAATGAGATGGAGGCATAAAAATACTGGTTTCACACACAATATTTCCGAACTAATGAATCAGTTTGATTAGACGAGCAACACTCATAATCCACCGTAAGAAATTCAACTATGCCTAATACTTTCACATAACCTAAAAACAATTCTCATAGCAAGATAATTTTTATTGAATATCGATTGGGTCTTCAAAATGAGAAAGATAAAAACAAATAAAAGCGTTTCAAAACATAGAAATGCTACATATGATATCAATACTACATCGGCCCAAGAGAAGTGGGAAGTTTTCTAAACAGCAACCTACAGCTGCAGCGTCGGCGGCACAAAAGTCTATCTCCCTGTGTAGTGCTTGAGATGTCCATCATTGCCTTAAATTTTACACAATCCCCATCCTTACCCAATCGCCTTACTTTCCCACGAATGAGTAAGCCCTTGGAAAAATTCATTCCAATCAACGATTTGCTTCCCACTAGCTTCTGGATTTTCGGCACTGATATTGATGGATTGCGAGAGTGAGTTTCCTCTCAGTTTGTATCTCCGGAGTGAGTGAGTGATGGAGTGAGCTGTTTGCGGTGCTTTGGCAGGGCGTCGAGAGGTTGGAAGAGGTGTCAAGACGGAGATGGCGTCGTAATCGCCAAACAGCCACGGTGGCGCTCCCGTCATCTCCGAGTCCTCCCACGTACTCGACCCAAAACACACCAAGGGGGCTGCGCGCCATCTATTATTTACGGCCCCGGGGGGCAAGTTTTTAGCCGGGCGCGAGCCTTCCCTTAATGCCACTCGCGCCGACGGTTGCCCCCCGACCCCTGATGCATGACCCAACCGCACAATGGTCCAGAATGCTGAGAATTGCGGCGCGGTAAACTATCAAAATCAAAATAAGGTATTTACAGATTTTTTGAGTTCTCTTATTTCTAATTTGACTTGGCAACTTTAAAAATAGAAAATATTTTCAATCAATAAAATATGAAGTTATGTTTAGAGAAAGTCTTGCAACCTGATAAGTCTACCATGTTTAGAAGATTTTCCATTAAATTCTTGTTATTCCAGCAAAATAAAGTTGGTGAATGTCAGGCACGATAGTTATGTTTTTCTGAAACGGAGACTACAGCAATATGCACCGTGATTTCGTGTTTTAAGTTGTTTTCGATGACTATACGCGAGTAATTACATAAGCAGGAGCAGCGTTGAAGGTTGCCTTCATTCTCCATGAGCAAATTTCTTCGAACATGTACTTGAAAACTGAAAATTTGTAAAATAACCTAAATTAGATGCTTTTGCGAAGGAGGAAGTAGGTAAAACCATACGGCTCTTTTTCCCAACTGATTAAATGTAAATTTCGGTACTATACGCTCTCATTTTATCCTCAAAAGGTAATTGACCTATGAAAATAACGCATTTTTTAAATAAAGTTTTATAAAATATTTATTTATTTATTCTGTTTCAGGTTTGCATAACTCAATTAAGAGTGATAGCAGTGATGATATTATCTTCTTCCAAGGGTTTTCAGCACCGACGTTTCGAGGGCGAAGTCGGCCACCGTCTTCAGGGTGAATGTCTTCAGGGTGAAACCCTTGGACCCGGCTGGAAACCCGAGAACTCTTCCTCCAGTCTATTCGCCGGGAAAACCTTAGATCCTTCAGTTGCAGGGATTTTCCTGATACCCCTAACCCGTAGTAATTTTCAGGAAAAAGGCTCATTTCTGGGTCTCTGCCTTCTTTTTGGGTCTGTGGTGCGCCGCCAGGAGGCACTGCGGTTCCGCCACGAAATCTCCTCCACGAAGACCCTTCCTTCCCGAGCGGACAATCACTCCGCCTCCCACTCCCTTCCATCTCCAACAACGAAACAACGAAAAGAAGAGGGGAAAAAGGTCGTCATCCAACTCCCAGCGCATGCCTCGCCCCCACAACTCATGAACTTGAAAACTTGAGGAAGAGAGGTGATGTTTCTCGTCGGTTGGTATATGGTCCTTATGGGACCTTTGGGGCCCTCGCGGGATGAGACCTTATGGGAAACAAATGGTGGCATTCAGCGGAGAAGTTGAAAACCCCTTGCTTATGCTTGATCTCTCTCATTGTAAGTAATCACTTTTCTACACTGATGTGCACGAGCAAAGTGGCCGACGGAATACCAATAAAGGGAAAAGGTATGACGTGATGTAAAGGTTTGTCTGGAAGAAAAGCACCTCCATGAATATTTATATATGATGTCATACGTATGTTCTGAATACTGTCTTTTAAATATTTTTTATCACTGCATAACGTAGTGTATAATGTAACTGCAGAAACTGTATAAGCGCTCTATGTATAGGATAAATTGTAGAGGAGGAAATTGTAAGACTATAAGAGTCTAATACCCATTTTTATCATTATCATGGCTCTTGGCTAAAGCCCGTGTGATCAGGTAGTCCAGTTAAGTACTTAATTCGAAGTCGGAAATCATTGAAAGAATTCGATGGATGGAAGGGATTGATGAGTTACGAAGAAAAATATATTTCTCTCTCGAAAATCTTTTCACTAGATTGCGCGCCGAAGGCGCGTTTAAAGCCGTTCCGGTAAAGCGATGTTTACCCCTATAAATAAGTACTTTTTAAATAAAAAACCACGAAAGTAGTCGATCGCTTCTCATGAGTTAGTGACGTCAGAAGAGATGTTTCATTAAAACCCCGGTTTCCCAGAGCCGCCGCGTGATAGCGCGTCCGTTGCCATCCGAGGGAGCTCCGTGCTTCTGGTTTCCAAGCATCGCGCTCCGTAGAAGCGGATCCACGTCCGGCACCAGCTGCGTCCCGGTTGCGACCTTACGCACGTTGAAACCGCCTGGGGTGGCGCCCCACAATGCAGTTTCCGACGTAGCGCAGTGCTTAGACGCATCCGTTTCTTGCAGACCTCTTTCCGCGATTCCGCCATTGATTTCCGCGCAGCCATGGATGCGTGTTTCTTGGAAAGCAGGGCTTCGTTCAGGGAAAGCCTGTCATTGAGAGGAGGAATAGAACACTGAAGTGAATAAAAACAACAGCAAGCCAATGCGAGGGAAAGAGGGGCTGCGGAGAATTGGTGACGAATTAGTGACTTCATCAACTCATACCTGATGACCTCATAGTGTTTCAAACTCTATGGCAAGCGAAAAAAGCATAAACATATGAGAGAGATCATTGAGACCTCGAACGACAGCAACACGAGTGCTACTAGACTGCTTACCAGTCGTTCGCCAAAGATTCACAAATATAAATCGAAACCAAGACATTGATTCTACTTTCTAATGTGACTACTTGGCTCTTGTCAGTTAAATCCACAGTAAAAAATAGCAGCCTTAACGGAAGATAGTCAATGACACTGAATTCCATCATCATCTTCACTCAGCAATCCAAAGATTGGTTTGACACAGCGCTTCCATCCAATCTCTCGTTATCTAATCATTAAAAACTTGTAAAAATCTTCTGTTTTAAATTCGCTATCACGCACGCCAAAAATCCTACTTATTCATCTGCGGGCCTTCCCTTCGGCGCTTATTTTTTGGACTCTTGTGTATTATATAATTACTTGAAACTCTAAAATGAATCTGGGGATTTATACTATAGGGTTCAGAAAAACAGGTATTAATAAAACCTATTGATTTAGCATTCACTGTATGACATGCCATGATACTAATCCTTATTAAAGCTAATGAGCACTTTAGTATAATTATTGGTTTATAGATTCGAATTCGGAATTAAGTGTTTCACAGACTGAAGTGAAGTGAATTGTATCATTATATTTATTAGTAAAGTTAAATGATATGACGCTTAGCGTATCTTCTTGGAACCTGGCCAGTGAAAAATCATTGCTGTACAGAGTTGTACATGCTTGAAATACCTACGGATGAGAATTTTCGCACTAAATTTATGAAATAGGATTGATTCTTTACTTCCCTCTCCGAGCACTGTGAGGAGATTAATTAAAAAGAAAACCCAGCGGGAAGTAATGGTTGAAATTAAAGATTTGAAAAAAGAATCACTTTATGAGAATGCATTTATTGTCATTTCAATTAAATGTGTTACAAAGCTTTTAGAAATTATCATCACTGATTAGGTGCTAATCATGTTCAAACTGGGAAAATGTAAATTATTTATGTTCCACTGACGATTTATTTATGATAACTTTGAAGATTAGAATTCGTGAGAATTTGTGGTTGCTCTAAAAAATAATCACTACGAGTTTTTTTTCGCTTCTTAATCCTTAAACAGTGTATTTTTATCCAGAGCTGTTGACGTTGGGATAATACCACGCAAACACTGTGAACATTGGGTTTTATGTTAGTGCGCGGGTACGCAGCTCGGTTGAGCTAACATCGGCGGTCTTGGAAGAAGTTAGTTCCCCTCTGAGAAGGCGTCTTCGTCGTAATGAGCAGTTACTTTCGGGCTGCGAACGTTCCCCGGGTGGTGCGAGGGTGCGAGGGAGCCGTAATGAAGCCTCGAATTAAAGCTCAGCGCAATGCAAACGATTTTTCGATGGAGTCTTCGGGAGAGTTCACTTTCGTGGAATTTGGAAATGCTATTATTCGGAGAGAGATTAGCGGGCTCAAGATGGTGTAGATAGCACACTGGTGGGTAGCTTTTATCCAATTCTACAAGCTACAACGCAGCGCACCTCGATAGAGCAGCGGCAGGGGCTGGCTGATTTCGAGAGAAAAATAAAAATAATGTGTGTTCGGAATGAATTGACAGCCCAAAGTCCTCTTCTCATCACATTATATCCTATACGATTTTCATTTTTCCTGGTGAATACTTGTGAAAAATATTTCTCGGGTTCTCAGCCAGGTTAATGCTTTTATATAAGCCGACGTTTCGGGAGACGACTTGTCTCCCATCCTCAAGGCTGTGTTACTCTTTGAAAGTCCAATTTCACACTGAACCGGATCGACCGTTTACCGAGGACAACAATGCGGCTCCGGTGTCGTCCGATTGGCTATACATCGATGTTTTAAAAATATAACGTTAAATAGCCAATATAACGTCGGCTTATATAAAAGCAATAACCTGGATGAGAACCCGAGAAATATTTGTCAGAAATTATATCCTATTCCGATTCACTTGGAAAGATATTATTTAATGCCTAAATTATGCTCTTCACTTGAAAATCAGTGACACGAGTATTATTTCCTCCTTCATTCCTTCTAGGCAAACGAGTTATTCCATTTAAATGAAGAGAGTACGAAATATTTGACTTGCCTTGGCATTACTGTGCCCTTGTTGAGCGTATCGACGCTAGATGCCACTGCGCTCACTGAGTCCTTTAAATCGGGATTATGCACTTATAACTTCTCAGCAATTCGAATAAACAGGAAGCATGTGGGATCGCGAGAAGAGAGATTTAATACTTGAACTAAATAAACTTTGCAGAAAGGCGGCGTGTGGTCTCCAATTACCGCTACAAACGAATAGAGAGATTTAAACAGCTTTTACACGAATTAACCTGGCATTCAATATATTCGGCGGCTACCTCCGAGGCTTAGGGACGTATTTCTAAGCCGCAGTGTTACTCTTTGCCGGAGTAGGCAGAGTAAGAGTTGTGACTATTCCTGCTACACATAGTTCAGGGTATCCCGACAGCGAAAAAAAAATCCCCCAACGGAGTAGGACTTCTTGAGCAATTTAGGGGAAAGAAGTCTTAGAGCGACACGGAGAACAATACAAATAGACAATACCGAAGTGTAAAGCAAACACAGATTATACGTTACATCAAAAGTAAATTAAACAATACTCAAACTTTCCACATGAGCGTTAACAGTTTGTTAATATTTACTTACCATCTATTTATCAACCTTATATATTTGTTAGAACAAATACTTATTTGTGTTTTATTTCGACTCAATAGGTATGTAGTTTCACCATATCTCGCCGAATGACTTCCACAAGAGGCAGGGCAGTCCCCTTTTACCGACCATACGCTCGCCTCGCTCTCGACGGATAGCAGAGAGGACACAATGAATTCCATTTCAGAGAGATTGAGCATTGGGCGGCATTTGCATAGGGGGCGTGCTGTCCGGCCGGCCGGCGTCCCCTTGTGCTCCACTCGTGATCTTCCTCTGCGCCCACCCGCCAATCAATCGCCGCGCCAACACGATTCGACTAATTCGATTTGGAGGCATTATCGACGGGACCGAATTCAACCGCAACGCTGGACCACTCAACATCAGGAAACGCGGCGGCGTCCGCTGCGAGATCTCCAGACCCACTGACGATAGACACGGCCTTAGGAAGGTTCGGACACAACACGAACGTGCTAAACGGACGTATAACAATCGCTAGGCGGGCTTTTCTTTGGTTCCGGATTACTCGCTTAAAATTCAGCCTTTCGTCTTGAGTTTATATTGAATGTAATATAGTAGACTCTAGTCAAAATTTGCCTGCGCCTCAAATTTGAATATTCTACCTTATAGATCTCATGCAAACTTTCATAAAAAGTAAAATGTTTACAATGGCCTAACTTAAAATTTCAAGATGATAGGTGGCTTACGTTTGCACGGAGTTAAGCGCCACCAACAGGGGTAAAAAACACCCGGTCAATAGGGAGTGATGGGCCATCTTAATTTCCTCTAAATTATCTAAGCATGATCTTATTTTTATAATCTACCAAATTTTATCGTAAACTAGCTTCATCGGATGAGGTGTGGTGAGTCATACCATGACAATTGAAAGATGCTTCGCAAGTTCCATTTAAAAACTTCATAAAACACACTACGTGGCAATAGCGACGTCGATCAAGTTTTTAAGTAGAACCTTAAAGGGGCCAACAATTCATAGGACACTTTCATCAGCGAACACAAAAAAATTTGCTGAAGAATTTGATTCGCTCCATCGTATTTACCGCGGGGTGGTTTTTTGGGTTTCCCACCGTGTGTTGAGTTGGGTAGGGTCATGGTCCCAACGTTTCAACTGCTAAGTATTCCATTGTCTTCAGGGTTGGTAAACGTAGAGTAAATGTCAGTGAAGATTTATCGGGTCTCAAAGCGTGTGAGGTCTTCCATATTTCCTTCCAACGTTTCGACAAGCAACTCTCCCATCGTTCTCAGGAATTCAGGAATCCAAGACCCAAATTGACCATAGACCCAAATCAAAACACAGTGAGAAATCCAAGAAACTTCATTGGAAAACATTCACAAAGCGAAGCGCAGAAAAAAAAACTACGATAAGGCTCGAATGGTATGTAAGAATGAATACAAAAACGAAAGGGAAGACCTCTGGCCATCTTACTTTCTGAATTTGAAATTGATTTGCAGCTGCTTCACGTCTCATGTAGCCAAGGCCACAGCATTATTCAGACAGCTAGAACATAAGTGTCAGGAACTGAGGGGTAGGTGGGGTAAAAGATATCTTTAAAAATATGTTTTACCCCACCTATCTTTAAAAATCTTAGGTATCTTTAAAAAGGTGGAAATACTATTAAAAATTTGATTCCATTAACTGTGAGGATTTGGTGAAGACTCTTATTTGTGTCCTTTCATTTTATTCTTTATAAGAAAGCGCAATATCAAATGTTTGTGGAAATATAATTTAAGTTTTCTGGTTGCACGTTCCCTAATTGCATGTTAGGTTGAATTTCTAATTAAACCCAGATTCAATAGATGGATAAATTTCAGTTATAACTGCTACTAGGAATGTAAAATAATATCCCCAACATAAGCTTAGGAACGTGAAATAATTAAAGCGTTATAATCTATATATAATAAAGACCACTTACGACCACTCACTCACCTATACAAATGTTTGGGGTGAACGAGACGAGATACGGCAAAAAGTCTAATGAAGACCCCCTCTAAAATTGTCTGAAAGCCCAGGAAAAATTATGAAAACTCTAAATTTCCAATTATTTATCCGTCTATTCATATAAAATTGAGTATGGGGATTAGTTCAAAAAATGGCCACCAAATTCCAATGGCGGCGCGGCAGTCATACAAACGAACAATCATAGCAACATATTTGTTTATGCAAACAAGAGGAGCTAAATTGGGAAAGAAGATAAAGGAAATGAAACGAAAAACTGATAAATATAAGGTAGGAAATTAAGAAAGTAATAACTGAAGTGTCTATTTCTTTGCGTCTTCTTTCCGCAAGAAAAAACATCTGTTTAAATCAAAGCGCATTCAAATCAAAAGCGGAGAAATGTAAGGTAAAAAATTAGTTGTTGTTTTTGGTATATTACATCGAGAGTGTGGTGGTTATTAATTTCAAAGTTAACAAGTGCTCTAAATGCCATATTAGAAATATGATTCGTGCTGTTGACTATAGTTCGTATCTTGTTGGCGATACTCAATTGCAGTAGAAAGACTTTTAAACAAGTCTTACATAATATCGGTTGGTAAAAATGATTTTTTTATCGTGTTTTGTGATGGTGATAACTTTTTATTTTTGTTTACGTTCTTTTTTCCGTTAATTTCCTTTTTAATGAACAATGTTATCCGTGAGCTGCAGGAGTGAATAGGCAGTGAATAATACAATATGGAAGATAAGTGCAAATAAAGGTATTTCTTATTCAATTATTTGTCTTGCGAAAATCACGTTTCCTTGAGTGACTAAGTTATTCAACTGTGAAAATTATCGAAATCTTGACATTCACAATGTCTTGTACACCAAAGGCTGTGATCCGTTACTCACCAGATTTATTGCGCATTGCGTTGGATATTAAAGCTGAGATATATGTGCATCCCGATTCATTAAAATTTTAAATAGAGGTATTTCTGAAGTGAAATCATTCGCGATCACGATAAATAATATTTCGATAAAATTCGTCATACTAGCCCCCATTCATGCTAAGGCGCATTTGCTTCTAGATATTGATATTCAGTCCCTCCGTAATTCGTTTACGAAGGGGAACAGCTGTTACATCTTATTCGTATATCAAGAATTTGGTTGAGTTTTGTGGAAAATAATTAATAAACGTGTTTTTTATTGTAATTCGTAAAGTCGTTATGTTATGATATTACGTATGCATTGGGTGTTACAGTGGAACGTGGTCCCAACGTTTTTTGTGTTTGAATTGAATAAGTTAAAGAAACTCGTAGAAATTTATTTTACTTTTTTAGCCCCTCAGAAAAACGTTTCTCTTTATAAATATTTACATTCATATTGAAGCCTACGTACCATGCGCTCGTTTTACGTGAAAGTGGAAATATTGCTTATACCTAAGCTAGCCAGCTTAAAAGTAAACGATCCTTAAGTAACAAGTAGCAAACAAAAAGTGTAAGACCTCCCACAGTGAGCATAACAGGCCGGAGGCCTTTTTCGGGGGGGGCCTAGGGGGGGAAGAGCCCCCCCAGCGAGCATAGCGAGTAATATACTATAGTCGCATTCCTGCGCTTACGCTGGGGAGTGCGGTGGCTGAGTGGGTACAGCACTGGGAGGCTGATCGGAGGGTGCTCCATTCAAATCACGGGTGAAACCTAACGTATCACAGCGATTAAATTCAATGCAAAAATCACTTGACACTCTGTGTTATTCTCAATCCTATTTTTTACATCCACTTCAAGATGGCTCTCTCCTTAACAATTCATTATTTATCTTTTATCACCATAGCATCGTCCCAAACAAAGAAATAAAAGAAATCAAAATAAAAACAAACATGCTCACAAATAAACAAAACAAACAACAAATGAACTTAAAAACAGAAAATAATCAAAACATATACAAAAGTGATATTGGTCATGCATCAAACCTTGAGACACACCAAACAAAACTCTTAGTGCGAGATGGCGCAGGGAAAGGAACTGCCCCCCACATCCCGAATGCATGATATTCACACGCCTTTAATTTATCCTGGGATGAGCTCTGCCGTAAACAACCTCCGGGTTGAGTCACTGCCTATGAGCGAGACCAAGGTTAAAAACTCAACACTCATGCATACATTAAAAGAAAGACCCACCGGATCGTAGTATGTGGGGATCAGGTCGAAAGGAAACCATGATTCTCTGGAAAAAAAATTTTTTTTGAAATCAGAGAATAAAACCATAGATCAAACACGCGTATGAAGAAAGTACAAGCGGTCCATACAGCCGATTAGCAAAGGAACGAGAAGAATTATTTTGAAAGGATGTGCGGTGAAATTTTTTCCCACGGAAAACTCCGATGAGTGACAACCCCCCAATTCGTCCCTTCGGTGTATGAGAGTGTAAAATAAAAAAGGGGGAAAAATCTGAAATTCTGGAGCAAACGGGAGTGGTCGCTTGTCTCCCCTCCCTCCTCCTCTCTTGGTTCCGATTGCCACCGTCAGGGGGCGCTGGAGGAATGGGGATCGAGGGGATCGGGGGGGGGGGGGGGGGGAGATCAGAAGAAGGGATCCGGAGTGTAACAAGGTCGGAAGACGGTGGAAGGGACTGACTTGGCTCTTTTTTTTCCTCAGAGCCCGTAAAAGCGTTAAGCATTGAACGCCCCTATGAGCAAGGACAATTCTTTTAGTTAGACTAAAGCGAATAAAGCCGGCGAAGTGGAAGAACGGTTTAAATGTCCGACGGATTGAGTAGAAACGATTTTTTTTTACTTTCAGAGAAAGTTATACGAGTAGGAGACAGGGATAGGATTTAAAATCAGAGAAAAAAATATATTCTTTCTCTTTTTTTACCAAGCTTGTTCGCAACTTTTCCCGTAATTATTTGCCTTCAAGAGTTTAAACACTGAATCTATATGATAGGGATCAATGGATACGAGTCTCACTCACAATTAGCACAAAATGAGTGCAAAAGAAATACACATTTTGATGAAAAAATGAATATCATTGCTAACAAACCGTTAATGAATCGAGCGAAGGCTCATCATAATCAATCAACAATTCAAACATTGATTTGACGTAGCTTTCCACCCTGCTCTTCTGCCAGAAAACATTTTCATATTTACGCGCCCCTTGCCTTTTAAATCCTTCATAACGTTATCGCATGTAACTAATTAGAGGCCTTCCTCTGCCTTTCTTCGTGTCCACTTGTCCTTTTAATATTATCTTTAACAGGTCATCATATCTCATGACGTTTCTAATTACGCTTCCACATCTCCTATTCAGGGTTTTTGAAAGACTTCACTTTCCTCATACATCTCACATCACTTCCTCATCAGACGATAGAGTCCATCTTCTTCATTTTGTATGCATGCACCGACATAATTCTTCACATCGAAGTGGTCGAGATTTTTACTACTTGATCTGAAAGTGCGTATTCATGTTAAAAGCCCTGATTGAATTTTGTTGTTAATCCAATCAGGAACAAAATTTCACCTAATGCAATAAATACTATTTTTAGCTAAATTTACAGAACATCAAAAATCTCATAAATTTGTTTTTATGACGAATGACTGAATTATGGACACAAAAATAGGACCCGATTCGTTCAAAATCCGTAAAAATTACACAATATGCCTAATTTATGAACTCTTCCGCTAGTATTAATAGTAAGACGTTCATAGGATTTCACGGCCTGCAAAGGCGCATAAAGTTCACTATTTTTTTCGCATATGCACGAAATTGTACCGTCTGAAAATTTAATTGAATTAACTGTGGCCTTCCTGATTTCTTTGTGTTAAAGTCGCCGGTATGTGCGACGATTCCATAAAAAATGGTCGCTATGGCGATGTGGTCGTTTGAAAGGGATGAAGAGGTTGCATCGACAAACAGGTTGCATCTTTTAGTACACATGATTGCAAGAGGACAGACGTCTTGATTGCAAAAATAGGGAATATGTTGGCTTACTTGGCGTTAGTTCATAACATTGAATATAGTCGTACACAATTCTAAGTGGTAATAACCCAACACAAATAACTATATTTTTAGAGTGAAATTTACAAAGCATCATCTCAGAGGGTTTTGTTTATAACTTGGGCCACTTCACTCCTCACTCGTCCATTCAAAGAAGACAACAGGATCGTTTTCTATTAATTTTGCTACTGTTGGTTGTGATAGGGTCTGGTTAAAATAAAGATGCTTTTAGAGCTGTGAATGTTTCTCGGGTTTTGGCTAGGATTAAAAACTGCATCGTCGCCAATGTTTCGCAAAAACCGCGTCGATCGTCGTCTCCATAAAGTTGCTCAACTCAATGACTTAGCGAACTGCTTCGTTGCGAGAGGCCCGCATTCACATTGTAGTGGTAAAATGGCTGACACTTTTCAAAGCTCACGTAGGAAATTCGTAGAAACAAGCGGAAGAAAGCAAGACGCGAATAGTGAGTGACCAGTTTGAGATGCACAAGTTCCTCCATCATCGCTTGTGGACGTCGTCTGTCAACCCGTTAACGAGAACATTTCGGCCAACGAATCATTCTTTACGGTCTCCGAATTCCCTACACGGCCTCCGACGAGCTCAGCCTCAGTGGATCGGCTCGCGACGCCAAGCTAACCTGGAGTCCTTATCGCGATTCGACCGTCAACGGCCACTCAACACTAGATTCAGATTCCTCCGCTGTCCTCATGCCACCAAATCAAAATGCGGAAGACATTCCCGCATAATCTCCAGCGGAGCGAAGAAGTGTTTTACATCTCACGGCCGTTCCCCTTCTGACGTTGCCTTTGGTGATCCGTGAAAAAAGTCAGGCAGCTGGAAACGATGAGCATTTCAAGATGAAAACATCCGTTCAATTTGGTTAGAGTTAAATATACGTACGGATTTGAAACGTGATATAAAGTTATACTCTTTCAATTCATAGCCTCGGTCTGAAATTCAATGAACAAAATCTTTTAAGTTGTCTGTTACTTCAAACTATTTACTTAAAATATTAACCGAATTTGAATCTGCTCACTTATTATTTTGGAGAAATTCTTCTTAAGAAAGTAATGAGGTTGATAAGTTATAATTTTTTAATTTAGACGCAAAAATAATTTTTACTGAAGAAATGTCTTCCAATTTAGGGCTATATTCCCAAAAAAATATACACGAATTTTGAGTCTGCAGCAAAACATAACGAGTAGGAATCGAATCTCTATAAGCAGAGCGTAATACATATATCGGCAAGCGACATCAGTAGCCTGGTGCATCAAAGAGATGGCCTCGCTTCTACCAATTCGCAACATCGAAATTCCAATTGCAACGCCGAACAGAACGTTTCGTGTGCATTTGCCGACATATTGAAAGAAAGAAACCTGAGAGGTAAAAATTAAAAGCCTCAAACGATGATTATGACTTATCAATATTTGGGAACGTGAAAGTTTGGCGCATTGTTTCATATGTATTTTGCGACAAACAGTAGTATTTACTAAATCATTGCCTAAAAATTATGACCCAACTTCAAAGAAGCAGTTGCTACTTATAGCAACGTTTCTCGCCAAATTTATCTTATCATCACTGCATTATGGGGGTGAGGAATCACGTACGAGAATGTAAACAGAAGCGAACCATGCGAGGCCAAAGCACGCGAGTGGCTGAGAAGCGGCGACAGGCTCGTGGCGTCATGCCCGCATTAGAATTATTCGGCGCAAATTGTTGGGGAAGCAGGCGACCGACCGCGGCACGTAATAGTGCGGATGTCTTCACTTTTCAAATCCTCTCGGAGTCGCCGATAAAATAAAACTGGTGATCGAGCCTAATGTAATATTCGCTACTAATGCATTGGAAATATATGATCAATAAAATTCCACGGTGACTGGAAATTATGGCTTCCACTCGCGGAAGAATGAGGGACGCAATCGTCCCAATTCCGCACAAACACAGCCGTCTGCCTCCGTTCCTCGCTCTCGCTAAAACAGCCACGCATCGCGGGGGCGGAGAGGGAACGGGCGGCCCTTGAGCTGTCAAAGCCAACCTCAGTCCGTCGGTGGGCAGATATCAAATCCCAGCGACTCCCATCCGGAAGAAAAAAAGACCCCTCTTCCCTCACATTTGCATACCGCTGACCACACGCTCGTCCCCCTAGTCGGGGGCGGTCAAGGGGGGGGGGCAAAACGAAACTCCGCGGAAAGGAGAGGGGTGGCCTAAAAAGAAAAAAAAGAAGGAAGCTGTAATGCGTGGAGTCCATTCCAGCCAACCTGGTCCATTGCTCTATGCTAATGCGAGGCAACAATCCCGTGAGAGTGGGGAGGGGGAGAAAGCAGGCCCCTGCCCTATCACATTCTGTCCTCGCTTCCGTTCTTTCTCCACGGCGCATTCGAAGGAATGATTCCAAACAGATAATCTAAGTCCACGTCCTCGTAGACACTGATTTCAAGTACTTATTTGGCACATGACACTTATATCTACTGTTAAATATCGAAGACAGGCTCTGAAAATTTCTTTAACATTAAATTTTAGCATGTTAAAATAAAACATTTTACTTTACTATGCCGAACTTCCACTTCACGATGCCAAAATTGATTGAATTTAATGATGACACGAATTCCGTTCAGCTGTATTGCAAATACCCCATTTCCAGAATAAGCTCGAGAGATAATGGTGAGGTATATTAATTTTATATTTATTTTAACTGCAAATGTATTATGTCTGTAGACAAGATACATTCTAATTTATTGCAACATGAAGTCCCCTTTTAGGGGAAAAAAGTGCCATTCTTATAAGAAAGAAATTGATTTACTGTTTTCTCAGTAATTATTACTTACCTTGAGCTATAAACAAGGCACATGGCATTCATTTCTAAATTTGGTAAGGCCATTTAATAATAAAATGTGGAACCAAAATATGATTAGCAAAGAAGTAGCTCTTTGGTGAACATATTGACAATTATTACCTTAAATGTTACCTCAGAGTATAGCAATCCTTACCATTGAATGAATAAAAATTCTCTTTTTAAAATGAGTTTTCGTGCAAATATATCGAGGGAGCTCAGAATTCTTGCTTCTGGCCAAGCGCGGTGAGACATTCATATATCATAAAAATGGAGTCATTTAAAATAGATATAAAAATGACATTTAAGTCACATTACCATTCTGCGAGGCAAGAGACCTTCCTGCTGCTGAAATTCCAGGGGTCCCCGCACACTCCCTTGTGGTACGCGTCCTCGGAAGCCATTGCGTCCCTACCAAGGGTTTAAAGACTCCACAGTGCGCCGATGTTTGACCGACCTCCCACGTTGCCATCGCCCGAGTTGGTACGACGAGAAATTATTTACAGGCGGTCAAATTTGAATAATTTAAGAGCGAACTAATATCCTGGCTGGTTAAGGGTACGCTCCTTTGGAAGGGGATGGAAAATATGGGTACGTTAAGCCTCTCCGTACCTGACCTGAATTTATAATTCTGAATCGTGAGATTAGAGGAAGGACCTTTTCCTCGTGGATGAAGCAATTGCAAACACGGCTCAAGGGGTTTTACTTGCTATTCCGTTGTTTTTGGAAAATGTTTTTCACTGCAATTGGTCGCACGCTTTTGATATTTACACTATAGTAAGGAATTCAATTGCTTTATCCTCATTATATTTCCAAATTAACAGCTTCTTCATCATTTTCATGATAATTTTACTGCTGCGATATATTCTTTACCTCTATAGTGCATAAGAAAGTGTTAATGAAACAGATGGAATAATTATGAAATGCGTCCTTATCAGGGCGAAATTGAGAACAGAAAGTACCATCTAAAGTGTAAGTTCTTTTCGTATAGTAAATTTGCATTCACAAAGGAATGCCATGTAAATTTTAAACTGACACTGCGACATATTATTCATGACAAGGAGAGTCAGCGACTGAAACATAGATCGGCATAGAAATATCATTTTTGTGAATTATCTCTAAATTTTCATTTCATCTCAATACACTGATGCTATTTTTAATCAAATGTTTGAGACTTATTTTTATCGTTTATTAAAAGTAATCAAAGGTAGCAACGGGTACTATAATAATTTAGCAACAAGACACTATGCTCTAACCATATCAAGTGTACCTACTATGCCCGTCAATAGTTTTTTATATAAAAATTGAAATATCGAGGCATTTCGAAGTTTTTTCTCCGTCATAATGCTAGTCATACAGAAAATGTCGCTATTATGAATGCTAATCAAATCAAATGGATCGACCTAGTTAGTAACGAGGAAGTCCTAAGAAGGGTAGGAAAGAGGAGAAGCCTCATGAAAACCTTAATAAGAAGACGGAACAACCTTATAGGCCACATCTTGAGACATGATGGCCTGATGAAGACAATCGTCGAAGGACAAGTGGAAGGCAAGAATGGAAAAGGAAGACCCCGAACAAAATATATGGAACAAGTAAAGAGAGATGTGAAAGAGAAGAAATACGTAGGTGTGAAAAGATAAGCTGATAGGAGAACTGAGTGGAGAGCTGCGTCAAACCAATCCTAGGATTGTTGACCAGTGATGATGATGATGATGATGAGTCCTTCCAAAAATATCACCTGCCAATAAATGAAAACATCCCTTTTTTTAAGACCCAAATTCGACACGTAGTTTCATTATCAAGGTAAACTTGGTTTTCCAAGTTCTATACATACCGTCCAGCAAGAGAAAGGTGGGGTGGAAAGGATAGCATGGGAGGGGGGAGAGACAGTTTGACCAAAAAGGTGGGTAATAGGGAAGATCATTGAAGGAGGGGGGGACGAGGGATTACGTAATGGCAGTGAATCGGGGAGGTAGGAAGAGAAGTCATAGCAACCAGGAGAGGAGCGGGTGTTGGTGAAGGTCAGGAATTAAAAACATCTATGTATTCACAGAGAGGGCAGGAATTTTCAGGGTTAAAAGAGGCGATTGGATAGAATACCTTTCATCGTTACAAAGATTATGCGGGCTGTTAACAATTTCAAATTTCTCGTGAAAGTCCAGCTTTTGCCCTTTCTCTATGCAATGTAAAATATCAAAATCAAAGTTACCAAAATGTTCACAACGGTTCAAATGTTTAGCAAAACATGATTTTTCACCATTAATGATAAAACTGTTCCTCTGTTTAATCACTCGATCTTTAAATCTCCTCCCAGTAAAAATTCCTTCTTTAATTCAACGAAGGGAGGAAACATACCGTTGTTCCAGTGATCCTTTACATTTTACATGCACGCATATCAAGCCGTTAGAGATTACGTTTCTCCATTTCTCATCCCGGTCTTCTTGCGATCAACAGGGGGGCATTGCCGCGACACGAGTTTCCCTTCAGAGGTTCCGCTCCACCAACTGTCTCCCATGTACGTCCATTCCGTTTGAAACTTATCTGGCGGCCTCATCGCGCTCGGGCTGGACATCATCTTTCAATTGCCCTCTGGGGGCGATGTCCTTTTTTAAACCCCTTGGCGGACGGTGAAGAAGAGGGGTCGGGATAGCGGGGGTCCGCGCTAATCACGATCGCTGGACGCAATGCACGCCGGGAAGGCGCACGCGACAGAATTTACGATGGACAACCAATGAGCAAAAGGGACGCCGAAAAAGAAACGGAATTTGAGACGAGGAGAGAGATCACTATCCGCCAAATACACGAAGAGGGTTTTTCTTTCTTTCAAGCACCTACCCCAACCTACAGGTAATTACACCTTCATAAAAACGTCACTGAGTGAAGGGGAACGCGAGATTTTCATCGCTAATTTCAATTTGAATGTGCTTACGTTTCAAGCGAAACTCACCAATTATCCAGATGTCTTCATGAATGACAAGGGTGCTTATGCTATGGTGTGACCTTCATTACATTAATTATAGCAAAATAGCGATATTTTGATAATTGTGCCAATCAAGCATAGTCATAGACCGGCAACGAAGTACACTCAATCTCAAAATAACTTTTCATTTCACGTAGAAGTGAGGAATTTCAATGTTCTCCACAGCTTCATTCCTTTACCCGCCCAACTGCATGATCAACCTCAGGATATCCCTCACGCGAGCAGAAACCCCTTCCACAACGAATATTTCGCGATGACAATCATTTCCATGGCAACCGGAGGGAGGGTCCAACTCCTAGTCCCCACCCTTCATTTCTTCTCTTGCCACGATTTTATCTCGATAGAAATTTCCCTGAAAGGATTTCAATTTCGTCCCCAGGCAATAAAACTCTACCTTCCGAGGTCCAGGGAATAATTTAAATCCTTACTCTTTGATCTTCCTATTGTGAACCTTCTTATCAATACAAAAAAACTTCCAGTATCGGTGTGTTATAACCAGATTCTTTCCCAAGAGGTTAACTCATTTACTCTCTCCTGGGGCCACACACAAAGTGATTTTTAGCCTCGCCAATAATTCGCCTCTCCTGTTGCCTGTCCTGTGCCAACTCGAGATTCAGCCTCCTAAGGTCCTGCTTCTCTTGGTTACTTCATCTGTGCCGTGGTCTTCCGAATTGCCATCTTCCTAATGGTTGCACCCCATCCGCAACACACACGTTTCATCTCCTGGTCTTCCTCTCTTCTTTGCACCGAATTGTTTGACCCCTTTATGCCAGCGTTAGGTGAACTGCGGCTATAGCTCTGTCCTTAAAAAAATGCAATTTTAGAATGAGAGCTTTCTGAATACATAGTGGGAGATGAGAAGCCGAGGGGCAGATTTACACTGAACTACATTGGGCTGTAAGAGAAAGAGTAAGCTACAAATCATTTAGAGAGGTGATGAGGCTTACTTCGGGTTTGTATATTTTTTGGTCACTTTCCATTATCAAAATTTAAGCAGCGATTAATAAAAATTGCAAATGGCTTCATGTTCCTCAAACTGTAGTTATATAGGAGTCATAAGGACTTATCGAATTTTTATCAGATAATGCTAAATCGCACCTGCGTTCATGATTTCCGTGTTTTCACTCACTTTTCGGCCAAAAATTAGAATTTAAAAGACGCGGTGGCGATCGATAATTCCAAAATTGTATTTTCACGGCACACCCTAACATGCGGTCCCTTGAAATACTCCATCCGGCCTGCGGGGAATCGCTCCTACAATGAAGAATTAAAAAATACAGTATTCTATTCTCTTTTATATCATATAATTCATAAATTAATTGATTCATTCAAGATATTATGCCAATTATTAATAAGATATCCGGGATACATAAGCATTAATTTTCTTTTCTAATATTATGTTCATCCATGCTCGATCCGATTGATGCAAAAATAAAAGAAAGGTAGTCACAATCATAATGATTAGATTTACCTTCCAAATCTTTAAGTCATTAGTATATACAGCTTAGAATCACAAAAAACGGAATTATAGGCGAGTTAGTTAAAATTTTACAGTGCATCGATGCCAAAAATCAGCGGACGCAGAACTTACTTAGGGCATTGAGCTACGACATCGGCATGACGGACGCAAAAATCCTAGACAATAAGAAATATTTTAAAACTCGATTATCGCGGGAGGCATTGGAGATGAGGAAACACATAAATGGAATTTCAGCGGGGGCGAATGACTAAAGATTAGCCCACCCTGACTACCAGCACTCTCCAGAAAAGAAAGAAACCCCACACCTGCCCTCAACCTCACCCACACCCATGACGACGTGCGTCTAAACTCCAGCGCAGTAAAGGCATATCATTAACCTCGAGGAGTGTCCAGCATCGTGGGCGAAACATATATGCATTTTAATACTTGACCCGGAAAATACCCCAAAAGGAACATCGCTGGTCAAGAAAAATATGTATGATGTTCATAATTTTAAAGATTCTATTGGCCCCCCTAAAGTATATTCCTTTCCTCAGAACCCCGCATTAAACGCTTGCCCATCAATGGTTAGAGCGATCGAATTTGAGAGTGATCTGGTTTTGGCGCAACCATCAAGGTATTCCAAAGTTCAACCGCTGCGCTGCCATGCAACCACCACTGAATATTTTGCATTCCATTGATATAAATTATTTACACATGTGAATCAGTCATCGTCATCAAAAATCACAATTTTATTTTTTAAGAGAACTTCCTATGACTTCAATTCACCTTCAACTACAGCGCCAGTCATCCTTCTAAGAGAGCTGCGCACGCGTCTAGTCATGAGGCCCACCAAGGACGGCAGAAGACTCCACAATTTTTATTTTATCGTGAATCGGGACCCAAAAAGCTTCTTGTACGGTGAAGATCCAATTAACGGCTTTCCTCGATCTCAGGGCACGAGTGAATGGAAACAAAGAAGAGCACAAAGTGCGATGTAATTATTTCCTAGCGAATTAATTTCGTTAGGTCTTTTCGGGTTCTCCACCGGTTTAAATAGCAATATATAACCAAAATTTCAACTTTCAACTTGTCCATTGTCATCAAGGTAAATTACTGTACCCGTTAGAGAGCGTTAAAAGTTAGAAATCAACGGCTTCTTATTCACTAAAAATTATTAATCCACCCCGATGAAAATTTAGGATTAAACTTTTGCAGCGTTGGTGGTAAATGGCGATTAAAACATCTAAAGGCTTCACGCAAAGAACACAAATCCTTAATCAAATAACCACATTTTTCCTCTCCTACCAATATGAAAAAATTTCAACAAAAAGAAATACGACAGCAATACCTATGGCTATTTTATTAGTTATTCCTACGCCCAAGGAAAGAGTACTGAATAAATCAATGTATAATGATCTATTTCCACTAATTACTGATGATATCTCTTACCTGGAGGTCAGTCTCTATTATAAACTGCTAAATTAAAGGAAGGATCAACAGGTATGAATTATTGGTTGACTCAATGGACGATATAAGGATGGAAGGGAAAAACGGTAGAGAAAGATCTCGCATGATCAAATGAAAGGTTCAATCAGAAGAAATGTGTAACGAGTACTTGATTGGAGAAATCCGCGATTCATACCAGCCTTCCCATTAATGACAAATGATGATGAGAGTTTACAAGTAAAAAAAACTCTGAATAGCAAATAAGTTGAAAAGGAAGAGAGCGTGATATAGGAAATATATTGCTTACCCCTACCTATCTGAAATAGTGTACATGTCCATGAGAATAAACTAAAATCTTCTAACATTCCACACAATTTTATTACGTAGTTTTACACGTAGTGTCGAAACTGGGTCGGTACTTTAGTAAATAAAATTGTGTGGAAGGTTACCATTTTAGTGTATTCCCATGGATATAAAATATTTCCACCAGATATCGCCCGACACTGCGATATATAGTGTTCATGTGTTTGGCGTAATAGGTTTGTACGCTGATAAATTGTACCCTTTTACATTAAGGTCTATAAGAACGGTTTCCTTTCCAAATACTGAACGCACTCTGACCATTTTACCAAACCGATGAAAGCATAAAGTGATGAGTTAGTGAAGGTATGTGAAATAGGGGAATTTATCCACCCGACCCTTGATTACCCTGAATACTGAACGCACTCTGACCATTTTACCAAACCGATGAAAGCACAAAGTGATGAGTTAGTGAAGGTATGTGAAATAGGGGAGTTTATCCACCCGGCCCTTGATTACCCTGAGCCCACCCTCTCCACTCTCAACCAATAGCAACCGCTTTCCCTGGCGCCAATGTTAAGCCACGCGCCATCCCTCGGGGTTCAAACTAAATAATTAAGCTCTGTGCGCGGCCTCGGAAAGTAAGATTTCCTCCTGCCTTTAATTCCACCGTCGCCTCTCAATGCAACGCGGAGTCAATCGGAGAGTCGGCAATTTGGCCCGTGGCGGCTGTTTTGGGATAAACTACAAGCGCTAACTTCACGGAATTGCTCCTTGGGGGAATCACAACGGGTTCTCTCCCTGCAAAATGCTCTGCGGTTTCACAATTCAATGTTCCGAGGAACACTGAGCTGCCGAGAGAAAGGAAAAGGTCTTCAGACTTGAATAAACTGCACAAAGGAAAAGAGCAATGCCTTGATCCAGAATGAAAAAAACAATATCTGTTTAGTTTACCGTCGTACTGCGATAGACGTGATTGCGAGAAGAAATTGGAGAGAATAGCCTGCATAACAAAGAGATTTAATGTTGAAGTCATTTCGGGTTGCCCACCGGGTACGAGATAGCCTCATCCGGTGGGAAACCCGAAACGACTTCAACATCATCACACGCCGGGAAAACCTCAGATCCTTCTAAGAGATTTAAAATGGCATTCTATCCTCGTAATATTAGGGACAGCAACAGTGTCTGGATGACAACATTTAATGGTATCGCTTGCTAGGACGACTCATTGCATGTTTTTATTTTCCGTCGTTACCTTGAATGGCCTTACTATTGGAACTACTGGCCGTTGTCAGCGTTTGCCTTAGCATGAATGTGCACATAAATTTTGTTATTACGTTTCATATTCATTTGACCGCGTGGTGTTCAGTGGGAATCCTCTTGCATGCTGGTGAGTGGTCACCCCCTGCCAATCACCCTAGAGAAGTCTCGCAAGGTAGATGTAGACCCGCGAGAATAGCAAGTAAATATTGAGAAGCAGACTACTATGTCGAAAGCAATACACAAAATTGGAATTGCTCGAGTGATTACCTCTTTTCGATGAAACCCTTAGTCGATAACCATAATTACTCTAGGAACAAGTCTTTTGAGTCTATTCTGGATACTTCTAGCTAGTGAATACACTTCTTCGCATATAATAAATGCCTTCAGTCGCTCTTGTTGTTCCCAAGCTTTGGTCAGTTATAATTTGTTTATTTCCTTACCAACGTTTCCACAATTTTTTTCATCCCCAGGGCTTAGAACTTTTGTGAAAAACTCCTGAGTAAAAAAACAAAATTTTAGTAAGACACTTTTAAATAATTTTAATAGATAATTATGCACATAACTTGAAATCACTAAACGGTTGTTTATTATAAAAAAACGTTTGTGGAAACAGAAAAGAAAAGAAAAAATTAGCGAAAGGAATATGTAATTAACCGCTAAGTCGCTAAGGACTTTTGAACAGGTGACATCATTCAGATATTTAATTTTAGCAACATTTTCCATTTTTTATATACACACAGTATCACATTCAAGCAAACAATATAAAATAAAAACTGCAATTTAAATGCCTAGCATGAAGTGAGTCATGCAATAAAATTTCCAATATCAAGTAATGCTTTTCATTCGCTGAAAGTATTCGTAAATGTATCGCTTTTACAACGAAATACAATTTCCTTTTATTTTTGATAATAACATTCTCCAATGTTACCTTAGTCTCTACTTTGAAAATGTTACCTTAGTTTCGTTTTTTGTCATAAATATTTTTTAATTTCATGGTACATGTCGAAAATCTTTAGCTGAGACCATTGCACTTATCCTATGAACATTTGCTCTAATAGCGTCTCCTTAAACACCGCCTAAGTCTAACACAAACAATCGCCGAAAGCTTAACTTTACATAACATCATACTAGTAATGGAGCCAGAAAGCGTGTTGAATTTTGACGACGGTAATAGCAAAGGGGGAAGGGGAAACATTGCTGCGCATTAGGCGCCTGTTTTATTACTTTTTAAAGCGATTTAGCAGGAGGCAGTTTTCCTTTCAGCCGTTGCATAACGTTTTAAATTGATATCGTTGGCAGTCAGGCCTTCCCGTGTAACGCAATGCAATCGCAAAACTCCACATTTGCAGCCAAAGGTACCAAACGCCGTAATTAAAGCACAAAACGCTTTGAAACAAAGCTGGCAAAGGGGTTCGACAAGGCATCACAGGCTGAGGAAGATGGCGACCGTCTGTTTCAGCGAAGGATCTAAAATACGACTTTTAACTATTATTGCTGAATTAGCACAAAGCATACAGGGAGGAACGTTTTCATGCCTCAGATGGAGTTTTGATGCCACAAATAACTTTTTCCGCTGTTTCGGGAAAATTGTCCAAACGCTAAAGCGAGGCAAGGTGTATCTGGCTCAATGCACTCTAATGGATCATAACACACTGCAAGAGATTTAACATGCATGTTTAAAAAAAATAATTGCTGCAGCGCATACTGAAATTTTCCTGAAATATCCTCCCTTAAAAATTAGCGCGCTAAGTTGGGACTCCGTGTACGTGAGAAGGCAGCCCCCGTGACTCCCATAAACAATCGGAAATGACGTAACTTTCATTCGGGCGCAGTATACACGGTGTGCGGCGCACGGGGCCGCACCTGCGACCCGGCGCAGTCTCCGCGAAGTGAGTTGCGAGGCCCAAGGGAAGGACGCAAAGCCCGATGGGTGGGAATGGGGCAAGGCGCATAACTTGGCCCCGACGAATGTGCTACGTGAGGGCCGATGCTTTCATAACGGAGCCAAATTCAAAAGGAAGACGATGGGTTTACAACAGAGTTCTCTACATTGCACTCTCGACACTAACACTCGAGTCATCACATATACTCCACCATAGAAGAGCAATTAAAAGGCTCCCCAAAGCCCCAACAAAGACTTACGGGGAAATGGGTAGGTACTCGAAAATTCAAGTCGACTCGAGTAGTATTACGAATGTCGAGTTGAGTAGTATTACGAATGTCGAGTTAAGTCGAGTAGTTACAGTTACAGAGCTGTCGAGGCCAGTAAGTTCAGAAATTGCCGACAGGTGGCGCTATCATTAAACTCATGTAATAATATGGATTTTAAAGTCGATAAGTCGTTGTAATGCCTTAGCCTAGGAGTTTCAGCTTTTGTATGCTTAGCAGTCAACCACTATAGTAGTCGACATGGGTGCCGAATACCTATTCGTCAATCGCGGCGTCCGACCGTCTTCCGCCCCGGCCTCGTATTTTTCTTATGCGATACTTTTATTCCCTGCCATACCTACTTTCTTTTCTCAAACGCCGAGGGAGCACGCAAAAATCGTTAGGATTTCAATGGAAAAAATGCAAATTTTAGGTTTTATCAGGCAATGCAGGTTTTTCCCCGTGTTTCACGTCACAAGTTATGCCATCTATTATCACTTTTGAGCACTAAGCACATCCAATGTTAATTTTCATTCCTTTGACGCAGCAATGCGTTTTGTTTCCCTCTTGAACGAACAAAAATAGTTGCTCCGGTTGATTTAACGGAGTAAGAAGTAAAGGAAACACCTTTTTTTGATCTACAAAGCTAAAGCTAATTTCTACAGTTAATTCTACAGTTCGTTTGCTTTCTTCACTAAAATTCGATGAATATTCAAGATCCATATAAAACGTTGATATAACTTTGAATAAAACTACCCAAGGTTCCCAAACCTTGTAACTTTGGAGATAAATTACTTTTCCAGCTAGACAAGTGTGTGGCGAAAGACATTTTTCTGCAGTCAGTAATACTGTAACATGGAGACGTCAAAACCTGCTGCCTGAGCATATAGAACGGTTTTTCTGCATGATACTTTAAAATGTTCAATTATTACATAATACATTTAGGTACCTACACAATATTTATTACAATTGTACCAATATCTTTGTTGAGGGTTCTTCTGAGTGGTTTGGAAACGTACATTGACGACAAATTTCAAAGGATAAATTCATTTCAATTGTTCTTATGGAACTACTAAAACACATAAATTTTCATTCATCCCCTAATTGTGACACAGTTGCCATCAATGTTCCTCATTATCTTTTCCTTTTTAGATCAAGCTAAGCATTCCGAAAAGGAAATTCACTAGGTGATCAGAAAAATGAAAATGTGCAGGAGCAAGCATTGCCTTCTTGCATAGTTCAGGAATTTCAATACTCGACTCGATCCTCGCGAGTAATTTTCAACTCCACTAGAGGTCATAAAGTACTACTCGCACATCTCTAGAAATGGGCATTTCTTTTCAATGCTTATTGAAGGTATGAAGATCGACTGGCACATTCAGAAAAGGATGGAAGTAGTATTTTGGAGGCTGAGCGAGCCACACTGCTAACATTTGAAGCATGACAACTGTGGGAACGTACGAAATAAAGAGGAATTCATTTGCGGAGTTATGAAAAATGTTTGTTTCTGAGGAATTGTACATTGCTCCAAATTCAATTGGATATATTAAAATAAACTCCGTACGTCTCGACGGCTATACTTCAACGTCGTGGTGTGATGTGTGAGACAATGGTGGGCTGCGAGGACTCCACTTCGTAGTTACTGCGAGGCAATCTAGAGGCCTCTGACCTCCGCACCTTCCTCTCTTCCCTCTTCAGTGAAATCTTACACTTCTCACTCGACTGCTACTCACGAAGCGACAGCCCCTGAACACTCCCAACTCCTCCGCTGTCGTCTTGCACCCTCGTCTTGTCTCCTCCTCTCTTTCTCTCCGTATCCTTGGACGCGGTCTCTCAGGAGAGGCGCACGTGCGAGAGCAGCTTTCCGATTACTCCGCCAGAGTGCGGGATCTTCGACCATTTCTCCGTCTAAAATGTCGAATGGGAAATGACCCACTGACAAACGACCGATTGCGGCCGAGTGCAGAAGTTGTTTTGTCGTGTCCTAATCGAGAAACGCATACCTACGAAATGTTCGTGACTCTTAATTTTTTAAAGTTAAAATCGCATTCGAGATTTTGTTTAAACACATGAATACGAGGCCATATGGAGTTGGCTGACGCTGCGATCGTCGCCCTGGGAAGGTGTAGCGCAGGAATAGGAGTGAGTTTTGCCGCAGTCTCGCTTGGGGATCGAGTGTGCACTCCCCAGTGCTGCCATCTCTTGGCCGTGTCCCTGCCAACGTCCGGACTCTCGGCGGAAACGTAAGGCATGCTTTATGGCCCCTCTGGGGGTCAAACCCAGCCCTTTTGCTGCCACGGAATACTCCATAGAGAGGCATTTCCCGTCTTCACTGGGCGCATAAGCTGTATACAAGCGTCCCAGTGTTGATGCTCTTAGAGGTGAATAAATTTCATAGAGTATGTGCGAACTTTTACAGAAAAATTGGCTTAAAATGTGGTTGCTTAGGTCGCTATCATATCCGAGAGTAATTCTGATTCTAGACGTTCTGCTGGGTCTCGAAAATGCAATGCAAAAGCGAAAAATTTTGCGAACAAACCATAGGTAAACTACTCCATAGTTACATCACTGAAAACCATATTTAATAACCTTTGTTTTCACGTGTCAGTAATTTCACTCAAACCCATGTTGATGTAGCGTTATGAACAAGTTATCTCTATTTATGTTTGAATTTTTAAATTTTATTTCCTGCACCTGATAATGCCTTGAATTCATGGTGTGACACTCAAATAGTATTCTCCGTTGCGACAGCGGCAGATGGATAATAAGCCTAAAAACTCTTTGTTATTATCTTTCTACTTCCTTGCAATATGTAGGAATTCAAATAGCCGTACAGTACGTGGTGGAGACTGGAAAAAGCACCAAATGAAGTAGTGAAGTGATTTCGAAAAAGGTATGCATATCGACTTAATGAAATTATGTACCCTATACTAGTGCTTTTGAGATTTTGTCTAAGTTAAGCAATAAAAATATTTCACGCTAAGTTTGATATTAAAGGAATATTGGTTCATCTTTCATTAAACATTGTTGCATCAAGATCTCGTTAAAAATGCTTCAAAACCTGGAAATGTTCATATTACTCGATGATACTCGCTCAAAGCCCTCGTTTTCATTCTGTGATTAACTCCTTCTTTATTGAATAAAACCCGAACACTGCTGCGAATTCATTCATCTTCTGTTCCTCACCTCTATGTCTAGATTCCACTGTTGCTCTAGCTTACCGCCTCGTAAACTGGGGAAAATTACAACACTCTCCCCGTCCGAGGAATGCTGCATCACGGTCATCACATCACTTAACTCTCCATATCATCCATGCATATGAAATAGAAATAATGGTAGAGAAATGATGTTAAGAAATGAAATACATTTGCAAAAACTTGGTTAAGAAATGTTACCTCTGAAAATAAAGCTTTTATTGAAAAAAGCACGCCTTTGAAAGTTGTGATGATCAAAGTTGATAGAAAGATTATTTTGAGTCCATTGTAAAAACAAGTTACCATTCTTTTTGTGGATGAACGAAACGTGTTTGCACATAAACATATAACAACACATTTGCATATTACGTTACCTAGCGTTTTCATGGTAACTAAAAAGTGCTTCCCACGAAATGTTTGCGTTGCCATATCTCAGTAACTAAGGAGTTGTGACCCCATGTATAGAGGTTAAGAAATGCTTAAAATTGTCTCCCCTACCACCTCCTGAAGTACTGCACATTCCTCCATGAACAGCATGTATATGGCCATCCGTGGTTATTCCTCGAGCAAGAGAAGTCCAAATTATTTCAAAAGTTACAACTATTGAGGATTTCCACTACTTATCTCCCGCAAGGATCACCTAATCATTATTTAATTACTTTTTTGGAAAAGATAGATAACTACACATATCGACACGCACTTTCGTTATCTATTCCCGACGATGAATCTGTGTCTCGCAGCGCTGTTAAACGCGAGTTATCTCTTCTCCGGACCCCGCATCTCCCGCTGTTCGTGTCCGGAGGTGCTGAGAAGGATGGAGAGGAAGGAATTGGACGCGATGTGGAGGGGTGATTGATGCGTGTGAGAATAATGGGAAGAGGAGGCGAAGCAAGGGCCTGCGTATCACTGTCTTCGGTCCAGACGATGCTAACATAAGTGGAACTCATTCAGCCTGTCTGCTGCTTTTTACTGTGGGTGGTTTGTCTATCTCATGGCAGTTCCTGAGGGGGGGGGGCGTGGGCTATGCCTCCTACCTTTGGCATGTGAATCTAGGCCTCCATCATATTATTCTGCCTCGGGTGAAGCAGAAATACACAGTGCTCTTATGGTTGATGTGGCTACGAAAATCAATGTTTTCTTAAATGTCAGCACGACAAATGCCTGTACCGAAAGAAGAAGCAATGATAGGTTACACAAATATTTATCGATGAGCCGCTTTCGATGCTAACTCCGGCCAAACCAAGGCTCAATTCGATGCAAATTATTGTTTATTAAGATACAAAGTATAAAGATTTTCGATAGTGGGTAAGCATACCGGCATCAACAAATGAATCGTGGAACCGGCCATTTTTACTGGTACCAATAATTAATCAGAGAAAGTGGTTGAAGAAAATATTTCGTATATAAATAAATATTGTTTACTTTAATTTAATTCGGTTCATACCTTGGTTCGTCTTTTCTCAGTCCATGGTGGAAAAGAAAATTATTATTAAACACTGTTATTAAATTGGTTTGTAAAATTTTTGTCATAAATCGAGCGGAGATTTTTGAAGATTTATTAAGACTATTATTCAATACCAAAAATTATCTTAATGTCACTGCTAGTTTGATCATTCATAGCGGCAAAGGCCGATGAGAATTGGGAATGAAGGTACATGATACATAGACGGTAATATGGTCCAAAGATGGAGTTGGATGGATTTCAATTTTCAAAAAACCACGAATTACGAAGCCATAAGGCATACAGGAAAAGGTGCGTGAGTGAGTGGCCCTGTAATTGTGATTTTACTCGTTAAGGTGGAGTCCACCGGTGTGTCACGCCACTGCCTCCTGACGCCACGGCCGCACTCGCAGTAAACCGCATCAATGTAGCTGTTTCTCAGGTTCGTCTCCCAGGCGATCGCCTTTGTCTGCATCCCGTCCGATTTGCGAGCAATCTTGACGTAGAGGAACGGTGTTCCACATGGCCTACCGATTTACCACGGGAGAGGACGATGTTCCCATTGAATATATGAGGAATAGCGACGCCATAAACGAAGAATAGCACAAGGATAATGGAATATGGAATATTTTTTACCTAATTTTCTCCACTCATTTATGTTCAGCTTCTACTTCCGGCAACACCAATAACATCAGATTACTGTCCATATTTAACGGGAGGTAATCCACGAGGGGGCGACGGAATTGATCCCTGAGCATTCGAAAGTGAACGGCCGTTTTGGACAAATGATTGAATGCAATGCGTCGCACGTCCCAACGCCGCCGCAGTGGTCGTCTAGACTTAGTCACGACAGTGAATCCACACTTTAAACGTCCGTGCTATCCATAACTCGATTTCAGGATGTTGCCACAGCCTTTTAAGATATCCATTGCACCAAACTAACGGCTATTAATCATTGGTACGTCAAATAAAAGAGCTAATCTAACAAATATTTTGTCGGCACCAGTGCGCACATAAGTTTAGTGTAATAAATATTGCAAAGCGTTTAGGCCCCAAGTCCCATTCGCTTTGAAACACGTGATATATAAAGTTGAGATTTCCAAGATACACTGTGAGGACATTTCACTTTCAGGTGTAAAAAGAAACATCTGAAAATCATTCTTTGATTTTTCATTTATATCAGCAAAAGCTGGCGAGAATTGTGGGTGAAGGAGAACGGTGTATGGACGGTACTATGGTCCGACAATCAAGGTGGATGAATTTCAATTTCCATAAACCAAGAGGTAATGACGTGCGGTGGTTTTGTCGTCTGGTGCCGCTGTAATTGAAGGTTCAGTCTCCCCATCTGAGCATACTTCCCGTTAGCGTCCGAGATTGGGTTCAATTCCACGTTGTTGAAGCATTCCTTCGAAATGAGCTCTCATCAAAGTAAACACACATTCGACAGTTAAGAATTTATTTCCTCGCCTATCCTGAAAATTTTCTTCGCTAAAGATATGTTCTCAGAGAGACGTGGGAAGCGCTATAGTGGGAATCAGTCGCCTAAATATTGGTTTCCTCGGCAATAAATCACGGCGAGGCCTTACAACCGTAAGCCCCTCCGAATATTCTCTTTTTCTTGGCCGGCAAGCGGGCTTCCACCCTAAGCAGCCTCCCCTGTCTCACCTCACCAGATCATCGCCCCAAAAACGAAGGTGCACCCTCGGGTTGCGGCTCCGATACCATATACGGGGAAATCGGACGAAGAGACATCGGGCGGAACAATTGCTCCAAGCAAAACAAACGTCTGAATTGAGTGACGCAACCGCAGCTTCCCCTAACATTGTATTCAAATCATTGTGTCGGTTAACAGTAGATCCTTTTGAGGGTGAGTCTCTCAAAATAGTATGTTCTTTCCGATTTGCTTCAATTAATTTTCTGCACCTCCCATCAGACTTTCTCATTGTGAGAAGCTTGTTGTTCTTCAATATAATGAATTTGCAGTACCATAGACTATTAGATGCGGATTATCTCAATATGAATCTCTCACTTTTAAATTACTGTTCATATTTAGATCTGAAAATAACATATTTCATACCCTATCAACGTGCATCTATTCAACCCAAGGGTTGGTTTGGATGGGTTAAGGTAGAGATCACGCCGTACTAATCCACAGACGTGTGAAAAATTCAGATTAGGGACGCAAGAAAGTTTCCCAGCACCACCTCCGACGATTTCTAAGTGTGAGTGTCCATAGGCCTGCTTTTGCTAACAGAGAAGTAAATTTCCATTGCGTGTCCAACTGAGGCCCTGGTGTTATACGCTACAGTAAATATTTATTGTTCATTTATCATTATAAACATCCAACCCTCACCACATGCAAAACTGTAAACGGTTAAAAATATTAATAGTGCATTCTGGTTTGCAAGGAGGTCTTCGTATTTTTTTTTGTAGATTACAATCGTTTCTTCTCCTAAGGTTTCGTTTTTTTATTGCAACCATGCTAAAAGTATTATAATTTTAATTTTTCTCTTCTCCAATAAACGTACGAGATAACCCAAAGAAATCAATAACAGTGTGTTATGGTTATAATCCACCAACTACAAACATTCCATCAACCAATGTTCTGTGATTATCTTTTTGTGGATGTTTGGTATGCTCAGGACAATGTTTCTCGTCGCCTCGATTCGCGCCTCCCGTGCCTCCGTCTATCTCGCAAAAGCATCGCCGCCGCCCCAGCATCGAGAACCCTTCTTCTTTTATCGTCGTCATAAACCGCTTTCTTCACTCCTTTGCGGCGGCGCTCGAAAATCGTTGATTTGACAGAAACCGTTTGACGCTGTCTCCAGCCCGCGCTGTGTGTGTGTCTGTGTTGGGGGATGAAGCCTTCCTCGGGGAAAAGTGCGAAAGGGTGGGTCAACCCAACCCAACCCCCAACCCCCCCCCCCTTCATCCCTCTCTACACTCACTCACTCCTTATTATCTCCGCGCGCACAAATATATTGCGCTCACTCCGCCTTATTGCGTCTCCTCTCGGGAAACACAGCACCGGGCGCTACTCATTTCTTTTTACGCTCTCTTGCGGGGATTTAGCTTCCTTCGTTACTGCAGTGCGAAGAGGACCCTTCGGAAATGAATTCTTCCAAAGACACTCTGAAGCGGAGATGTAAAGCGAGCATGTTAATTTTTACCCCACTTTGAAACAATGGTCTAAAAAGCCGCTTGGCCGAAACACATTTTTTCAAGTAGTTTACTATTTTAACTTAGTACTTACAACTATATGTTATTACTTAGATGAAAAATGTTTTGCTTAGCGTTAACAGAGTGAATTTTTGCCGTCTAATGACCAATGATTCAGTAATTCGGATGGACATCTGTGCCATCACTTAAAAATAGTTTTCTATCCACGCTCGATAACGGGATCAAAAAAAAACTTAATGATAGATAATAAAAAAACATAACAAATTGACTTCAGCTTTCTTCAAGAGATAAACAGACATGTTTTCTTAAATAATGCAACTACTTTTCAACTACTTTGTCAACTACTTTTTAAAAACTGATTGTACTCTTGAAAAAATCTAAAAAATACCTGCAGCGTTAAAATTAGAAACTACTGATTTAGGGCTTTTTCTGTAAAGAATTTGATTAAAGTTTGATGCACTTGATAGCCACTTTTTAAATACTTTTTTCTATGCGTTTCGGGCTCATGGTAGACGTTCGACGAATTTTGTACGCATTTAAATTTCACAGATTGTTACATGCGAGAAAACAATTTCAAATTTCAGTTACAAGAATTTTTATTAATGCTTTCATGTGTACATTTAAAAACGTTAAAATACGAATTGATTAATTTAAAACAACCAACAAATGACGAAAGAATGCGGTGGTAACAATAAAACGCGACCATAGCAAGTTCATACGAATTCCCAGCATCGCGGACTGATTACTTTTACCGATGATTTAGGAGAGGTCGTTGCTCATAAGTGGTAGTGGAATGACATGAAATGGTGTTTTATGATGAACAGACTCGGGCACGATTAGAAAAGAAACATTGGTTGATACATTAATGGTGCAATGAGGCCAAACGTTGCCGATGGAATATTTTTAGGTAGAAATTTTTCATGAGCTTAACCATTCTAGTGGAATTAATATTATAAAGCACGTACACTTTTGGTATGACAAATTAATAAAAAGATCGGAATCGTGGAAAATCATTGGACGCAATTCTACACAGGATTTTATTGCTAGTATTCATTGTGACGGGAGTGTTTTCCTTCGTGAGATGAATCAAATTATTGAGGAAAATAATCGATTTTAAAGACTCCAGATCGCAGTTCGTCAACTCGGACGATAAACCATCGTGCCTCTTGGTTCCCACTCAAAGCACACATCGGATTTCTTTCCCTTACCTTTACGCTACGATCTTATCTCCTCGCATACGGTGAGACTGTGATAAATGGAGTGGAAGAAGAACGAGGAGGAAAGAGAAAGGTCGGAGAGGAGGATGAGAGATAGGGTTAAGAGGGAGGCGAGAAAAGGAGATTGTCACATTAAAAGTTGGCTGTTCCCCTGATTGTTGGGGCAGTGCGGGGAGGGGGGGGACTAAACTCTCGGCTCGTCACGAAAAGGGCTTACGGGCGACAGTGGCGCCCCAGTGGTGGGGGGGGAGTGAGCGGGGCTTACCACCAGATGGCATTGGCGGAGGGGACTAGGATGTGGCAATAAGTTATAGAAAAATATGTGCGGTGGAATATGGGAAGGGGTGGGGTAGAACAAAGGAAGAGGGTTAAAAATGGGGGAGGAGGATGCTGGGGGTGGAATATAACGACCCCCATTGGAGCAAGGAATAACATAAGGGGTTTAAGTGCTTTTTTCTGGTCTTTGGGATGGAAATGGGGGTGTAGTTAGGGACTATGCCCGCAGGGGTTGGGGGAGAAGTGGGGGAACAGCGGAAGTGAAGAGGAGTGGATCCCTGCGATATTACGATATAACGGAGTCAAATCGATATTATCGTGCCGTGGCGAGGGGAGAAAAGGACGCCTAACAGCAGGAAAACGCAGTTCCGTTAACTTCGGCCGATATTATACGATTCCGGATGTAATGAGTAAGTGGATTATACCCTTCTCCACACTTATAAAAGAAGATCCGAGCAAAATTTTCGAGATATGTAATATTCACCTAAGTCGCACTAGTTAATTTCTTCGAACGTGCGTATTTACGTGCGTAAATACATACCACCATACCTATCAGATTTTAAGTCTTGTAAACTAAATTTTGAAGACAATATTTATTAGCCGAGAGTGAAAACAAGAACCGCATTGCCGATAAGAAGGGATTGCAGTGACTCCACCATGCCCATTTCTGAATGGTGATTTCCAAAAACAGCTTAATCATAAATTGGTTTAATACTTGGCCGGCTATTAAAAGACAAAGGCTCGAATTCATTTCAAACAAAAAAGCTTTCAAAGAAAATTTTATCCATTGTTACAAAAGCAATATACACAATATAAATACGATGTGAATGTGGTTAATAACATAACTGCGGGCCACAAAGAAATTCCTTTTCCATACGTAATGCTGTAATTTTAAAGTACGGAAAGAGAATTTTCCGAAATTCGCGAAATTGATGGATGATGTGAAATTCCTGTTACTCCATCTTGGCCATCTATTTCAATTGAAATTGCTCGGAATACTTTCGTGACGTATTCCGAAATATTCGGAATATTTCGTAATACGTCACGTGAATATTAGGGGGCACAAAGATAAGTTATAATGATATCTACTATTTCCAAATGCAAGCTAAAGCATAAAATTAGGCAGTCATTTCTCTTTAGATCGTAGTTCAAAGGAAATATAAAAATCTGACACTCGGAACACCTTCGGATAGTCAATGGCTAGCATTAGCCGCTGGAATGCTCCGCACCTTATATTGACGGTGGCCCTACTCAAGATGCCAAAAGCATTCGTGGCCACTTATCGCTCCAAATCTAAGATGATAATATTCAAGGGATGCATCTGACACTCCTCGAAGGCGTGGCAACTACTTTCTGGATGATTTACATCGCACTAGGGAACAGGGTTGATAGTCCGGTTGTCGCTTTTGCATCGCTGCTATATCTTTTGAATGAAGCATCGCGGAGGGCCCTCGAGAAGAGGGCGTGTCGTATAAGCCCTGTGAGGGTGAGACAAGGGTATTAAGGGGGTTGGTGGATTGCCTGGAGTTGGGGGTGGTTTTGGGGGAGTTGGATGAAGAAATATTAAAACCCCGAACGAGTTACCCTCTTCCCTCCCCTTCTCACGTCCAACCCCTCGCCCCACTCTACAAAGATTTTCGAATGAAGAAGAAAAAGAGTGGCGTGGTTTTGCACTCGTCCAGCCATGCCTACAGCAGGCAGAGCATATCGGATCCGTCGCAAAAATACTTAATCCATGAACTTAATAAAATATAAAAGAAGCTGCGCGATTAATCAAAAACTGCGACGGGCGTAGAGAAAGCATTACAAGGGCGTTAAATAAATTAGGTGGGAGCCACTAGAGACCAGGATACTGCGCGCTAGGCTTAGATTGCTTGAACAATTGTAAATAGATATCTTTAAGAGCGATACGAAGAAAATCATATGAGAATCTCACTATATATGAGGTCAGATAGAAACGATCAATTAAAAGACATATTTTGCCGAACGGATAGGTATAGGTATTCGTTACTTCCCCCGAACAATAAGGGCTGTAATGTATTCTAGATGGAACTTCGTACACACATATCATTTTCATTTGTCAACGACCGGTGTCCTAACGCCCCACACCATACGCTTATTGAGGCGGGGTGGTATGTAGATGTAGAACCCCATTTCCACCCCTTCCAAGCCCCTTTAAGCCTCGCAACGCCCTCCACCCCCAAAAAAGAACTTAACCCTGTGCGTGTGGTGCGAGGGGAGAAATAATAAGCCGGAATAAAAATTAATGAAGACGTCTCGAGAAGTCCCCGGGAGTCAGCGCCACCCTCCGCCCGCGCCATGAAACACCAGAAAATCCCCCACCCCTCTTTTGTCCTTCTTAGAAAAACTCTTTTCCCCCGTCCACAGACACGCCCCCGGATAAGGGTAGTGCACGGGGAGGGGAGGAAAGGTGGAAAAAAAGAAGATCGGTAGGCGCACCCCTTCTCCACTTTCAGCAACCCCCCTCCCCAACCCCCACCTCCTCCCTGCCTCCTCGGGGCTCAAGTTCACCGCCACACAAGCGCCCCCCTCCGTCGCCACTGCACTTACAACACACGCGAGCCAACAATCCTCGGAAATCACAAGTCGAGAAAAACGCCCGCATCCGCATCACATGGATGCAGTTCTCTCGGGTATTCCAACGGGTGAATTGTCTTTAATTGTTGATAAGAACTTGCTATGGGTCCACCTATACTTTTGTCTACGCTTATACGCCTCATAAGATTACCATCTCAACTCGCACATCATATTGGAAACGCTGCACTTTTCATCGCAGCAACTCATCGCGAATATGGCCGCCATGCGCTGTACTCCAATGATTTCAGCCATCAGTCCAACTTCATAAGGGTCCCGCACGCTAGCACCATACTCCAAATGAGACCTTTCTGAAGCCAGGTAGGGAGATAGATGGAGTATAGCCATCGATATTGGATCAGGGCTGAGTTTAAAAGTTCTAAGTATAACTGCCTTGCTAAGTTCCACATCCATGTTTCTTAATCATGGTTTGTGCATTGAATTCTTCTCTCCTCACATTGGGACGCTGCACCAGCCGCTCCTCCTTCCATTGCATTTGACGAGGCCACGTTTGATGACCTCTGGGAGCAATTTCAAACCGCCCTCTTCCCGTCGCATGAATACTGCTAATCTGGGAAAGATATCCACTGCCGCACTTTATTTATCATCCCGCGGAGGATAAAGACCCGTTTATCAAGCACTGCTCACCCGCCTACTACTTTTTTCTCTCTTCCTCCTCGTCGTATTACGGATGATGTATTTCATCTGTTTTTTTTATTATTTCCTCGCTATTGCTTTTGAAGTCCACCCACCACTTCTGCACTCCAGGCCTTTTTTTCATTATTATTTTTATTATTTTCGCTTTAAAATCGAGAGTGAGTGTTTTTTGCTCGAATTAATGGCGAAGATTTATCTTCCCCAATTTTTTCTCTCGAAAATATTTATTTTCGCACTGAAAAACGTTTTTGGAGGTCTATTTGGATAATTAAAATATCGATCTTCCAGCAAAACCAAATTTATATTTTAATTTTGTCATTCATATTCTGACTCTCCACTCATTTGGACCACACCGAATCAGAAAAATAATTGAGCTTATCATTATTTTCAGTTCTTATGTCGATTATTTATCAAAAAAGATTGAATTTGTAATCAGTTAAATGAGCTGTGTAAACTTTGTAGCCTGATTAAAAAAAACTGGCTGCCAAGATAATTTGGAATAATTAATTAAAGTTTGAAAAATGACAAATTAATTTATTGTAAGGCTCCTGGGAATTTTTCTTCTGAATAAAGGATAATGCGCTGCCTGGATGAGCTTATTGGATAGGTCCGTAAAAGGTATTCGTGGAATCATCAGTCACCCTTACATCCTGAACTTCTCGTCGTTTTATAATTAGCTCTTAATTTAACTTTTAATGCCATAGATATATCACTAGAATATCACCATCACTTTTTCGTATAGCTTTAAGTTTTGCAGGAGCCACTTTGATTGCTAAATATTTTTCAAATTATTTTACTCTTTTTCAAGCTGCATTTTCTGATCTATTTATGAATGATTAGATTTATGGTTCGATTTATAACGGGGTCTTTCAGTCACATAAGGAACCGCAATGTACTAAAATAATCCGGTAAATGGATGGGAAAGATACACTATAGCCAATAAAAAGTCTTCATTACAACGTGAGTGACGTCATGATCTTCCCATCAAAATGGTTAAGCCCGTCGTTATTTCACCGTGAATTGCTCGAGAAGTAGGCAACGAAAAAATGGTGGTCTCTCTGCATTTTAAGCTGAATAGCATTCGACAAAAATTGCCATTACTTCATCTAAGAAGAAAATGAAATCGGCAACACTGACAATTTTTTCTTGTTACTGTACATGACTTGTCTTCACTGTGTTGATTGAAATCAGTAATCTAGTTGTGGGGATTCCATAATTTCAATCATTAAAATTCGAGTTTCATCTTGCGTCTCTAAGAAACTAACCTACAATTACCGTAAGCCAATTGCGACGACACTCGAGGTTACCAAGTGAATGACCAAGGTAAGCGATGAGAAACACTGTGAACATCTACTAAAAAACTCCCGTCACCAGTGTCGATTTGAAGATACACCGGGAAAATGTCCAGCATCTTGCTTTCCTTGCCTTCTATGCCAATGATCGTCTCCAATGTCTTACTGCCCAACCATCTGTAAGTCGCGGTCATCCCCGAAGATTTCTTAAAATTCTCGTTCTCCTGGTATCCCTCCTTCATTCTTAGAATATGTCCAAACCATCATATTCTTCTGGATGTTATATTGCCTATAACATAGAGATGGTTGTGTAAATTGATGATTTGCCATAATGCCTTCCTCTAAAACAGTTGAACTTCTGTTTCATCCTGTATTGAAAGCTCCTTCATGTCCAATTCGTAGAGTAGGATTGATGTATCCGGTATTTTACAGTCTAATATTTCATTTAAGTACCTCACAGAAAAAGTGGGTACTTAGAGATGCATGAAACAGATTCCAATCTCACACACTCCTGTCTAGAGTAATTATCAGGGGAGTGTATAAGGGTGGGGGGGATATTAGTGGACCCGGGTCCCTCCCCAAAATTAGACGCATTTTGAACACAAATTACCACCCGCCGCTACGAGGTATGTTTCACAGTGCTTCCTGCCCATCTTTTACCCATGTGTGAACTGTGTGAACAACCATCACTAAAGCAATTCCTTTTTTTATTTCTTATTCATTTTTTCATTTATTTTAAGTATGAAATATCATGTCCAAATTTATTATTACTAGTCTAAATCTATATTTACCTTGCCCACCTCGACCTTCCCCAAATGAATGCCGTGTACCCTTCTGTTTCAAGGTGATGTATGCGAAATAGAGTTTTCCCATATCTCATGTGTCGTTGTCACGGAAATAATCGTTGGATATCGTTATTTGATGTAATAACTTACCTTAATCTCACGGCGATCTCCTCCTAGTGTTAGTTCCTTCTTTCAAAGTGTCCATGTTGACCAACGGCCTCATAATGAGCGAGACTATCTCGCGGAGCATGATACGCGGGTCACAATTTACGAGGACATGTCGCCAACGGCTGGCCATGGCTTCACCGAGTTCTTCTAAAGATTTTTCCAACCACTGGCTGTATTCATTACCCTTAACTTCTTCCTGTTCGGAATTTCATCAGAAGCCTTTCAGTCTTCTTCCTAGGTCTTTTTCCCCTAATTAACTCCTAGCTTCTAAACACAGTGAAAAAAATAACATAACCTTATGGCTGAAGAAATCCCTAAAAAGAGCTAAGAGATAAAAATCTAAACTCTCCATGCGAAAAGATATGTTATAATTTGGATAATTCCTATATTTCCACCATAGATTTTCTTAATACTGGATGCGCATTTCTTATAGTCTAATCATTGCAATATTGGTGTAAAATTATACTTAGAATGAATATTATTAGTTAATTTTGGTTACATTACGGAATTATCGAATGAGTAAGAATCTGTGTTATTCATAAAGATTATGCGAATATATGAACATCATGACAAACGACCTTTTACCAATTGAATATAAGGTAAAGGCTGTAATAACTTTATGGATGGGTGCATGAAAAATGTTAATTATGTGACGGAAGTGAGGAAATGTTCTTAAGATTTCAAGAGATAAAGTAATTCAGAAGAATAGAAAGAAGTATACCATCGTGTTTGATGAACATCATAATCCAACTCTACTTTACAGTGACCATTAGTAATGCTAGATAGAGTGTGGGTCAAATGTACATGGATGATGAACTTGTTGAAGATGAGGTTAGTGTCATTGGACTTTTGCAGGATTCCATTCAGGGCGTAACTCCGAATAATTAGCTTGACGTTAGTTTGAAGGGTAGCCGCCGACAATGAGAGAGAGAGAGCGGGTAGGTACTCACGTAAGTACACATGTAGTCCGTATGTTTGTTTGTGTGTTGGTGGTTGACCTGGCTCGCTGATGCTTTCCAGATTTTTCAAGGAGAGGCCGTCGCCACCGCAGGGGTTTAATCGCTTTCAACCGATCCCTCCCTCCCTCGTAAAACGCACCCCTTTTATAGCACCTGCGACCGCTCACCCCACCCCACTGCCAACCAAACCCCCTCGAAATTTAATTAAGGAGCCGCCCGGGCCATAAGCCCCCCCCCCAGCCAGCCCAGCAGTGCGCTCGTCTCGGTGTTGGTGGGGCGACACCTGACAGGTATCCCGTTGGGAGGGCCGTGTGTGTGTGTCCTACAGAGGAGAGAGAGGGTTGCGGCCCAAATGGAGCACAGGGGGTGAAGAGGGGGTGCTTTCTGCGGCCGTTCGGATTGGAGCAATCGTTGCGCCCACGCACGGAACCCTTCGCCCCGGAATGCGCCACGCCACCACCCTCCGCTGCTTTTTTCCCCCTTCCTCGTCGCTAGGTGGGCAGAGTCCTCTAGTCTGCCTCATAGATACGCCGCGTCCCATCATTGTTAGGCAAATCACTAATGGCGGAGAATGTTGAAACGAAGGCTTCGAGACATGTGGAGTTTGCTTTCAATTTTATAACGGAAAATCAAGAGAAATGAACGATTCGTCCGCAGTAAATAGTTCTTAAACACCGTTAATGAGTTTTAATTTATTTCCGACATTCCCATCGTTGTCGCGCTTCAAATCTTTTTTAGTTTAGTCTTTGCAAGTTCAAGGAAACATCTCAACTCCTCTTGTATGCCCGAAAATCTTCATACGTTCCATAAAAACTAAAAAAAAAACATGACACCCACATACGGTTATAGGGGGAACTTAACCTAGCAAAGGTGGCCACTTAATATAGTTTAAGCGTGTGCGACGACTCGACTTGGTGACTGAGTTTTTCTGATGGTAGAGGGCACTAAAGAGAAAGAGGAACGGGAGTCCAGTAGCCCTCAATGCTGCCGGGCCAATAATAAGTGATGATTCCACGTTCACTGAGTATGAAGTGTGCGAGGAAGTGCTGAACTCCAGCGAGGCAAATGTCCTAAAACAATGCAAACTGCTATTCCATTCACATTCACGCAAGCTTCTATCGAAAGTGCTTTATCTTCGACATGGATGTTTTAGAACAGACAAATGTTTCAGGCCAACATGAATGATTTGATAAATGGCTAAGTACGATGTACTAAGGTAACATTTCACGAATTCACAGCAATTAAAAATAAAAATTAAAGAATTGCCAACTTGGAAAGCTAAAGAAATACAGTAACTGTTCAAATTCGTTCAATTTGAACAATACTACTACTTGATATCTCCATGTTCCTGGGTTTTACCGCGTGGATTTTCTTTGTGACGACAGTTTCGCCGGCATTCCAACCGGCGTCTTCAGGTCGACCTGAAGACGCCGGTTGGAATACCGGCGAAACTGTCGTCACAAAGAAAATCCACGCGGTGAAACCCAGGAACATGGAGGCATCATCTAGACAACGCCGCGGAAAACTACGCATCAATACTACTACTTATCGTGTAGAAATTTCTTATTATTTTTACTATGTAATAATAAAACAGTTTACTTCTAATACGAAGTGCAATATAAGTTTCACAATTGTTTAAAATTCACAACGTAGTATCAAATTTATAGACAAAGTAGTGGTAGACGTAGTACAAACTATATATATACAGCCGTAAAAAGTGCAAAAAGTCCAAAAATCAAATTCATATGTTGTACTTACACCTGCTATTTCAGTGTATTTTTTAGTATCTTCAATATCGTTGCACATCTTGTGAATATGACGTTAGCATGAAAAACTGATAATTTTTTCTAAAAAAAGAGGCAATTTCTTAAAGCCTATCTTAAAAAATTACCAATGTTAGATTGCAACAGCAATAGCCAACATTAAACCTATAAGAATAGTGCAGACTATAATATAGTTAGAATTTAGTTATAGTTTTCCGAGAAGATTTTTCTATAATATAGTTGTTTATATTTCATTATTTTTTAAGGTTGCATGAAATGCACGTTTGTCCATCTGACACGGAATCATTATTGATAATGGTAGTTGCAATTATGCTTCAGGAGTATAAAACATAACTCTGGCATAATGCTGACTGAGTTCACATATTCATAAATTAACTTGTAGTTTTGAATAATTAAATAAAGTGAATGTGTCCGTCTCCTTTCTAATTTCTCATATGAAATTGACCTTTTGGTTGAATAGCATGTTCGATGATAAGAAAATCCAACTGCTAATTATGGTTGTGAAATTAGTAACTGACATCATAAACTCGATTGACTTTAGCAGTTATTAACGGGGATCTGAAAATGCGTTTCGTTTCTTATTTGATATTGCTTGATTGATTGTTCACTCTTAACCTAGGTTCACTTTTTATATTCCAAATTTAGGGTTGTGCTTTCAATACTTTTTGAAAAAAAAAATAGCAGATAATTTCAATTTTCTGCTATTTTTTTCAATCTTTTTTCGTATCAATTCTTTTTCAATAAAGTAATCACATGTGAATTTTATTCATTCAAATATTTCAAGTACTCTATTATCAATATTTGGTTTTGTATACAATACCTGCCTTCTTCTCTTATAACTTGTTCTCCTGTGCATTTGGTTTCTTAATGGCCATTATTCAAAACCATAACTTCAGCATTCCTACTTATTTAATACATAAATTTATAAAATTTAGTGAATTATGATGACATTATAATAACAGAAAACTCAAGGATAGTAAAATATTCCCTACATAGCTCCCAAGAGTAAAGACAAATTCCGGTTTCACTTTTTTTTAAATCTTTTCCGAGATTTGAAGATTTACGGAAGTTCAGGCCACGTAGGTAATTACGCGAGTGGATACTTCAAATTTAACTAGCCCCAAGGCACCATGAAACATCTTAAGCTGAGGTCCACGCTGGGAAGAGTAATTAGAGGCACTCACTCGATGAAAAGCTAATTAAAATTTCACCGCTGGCCGCGCCCAACCGTCCCCACTTGAAGATGACGAGGGATTAACATCTGACGACCGCATGCCGCAGCCATCAAGCCAAATTTCAAAGAAAATCCCCGTGGCGCGCATCGAATCGATTTCTTTCGCATTTCACCAAATATAAAACATAACGTGCTGAAATAAACTTGCGACGTTTTCATCTAGTGTCTGAATATAAGCACGACGAATACTAAAATACTAGGATGCTGTGAAGAATAAGTAGTCAAGACTAACATTATAATATGGAAAGAAAAATTGAAAAGGTAAATGAATTCTGTCAGCCAGGAAACAGGTTAAATAGTGATAGGAGATGACAGAAATCATCAACAAAATAGCCTAGACAAAAAGAGCATTTCACCAAAAGAAATAGGTACATTCTAAACAGAGAAAAATTTAGGCAATGAGGTAAGGAAACAATTTATCAAAACTTACATTTGAAGAATGCTTCTCAATGGAATTGAGTCATGGACAATGATAGCATTGTGGGAATCAAAAGTGGAGACTTTAGAAATGCGGTGCTACAAAAGAATTGTAATGATCAAATAGATCGATCAAGTAATGAGGAAGTCCTAAGAAGAGTCGGAGAGAGGAGGAGCCTCGTGAAAACCTTGAGAAGAAGACGAAACAATCAAGCCGGACATATCTTGAGACATGACAAAGGCAATCGTCGAGGGATGAATAGATCGGAAGAATTGAAAAGAAATACTGGTAATAAAAAATATGAAACAGTTAAAGAAGGAAGCGAAAGAAGAGTTGTACGTAGGAGTGAAAAGATTGGCTAACACGAGAGTTGAGCGAAGAGCTATGTCAAACGAATCTTAGGATTTTTGATCAGTCATGATGAGAAAACCATTATAAATGTAGATAACAGATGCAATATAAGTGGTGATCTAACATAGAACGTATTGTGCAAAGTGCATAATATTATGAGGAGAGATAATAAATAAACCATGATACTAAATTTAAATTGAGCGGCAGCTTAGGTTATTGTCTTTTTAGTATAATATTTATTCAAAATGTACCTACCATAGGCATCTAGTTTGATTCCACTATCTACGGAGCTAAGTTTGCTCTACTTTTCGATGAATATAAATAAGTATTCGTAAAAATTTCAAAATAGGATCTGTCCTATTGGTACTTGTTCCTTCCTTAGCCTTCCTCTGGGGACTTTTACATCAATATTTCCTTCCATTTTCCACGTAACTGCTGAGTCATATGGACTGGCCAATCCGCCGTTTTCTTCCTTGGTGTTCAGAGATCCTCAGCGTCCTTCCTCCTCCTATTATTCTGCATATATCTCATTTCTCACCCCATTCCATTTTCAAGATCTTCCTCCACCACAAGGTCTCGAATTCTTTTCTGATCAATTTTTCCGATGATCCACACATCTGAACCACACATTGCCACTGCCCACACCGATGTTTCCACGCACTCCTCCCTGTTCTTTATTCCCATACTCATCGACACCGCAGCGGCCACTTTACCATTAACACTGCCTTTGGGCTCTTCCGACGCTTGCTGAGATGGCTCATCCAATGAAATTTCACTGGCTTCAATATCACGTCTGCTCCCCACTCGGAATCGTCAATTTCCGCCGCTGTCGTGGATGTCTCGTCGATCGCACCGGCCTTTGCGTCGCCCCCGCTCGACGCACACACGAACTTCCCCACTCCCATTCACTGCAACTCTGCCTTCCGTTCGAGTTCTTCTTTCCACTCGCCCTCCGCGCGCCGTCAATTCACGTTCCCGTGACCTCGTGTCTCGATTGTGTGCCAAGCGAGGGCAAAACCCCCTCGACGCTCCACACCGCCAACGAAGCCATATTGACACCTTCCCCCACTCACGCTAGCGGAAATGGATTCCCTGGGTTTTCTCAGCGACTCTTGCCAACCGACTCCAGGGTAGGAAGATCGTAGAGTTTGCCGGTGGTGAATGATATTTGTGAAGTATTCTTGCGTGGAACCATTGGTGGGCTGTTGAAGGCATACGTTTTGACGTAACGGCGCCAAAATCCTATTCGGAGCATATGAATATTGGGATTGCGTTATGCAAAAGGCTTTAGAAATAAACCTAGCGACGGAAGAGGTCAACGGAGACTTGTGTAGAACAGCAGCCAAATATAGAGACTGTTAATTGACAAAATGGAGCGGTAGCTCAGTCAATTCAAATTTCAACCACCGTACCGTGAGAGAATTCAGATAGACGGGTCAACAATATGACTCTAAACTGTCCACGGCTATGGAGCATAAAAACCCTGATAGACCAAAATCGTCAATCAGTAAGTAGCAGCCTTGGTGACGATGATGGAGTAGGTATTTCGTCCAAATGTTGGACTTCAAAAGCCTTATCCTATGTAAAACCCTTATTCGAACATTTTACGAAAAACCTTAAGGGTAGCTTGCAATATTTTTGGAGCCGAGTCACAGAGAGTGTTTAAGAGAAAATGATAAAGGCATAGTTTTTTAAAACATGAGCACTGGGTTAATGACAATCTGTGGACCAGACAAACTTTCTCCGCGGCCATGTTCCTCCTGGCAAAGTTCTCCAACCGCTAATACCATGGATGGAAAAATTATCCTCCTTTCTCTGCTGCTCTCAAGGTCCATTCTTCGCTCCCTTGGAGAAACATGCTACATATGTAGCAAATGATAAATTGCTTCCTTATCCCTTCACTTTAATTCCCAGTGGCACAAATACGCACAGATGTTAACCGCTTTTAAACGTCTCGGTTGCCGCTTAGATTCTCTCTATGCTCGATCTGGATGCATAGTCTGTCGACTCGTATCAACCCCTTGGGTCAATATGAAGTCAACACAACCCATTCCACCTTGCCGCGGCCTCCAAAGCGGGGGGGGGGGGGGGGCAGAGGGCAACCTTCAGAAGGCTCCTCATTATTCCATTTCAGCAGCGTCTTCTTGTCCTCACAATTCCCGGAGAAGATTGCCGAGGGTCGCGAAATATGAGTGTTTGGGTTTGGGTGAGGTCTACGTATAGGAAAGGAGTGGGTGGTTGGTATATTTGGAGTCAGGAGAGCACGGTCGATCATAAATGTAGAACCAACATAGGCTGTGGTAGCATAGTTATCAAAAAAGAACTCTCAGCACTGCTACTCTATTTTGCGTATAACATTATTAATTTAAAAGCACTAACAGAAAATTATTTAAGTGGAGTGCGTCACTGGAAACAGAGAGTTAAATTGAGGCTTAATCCGGTGGAATTCTGTCTCGTTGTAAATTAAAACTTAGTAACGAATAACATCGTCAGGAGACAAGAATACGACATAATACGTCTAATAACGCATTGAAACTAGTCGTTTGAATACAATTATTTGTGAAAAAATGCTGATAAGTTTTAATTTACAATTTGTAATCGTTTCCTCAAGAAATTCTGAAATCGATCTTGCTTCGACCTAAGGATTTTTTCTCATATTAAGATAACGTACGAATTATTACTTAAAAGTTCAACTCATACAAGAGTTTGGATAAATTGGGGTAAAGCTCACCTCGGTTTAAGCCACAGAATTGTACATCCTCTCATATTTAGGGTATAGGGTGCCGGTTCCATTCCTTCGTCTTTTGGAGATTCCTTTCGGATAACTAAAGACTTTACACAACATTTGAAGCGCAGTCCTCTCAGCCAGAATTCCAACGGTTTCCCGATTTGGACACCAGGCACGTTTATGTATTAATACTAGATATGAAGTTGTAATGGCTACGTATACGTACTACTTGGTCATTAAGCCATTTTTATTTACACTTTGCTGTTTGCAGGTAAACATTTTGTGCAGAGTTCTCTAAATAGTTTTCTAGATGCAAAATATATGAGGGCTCATTACAATCCATAAACAGGAATTTGCACATACTTAATAACTCTTGCACAAATATATTCACGGTTTTCTACGTGCTTAAAAAATTAAGAGGCAGATTATGATTTATTCCCTAGCTTGCATGCACAATTTGCATCAAGTATCAATAATTCATAAACTAATATGGAGCGCATTTCCAAAATTTTTATTACTTAGTTCCAATTTTGCATTCCAAGTTATTTTACCGCACGCTTTAAATTAGGGGGCATTTCGATGTGCAGTTTTTAGTTAGTACTCTTAAAGCAGCAGGCACTAACCTATTTCCTACGACTTTTATTTATTTACTATTCCTCCAGCTACCTAAATAGTCGTGTAACACAAGATGTTAGGACTTCAGCCCTTTACAAAAAAATGTGTGGTTTGCAGTTATTTGAATACTGAGTTATGCCCTTGATTCACTTAGGTCCTTCATCGTTCAGGGTATCAACTCATTCCTACACGTATCCGCTCCACAAAAAATCTCTTTTGTTCTATCGTTTCTGTTGGACCTGGAAAAAGAGTGGTCTAAGATGATATTCAGTGAAGAGTTCTCGGGATCGCCACGGGTCAGGAACTGATACAGTTATGCAGTTCAGAAGCAAAAACAAAATAGCGGAGTTTTTCTGTGTCAGTTTTGCGGGCAGCTGTGCAGTTTCTGACCCGGTGACGATCCCGAGAACTCTTCACTAAGTCTATTTGCCGGGAAGGCACGAAATATTTCTTCTAAGATGATGTTCTCCAAAATTTGACTGTTCATTGATTGCTCGAGACGCCTAAGCCTCGCCTCTGAATCTCTTGTTAAATTTAATTAATTGTCTGAATAGGGAAAGTTGTGTTTATAAAATACGGAAAATATTAACGAGTAGTTTAGGATTGGAATTTTTTTTACGTATTTCAGCATAAATCTACCATTTTTCGCCTCCTTTTCATTCACAGTAAACAAATACTCGTACAAGAGGTTTTCAGATTGAAATGAAGCAAAGTTTCAAGAGACAGTTACGGCACACGTCACCACCGGAGCATAGTGCGCCCCGCGCCTTCACTTTTCTCCCCACGCAACATTTAGACAAACCCTCTCGACGAGGCAGCCAACGTGAAGGGGGTTAATAATAACAATAAATATAACAAGGGGGGATCTGTTGGACTCGTGTCTTCGCGGAGAGGGTTGCCGTGAGTCGGGTGGAGTGTGCTTGAAGCCGCGAGGACGGGTGAAGAGGAAGGGTTGCTAAGACGCCTCGCGCACTCGAGACTTCCACGCACGATACCCGCGACCTCTGGAGGTAAGAGAGCGAATTAAAGTCTCGCGAGGAGGGGAGTCGAAGTGGCCAGCTGAAACGCAACGAGCGACGGCATACAGACTGTCAAAGTCAAAAACATTATGCCTCGTTCACATTACGATTGTCCGAGCGATCGTCCAAACGATAGTTGGCCCAACTAGCCGTGTGAATGCATGTCCTGACAATAGTTGACGTAGTTCCGAACGTTGCCACTTTACGATGGTTAGGCGCTGGGAGATCGGAAACGGAAGAGACAAGAGAAATACAAAAAGTTCGTGAAGCTCTATTTTTTCCATGGATTTGTCCTAGGAAGGAAGAATATGGCCGGAAGAAAAATTATTCGGTAAATACACGTTGAACACAGTAATATCTTGTCCCAGCATACCTTAACAACTTTGCTAACCGTCAATTTCCCGTTCACTTTAGATGTCAGCACTAGAAGGCAGCACAGGTTTTAACATTCGTCGAGTGAATGCACGACAGTTCCGACAATCGCTGGAACAATCGTAATGTGAATGAGGCATTAGTGGCATATTCCTGATTGATGCTCCCGCCCTGGGGGTGGTTTACACCACTTCATGGATGTCTTCTCAAAATAACGCCGAAAATTGATAGAAGACAAAACTAAAACAAAAAATGTACCAAGAAGTTTTATGTACATAGCAATATTATTTGAGTTACTCATTATTGAAAACTTAAAATTTTCAATGGAAAAAAACCTGCGAGCACCCAGCGCTTACATGTCGAAAATAGCGTGAAGTCGGAAAAATGCTTGCAGAGGCCGCAGTATTTTGATTTTTGAAATAAAATTCGTTTTCCGACGGTTTTGATAACCGCTGAATTCGATTATGACCACAGCACCAGTAGCATTCATATTTTGGTATTTCACACCTTTAATTTAAAAATCTATCACAGCACGCCAAATGTATCGGTAAAATTGCTTTACGGGTAGTTAATTTCAATTATTACCTCAAATTAGACAATTGGTGAACGCATTTAGAGCTGATGACACACGATTTTTCAAATAAATCCCGCGATGCATATTGTTAAGAAATGGACGCTCGGATAAATTATATTTTCTCTAATACGCTTACCGCGGTCATTCATAATACTCCGGATGACAGAATATTAAGTCCCATATTTAAAACACAGCAATCCTCGCCACCATCACAAGCCAAACTACCCCGTGTCCGTTGGCAATCGGTTGAGTAACCAAATGTCGTGAGTCTTTTTAATGTGGCTCAGTTGAAAACTCTAAAATTATCTTTAAACAACGGCTAAATTTATTTTGCACGAGGCAATGCCAAGCACTTTTTACAACGCAGTATATAAGAGGGGGTATGGTTGTCAGAAATTATGGTCCGAATGGCACGATAGATCTTCACCTTCACGAAGGAATAGCCAAATTCGTCGTGAATATGTTAAGATTCTCATCACACTTTGGAAAGGCGAATGAAGCTGTCTTATGCATGTCCTGCTTTGGGAATCCAGCAAGTACCTCTTCGAGATACAATATTACAATTGAAATATATTTGAAAGAAAACTTCAGAGTTATTTTTCGACATTTTCGATCATTATGCGGCGGTGCGACGTGTAACTATGCTTTGCATTAAACTATATTCTGGCATGAAAACGGTTGCTTAAACGCTAATAGGGTGGTTTCTTATTATTTTTTTATTGTCTAAATTGAAAGATTATTACTCCGGGAGTACGCATTTCACACTTTTAGATTTTTAAATGGCGATATCTATTTTTCGCGAAAAGAGAAAATATTAAAGCGCGCGATAACGAGACGGCTAAGTATGAATGCTGGGAAAACCCCGTGTGACGTCATTCTGGTTCCCACTGTCGCAAAGTGAGGTGACCTTGGGGCGAGGATGTGTGCGCAGGCTGCTAGCAGGTAGTTGCAGGCTGCTAGCAGGTGGCAGATTACCCAGCTAGCGGGTAGCGCTTGGCTTAAATAAGGGTTATCAATATCTTATCAAACGAAGGAGACTTTCCGACCTTAGGCAATTTTAATAGGTGATTATTAAGTGATGTTTCCCTGTGCTCTGTGCTCTGTGCCTTATGCATGCATTGGTAATCTCAGACGATGTAAAACTCCTATCTACTCGTATAGAAACTAGGTCCCTGTGACGTCACGTGGAGTGGCATAGCATGGGCGCCAATCTGGCCTTTTTCAAATGCGGTTAAAATTGAACATTGCCATTCGTCTAAACTGGGATTTCTAAAACCAAATAATTTGTATATTACTAATACGCTAATGGTGGGTAACGAATCGCAATCAATGCCTTTCATTTTCTTTGATGAAGGAAACTACCCTATTGGATTATATTTGAAATAAAACTTCAGAGTTATTTTCCGACTTTCCGGCATTTTCGATCACTGTGCGGCGGCGCGACGTGTAACTGTGCTTTGCTCTAAAGTATATTGAGGCATGAAAACGATTGCGTAGACGATAATTGTGAGCGGCGTTGGACCCTGAGTGAAAAGAGTAATTGGCAAATAATTGACCTAATTTTTAACGCATACCGATTCTACTCCGCAAAGAATACTTTAAGAGGATGAAATCGACGGTTCGTGGGAAATTAAAAGTAAACCACGCCTTGGTAGTACATACCAACATATGTTGGGGTGCTTTGAAACGACCTTCGCTTCCGTTTGCACCTTTCAAATCCAGAAGACTTGCCATCGTCGCAACACAAGGACACTCGCAATAATTACAACCATTAGAACCAACAAAATTGGGGTAAGACAATTACCTTTTCCATTCCCCTTTGTTTTTAAACAATTTTCTCACTTGAAGTATCGAAAAAAAATTTCACGGGAACAAAGGCCAACAATTATTGCCTCCCTCTCTGTGTCAAGACAAGTACGAGAAAGGTCACTCAAAACAGCCGCATTGTTTTCTAACACACAGAAAAGTAAGTCAATGCATCTTTACGTTACTCCGCGCCGCATTGGTGAAAATAAACTTTCAGTCTCCTTAGTGGCCCCAATTTAGAAAAGCTCTCTTTAATTCCACATACTTTCACGATTTTGCGATCTGAGTCGCGAGAATTTAATAAGGCAGAAGAATTAGTTACGTTAGACTCGCACATCACGGGGTACTTGCTGGTTTTAATTGGTGTCATTACTTCGAGTGCCCTTGCGCCATGGTGGTGTCAAATTTCCTGCATTTGATGGTCAAACACGGAAGCGATGGTCATTTTTAATCACGCTCTGACCCCAACTGGTGTATATGCTATCAAGGTATGGCTTATTTTTACTTTAGCACAGATTGCAGAGTTAATCTTCCATAAATATCCTATGTGGAGCAGAACCGATATTCGCAAAAATGACGCCAGTTAGTCAGCAATTATTGTTTTCAAATTGATACGCGGTCACCGTCACTAGCATTATTTCATTTACCAATGCCGCAGACCTTATCCAGTCAAACTTGGTCCATTGGCCTATTTACTCATTACTCAGCATACCTCAGACCACATACCAAGTAAGACTACCTCTTTCGTAAAGCCTTTTTTTATTTAGCCACTATTCCCTTCGTAAAGCCACATAGTCATGTAGTTATTTGACAACGTCCCTGTGATTAGTAATGATGAAATACTCTCGCGCAGAGCACAGAGAAGGAGAAGGAGAGGCAACAGACGTTTCGGGCGGCCCCCCCTCATTGGGAAGGCGTTTTGAGGATGGCCAGCGAGTGGGACCTCGAAGCTCGGACCAGGAACCATCGGGGCCCTTCAAGTTTCTTACCCGGTGGAACACCCAAAATAATATCTACAGCTAAATGAGAGCTTCTTGTGTTTGTTGTTACTAGAGTAAACACTATGTCAATGGGATGCTATTTCCTCTAGAAAATGACACGGACGTATTGAAACTAGTCGAAGTGTACCAAATATAGTGCATGACAGACAAAGTTTATAATGTATTTCATAGTCCTGAGGGGACACAAGCAGTCGTTCACTAAACGTTCACTAAATTTAATATATTGCTGAAGTCACTGATTTTTGAAGGTGGGTAGGTAACTATTTTTGGCTAATATTATTTTGACGCAAATGACTATTTTGACAGGGCTCTAGGTTCAAATTGTTGCTTTCTTAAAGGAAGAACTTAAACAGGAGATTTTAAAAAAACTAACGACAGCTACTTTCTCTGAATAAAATTCTATTCTTTTTTTGTTCTTTTGGTCATAGTTTAGGTCAATCGAAAATGAAAACCCTAGCCTCCGTAGAATCTTAGATAAAGGCCTAGTCAAATGATCCAAAGGAAACCGATCGCCCCTTACGTGAGGAAATATTTTACGAATGTATTCAACGGCACATCCGCGAGTAAATGATAAGGGTGGAGATAGAAGCACAGAGATACACAGAGAGGCAAATAGAATCCAAGTCCAACTAAAGAAAGACGGTCTCTCAAAAGAAGGGAAAGTACTACGTCTTCCCAAGCAGCCCCCAGAGCCGTGGCAGGAATTTCAAAGGACCAGGCTGGAGAGAGAGAGGGGTGAAGGTAGGAATCGATTTGAGACTAGGAGAAGAGGAGTCCTCCGCTGATGTATGTATGTGTGGATGGATGGACACTTATCAAGCGCCTCTCTCGCAACTGGCTGTTGCCCTCGGATTCATATTGTAATCTCCAAACCTAGCTGTTCCATTCCACACCCTGATTCGTTTTCATGGTAAAAGCATTTTTGACAAATATACCAGCAACTATAGCCACTCGGCGGGGAATTGGCATCCTACGCTGAATTAGTGAAATTTACATGCCTGCGGCTAAGTACGGGGTGATATCAACTGTGTTCTACCGATGCCATCCTTAGATTTCAATAACCTAGTGAATCAGCGAACACTTCTTATTCGTAATCTAGCCTAAACTAAACTCACAAGCTAGGATGTTTCAATTTTTCTCTTCGTTCATATATTCTTTGATACCAAAAACCAACATTAGACAACATATCAATTAATTCAGCAAAGGAAAATTATTTTAAAATACCCTTAAAAACACTTTTAGCTTTCACCTTTTAACTGCAGTATTTTGACTACTATTCCACAAAATTATGTAGTAATACGATTAAGCGAATATTTATTACATTTTCAAAGACAGCTGGCGACAGACGTTCAACATGCCTTCTGAGTCAAGCTTACTGATTCAAATACTACAAATATGATCCGGTTTCGCTTCACAATCTTACCTCTGAAAGAAGATCAACATTCACAATGAGGATTTATAAAGGCTATATCTAAAAGTGCAGCTCAGAAAAACCCAATTTGCTAATCAGTTTTTAATCGAGCATAGAAAAAACATATTTCATATTCAAATTACGATTATATTTACATATTTTCTCATTGGAACTATGTTTTCGGTACTTTAGGTTGGAATTGCTGCTCAGCATGAATACACAAGAGGGGAATGTATAAAAATTAAATTATGGGTAAATTATGAAATTAAATTATGGGAGGGGTAAATTATGAAAATTTGGAATGAATGACGCGCTAATACCAAATAAAATTTAACCTCTAAGAGAAAATAGATTGCTAAGCCACTAGCAAAACCACAGAATACTCCGTCAAAATAAATAGCAATCTCCTTTTAATCTATTCGGGTAAGTTATTTCCAATCTATCCTAGAATGAATTTACTTCAACAGAACTATCACTGAAAATTCTTATTTCGTAAGCGCAGCGAATCCAATAGCCCACTTTGTAAGAGAATAAAAATTCAGCAAAATAATGAAAATGTCCCATTGGGGAAGAACTGAAGAAATCCGTGACTGATTCATTTCAGTCCACTCAGTCCCCGTTTGGCCATTACGGACTTCGACGAAATTCAAAGCACAAAATGATAGTTATTCACTCATTTGCCAAATGATACCTCCAATGCATGCTGGGATACGACCATCCTGCGTTTGACTCAATGCTGTGGCCTTCTACGAGTCGGCATTTTTTGCGTTCGGTACTTTGAGAAATTGTATCATCGGAAATATTTATTATAAATAAATGTTATTCCGCTCTGATTTTCAGTATTTGTGACTTTAATGATCAAAATAACAATATATTTTCTTTGCATTCATGCTGTTCAGACACATTTTCCCAAAGTTTAGTACGAAAGCAAGCATCTCGGACAAAAGTAAAACTCTGTATGCGTGTAGCTAGGGAAAGAATTGCTTGATAATCGTCATATTTTACATGATAAAATAATTAGCTTAATTACAATACTGTGAAAATAGCAAACATTTGGCCTCGCAATAGCTACAAAATAGTCTAAAATTTACTGTTTTTGCATAAACACCGAAAAAGTGGGTTTTTTTTAACCGTGTTTTACACAATAAGACCCCATGAAATAACTTTAAATTATAACCAACGATAAGTATCTTCCTTTAGCCACTAAGAAAAGTAAATCTGATTTTTCATAGCTTACTAATAGGTCATCAAAACGGGGAAAAGTTATAGGTTGTATCATGCTGAGTGTACACTGCATAGAGATCATTTTGTTACCATTGAGAGCATCACATATAGCTTATCAGAGCAATAAGTCAGCATTTAAGTATGACCTTGACCAAATATTCATTTTTTTCGCGTTCAAATAAAATTATGTAACGTTTTTGGATGCTTCAGGAGTAACCAGAATAAAGCCAGTCACTCATTTTTCGATTGATTAATTTCAAAATTAAGTCATTCAATCAACAAATGCTTTAAATTGATTTTCTCGCCATATTACCGCTTTAACTTAGATAAATATAATCCTATCACAATATTGTGCACGATAAAAAAATATTTTGAGCACCAAAATTACGATTTCAAATCACCTTAGATGCGCACACATGTTTTCAATTATGCACAAATTTTTTCAAAAATATTTCTCTCAAATAATTACTGTGGAGGCATACGACAACAAAGAAATTGAATTTCTAGGAATATAAAATATTCATGAGTAATACATTTTCCTCATGGACTCGCTGGCCGGAAAAATTTCGCCAGATGCAAACAAGAATCTAAAGCAGCTTAATATTGATAACTTTATCGCTAAGGATTTAAAATACATCGTTATATTATGATAAATAATCCTTCACACTGGAATATAAACTTCACCCTATAAATATGAAAGCAGTATTGTCTTTTGGCAATTGCTGCTTTATTCAATACAACTGTTAAGTTATATAAAATATGTACATCAAATATTTATGTTTGTAAGGGCCAAATAATTATTTCAAAGGAAAACACATTTCTCTGGTGAAATTCAACTAAAACATTGAACATAATAACATCTGCACGCGTCTATTCTCATCAGGAGCTGAGAAACAGGACTCAAAGGAGGTTAACAAGATTTTATTTTGCTAATTTTCCGCCTCGTGCGCACAACCTACACTCTTAATTCATTATTAGCCAAATAAAAAGTTCTCTCTAAGAAGATAATTCGATTTTTGCAGGTTAATGAAATGCCATGCCAACTGGAATTGGGCGCCCTCACCGCGGCATGAATAATTTTTAAGAGCACTTTGAAATCCTCTTTCCCCGACAAGCAGGAGGCAACATATGCTGGTGAAGGGCGAGGAGAAAGTAAAGAAAGCCTCTCTTCAACACACTTCCATTCTCTTAAATTCGAAGAAAAATAGTATTTATTTATTTTTTTTAAACGGAAAAAAGGGAAAACTGAATTTCACAAGCAGGAATTGGAGAAAGGGTGGGGGGGGGCGATGATGGGAAGCGAGGGGAATTATGGGTAAGATGGTGGTAATGAGATGGTAGGGAGGGGAGGGGGTAAGTCTTTGAGATGATGAGGTCGCCCGAGAAAGGGAAAAGATGGCGAGCAGAAATGTGACAAAAGAAGAGTGAGGGGGTGGGGGAGAGCGGGGCTTTGGAGAGAATCGGGATTGAGGGATGCAGGGGGAAAGAAAATGCTCGGATTGGAGGAAGGAGGCGCCGCGCAGCAAGGACTATGTCGGGAGCAATGGCGATGACCAAGGAGCACACTTAGGAACACCTTTCTTCCGAGGAGATCATGCATTAACCACCTCAAGCGTGCAAGAGTGCAGCATCGAAAGAGAAGATTAGAGGAATTAAAGCGGGATGCGCAAATCGGAGTCATTGAAAAGATGAACGCACGCACCTGTGGTCTCCTCCTTGTCTCTCCTCTGTGCCACCGCCTCTATAACGTCGTTCTTTCTTTTTCCCATTCGTCCATCTCCCCAATTCACCAGTAATATGGAAGGTAAGTGTCGATATTCGGGAAATATAAGTGTTGTGGCGTTGAACCGTGGGTGAGTGGGTGCGGTTGCGGGAGACGATACGATGCGGGAGCGGGAGTCATACAGGCCAACCAATTTAATTAATTATTAATTAAATATTATCCGCTGACTTAATAATACCCGAGGTTCATTCATGCACAAATATTATTTTTTATCATTACTTCGTTTTTTATTATTTGCATGCGTTTGTAGTCACAAAAAAGCGTAGGGGTACGTTTATAATGCCCGTCACCATGGAGATGAAGATCCAAAGACAGCACTTCAAAAAAGCGATCGCTCAACCCATAATCATTTTCTGAATCAATCGCTGATAGCGGTGGTGCGATCTGATTGGCTGAAAGATGGTAACCGCGATGTTTTCAGCGACGGAAAAAATGACCGGCCGAGTGATGGGAAAAGGAATGGGATTCCCATCCCTGGAGCCGTCGCGAAAAATGATCGCCTGATAGGGCCATGGTATCGCCATCATTGGAGCCACTATTGGAGCCGTCGTTGGAGCTATCACTCGAAAGGGACTGAAAAAACGATCGTGTGATTCTGGATTCAGCCTATATTGGTAAGAATTAGGACCATATTATCCCTCTGCCGGAGAAATTAAAACATCTTCATAAACACTAAATAATAAGTATGCAATACAAGCGAATTTATTTTTTACGTGTATTCCGAATGTATTGCGTAATTGCCATTTAAAACATGTCGCAATTACTAAACATTTCCTCCATGATGCCAACGGTGAAATATCTGTTACACGATTTTGAGTGAATTAAGAATATTGCTCTATCAATTTGCTGCCACTGATACTAGTTGCGACTCAAGGCAAACAATACTCTACGAGAAAATGTTGCTTGTGTCTTATGCTAGGAAGATATCTCATTTGCATTACATCAACACGAGTATTTGCGGATCAGTCCCAAGATATTCAGACTGCATGCGATACGAAGCAATTTCACCTTTGTTGGCGAGAGTTTTATCATACGGGACTGTAATGCACGGGGTTCGCCTCCCTCCTTCCACCTCGGAAAGCCGACTTAGTTGCGCTTCATAGCCCGAATAACTTGTGCGCGTAAGCACCCTGACATTAACTTCCGGTGAGCGTGAAACTCGAATTGAATCACGCCATGCGTAAGCGAACGCTTCAGTGGCCAAATGCAGAAAGGGAAGACACCGCGGGGAATGATAAGCTTGCGATATAATCTCTCCACTCATCTGAAACGAAACGAGGCCTAAACGAGGAAGGCATTCTTAAAGGCACTTCCTTGCATCACTTTCGTAAGAGAGCGAATGTGGAGCAGCGCAGTGAACACCTTCTTAAAACGACCCACCCCCCCAAGCATGAAAACTTGATGTTAATTGTCATCCTCTTGAGAAAAAGGGCCTGTTATCTTACATTGGAATGACTTCATGCGAGTGAGAGCCAAATTAAAAGTCATAATTGATAGCTGAAAGGGATGGAAATTCAAAGAAATACACCTCGTGAGTTGCAGCTGTTGAGTAAAAATTGGAAAAAGTATAAAAAATACGAAGTTAATTCAAGATAAACATAAAAATATACACTCACTCGAGACCTCTTCATCACTTTGGCTTTACTTCAAAACTTCAGAAACAGACGTTCTTACAAGTCATTCAGTTGCTGCATTACAAAATTAGCTCCCACATAAATATTAAAAAAATAGGTATAAGTTAATTGACTTTAAAAATAGAATTATTACCAACGAGCCAAGCATCAAATATGACCATTAACTGTTATATCAACACTAATTAAGTTTCGCAAAACATTTAAAAAGCTTCAGGTGGAGGTACAATTGCTTCAATAAAAAATATTATTCATCCCAGTCAGAGGTATAAATAGGGACTCCAATTCCTTAATTGATTTTAATAATCAAAGACGGAAAAAGAAGAGCATTCCTTCAATTAAAAGAATTCACAATGGATAAAATATCCAAAGTAAAAGAAATTGAAATGCACTCATGTTACACTGTACCGCAATATTTCAGACACTGATTTCGAGAATGGTACACAACTATGGAATAGCTATTAAAAATAGGCATTGAAAAGCTACGTCTTAATATACTGATTCACGGCACAGCAGAGTCAAAACCATGGTCGGAAATATAGCGTCACCGTGTAACGTGCGAAATGAATTCTCTTTTCCGGTTTCGTTGAACCACAAGGTGAATATTAAAAAGAAGTATCCATCATAAAATTTAATTCCAAGTTAAAAAAATATATTCTTCATGATCAACAATAATTTTCAGGAACCTTTAAAATTGGCTCTTGATAAATGAAATAAAGTAATATTTCTTTGCAAAATAATTTACCTTATTAAAATTATTGATACATTAATAAAATCTTGAGTAATCGACTTTCGATAATAATGCGAGGGAGAAAAGATTGAGTCTCTGTTTTCAATAGGAATTCCATTTAATTTCCCGAGTTGGGGGCCGAGGAGGCTTTCATCGCTGAAAACAGCCTGACCACGCCTTTGCGCTTGATAACAACACAACACATACACGCGCGCACAGGGTCGCCCCCACCAACAGCCTGCCTTCCTTCTTATCTGCCCCGCCTCCCCACGGCAACCGCCCCCCCCCCAACAACCCATTCTCATTCCAATTATTCATTTTTATTATCTCCTCTCCTTCCTTCGACCCGTTTCCCTTCCAACATCCATCTCACTTACGACCCTCTTGCCCTTAATATGCATTCTCTTGAATACACTCCGCGACCTCTATCTTCTTTAATACATCACCTGGTAATCTGCCCTCAAACAACGCGATCTTAGATATGCCGTGGACAAAGAATCTCACAACCACACTTTTGAATATATCCCGAATTCCAAGATTTTTAGTTCCGTCAAGGGGTATTATATTCTAGTCCCAGATATCGTGCCATTAGAATCTGCGATGGCTAATTTATTTCCAACTGTACTTTCTTCATATTCTGTACATTTTTCCATCACAATTGGTTACTTGCCTTAGGTTTTTCATACCGACTTAGCGTGGTCAGGTACCGAGCTTGGACATTCATTATTGCAGCAATGAATTTATAAATATTGACGGTTTTACATCAAATTTATGCCATAACTATACAGAAAAAATTCAGCGTCACTTATAGAAAGTCCATTGAATTTATAACATGGACTTCGCTCTCTTCCACATTGATTTTATCTGCCAACCAGTCCAACAAATTAGCGTCATTCCCCTGGTAGCGCCAGTCCCTTCAAAATGGCACTGAAGAGTTGAAACCTTTTATAAAAATAGTAACAGTGGTTAATCATACATGTTTTCAAGTGATACAAGATATTTCCAGGATTCCTACATAAAATTTTGCATTGAATCTATTCGCTCAACATAAAAATAAGAAATAGACAAAATTCCACAGGGTATTTTTTGAATATTGTATCTAATGTCCCGGGACATTCAGATTTTACTCCATAAATTTGTATACAATTCTACAAACTTCTTAAATAGAACCACCAAAGTTTTTCATTCCATCAGAGAGAATTTTACGTTTTTTTCCAACCGCTTTACCAGGATTTCGTGCATTGTGAGGATATCTTAATTTTACGTAATAGAGATTCACCAAAATATACTCATATGAAAAATAAAATTTCCTTCATTTGTATTTAACTTCGATTTGAATTTCGTAGAGTTTAAAATCAAATGGGATGCCAGCCAGATGGTATATCATCATCTTTCGTCATCCAAATATTGGTTTTACGTAGCTCTCCACTCCATGCTATTGTCCGCTAATCTTTCTTCTTTTCAACATCCTTCTTTACCATTTCAAAATTTTGTTCGGGGCATTCCTCATCCATTCTTGCCTTCTTCTTTCCTCTCAATGATTGTTTTCATCAGGCCACCGTATCTCAAGATGTGACCCTCAGGGTTGCTTCTTCCAATTATCAAGATTTTATTGAGGCTTCTCTTCTCTCCTACTCTTCTTAAGACATCATTTCCTCGGTCGATCAGACGGTATAACTTTGCCTGCGCTCATGACTATCTGTAACTCGCTCTGTGATTTTACTCGAGGGTTGGTTTAAGTACCTGAGAATAGAGCTCTAGTTAAGTTAAGAGCAATCTGCAATTCACGAGGCTCCACCACATTTCTCCTCAACCAACCATTTCTCACATTCACTCCCATTAATATCAATTTTACGTCAAAGATCGAATTTTAGTTACTGCTGGAGATATATGATGATCACGCTTTACGTTAGCAATGTTCGACGCTGGCAGTGGAAGATATGATTCCACACAGAACAGTTTGCTAAGTGCACTTAGAGGGACAATTATATCTCGAGAATTCTGCGCTTGAAAAGGAAAACAAATCGCGGAGAAACAGTTGGCTTATCAAGGACATAGCCTAGCGCCTCACTTGGCTTAAAGATTTGATAGCATGCAAAATATATTACCAATTACGCATACTAGATTTGATAAAATCAGCCACTACTATTCGGCAATTTGAGAGGACAACACTAAAATGCTTATGGTATTAAGATGGTAATGGCACAAGTGGACCAAAAAATTGTTGTTTTTATAATTTTTCTATAAAAATGGGCAAAGAGTTCGGATTGAGCGTGGTATTAAGAGTTTTTTAGTCAGCTCTTAGTTTGTGGAGGGAGATAATTATTCAATTTACTTCATTAACATGCCTCAAATACTCAAATAACCGCTAAAAACCGTACTATAGTAGGTGTTTTTTTATTTCCCACACGCCAAAGTTTTCGACGACTTATTACCGCTAAGCTGGAAGGAGAAGTTGAAAAACGAGCGAGTTGTCGCAAATGCGAGGCCTTAATGCGCCATACCGATGTAGGCAATCACATTTCCCCACGTCAACGAGCAGCCTGCATCTTCAAGACCTCAGAAACTTCCGCATCGCCAAAGAAAATACTCGGGATCAACTTTTTTCATTAATTACGCGGTGCGCGTTCCCCCTTCCCGCCGTTTTGTTTGAGGGCGCGCAAAAACTTCTCAAATCAGCGTCATTTTTAGTTCGCGTTGCACCGCAAGAAAGGTGAGGGGAGCCACCATCTCTACGGAAACTTTGCAAGTCCTCACGGATTAAGATTCCTCCCAGAAGACGTTCCCGAAAACTTTTGCATCCACATTCCAAAACCATCGTTCGCAATTCCTCTCCGAAAACTGAAACTGCGAAATTTTCCGCGGGATTACGTAATTCCTTTCGTGCCTCTTCCTCTCTCATGACCCCATCTTAAACACTCTCCCAAAAGGCAAACACACTTCTTCGCATTTCTAATTGCTTCTCTTCTCCCTCCACATTTAATCCGACCACAGCCGCGGCGAATGCCTAATTTCCCGTGCTTAACTGTTTATGTTATCGCCATGGCGACGCGTGAGCGACATACCATTACACCCTCCCCCCACTCACTGCATGTAGTCGACTACGTACTAATAACGGGGGCACTTCACAGAGCGACTACATTATCGGGTCTTCAACCAGGTTAGGCTCTTCATAAACACAGACGTTTTGATAAACGACTCACGCACCATCTTCGGGTCTAACATAAAATGCCTAGCCCTGGCGATGCTAGAGAGCGTGACGCCGAAACGTAATGAGGTTTGGGCACGCTTCCACGATGATGCCAGCATGAAAGGTGTCAATGCTTAAAGATTGGTTTAAGGCCCATGGCATTCCATGGATAGTTTTTGTAGATACGTTGCATTTGGACCGCTTAGAGAAGTAGCTTTGTACGTAGACCTACTCATAAAAGATGAAAATCAATTCCAGCAACACTCATTTATAGCTATCGTATTTCCCAGGCAAAGCCCCCACGCCAAAAATTTGTTTTTACTTGAGTGACTGCAAGCAACTGTTTATCGACTTTTAGATTAATACGGATTCTTGTGTAGGAATGGAGTTGAAGATTTGCAGAAAAGTACTTGCAGTGTTGATTCCGCTTAGGAACTGATGTATTTATGTGAAAATTTAAACATTTCCATTTTCAGCTGTGTAAGGTCACGCATCATCACTTATCAGATAATGCCATTCCAAATACGGATACTTCCGCTAGGCTACCTGGAGTAGCTCGTTCAGTTAAGTTCACACACATATATTTAATTTGGCCATAGAGTAATAACTAATACTTTTATAATTAAATTTATATTTTGTCAAGTGATCAAATCATGGCGAGAAGCATCCTATTTTTGGCGAATCCAAATATAATCCGAGTATAAAGTATGCTCCCCCCGCCAAACACCCTAGGGGTGGCTCGCAGGTTTATTATGTAGATGCATGTTATACCCTCTGTGTTCGCTCACACTTAAAACGGAAATGCACCACCTGCTCACTCCTGGTTTTCCACACAGGTACATCATTTTTAGATTGGAGAGTTTTCAAGATTTGATGACCAATAAGTTAACTAATTGCTTGTGAAACCATTTCACCGACTTTTGGTAGTGACAAGAATTCAAAATACGAGAACACAAACGAAATGTAACTTCAACGCTTGCCGAAAAAGCCAATTTGCTTCCATTGCTCTTTCAATAATCACTGGAAGGCATGAAAATCGGCCCTGGCACCATTCCTGCTGCTTCTTATGTAAAATGACTTCCTAAATCCGGATATGAACTCCGTTATTCCCCATCACCCACCATTTTCGGTGGAGCTCCCCCCTCCAATTTTTATTACTTTTCGGTCATTTGAAGGAATTAAAAGGATTATTATATCATTTAAAACATTTCTTGGGGTTTTGAGGGGTGCAAAATTCTAAAAAATTAATATTTATGGTAAAGAGGTAGTTTTGGGGGGATTTAGTCCCCGTAAATTGTGTAAAAACGTATTTAAAATGATCAATTTCGCCATTTTTTCGCGAATTTTCACGTATTTTTAAAAAGTCCCAGCTTCCATTTCACATCATCCTCCCCCGAGTGATAAAAATATACGACAGCAGGAAACAGCAGTAACAATAAAAATATTTTGTTGCAAAGCATAGCAACAATAATTAATAACTCGGAAGATTCACTTTACTACGCTGGCCCTAGCAGTACCTCTCCCGCTCAGGCTTGGACCGCAATTCTCTTGCTTTCGCAGCTAAAATAGGAAAAGTAATACTTTCTAGTTCCATGAAAAATATAAGATTGAGGTTCTTATATTGTCATTGGAGTTAAAAAGTATCCTTTCTCCAGTAAAAAGTATTTCTTTATCATGGAGTTCCACAAAGTATCAGCGTCTCAAATCAAATACTGAAGTTGCCGTCATCTTCCCTCGGCATACCTCTAGCGATCCCAGAGTCAACTCTTTCGGTGTCCTGTTGGCCAATGGCAATGAGTTACCTTCTGTCCTATCTACATACTCTGCCGATATGAAGTATAAGTACGGAAATATCAGCCGAATCCTTGAAAATATTAATTACCGTGATTATAATTGGTAAATTTGCGCTGATCCGAACGTTGTCGCCCTACTCACGGGACTGCAATCAGGCTTCACGAAATACTGCTGCTTCTTTTGTGAATTCAGCATCCGCGCCCGAGAAAAACATTACATCTTACGGAACTGGCCTCTGCGCGAAAGCTTCACTCATGGTCATAAAAATGTCTCTCTTAACATTGGGGACGGTCCCATGATGATGATGAACACCAAATTTGAGATGAGATTTTCAGATGAGTTGAATGCGGGCAATTTGGTGTGTATATTAGGCCTGCTGCTGGTTTTTGTATGAGAAATTTCTACCTCAGTGTATAAAGGGAAATCAAATACCAAATTACTTGTGTTATTCATCGTTCTTCACAATAGTTATTTTTTTCTTTCTTGATGCGCGGGTGGTATTGAGAGCGCCAGCGTGGTAGCGTACTTCCTGAACTGATGACACACATTTTCAGTATTTTTTCTATGCCGCGTCCTTAAATATTTTTATTATTGCCTATATAAGCTGTTGATATATTTTTCCATTATTCTGGGATATTTCGGGTAGGAAAAGATGAAATGGGTGCTGAAATATGAAGAAAATAAGTGAAAAAATAGCGAAAAAAGAAAAGGTTGATAATTTTTAATGTGTTTTTTTAATCATTAATGGAAACTAATCCCCCCAAATCTACATCCTTACCACTAATTATCATGTTTTAGAACCTTTCACCTCTCAAAAACCTAATGAGAAATATAAATGTTAATACAGTTCTTTTCATTCCTCCAAATTATTGCAAAAGTGATGAAAATTAGAGGGGGGGGCCTCCCCCCGAAATTGGTGGATGATGGAGGAAAATGGATGTCATATTCGGATTCAGGAGGTCATTTTACATATGAATCAGTGGGAATGGAATCAGGGCTCGAGAAAAAAATATTTTTTGCCATCCAGTGTAATAGACGCCACCGATAATTGCGAAGTGGATTCCATAATTTCAAGATATTTCCCAAATATTTTAATTGAAAAAAAATCCTTGAGATTTCTCGGTATTCTCGGTTTCCACAGTGCTGGGCATCTGTTTGTCACGGGAGTACATTCGGTGACTCACCTCGGGCGCTATGTGGCGGCGATGAATATTATAGTTAAACCGTAAAATAAATATTAGTTTTTAATGAAAAAGTAATATTTTTGATGATTTTCAATGTTTTTCACTTACAGCTTGCTCATGATTACTGTTAACAGAAGTCCTGGATGAAAATATGGACGAGGTGTAAATGTTAAAGTGAAAAGTCATCATTCACGAGGCGGAAACCTCAGAAAAAAAATTACCTATTCTCATGATAGTTGGTCTTATTCGCAATTTTAATCCTTTTCTAAGTACAGTTTTCCACGGGGTGGGTAACCCCCACGATTCCGGCCACGGTGGGAGGGTAACCACCTCCCCCCCTTGACATCACGACGCAGAAGACTCTATGGCCTTGTACGGAGAAGATTACACGAGGAAGGTAACAACCGGAAAGAACACCGTCAATTATGATGCATATCAATAACCAGTAATATACCAAATATATACTCAAAGAAATGGTAATACTAATGCAATGTATCAAAAATATTATTCAAAGAAATGTTAATAAGTACAAACACGATAAATGCAGTAAGAGAACTGACACTGATGTTTTAAGCAAAATATGCTTCTATCCAGTTAATCAAAATTGAAATAACTATAAATGTATTCATGTAAAATTAAAAATATTAAAATAAACAACTGCATTTAAGGTATGTTAAAGAGATTTTGTTCAGCTGTTTTCTTAATTTTACATCTATTATTGAAAGTGTACTATTATTGGAATGTTTTTCACTGAAAAATTATTTTTTTCATATTTGACCAGCATTAATTAAACCTTTATCATCATCTTTTCATTTCATAAGCCTTTGGAATGGAAATTAAATTTTCAAAACGTCGGCCGACACGTCGGAATAAGACCTAATATCCACGATTTTTGTAATTTCATAGAACAAGAGGTCAAGAAAAAGCGAATTACATGCGTGAAAGAGATAGCCTCAAAGAGTTAAGTAAATGTCTACCCATAAAAATGGATGCGAATATCCACTGAACATAAAAACTTAATTTCTGGGTGTATGCACTGCTTCATTTCCATGAATTGATGTTTTCTATTCTCAACACATTTAAGAGCTTTAAAGTGAAAGCATTGTAAGAAGGCGAGGGTGAGGCGTAGGGAGGTTCCGATCCTACCCCCAATCACCCCATTGGGCACGTGCTCTTGTAGGCGAGGAAAGCAAACCACTCGACATTCGCCCTTCGCGACCCCCTCCACACTCGAGTGGTCTTCACGTCTCCGTGGGCCATGCGGGCGCCACGATTAGCGCCATACTAGAGCCTGCCCTTCCTCAAAGTCTGCTCGCTCGAATTGAAAAAAGCGCCAACTAAAACACCCCTTTCCTCCATTTAAAAATAATCCCCCCCCCCTCTAACAGCTACGGACGGAATACAAGTAATTATTTTGGCTTACGGGTCATTTATTCAGCTTCCCGCGTGGTTATTGCGTGTCATTACAGACTTGCTTCACGAGAGGCCCTCTCATCGGCATCCGGGTCGACATCCGGGTCCCCTTCAAACACTCCTCTCGCCCAGTCCTTTCCTTTTTATGCGACCTTCGCTCTGGATTGACCACTTGCATCCCAGAGAATGCATTTTTAAGAGACGGCACTCAGCCATTTTATTTCCGCTCGCTCTCAAGAGCACTCGTTCCAAAAATACACTCTCTCTCGATTGTTGGCACGCAGAAACACTTTCAGAAACACTTGTTCTTTACTTCCGATAACACGAATGGTGAATCTTCAGTCAGCGTGATAGGGGAATGGTATTTTACATAAAATCACGCAAACAAAAAATGCAGAATGCAGTAAATCATCTTCCCATTTCAAAAATAATTTTAAAATATATAAAGCGGAACTTTTCTTCTTATCAGCAAATGGGTCTGCACTTGATTGTAGTCTCATAAACCCATGAGTGTCATATACGCTAAGATTCTGACTCATCATCCAAAATGCCATGAACACTACGCCACTTTCATTGTAATCTATGATGAACCATAGGTTTCAGGTTTCCTAAGTTGTTGTAATAAGCCATCGTAAACCAGATGGCCTGATGCTTAGTGAAAGACTTAATGAGATGAAGTGACGAATCTCTGACTGGTTTATTTTTTACAGAATACAAGAAAGAAATCAAATTAAATCTTACTTTGGCTTTGTTAATATATAGAATAACATATTTATATTCACATATGCAGTGATACTTATCGTTAGTAACATATTAACTTTTCTAGTTACTCAAGTACTCAACAGTGGTAAATAAGTATCTGCTCATAAAAAGTGTATGAGAATATTTATTAAATATGACTCTCATTTCTGAATATACAGAGTGCTTAATTTCCGTCAATTGATATTTTAGATTCTCGACTCAATTTAGAGCCTCTTGGTGGAAGCAACTGCTCTCTGTAGAGAAGACGTTATGTCGACAGCGGGCTAAGCAGCCTAAAGGCAAGAGGGAAAGAAAGGCGAAGGCAGGAGGGGACATAAACACGAATAATGAAGACTGCGAGACGAGGAAGTGAGGTTTAGGGCCTTGTAAGGCGGAGCGGGCGTGAAATATAAAGAGAAGAATTAAAAAATAAAAGAGGAGAGAAGAGCGTGCTTTCATTGGGGTGCGGTGGTCCCGGGGCATGTTTACGAGGAGTCTTTGAGCCGTGGGAAAAGGATGTGCGAATATTCGTGGTTTGAAGGTTAACTCGCCCTTGGGGGAATGTAGTAAAGGGAACGCGGAGGAATGAGAAGAGAGAGAGAGAAGGGAATTGAATGCTGAGGAAGAGATAAGGAAGAGAGAGAGAGGGATGGATGCTCACACTCGACTCCCAAACATTGACACCCGCCGCAATTCAATCCAAGCCTTATCAGGGGGCCAACAGAAAAATGTACATGCGACAGTCGAAACTTTAGCCTGACTATTCAATTCAACAAAGTTAAAATTAATTCACCAAATCATAGAGATATGATGAGATTAATAATAATTTTATGATTTGTCACACTACCTTTTTGCTAACCCGACCGATATCACCACTCAAGTCACTGCGCCACTATCCAAGGCATCTATTGAGGATAAGGTCAACAAAAATACTGAGTAGAAAACTAAAAAGTTGTAACTACCTACAGGATGACATTTCATCAACTGGAGACAGACTGTTGAAACACTAAGCACATACCTTCTTGCGTGATAATTGTTTTATTTAAAATAATGGCAAATTTAACAGAACATAACATGTATCACGCGTGTGTTTCATGACGTCTCCACACCTGCGATGTATTTCAAAGTATGTAAACACACTTAGTATAATTGGTTTTCCATTAACATTTTCAAATTAACGAAATCAAAATTGCATTTAATCATTCACACAGAAACTTGTCTCATGGTAATGCGTCAGATAATGAACATTTTAATCAATTAATGGCATTACTATTCCTAAGGATCCAGCTATTTTGGAAATATGAGAATGGATGGTACAAAAACTATTTTTTTAAATCGTACATTGACTAAAAACTATATCCATGCCTTAGTATTATTCCACTGCTATATGCTATACATAATCGGTTTAAATCAAACATAAATGACTGTAATACAATGAATATTTCAATTCGCAAATAATTTTGTACCTACATATTTTCTCGATCGAGTTAGTGCTACTAGGGTGAGGGTCGAATATGGCCCATTATAGCATTGCAGACCAACAGGCACACTAGCAGAAATAAGGTACTACCATTTTAGTAGACAAATAAACTATATAACCTTGTTATATGCTACTTTATTCTCAAAAGTAAAAACAAATACGGAATGTAACGAGGAATTATCATCTCCGTTACAATACAGCCTACACAGAGATTGTGATGGCAATGGATGAATTATTATTCGTCCGATAATTTCTGGAAAGCTGACACGAGGAAATCACTTTAAGAGACTACGGCCCCCTTTGCTTTGAATGTTTCTCTCTCTAAAGACAGGATAATGGAGTGTTCGTAGAAATGACGTTGGAGTTGAATCTTATTAGCCATAACTCGGTTGTTTTCTAAATAAAAACAATACATTCTCTTCGCATGCTTCGTAAAACCCTTCACAGATGGGGTGAGGGTGGAGGGGAGGACGGTGCAAAGAGATTGGGAGAGCAGTGAAGGAAAGAAGGACGGCGAGAAAGAAGAGAAGAGGACGAGACAAAGAGAACGGGGAGTAATGCATGCGAGCTCTTTCCATCCCCCTGCCTCCTAATAAGCGAACGCAACAATCTGATCAAAAAAACTCCTCATCCCGCTTTCTTACGCGAGATTTACCGATTTCAAAAATTTGCTCTACTTAAATAAAACTTACATTTTATTATAGTCTTTTAAAGTGGTTCTTTAGCAATTCCATATAATTACAATATAAAATGTGCTATAAAATGAGACGAGGAAGATTAAGAAAGGAATACGCATCCTTAAACGAGACTTGAATTGAATATAGCTATTCGATAAAACTGTGTCCCCTTTTTAATAGCAAAAAATAGTAATTTTTATTTAAATTATACAAGAGCCAGTGCATAAATATTTATATTATAAAAAGTGGACAACAGGATTAAAGTTTTATTTAATTCTAATGCTATTGCCTTTTCACAATATGTCGCTCCATAGAGATGACTTTATATAAAATGGAAATTCATTCTCAAAAAACTATTGCATTAAAAAGTCGACCACACGTGAGCCACAAGGATTCGCAGTAAAAAAAAGGACATGAAAGGAGAAAAATGGAATGAAATGAGAGCACTAAAAGACGTGTAAAATAAAGGAGAGCAGTGATGATTTCTTTGAGGAGGGCTTTCGTTGTCGTGAGGGGGGTGAGGCTGCTGCCACAATGTCCCCTTTACGGCCCCCCTTCCCCATCCTCCCCCCCCTCCAGCCCCCTCACGCTTTTTATCTCCGCATATCTGCGAGGGAGGTGGCGTCTGTTGCCTTGGCGAGGGATTACGAGAGGCGCCATCCCCTGGCGCCCACTTGCGGCCCTAACTCATAGGATTAGAGCCGGAGTCGTAAACTCAGGAGAAACTTCCAACCTTATCTCTTCCTAATTTTCCTTAATTAAAGACTTGGGAGTTGAAAATGTAGAAAAAAAGAGCTAATTAAGCATTTACTTAGATACACACAGTATTTTAAGAAAATGTTATTTATCGATTAAAAAGCTTTGCGAGTGTAGTGTATGAGGGGAACAGAGTTAATAGATTATGAAGATTCATACGTTTGTTCATGGGATAAAGATGGCGCGGGTGATTTCTGCCTCGTGGCTAATTCAAAAGCCAAACATTCAAAGTCTTTGGGCTGAACGGGCGAGTAAACTTTGCATTTAATCCTAGGTCATTTCAAGGCAATAATTTCACAAGCTTCTTAAACTTGTGCGGGAATTACCCTTATAGTTAATGAACCGAGATGAAAGAATTCATGAATATTCATAACGGCTGTGACCATTAACAATAATTCATTGTTCAAAGACACACGACGCCTACTAGGCTTTTAAATTCACTTTCGTAAATAATTGGCTGAGTTACCTGTCGGTACGATCACCTAAAGTAACAGGCGAAATGAAATTAGCTTTAAGGTATTAAAATATCTTAAATAAGATCCGTAAATCGCTATAAATAAAACCATAGCTAAATCTTTGAATAGACCATTAACATAGTTCCACTCATAAATTCATAGCAGTATGCAATGTTAAACATTTGAGAAATATTCAAGATTTTTAAATATATCGTACGTATGATCGACGCACGTTGAGGAAGACTTTGCCGTTGGGATTTAATTTAGCGCTCAACGGTAATTTTAACCAGATCAAATGGAGTGCAGGATCATAAACATTCTGGTTTATTTGTAATTGATACTCGCAATGCAGGAAGAGGAAACTTCGCATATACTTCATGTAAGCCTACCTTAATCAGCAGAATATAATGAAACAACAAAATAATAGCAACCAAAAATTCTAAGATAATATTGAACATTTTAGATACAGAAAACTTGCGAGAAATGGTAAGCTCATTATTACCAGAAAATTATGCCTTTAATATTAATCATTGAATAATAAATGTTATAAAATTAGTATATCACATCATTACCAGTATGATTTTCGGTGGAACCCTCTCATTTCAGCTTAATTTCTCGTGGAAATCGGATCGCTTTGGCGTCGCAAGTGGCGACTTTTTTAAAATACTATTTCTAATACAATGTGGATGACAAAATACAAGCAGTGGCGTTAGAGAATCGTTTGATGCAATATTCGTGAACATGAGAAAAATTTGTGGATGACACGACGCCGCAGAGCGAACATCTTTCGGCCGTCGCGTCGCGGATTAGCCCAGGAGTCTGTTGTCGTCGGGCTGGGCGCAGGCTGAGGTGCATGGGATGACGGGAGAGAGCGAGCAGGAAATCCCAGTTTACCCAATTATGCGAGAGTGGCCGTCCGAATCCCACGACGGGAACTCGGCAAACAAATGAAACGCCCGGAGCGAAAAAAAATCAGTAGGTAACCATCCTTCGAGAGGAACCACCCCCTCCCTCAACTCCATAAAGTATGTTCAGGGATACAATAGAAGTGGCTACATATAGCAATCACGTCTTACTTTTCCAATTTCAGCGGCATACAACTCGAGAAGAAGAAAGGTTTTATTCAAGTCCCATCTTACTCGGACAAACGTCGAAATTGGCACGGTATTGGAAGATTTCATCTCCACAAGAGCCAGCTTAGAAACTGTTCAACAAACATAGACAGTGAACTCTCTGATGCATACAGAAATTCGAATTTAACGAGATTGAGTAGGTGACGACTTCGTTTAAACAACAATTTTTTCGATTAAATTTAGTTCTGGGAGCAAGAGTTACATGCCGATGAGTAATGCATTTGTAAAATGGTAATGTTTGGCCAAATAATTTTTTTAAATATCATTAGTACTGCGATTTTCCTTTATCTATCTGTTTTATGCATAAATTAATTAAATTAAATTTAGAGCGGAATTGCTTATATTGTTTTAAAATTAATGTTGAAAACGGGAGGGTGCATTATTGGCTTTAAACGAAAGGAAGAGATACCCAAAGTCTACAAAGCTTGAGAATTTTTATGGCAGTAATCATTCTTCAGTCACTGTAAACTGTAAACACGTACCTATAGTACAAGGAGGTAGCTGCAGTGTATCAATCTACCGAATTCTTCTTTGGCGTGCAGCGATCCATAGTGTCCCATCTTCTCCTATTCTTCTACATCATTCCTCACCCTATCCGTCCATTTCATTTTCAGTATCCTCCTTCAGCACCATGTCTTCAAAGCCTCTTTTCTTCTCTCATCACTTTTTCCGATGCTCCAAGATTCTGAAGTGCCACAGAGTCCCTCTGCCCACGCGATTTTTTTCACGAAATACGTACGTACGTCAGCCCGATATAATTTATTTATTTAAATACTTTCAGAGCAGTGTTCGACGTTTCAGGCGAAGAAGTGAGTGCATTCGGAGGGAATCAATTGAAAGGGCGGCCTCCCAACACATCACCCGCCACCCCAACTCACTATCTTTCCAACCCCTAAGACCCCCGACTATTTTCAGCAGGAACTCTCTTTTCTCTTGTCCGCCGCAAAGCAAACACCATGGAAATTACTCCGAAGGAAGGAAGGACAGATACGCGGAGCATTCCCGCAATCAAACGGAGATAAACACGCCTCTGCCCGCCCCCCCTCCCTCCCCCTCCCAACCCCCACCCACACAAACCAACAGTAGCGAAATCCCTCCCAAGTTAAAGGAATTGAATGGACGCAAGTGGACTCTAAGGCGACGGGGAACATGGCAAACGGATGCGCCAGAAATAACCCGTCAACTGCGAACAATTAATATATTTTCTCTCATTGGCTCATTACGTATGATTTTTGGAAGCTATCGACAATGATAGCTGTCGATAATGAAATCAATGAACGAGGCCGTCAATCAATAGATACCCAGAAAAGCAAACGCTGTCCAGCGGGTGTATATGTTCCAACTGTAGTTTGTACTTTTAAAAACACTAATCAGAAGAGAATGATTGATAAAAAGAGAGGTTCAGCACCATTCCCAATGCGAATGAAAATAGAATTAAATTTATAAAGCAATCAATTTCTTCATGAATAACTCTAGATGTCAAAGAAATGCAATAGGTGTTGTCGATTTCAGGGAATATGTCGCGTTTCTCAGGCATGAATACGACTTTGAGGCAATCTTTAACTGTGAAGGAACATTTATTATAACAGAAACTTCACTTATTTAGTTATCCGATGAAAGGAATCCTAACCTTCTCTTGCGATTAAAAGTACTTTTTAAGAACGAAAAATAAAACCGATGATCCGTAACGAACGGTAAGCCTATGAACTACAGAAAGGTACGCCCTTAAGGGCACTCACTGAGGGCAATTTATAAATAATTTCTTTGTTTACAAGGCCCCTCCTTGCAACGTGCCAAATTATAGGGTACTTATAGAGACAGACACACATACGGCCGTTTAAATACACACAATATGATTTAATAAAAATTTTAACGCGAAAGTTAACACAAAATTATCGCTTGTCGACTACGTCGTATTAATGACCGAAACATTACGAAGAAAAATGCGTTGAATGAAACAGTGACTCAATTTATTAAAGTTCATTCCACAATTATATTTATTATAGTCTGTCTTCATTTCAATCGTTAGATAAGGAATAATTTTGACCGGAATGGAAAGCACATTTGCTGGGGGGCCGCATCATTACCTCCCCGCGGGCCGCAGTTTCCCCATCACTCATCTTTGCCAATTGCAATTTCTCATTACCTTGCAACTTCGGCGAATTACCAATGTTGACTATAGTACGTAATCCAAAAATACCGTAATTACGCTATTTTATATTTTCCTCATCTCAAGGTACCTAAACAATCCAATAAAGGCATATTTGAGTCCCACGTGTCTCTCTCTCTCTCTCTCTATATATATATATATATATATATATGTATGTATATATAACTTAAATGGCTATTAATTAAAACTGAAGCTACAGACAAAGAACCTCCTATTTAATCAACAAGGCTTTACACATTTGACATAAAATCGATAAAAAAATCTCCTGCTACGCACAAGTCAGAGTGGCGTTTGGGGCATGTCAGTATTGATAATTTTTCCAATTTATTAGGAAGAGGAGATTTTTGTTGTGGGCAATTTGAAAAACAAAATTATGCTCGGAGCTGAGAAAGAGGAAAGTGAAGGAAGGGAATAAAGAGAGGGAATCGAGATAAGAGAGAGTGGAGGAGAAGGGATGATAATTAATGATACGAGTAGGCTACTCACGGCCCGAAGACATTTTTTCTTAATTTGAAGATTGTGGAGACTAATTAGCGATGCGATGATTGGAAGAGGGTTGATAAGGTGATTGAAGAGAGGAGGGGGTGGATGCATGCAGCATGACGTATTTGAGGAAGCCAAGAGGGCTAGCGAAAGTGACCGTAAAATAATCTTTAAAAACAACTCAAAAGCGTATAACAAGCAAAATGTTTTTCCCGTCATTTTGCATGAAATATTTAATATTTTTGAACGGATTTGTCTGTTGCACGCTACATTGATGCCTCAGACATCCTCATGGGTGGATGGCCTAAACGTTTCTTCGAAGCTTGATGCATTTTGAGCGCATTTAAAAACAGTTTTAAAAAATAACCGCATCGCAGCGATTCGTTCACAGCGATCCATTTTTCCTCAAATATTGCAATAGAGTCCTTGAACACGCGAGCGGGTAGCTGTCATGTGACATGAATTTGATGCAAACTGTGATCACGAATATACATTTGGGCTGACAGCCTTGATTAGAGCTTGCCACGTTAGTATACTCATTTAAATGCACGAAAGGCGATAATGCTGGTAGGGTTTCATGGAAATTATGTCGTTAATAGCCGCTTGAGAGCCCTCTTTAGTAATAATTTTGGAATAAGCATAGAGGAGTAATTTCTGGCTTCTTTGCTTAGGGCAACATTTGGAATGGAAACCATCCACATCTTCTGACTCCACAAAAACCCTTCCTTGACGTCATTTCCGCAAAAAGGAAGACTCATTCCAGGGATAGCATAGAGTGAATGCGAGAGTGCGAAATTATCTTTAAAAATAATTCAAAAGTGCATCAAAAGCAAAATACTTTTTCTCCTCCCATATTTTTGAAATTTTCTTAATACAGTTGGCTCTTGCACGCTGTATTGGCGACATAGTAATCCTTGCTTGTAAGTTCTCACCTTTAAACCCCACCTAATTCTCCAACTCTTCCTCTGACCAACTCTTCCTCTGAATTGAAGCAAATGAATTTGTGCCTTGATAATGACATTACAGCGTCGAAAGCAAAAAGAGACTGTGGAAGCCATTATTATCAGCTTCAGTGAAACAAATTACTTCACTTAATATTTTTATCAAGTAAATGAAAGTAACCGAGTAAAATTCACTTATCTACTACGCTACTAGTCCCTGGGGACTGAAGGACAGGCCTGCTGCCAGAAATAAAAGAGAACAACGCGGGAAAAACCCGGAAACGTGGAAATAAATCATTCGCTTCACAGGCACCTAAAAGAGCCCTCTTGAGACGTTTTGAAAATGTCAATTTAAACTTGGCCTATAGATTGAAGTAGTTGACAGTTGCAAAGAACAACAGATAGGAAGTAATGCCGGTATCTGAATGGAGAGAAATGAAGTTCTCCTTAGTTACGATTGTAAGCAGTTCCATTTCACCCCCATGTACCACCATAAGTTCCCCGAGGAAGTGAACCCAACAGAAATATTTCTCGGAGCGCACGTCACCAATCGGAAGGAGGATGAACCAAGGGTGGAGCAACATCAGGGGGCGGTGAGGAATGGGACAGAAAGAGTTGGCAAAAATTTCGGAGGGGGTGAGAGCACCCCGGGGGCTGAGGGGACCCCTTGCTTCGAAAGGGGAGGGAGATAAGGGGGCGGGAGTTGGCCCGTATAAATTCAGAGGGGGTGGAGGAGGGGTGCATAATGAGGGTGAGGAGACCCCTTCTCCAGCTGGAGAGGAAGTTTTCTTTTTTTTTCCATCCGAGAGGGGGAGGGGGGGGGGAATGGATGGATGGATGAACATATTAAAAAAATAGAAATGATGAAGACTCTGAATGGAGTGGGAGGGAATGGAAGTTTGTTTAAACGGTTCCTGGGACCAGAGAAATGATTATTTTTTCCTCCTCCGCCGGAATTTATAGAGTCGAGAGCGTCCGTATTATATTATTTTTTCGGCCGCGAGTACTTAAAAATGCATAGAAGAGAGGAATTTGAAAAGTTTCGTATCTTCTCATTTTTACTCGTGTCGCCCTCTCTTCTTCTCCTTGCCTATGCCTCTTTCATTCATTTCCATTTCGTAATAAAATATAATAAAGGCGAGGTGGTGGCCCGAGGCTTAAGCTATAAGAGTTATCGACTTCCCACCGTATGGTTAAGTCCCTTGGAGAGGCTTAGGAGGGAAAATGTTAATAATATTCGACTCCTGAAGCACAAGAAGTCCCAAAAGATTAAAAGCACGGTTTGCGAAATAACTGAGATGTTCCTGGCTGAAGAATTGGAGTTATCTACCAATGGAAGTTAGACATAAATTTTCATGACTCGAACCCGCGACCTTTAGATAATCAGGCGAGGAATTTACCCCACCGTCACCGTTGCCTAAAATATGACATTTGTCTCAAAACAATTTTGAAATTTTCACATCGTACGATAAGAAACTTTTCATGTCATTTAGGATGTATTTTCATTGTTACAATTTGTAATGCTAGAGATATATTTTTTCCGGGTAATAAAATTCCACCCAATAGAACACCAAATCGTCAATAAAATCGCACACTATCTGAAGACGAAATAATATTTCCAGAGAAGATTCCGAATATTACTCCTAACATAATTGATAGCAAAGAGCAGAAAAATATCCAACGATAGATACTAGATTTTTTTACTCGAGCTCAATTTCTAAATCTATCTCCGCACATTGCTCAGAAACCCAACAATTACTTTCAAAATAAAAATTGAATGTTTTCATCGTTTCATGTGTAAGGAAAATGCTTCTAATTCCTCTGTAGGTTTCTGTTGATTTTTACTTTCGCATTTGAGAAGAATGAAGATTTATGCATTAGAAATCTTTTGTAATTGGAAGGCTTCGCAATTTCAAAGGTAAACAGGAGAGCGCCGTGGCAATACTACGTGGAAGCATTGCGGAGGATTAGGGCACACAAGGACTTAAAGCGCTCCACGAACAAATAAGGTGGAAGTGTTTGGAGGCAAACAGCATTGCTACTTGCGAAACGGCGACACAGACATAATGACTGCGGGTGACACAAATAACAGAGATCAGATGAGCGAATCCCAGAAGCACACGTCTCCAACAGAGCAGAGCAGATGTAAGCCATACAGAAGAGACGAGGTGCAACTACATCCCATCGGTCCTATCTTACGTGAGGCAGCCCAACCAACGCAAGTGAAACGCGGTTTATTGAATCATTCCCAATAATAATGTTCCTTAGGCATGAGCCAAGTGATATTTGACATGGAAACTGTCTACTGCACGAAAAAAATTCTACCTAGAATGGCTAGAATTTTTTCCGTGACCCTGGTAATTTTTTACAAAGTAGTGTCGCAATGATCCAACTAGATTCACGGTTACAACGGGGTTATTCACTCTGGTCCAAAATAGCGATTGAATAAGATAGATAGATGGATGGGAAAGAAAAAATCTTCGTCAGTTCGTCATTTAGGCATTTGCTATTAACTTGAAAATTCCTATACGTGCCCGTTTGGAAAAAAATATTCCTCGTATTATACACGTATTTCTGACGGACTTGGAAATTAAGGAAGACTGAAAAAAAATTATCGCGTAGTAGCCTGACTGGGTCCAATGGACCCTGAAACATTTTTTCCACAATATTACCAGTTTATGATGAATTTAGACTGAGTTAAGTGATGGTTTCCATCTTATTTACATCCTCAACATATTTCTTCGTCTTTATTATTATTAAGTTATTTTGTTTTAAGCTATTACTGCGGCGGAGAATAATGTTATCCCCTCTACCAGAAATGTCACTCCACCTTTCCCATTTTTATGAATGTTCATTAGCACAATAACATTAACACAAATTACAAAATGGATTTTTTGTCAATGATAAATTAGATATATAACTAATTTAATGAAATAAAAGTATGATGAATTTACTTAAGTTATTAAAAACTGTTATGCTACTACAGGCACTGATTGCATAAAATTTCTGAATGATCTTGGCGTATAATTTGTGCACATTGTGAAGAGGATGTTCGTGTCTTTCTATCCCTTTTGTAGTTGCACTTACGACACTTATTTTCCTAGGTTGCTAAGGTTGTCAAGGAGTGTGCCACATTTTCTTTTTCGCGATGTAAATTCTTCTGATAGTTGAATTTCTCTTGGATTCCATGATATTCATGAGATACCACTTTGTTAGGAAATCCTGTAGGCTGTGTGGCATTTACAGACGTGAGCTCGGGTGGAATCCCTCGTTTATTTTACATCATGATCTCTACAATCGCTAAACCTTTGGAAAGTAGTGGGCTACCTGCTTATGTTTCTGGCTGATTGATCCCTCAACCATACGTGTAACCAATCTTTTCCCTTGATTGACCTCTCGACTTTTATGAGATTCTCTACCTGTGTATACTTGGACATTCCACTTGTATGAATCACTACTACGACTTGCAGCCAAAATTTTAATTCCATACTTTCCTCGTTTTGATGATACAAACTCTCTAAAGGTACAGCGCCCACGGAACATCAATAACTGTTCGTCAACTGTCATGCAGGATCCTGGCACGATTGCATATTTCAAATATTCATTCCGCCCATCAAATATCTCTCTAATAGTCTGCAACTTGTCTTCGCCTCTGCTTTTCCTCATTTCTGTCGCATTATCAAATCAAATAACCCGCAGTATTACTTTTGACTCCATAAACTGTTGCATATTGGTCGCCCGTCTAGTTTACTCCAAAGTTGTGAAATATTTTCATTTTTGACTAGTAAAAATGATATGTATTAGCAATGCCAGAACCTTATTTATTTCAGAGTCATTTTCTTAATTCTACAAAGCTTATGCCTTTCAATGGTGGTCCATTTTCTAACAACATCAAAGATGTTAGGACGCAAAATTAGCAAAAGAGGAGATGACAATAAAAATTCCGCACGGCGCACAGAATATGACGCAAAATATTACGCCTTCGCATTCTACCCTTTTTCGTGGCATGAGGTTTTGTTTACCACTCCTCTTTCAGATTGCGTGAAATAAAAATTTCTCCCGATAGGAATTCCCTATTTTCGCATTTCTATCATCTTCTCAGAAATATGAAGAAAAATCGGCCAAGGTTCAGTTCTTCTCCATCCTTATTCAACATTTTAGGCTTCATCTTCACCGGAGTCACTACTACCCTCCTCCTGTTAGCGCTGTATATTTAGATGCTGAACACGTCGTTCTGCAATCTTTAGATGAATGCACTCCAAATGTGTGTCACTATTAGCAAGCCTATGAATAAAGTGACAATGAAATTTATCAATTTTTCATTCCAAACTTTACTTAGATATAAATGGAAGATAACATTGTTCGTGCTACTCCTTAGTTGTAAATTCAAGTAAAAATTAGAAAAGCACTGTCTCCTCTTATGTTTCTGATATCATCAAGCAATTCAAAGAGTTCAATAGTTTTGCTAGAACAGCTCATTTTTTCAATAATTATAAACAATCCTTTTTTCTTATTACCTCAAAAATATCTTGATAGTTATTTTGACTATAATATCCAAATGGAGACGCCGACTTCTTAGCTCCTCAACTACACAGTCTATCAATAGCCACTCTATGAATTCAGTCACATCAATGCCTCACTACAAAAAATTTGGTACCACCAAGCATCCTGTAAAGATAGGAATAATGACATTGCTGTATATCATAGTAGTTGAAAATCAATACACCACTTCATCTAACTAATCCATCTGAGGAGTAAACGATTTGGTAAATGAGGTAAATACTGAAGAAGTACATTAGATTGAAGGAATATAGTCTTTTATATAATCCACAAAGTTTTGTACCTACCATGCATGGTATCAAAATGTAATGATGGAATTCAAATTCTTCGAGGTCTTCAGTTAGATAGTTGGAATAACAGCAAATGTCGGCAGGCAGCGAGACCACTCCAGCTTGCGAGCGTAACTTCTGACTGTCCACCACGAAAGCACCGCAGACGCTATATGAACGGTCTCACATATAAAACAGATTATGGGACTGAATGTAGATAATTCACACTGTGTGTGTGTCCAACCAGAGAAAGTTGCAAAACTACCCATTACGAAACGATGTGGATACATGTTTCTGACTGTGTCACTCTAAATGTGACATTAGAAGAGTATATGAAAGGCTTCAAGCCAATCCATAAAAAATGCCCACTAATTGGTAATAACTATCGCCTACAGCTTTGTTTATATCTCCATAAACATTGAATCTCCCAAAAATACAAAGTAAATAAGAAAATTGCTGATAAGTTGAAATGAATTACCCATAGCATTGAAAATAGTCGACTGGGTCCAATGGACCCAGTCCGTCCACTATGTAACTTTGTAGTATACTATAAAATGCAATGAGCCCATTCTCGTTATTTCTTGCTATGTTTTAAAGGACATATATTTAGGAAAAGCCACGGCATCAAAATCAGTTTCGTGCATTTTTGACATAATTATAAACTTTCAAAACTACCAACTGGGTCCATTGGACCCAGCCCGTCGTTCTAGGGTTAAGGGAGGTTTAAAGATTATGTTTTCTTAGCCTCTCGGAGACATGCCTGTTCTTCTTAATGCACAAACGATCAAAGCCTAACGCGTACCTTCCGGGTCTTCAGTGGCTCCCAGCCTGTTACACGTAAAACCTGTGTAGCTCTCTCCGTTTGCTGGTGCAGTTTTAGATTAATTCTTTTTTGTTTCATTTAGTTCACCAATCCCTCTGGTCCAAATAATCCCTAGCGTCTAAACCTCAATATACAATTGCTTACAATGCATAAATTAGATTTTGAAAAAATTCGAAAATTTACCACCAAACAATTGACCACGTCAGAAAGACTTTTACTTTTCAAAGGTACCACTCTAATTGGGGAGGAAAATTTCGTTTCCATCAGAATAGTTAAGTGAGAGTGATAAGTAAATAGTAAAAAATAAAGATCTTTTCTTCTATAAGAGTAAGTTGAGAAACGGTGCCTTCTCCTACAAAGAGGTGTGCCTTGCATTCTGTGACAATACCGGTTGCGCAATGTATATTTTGAAATGATCAACTAATACCCTTTTTAAGCATTGTACGTAAACTTGAGTACTTATTATGAAATACCAGATCCTTTATCTCATAAAAATCTTCAGTACAGTTGTGTCATAGTTTCATCGAAAGCATGGCGTTAATACTACGAATAACACTAATTGGTGACGTTGGAAGTTTACTATTGAAGCTGTGTATCATATTTCTATAATCTGGAGCCGTTATCTCATCCACATAAATTGCACGACAAGCCAACTACAGTGGTACGTAATTCTAATGGAAAATCCGTAACGCCACGCTGGATAAAAATATTTTAAATATTTTTTAAAAATCAACTCATGTTTTTACCACTAAAGCTTTTTTTTGGGATATTAAGGTAGATGTGTGTAGATCATGAAATAAATTTTTGGGCCATTTCCGAAATGGACCTATAGAGAAAAATTAATTTTAAATTTTAAAACTAGTATACCTACACATTTAAATCATTATTAAGGAGGGGGAATCATTCCATTTTTGACATATATGATATCCTAATCAAAGTATTACCTTTATAGTTAAGCAATATATCATGGATCCACGTCAATTTAGCGGTGAAAATTAAGTAATCATGGTTTCCTTTCCCGATGATTTAGTAATCATGATGGTACGTTTCCCGGAAAAAAATGTGCACAAAACGCATAAGAAAGTTTTTTTTGCAAAACTTTTTCGTGGTATTTAGTTCAAGTTAGTTTCTGAACTATTAAGAAACTTCCATCGAAATACGAATCCTGAGGTACCAAATTTCGTTGAATTGACGCGGAATGACCCAAATAGGTGTGTAATTTTCTCATTTGAAATCTTTTCCGTTGGAAACAATGATAGAGACTGATCCCGTTAAGCAATGCATAGACGTCTCTCACGTTATTCCTAGACTTGCTTCCAATGTAAATCTTCCCCTGCGTAGCATGTGTGTGTAGATAGTATTTATCTGAAGAGTGCGTGTTCTGAGTGCGTCAAGAGCATTACGGCGTAGTATGTAACCTGGTTACTCGACGAGAGCGGATTTTGTCACCCGTCGAAATTCCAGGCACACTAACACAGGTATCGCCATCGAAGCCTTCCATCACATAGCAGAGGACTTCAGAAACAATTAAGTGCATCACCAGCGGCAAAAAGTATTAGTATTTCAATTATTTTTAAGATGACTAAGGCTATTAATTGCAACTACAACGAGCGAGTCAAAAATGTGCGCTGCCTAATAGTAGTTGAATTTCTGTGAGGGAATCGAATGCACAAAAGTTTTCGGGATTTATGTTTCATCACACGGACGCGTTTTCCTCGCTTTGTCAACATTCACACTCGAAACAGAACACTGGCTCATCATGCGGAAGGAGTCCTTGTGATGAATGAAGAGCCGTCCGTCGAAACTTGCATTGGTGCCATTGCAAAGCATCAATCGGGGCGAATCCTTAGAGACATTTTAATAATACTTTTGCCTCTTCAGGAATCAACATAGTCAAAGCTGCGTTTCGATCCCAAACTATGGAACCTTCAACCGATTAAGGCGAGATTGAGTAGAACAAGAGAGTGTCGAAATAAAATATACTTTCACTTTTCCACAATTATTTTAATTCGTGTGACGCGTTTCGGCTTACGAAGCCATATTCTGGTGCAAGAGCGTCCAAGATAAGTTCCGTCAAAAATTGAACTATTTTCACGGTGAAATAATTGATGCAGCTAATCCTTCCGAGATTGTGGTTTACTACCATTACTAAATCTGCAAGATTCTCCAAGATAACTGAAAAGCGCGATTCCTTTAAAGGCTGTTTTATATTTGCATACCTATATCTTGATAACGGATAATTCGCCAGGTAATTTACAAAACGTTCATTGATTCCCAACCATTTTTTAATGCTGTCGCTAAGTTTCAGGTTCCTGCCTCAAAAAGCGTCATTTTATAATCATTTCCCCTTCACTTCTCTTTGCCCACTGTGCTGCGGCATAATATTCAGCATTTTTGTTGCCAGCTTGGAAATTCGTCGCATTATATCTACGAATTTAGAAATCAATTTCTAAGTTGGCCATCCTGCCCTCTCCTATTCCTTTCTTTCCCACACATTTCACCTCCCCTATTTCTCACACCTAGAGGACTTCAGCTTCGGCGAGGACTGAATGGACAAGGCTCCACACAAACCCTCAAACTATCAGTCTTGTCACAAGGATCAGGAGGCCCATGCCCTCGGCAATCTATTCTCCACGCCACTTCCCATTCCTTGAAGAAACAACGCTTCTCCTGGATCACCATCCGACCAGATGAGATATCGGATGCGAGGAAAGCTTGAAAACCCTCTTCCCTGCAACCCGCCAGGCAGTCAGAAGGGACATGGTGCTATAACACGAAGAGTAGTATTCTCAACGAATGAGTCGTTATGGCATTAATTGGATTAAGCTCATTATGGAAAACAAACTAACAAAGAAGCATCACAGAAGTGAAGCTCACTAAAAGTGTGACACCAAGATGGTGACCCAAAATATAATCACATTTTGCTCGCTTAAATATATTTAGTTTAATGCCTTGCAAGCTGAAGGCATGTCTATTTAAAGTGGCAGATAAATTTCACATACACGTAACGGTGCCATAGCAACATTATCACCCTTTCATCTTGATATCTGTGGCAAAACGAACACTGTGTTAGTTTTTGTGTAAATAATATATATTTTATTTGGTTTTTCATCATTTTCTGCGAATAAAAGTAACGGGTATGTGTGAAAATGTAAATTAACAAATGGAAAATGCAGAAAATAAAGCATTGAAAGTGCATGCTTTGTCATCAATCGATGAAGAATATTTTGAATATTACATGAAAATGGCATGTATTTCGTTTTTGCAGCAGCCATTTCAAGTACGTTTTTTAAAGAAAGTACTCTTATGCCTTTGGTATTTTTCGGAGATCGAGGGGAAATTAAATGGCAATATCTTGTATAATGGTTCAGCTACGATGAAAGTTTAATACGCGCTATGAAACAATATCCTAAAGAACTTATACGAATTTCAACAGCATTCTGTACTCACATCAACTAAACATAACACGGAGATGGTGGGATTTAGCTGGACCACTGAGACATCGAAGACAGCACTTACCTGAAAAAATAGAAAAATACATTAGGAAATGAATACACATCGCAATTTTTATAAAATAAATACATAATAGAGAAAATGGATCAATTTCAATGTAACCGTCTCAACAAATACGTAGAAAAAGAACATAACCAACTTTAATTCCTTACTTTTTACCAAAATTTGCAAATAAATAGGAACAATAATCACGAACAAAAATGTCATGCGCCTATTCGCAGTCATTCGGTTCCAAGAGGAAGCCTGAAATGCAAAAAGCAAACAAGTAAATTCAAATACAAATTTTTGAAAATATTTCAACAGAGAGGTTGTGGAAATATTTTATATCAGTATGCTAGAGAATCGGACGTATAACTGTGCTATGGCAAATGATTCCATGTTACTAGCCTATTTTTTTCCCTTCAGAATCAATATGTACAGCTTATGCATTTCATTTTTCGCTAACAAATAATTCAGATATCTCTCACAATGGCTGTTGGGTAACACAAAATCTCTACGGCATAATAAAATGAAAAACATCAAGGCATGAATGAATCGTGACACAATTCTTCTGAGAACGCAAAATGAGACACTGAAAAGGAAGAAAACTGGATGGCGACAGTTGACCAATGGTGTCTAGCACTCATTCAAATAAAAATTTACAATTTATTTTGGAAAATCGATAGCTTAAATGCAATGATAAGTTACTTTAAAAGCTTTCTCATTTAGCCGTTAATTTCTTAAACAACTGCTCAACATGTTTCTCTTCATCGTTCTTTTTTACTCTACCACAGCGCACGGAAAAAGATAATTGGTCAACGAGTTGCGAGAAAAAATATAGTAAGTCACTTATTGCTTCCCTGAATGCAATATTGATCACAGAATCACTCGCAGACCATCTCGGCACGATTTCGGCGACAAATAGTGTTTATTAACTGAGTCTACGCAACATTTTATACGAGTGAAGAAACTATAACCATGGGCTCTTTTTATAGGGATACTAACTTATAACGTACATCGTGATCAAATAAATTTCCTCTCCTAATGAAAGGATTTTGCAATCCACACATCGCAAAGAATTCAATGACTAAACTCAAGGAACGAGAAAAACCAAAAAGATGCATGGAATCAATTTCACAAAACCCAATACATTTTCATGGCAAACATCAAATAATGTTGCAAGCTGCAACATATGCTAAATGAGTACAAATTACACGAATTACGGAAAATGTGATTCTTAAATCAGCTGGCTCCTATAGGGTGAATTGTCACACGCTCGTATTTAAATGGTTTTGTAAAAGTTGCAGCACGCGACGCTTCATTTGCATCAGCCATCAACACTATTACCAGCGAGGACTATGAGAAAAATTGGTTTCTGCAATTATCGGCAGGCTGCAATCATTTCTTTAAGACCAATAACAATGCTCCCTAGTTGTAAGTGGCATCATCGAGTGAACTTCTGCGGGACCTATTCTACGCATCGAGCTACATCGGTGTAAATCGCGAGCGGAGAAAGAATGACAGGCAGTGATGAGCCTATAGCCGGTTGTTGCAATGTCATCGATCACCGTTCAACATTCGCCTGAGTTAGTCATTCGTAAATGTTCAATCAGCGGTCACTTCTTATGCCAATCACGACCGATTGCGGTCGATACCTAGAGCAATAATTACCGTTGTCAATAACGACCGACATCATTCGGGACCGATGTCAATCACGACCTATGTAACTGCAGATCGCTCAAGACCGATATCAATCTCATAAATGACGACGACCAACATTTTTACCTTCTTTTTTCCGAAGCCGACTCAGTTGCTAACTTAACCCTTTCAGGCTTCATATTCGAATGCCGAAATCAGCGTCAACGACTTCCTCTCATCACCTTCTTCCTCTCTCTCCCTTTGCTAACGAAAATAAAACAAAAAGCACACCTCAAACCCAGAAATGCTTCGCACCTTCAGAAAATAATGTCACCTTCATTTCTGTACCTCTGAAGCATTTCCTCAAGGCAATACTGCGTATTTCAGAGATCTGAAAATTTATGACTTCCTGGTCTCGATAAGGCCTAGATGAAGTTTTATAAGCATGTGCTAAAATGAAGTTAGTTTAAGCAATGAGAATCTGAGGGGGCTAAGTACGAAAGACCCACAATCGGAGTTCTTGGGACTCTTTCCCGATGAAAAAGGTGGGAGTAGAGACCTTTGGGTCATCGTGGCGCCGCCAATTTAATGCCCGCACCATTTGCTTCCGCTGCTAGACAACTCCCTCCCCTCCAGGAAACCCTATTTCGGCCCTGTAAGACTTTGCTTTCACGTTATTCATCTTGATAGTGTTTACACCCCCCAAAAGTCCAATTTTGCGTCTTTAGCACTTAGGGCTCTTGGCGGACGGGTTCCCGTTATTTTAAAGTAACCGAATACAGCAAATGGTTATGAAATTCATTTAGGTCACTCCAGGACACATAATATGGATCAATTTTCCACATTCTGAAAAACGTGGGACGGCTTACTGACCGGACTCTAATTTCACTGACTCACTCGAGAGGTATGAACCTTTAATGAAAAACTGCATGCTTAGAAATAGTGAAAACGATCCCTCGACGGAATGAAGGCATTGGATCACTCCGCATCGTGCAATCCAAACGACACCTTGCTCCGCCAATGTTTGCCGAGTGCTCCTCACTCCGCTTGACGCTATATAGTACACTGGTGGCATTGCAATCCTCGAGCGGGAGCCGAAGCGCTCGAGAATTGGAACGATATGTGAGCCCTTGAAAGGGTAACACTTTACGGGGCGGGGAAGAAAACGAAAAGAGAAAAAATGCGTTAGTTTTTTTAATTAAAAACATTCTCGGTGGTCTGGAGAACCCTGGGAAAATCCAGGGGTGGCTTTCGATGCCTAGCAGGGCCGGCCAAAACCAACCAACGCACTGCGCTGCCGGAACATACATACATACGCGCGCGGGCGGGAAAAAAATCTCTCAGAACCCTCCCCCTGATAACCCCCAGGGCCGCAACCACCGGTGCTTCCCTCTGGTGAGAGGAGAGAGCGTAAGAGCGTGTGGGGTGGTCGAAGAGAAAGGATATATGCCCTGGGGAGGCCATTACGTATAAAACAGAGGAAGAGCGCGCAAGCCACAGCTCTCTCCAATTATGACGGGCGAAATTTCAGGAAGAAAAAAATGAAATGATAGCGATATTAAAAGGGTACCATCCGCCCCATTATTAATATTTCACCTTTTATTATATTTTTCACATTTTTCGAGCACCCCCTGCCCCGCAGTGACTAGACACCAGGCAATAGGGAACAGATGTGGCCTTCACATGCTTGGATCATACTTTGCTGCATCCCCATTACACCCCAAGTAATCAACGCAAAAAATGAGGGTAGTTCACTCTCGTAAAAAATATGAGATACATATGTGTGTATCGAAATACGAAAACACATGCATCCCGTTCAAAATTTTCGGTCTATGATGCAAAATTTTTAATCACTTCCTAATATTGTCGACAAAGTTTGGAGTAGAATCACACATTCAATAAAATTATTATTTCATCACAACGGATGCAAAATTTTCCCAATCATGTTCAATGTAACCAGAATCCTCAGCCCAGTTGTCTCTCCACATGCTTTCGCAAATATTGCACGGATTTGATATTTTAAAAAGCGTGCGAGGTGATTAAATTTGTAAGTACTTCGGAAGCGTTGGTCACATTTATGATAACTTAAAGAAGATCGTCGTAAATATATATTATTCTTCTGCGCTCGGCCACTGATTTCATAAGGATGGACACTCAAATAGAAGGGCGATATTTTTTTGAAAAACTCAACAATCGAATGATGAAATGATTGAGATGCAAAGTTCCCCAGGATACTTCTAGCCAGAGATTTATCAATAAGAATCGATTTTTGGTATTGGGCCATAAGACACTTGAAGACTTGATAAAAAAAGCATGGAAAAAAGGAATAAATTCATGTAGAAATTAATGGTAAGGCGAAAGAGGCAGGACACACTTTTAACCCCAATTATATCCAGAATTACGTCCAAGACAGCTCCAGAACATCACGCGTGAAGACTTCAAAGAAATCTTTAGGGAAAGATTTGAATGAGACTGCCGAAGGCACAGACGAGAAGGGAAATGGAAATAAGGCAAAGCTAAAAAAATTAGCAAATTTAAAAAAAGGCTTGAAAGCCGTAAAAAAAACCTATCCATACATAACGCACTGGGAAGACGTAGAAAGTGTAAAGGCCGTTTTACACGGGGCACGGAATTGCGCAGGTTAGAGCTGCATTCATTTCTAAAATGGCGTGGAATTGCGCGAATGCACGAACGAAATTAGAACAGGGGCTATTTTGCCGTCTCGCATCCACGCATTCTCGCATGTGTTTTAGCAATTCACCACTTTACAGGACGCAATTTTGATTGCGCCTTCGCACGTACGTCAGATTGCGCAATTCCGTGTACCGTGTAAAACGGCCTCAACAGTTGACAACCATTTTCGCAGTAGCAACGCATTATGTTAGCAAAGCATTATTACCACACAAGCATCGAAAATTCCTCAGTCAAGAGGTGTTTAAAGTGCAATGATTAAAAGTGCATGAAAATCACGGAAAGCAACATGAAGGACAAAAATGAATCCATAGAACTCTGCGGAGCAACCCACAGACACATGCAAGGCATTCTGTTCCAGCGGCTATGCGATCCTCTTCCCCCACTTAGTCCCTGATATACGTATCCCTTGTACATCACTCGCGGACTAACCCTTAAACCCTTGCCCCAACCCCCGGGAGTCATTTAGAAAAACCCTGGATCTCATGTGACTCCTCGTTAATATTCATTCTTATCCCCATGACGACCCAGTCCCTAACAACGACCGCAGTCACCCGACCCCTTTTCCGTAATGCCCGCGCAACCGAAACATACGACACCGCACGGGAAAAAAAGAACTAAAGCCATCGGATCGGGAAGGGTAAAAAATCTGACGAGTGTGGGACATTAGGGTTCTCATCCCCCAAGGCCACTGGATTATCCCTTCCCACGGATTATCCAATGTTTCCACTCTCAAGATCATTTCGGAGAATATTTTAGGCGTTAACCTATGCAATTGACTCCGCTTGATAAAGCACGGTCGGTAGCGGCCACTCTTAACCTTACCTCTTCTTTAGGTAAGCAGTTATTTCAACTTCCGCAATAAGCACCTCTCTCTCACAATTTAAAAATAAGAAAACGTCAATGTTACCACCCACTCTGTATGAGTTGGTGACGTCATTACAGTTCATTTGCTCACCCTGGAAAAACCTCTTACTGATGTAAGGAATCGCTCCAACGACAGTGCAAACAACAAGAAACCACGCAAAGCGCATGCACAAGGTCAAGGAGTATCTAATAGGTGGTGATCCGCTTGGGACGTCATCAACTTATCTGGGGAAGGGCTAAGGCAGATGATATTTCATTGCAATCAGCTCGAGATGGAGGCGACGAATCGAGAAAAGGAATAATGCGGGTCTCCATAATTCACAATTTCAACAGAAATTCAGTCTATGACAAAATAAATTTGGTGACAAATTGCGATCGTCATCTTTCCAAAGGACAATACATACATACGTATAAATTAGAAAGTGATGCGATATTCTAGAAAGGGTTTCCCTATTTGCAATTCTTTCGCCGTAACTCACGCAGACAAAGAAAATATTTGGGAAATGGTGCCAGGAGTAGGGGTTACGTGACATCAGACCACAAAATTCCGCGGAACCTCTCGAATTCAAATATTCGGACGGACGTTGAAAAATACTTTCCCTCTTTATGCTGACAGTATAAAATAAACGAAATGATCGTCTTCCGGGAACAAGGGACGCTGGTTACTTTTTCCTACTCCCTCACTGCTATTTGTGGGGAGGAATGCGAAAAACCATTGCATTGGAATAACACGATAACCGCGACAGCAAAAGTAATTACTGTAACGAGGGTAAGGTACCTGGCCACATCGTTTTTTTCCGCTATCAGCCTCGTTCGAAAAACATCCACGTGGAGAGGTGAATACTAAAAAAATGACGGAATAAAAAAAGGGATTCACTGTGCAAAAATGTTCGGACTGAAGTGATAACAGCGTTGCCACATTTCGGGCGGGGCGCGGTTGCCACTTCCGCCGCGAGAACATTGAAATGGAATTTTCCACTTTTGAAACGGTTTGTAATTTGCGAACGGGATAAAAAGGTCCACCGCCGAAATAAAACCACGGCATGGAAGGGGGCGATAGAAGAGAGGAAAAGCAATGGAATGAATTCCAAATGAAGGCCTTTTGAGCGCACTGGCGCGCGAGGCGTAATAAGAATAAAATGGTTCGCCCCACCACTACCGTGGCGCCACTTGGTACGTGCGAAATCCACTCTTTTGAATAGGTCGTTGTGCGGGTGCAATTGAAGGAGTCTCAATGGACCGAAAATTAATGGAGGAAAAAAAATACGAAGGGGCCCTTTTTTATGACAACTATCAGCAAGGCAGTTACACAGGGCTCAAATTCCATCATTACGAATCTCGGATTCACTTTTTATGATACAAAGAGGAAAAAAATTGTTTCCAAATTTTTCACTGTTCAGGACACACCGGTGTCAATCAATGCGATTTATCGCATCACAAATTTTTATCAGGGCTGTGGTCAAGACATGAGTTTCGGCTAACATTAGCAAGTATTGTAGTGCTCCAGGTTTTGTTTATAAGTTATAACTAAGTATGAAGTAATGAAACGGGAGCCTAGCAATAAAGGATTTCCCTTAGTTGACTTCTTATTTTATGATATTATAGAGAAATGTATGCATTTAGCTTTAATCTGAGCTACATATACAATTGACTAGCAGGACTTTAGACTCGCATTTCTGATTATCCTGGAGTTTAAGTATTGCTATTTTGGGGCCCAAGCCCAAGCCCCAAAATAGCAATACTTAAACTGTGATATAATATAGAATGATGGCAAAGAAATAAAAGATGTATTTACATTATCAAAAACATATTCTGGCATGTTGATAATGAAAAGGAAAATATTACAGCAGAGATATAACCAGATGAATGATATTTTTGATATCAAGAAAATAAAGAGATTCCTAAAATAATTCATCCATGAATCATCAATATTCCTAAAACACAGATCAACAACCTAAAAATTATCTACCACTGCTCTTAATATGGAGGTCTGCGGTAGCTTGGAGTTCCAAAAACTTATTATAATCCACGCATATTCTATAGAATTCGTTGCCACTGAAAATGAAAATTAAACATAATCGCAACTAAAATGGCATTTCTTGGAACTCCAACGGGTGTAAGAGTTATAATAAACAGGAAAATGGAAAACAGGTACCTAGCTAAATAACAGTGGGTGAACGACAAAAAACGATCATTGAATTCTAGGCGTGGACATTGGCTAATGCGGGAGGTTTTTCTGATGAATGGACATATTTCGCTATTGTCGCCAGATTTCAAGAAATTTTAAAACTGTTAAATCAAGCGAACATGCAGCACAGAACTGTTTTTACAGCTAAATATAGCAATTATAATTTCACGTGAGTATTACAAGTAGCTGTAACCAGAGCTTTGCTAAAAGTAGGCGTAGCATCGATACCTCGTCAGGGAAGAGACACCATTTTATTTTTTTCTGGGTAAGACGAGGCGAAGACCAGACCTCAAAATCGGATGTTCTCATGAAAAAATTTCATCTTTTACATTATCATACTCGACAAAGTCATTTTTTATTTCAGGTATATAAATGGCTAAAAAATATTAAGTAAAATGACCATTCAAATGTTCTGCGGCACTGAATTGCTGAGGTCTTAACCTTATAGAATCTCATTTAAAGTTTGGGAAAAATGACAGCTTTATTTTCTACATCTTAACCTTTAATTGTCAACTAGTCTCAATTCACTCAATCTGAGTCTGGAAAATTTACAGTTGACTAGTCGACGATTAAAAGTTAAGTTACAGAAATCAAAGTTTTTATTTTTCCTAATTTGAAACTCCTGCTCCCTAATTTTTCAGCATAACGGGCTCATAAATATGCCATTGATAAGGACTAGAATGTTGTGTTGGCTGTATATATTCAAAAATTAAAAGAATGAGTATGAGGTGAATTTCTTATTCTGAATGCTATAATTTGAACAAGAAAAAATATCAAAAAGTTCGGGTAGAATTTTATCAAATTTTATAGGTTCCGAACAAGGAATATTTAATTATCAAAATAGGTTAAATGGATGCTGTTTTTTAGAGAAAAAATTAGTCGTGAAATGATATTTTGGGAAAAAAATCCTTGATTATTTTATAATTCACGCAGTATACCGATTTCATTTTTTAAACGGAGAAAAAATTTATTCCGATTCCGTGATCATTGGCTTTATTAGATTATCTACTCCAAAAACGGCTTTACAATGGGCATGGAAGTACGCTTAAGTAAGAACCCATACGGCTTTACAATGGGTACGGAAGTACGCTTAAGTAAGAACCCATACGGCTTTACAATGAATGACAGATTTCGCGTGCCTCTGAGATTGTACGATTGCATTTTACTCTTCTTGAAACGCAGTGCAATACACTTTTCATTTGAGAGTAAGTGAACTATTGAGGCGAGGTGCTTAGTTTGCCACATGGTTTTTCGCGGAGGGCTTTTTTGGTTTGCGGGTTGCATTCATAAATTGGCTGTCTATTCGTGGACATGGTATACTATACAGGACATATATATCTTTTATTACAGGATATATACGGATATGAATGCGCTGGAAAATATGATTACCTGTTCAAGGTATCACTTTTTTAAACAAATTGCTGGCACTAACATTTTTCCACCATTAAAGAACTTTGTTGTACTGCACAGGAGTTTTAAGAGATCTTGGTAACTGTATTAGCTCTCCTTTTTAAAATCTTTAAATAAGTTTTAAAAGTAGACTGATTTCCAGAAATTTTATGTTGACATATCTCATTAATTTACTTGTGTTGCTACATCTCTGGCATCTACTGCTCACTTGTGTCCATAGTCTGTATTAGAATTCTGCAAACGAACGAAACATGAAGCGATCACTAATTCCTGAATTTTCTATAGGTCAATACGAGTAAAGCGATTCAACAGAGGGATTACCTATTCACAAAACAGTGATCAATTTAGATCACGACTAAAGCTTATTACATCACAGGAATCACTTAAACGTACGAGCGCTTATTTGGAGTCTATCCGTAATCAATGCAGGGTAGAAAATTTCGATTAATGTTTCGCTATAGAAGCGGCTTTTGCAATAATAGACCAATGGGCTGGTCTAAATATGCAATCACAGCTCTGCGCAAAGCGCCAAAATCTTATATACACTATCGCGTATTTCACAAAGAGTGGAGAAGACTCGTCTGTGAATCACTAGACGTAAAAGTTGCTATAATAGCACTCCCTCGCAGCTTAGCGCAAATTAACAAAGACGAAAAAGAAAGTTTTACCGTTGTGGAGCACCTAAATCGTCGTTACGCCACACATAAATGCAACAGTAATAGTAACCATTATAGCCATCATAAACCCATGATCGACGCCAATGTACATATTACCACGAGCAAACATCTGAGCGCACACAGTGTCATGAAGCTGTGATGAAAATCCATGATTCCGTTTCAGTAAGTAGATTTCAACGGAAAATAAATGCTATAAAAGCTCTCGTTGAACACACAGTGGTGGTATTTTAAGTCCTAACTGCGGCAGATTCCTTTGAATTTTCCCCAAAATTTATCCTTAAAAAACGTATTGTTCCTCAAAAACTAGCATTTTCAAAATTCCTTTGTTTCACTGAATTGAATATTCCGCTGGTGATTACGCAAACAAATATAACAAATATTTTGAAAACTGCACGAAAATAATTCCGCAGCCAAATAAACGGAAAAAAGAGAAATAACAAGAATTTATCACTTATTTGTGTTTATTAGAAATTAGTAAGTAAGTACATTATTGTTTTTTAAATTCTCTAAAATTTTAACTAAATTTATATTTTACCCTCCGTTGCTATAAAAAGGTCCGAACTGATGTTGGGAAAGAAAACTTCTGCTGCAACTATCCTCAAATTACTTTTTTGTAGAGTAATTAGACATCGAAGGGGAAGGACTTGGTACTCTTCCGGTTAAAGTCTACGGAGGTACATAAGCATCATTTTCGAAGGAATTAAAACAATACCTATGTTATCTACGGCTATTTTATTTGATAGCATTATATTTTTCACATCGCGACATTTTATGCACGTATTTTTTTTATCTCTCAGCTTCATTGCACATAAATACATGCCTCTGAGCGTTAACTCCTCCATTGTTTTCCATGTTAAGTATTTGAATACTATGTTACGGAATTCCATTTCTGTATCATATATTTCTATTTTTTTACATTCTACCAAAAGTACTAATTTTGCAGTTACAGTGGTTATTTTTCACCGTCCTATGCGTGCTAATATTGCTCGTCAATCACATCGCTAGATTGGATAGACATCTGATACAGGCTGTAACAAGGAGAAAAAATTAATAACTAACCAAGGAGTCTGAAAGAGAGGTTCACTAATGACTTTTATAATCAGAGTATTCATAAAGGAAAGTTACATGTCTCTAAAACTCTAAGTTGATCATAAGAGGAGCGTTTAAAAACTTTTCTAGTGCTAAATACTTGAATAGCACTTGAAGCTGGGTTGATAAATATTAATTTTGTCTAATTCTACAAGTGGACAGCAGATATTGTCCTGCACATGGATAACGAAGTAAAGTAAAGGAACAGAATTTGCTTGAAATCACTATAACAGGCCCTGGAACAGAATTTACTTGGAGTCACGATAACGTGCTGCACAAACCATATGATACCACACTAAAATTTCATACACTCCAAACGCCCGATAAACAGTATTTCCTGCCTGAATGACTCTGACAGTTCGCCATGAACAGATATCTTGAACTGATCTAATTACTGAACAGGATCAAAGGGAATGGTTCACTAAAATGAAAAAATAAAAAACTCTACCGCTACACACGCTTTCCAGAGGGATGACCTTAAGCAAAGAACTTATATTGTTATCAAATATTGCGTAAAAAAGACGAAGCAATAGCATTATATAATCATTATTAGCAGGTATATCGAAGATACCCCATTCAAGTTGGCGTCCATTTTATTGCCAAATAGAGAACCTCACACTAAAGATTCATATGCTTACTTCAGAAATCTATTCTTGAAAAAGAATAAAAGTAAAGAGCGATTTTTACACCACAGAAGTGAATCTGTTCAGCAAACAAAAGTGATTAAAACCATAAATCACGTGCAGCAGTCCCACGGTTAAGTCTCCGGCGATGCACGCTCCCTTTCCATTGTGACTCGAACGAGAAGGTTTTCCAATTCACGAAGATCGTCATTTGGGTGTGAATTGAGCGAAGTCGCGCCGTCCTGATGCGAAAAGACCACGCTAAAACTCGGCCGTGACGATTTGCCATTTCGTTCAGCACAACGCGCGCACGGACGGCAGTTTCCGTCAAGAATGACAAATGAACGAGCCGTTCGTATGTGACCGTTGAATGGGGGAGGGCGGTTGAATGGCGCGGTTGAATGTCACCACCTCCACCGGACGAACGCCATCTATTGAGAGAAAAAAGAGACAGGAGCGCCACCTATAGGTGTCCCACTATTTCCCTCTATAGGTTGGCTGTCGCATGGAAACCGTAGTTCGGGTCGCCCAGTATCCTTTCACCCGCCTGAATCTCCGTGGCAATGCCATGAGCAACGCGTCACGCCAAGCACTGTTGTTCCCCGTGATGTGCCCGTGAAAGCGAGAGCATTTGAATCCAACCCTGCCATCAGCGGTTTTCATTTTTTTTACCTCGACACGCTGTCCCTGCTTGCACGGGACTCGGTGGGGTTTTCAGCTCTATGAAAGGACTCCAAAATACACCCCTTACTTCGAGGTGAGCAATGGAGCAATGCTTTTCGTTTTTTTTTCAACTTTTCCAAAGTCTCGGCTCGAAGGCACCAAAAAATTCGAGTGCGCGTGCAATTTACACGTGCAGTTATCCGTACGACCAAATTTATACACAGGTTATTGAGTTGTAACCGAGTTTGCGATGTAAAACTGACGCAGCGAAATGAAAAGGAAATTAATAAACAAGAAGCGATGGCTCATCCACATAACCTTGACAAGCGTTAGTAATCCAAACAATCTTTGATTAAGTTTGCACATACAGCTCTTTCATGCGTCGAAATTCACAATATTTTCATAAAATCTTGTTTACAAAGTCAGTTTGAAATATCAATGCTACAAAACGTACTCCCAAGGCATGAAATCTGAAAATCAATACCAATCACGCCATCGGAGGAGTGATTTGGAAACTTCATGACAGAAAATTCCTCCGTACGACCATCGAAAAAGGCAAAATTTGACGGATCAGATCAACTCTTTGGTACTCGATGCAGTAGCCTAGTGGATAGAGCTCTTGGCTTCCTATCGAAGGCTGCCAAGTTAAAATCCTAGGTGACGCCTTAGGACTACTAAAAAAAAAATCCTCTAAGTACAAGGTGGCCCAGGGAAATGAACTACCATTCTGAAATGTGTCAAAGACACAAACATGTGGGTTAATTAGGGGTGAGTTCTACCCTCGTTTATGCAAACCAAATTTTGAATTGAATCACTGGGAGTGATTAATGCTGAAAATTTAAATACGATGACGAAAGTTTTCACAACACGCCAAAATTCGACCGACCGGAAGGTAAGCAACGTAAAGCGAGCGCCCCCTGTGGCAGCGCCCATGCACTCAAATGATATTTGCGATTAAAACGTGGATGGGAAGAATTTCGGGAAGAGGATTTGGAAAATTTAAGTGTGGAGAGGGTAGGAGAAAAACTATGCCTGCCATTTCCTTAACTGCACGCGCGGAAGGAAAAAGCCATTCTTGTGAGACGCGGATGGCTAAGGCACTACAGCGCCAAAGTATCCGTGCGGACGCAGAGCGAAGCGTGATGAGTGGAGGTTCAGGGAAATGAATGAGGGGGTGGGTGGCAGCGTAGATGGGAGTACGTGAGATGGGATTGGTGCCTTCGCCACCGCGGACCAAGATGTTTACACCCCCCCCCCCCCTGCACACTCCCCATGGTAACCGAGCACGCAATGCATTAGGGAATGCACTTGCAAGAAAACACGCCATCTTGCGCATGTATATTGAAACTTCCGACAAGATCGCAGAGGAGAGAAATACGTCTCATTCAAAATAGGCGGCAGTCATCCTGGCCAAGCAATTCGATCAGTCTCTCAGAACTGAATTAAAAGTAATATGATGTTTCCATGCTCTGGGCAATACCACTAAAAGTAACATAATGATCAAATCAATCACAAGAGGCTTAAATTTCACTATTAATAATATTAGATAAATATAAACAAAGATATTCATGTGAATACGAAAAACAAAATAACAGGACAAAAAAAATCAATAGCAGAAACAAAAATTAAGAAAAACTCGTACAGGTATCGCAAATAATAAAAAGATATGGAGTGATAGCAGGTTAAGGTAGGTGATAGCGAAATATAAAAATATTCTCATTCAGCCATCCTCTCGAAATTAAAAAATTATTGCGAAAAAAATAGAATTAAATGCTAAGATTAGCGTAGCACTCCTGCCCGTTAGTTCTGTGATTGGGTGATGGAACCCTCAGTCGTGTTCGTTTTGAACGACAGTTGGTGCGAAAAAATTAATAACTAAAATCGAACGAAATAAATTTTCGAGGGATCTGCGAGTGAATGATCGGAGACGCTAAAAATAAGTCAGCTATATCGGAATGATGTGTGTGTGCTTGCAGGACTTCACGGCTGACCGCGTTTGACACAGGGACCATGATCGAGATTGTCGTGGGAAAAGGATATAGGGAGGATTTCATGAGAGGTTGAGGAGGAAGAGGCAGAGAAATGGGACACTTCTCGCCTCAATTATGCATATGAGCGTGGAGCGCACTCTGCGTGGATCTCACGTGGGGCATAAAGAAGAAAACAAGCGAAACGCGAGAGGCGCATTCATCGATATCAAACACCAGGCGAAAGGATATTACGAGAAAGGCGTCCTCCAGATGCGCTCTCACCTACCACGTATTTAAATGATTTACAAAAGTCACGATTCGCGTCGCTCTCTGATACAGCGATCCCTATTTCACGGAAAAATAAGCTTTAATCAAGGTTGAAAATCAAAATTTATGTTCCTGACAATGTAATCTATCAACCTCATAACCTTTCCCTATTTATGCCAATTGCAATTACCTGACGACAAAATGTTACAAATAAATTGGAAGGTGGCAACAAAAACCTGCTATCTATGCAGTCCCCTTGACGACTAGGATTATTTAGAGGAGGCTCCAGGAATTGATTTGGGTTGCCAATTCGGGGTGCGTTTTTATATGTTTCCAAATTTTTATTCTCATTACTTTTTGTGGGAATGTTTTCGGATGAAAAAGTAAATGAGAGGTGGTTTTCCGAACTCGTCCGCCAAAACCTAGAATATGCAGCGAGTATATGAGAACCTCCGCAGAAATACATGGACTAAATGAAATACGAAAGAGCTGCGCGATTCGTCAAAAACTGATATAGCCATGCATAAAGCATTACCAAGATAAAAAAATAGACTGGGAGCCATTAGAGATTCGGAGGCTACAATAAGATTGCTTGGGAATTGAATAATAAATATCTTTCGTAGAGACACGGACAGCATAATACAAGAACACCACAATTAATCCAGGTTCCACAGACGCGATTAATTAAGAGAGATATTTTGCCGGACGGATAGCAATAGGAATTAGTTTTTTTCCCCGAACAATTAAGAACTTTAATAGATTCTATGCGGAAATTCATATTCGCATTTCCCTCTCATTGGCTAACTTTCGCTGGTGTCCTGACACACCTCACCACGCGCCCATAGAGGCGTCTTGCATTGGGGTAGTATGCAGTGATTTAGATGAATAGTGGGAATAAATGCATCGCTCATAAGTCATCGCGTCACTCAGGTCTTCTCTGAAGACCGATTTAAATGCGGTTGAAGGTGATTCAAATTTTATCCCCGCTCCCGCGAGAAGGGCCTCTTCCACATATTATACACCCTCCTAGTTCGAGTGCACACACAAGAAGGCCCTCCCTGTGTGGACTGAAGGGTTGACACTCACCAAGGGGCGACACTTGCCGCTCCCTTCCCACCTGCCGCACCCTCGCCACCAGCCGCATCTCTCGCTCGGCCCTAAAACAACAACGCTTCGAACAAACGCGAAGCGACGAAGCGCAGAGAGTTGGTTCGGCCGCGCGATAATGGCTTCCCCTCTCTCTATCCAGCGCCCTCTCGCGGACCGACGATGCGATAGTTTAGAGGCGACGCGGGGAAAGCAGAAGCCTGCGGAAAATAATTGCGAAGTATGTAGTGTAGCGCCATTTCCAAGTGCGGCTCCGTATCGCGCCTCGCGATTTTAACGCCTGCAGACAAAAAATAATAGTTAGGTTAGACTTGACTATGCGTGTAATTTCTTTAGATTGCCATTTCATCCGGTGTTTTCGAAACAATCACTCAATGCTTTCCGTTTCATTTTAAACACAAATATTCCACAGCATCACTATCATGTTAAAGCAACGATATGTTAGAATAAATTTGGTCCAGATAAGCCTCTATAATTTTCCAGTGAGATTTTATATTGTATTCGAGGTTCACCCGGTGCGAGCACCATAATCTAATTTCGTACATTTGTGCTCTAATATTCTTCTTTTTGGGAATGGGGAACTTGCATGGATCATCGATTGCTATAAAAGCTATTTTGGACAGGTAAAATGGATCCATTAACTCGCAAAAACACTTGAAGTTTCTCTCTTCATCACCAAAAGAAATTTTAAAAAATACTTTAAAATCGAGATAAATTTCTCCGAGCCGACCACTGCGCGAAGACACTAGAGCTCCGCCGAAGCAAAGCGTAACGTCATAGTTGCCTACACTGCCGTCAGGAGTCGGGAAATAAACTCAGAGCAAGCTGTAAACATTGTTTTGAGGTAGGATTTAGCCGCTCATCGTCACTTTTCTACGTGCTGTTGTTGATGGTAAGTTTTCCCATTGCTATGGTGCCACGTTTATTACTTGGGAAACTAAAAATGCGACCTCGGATTGATGAAGGACAAGGGTTTCACTTTGTATGTTTTCAGTTATCAGAAAAATGGATGATTATAGTACACCAGATACACCTACATCTACATACTACCCCGCAAGCCACCTATAAGGCGTGTGGCGGGGGTGTAAGGACACCAGCCTTTTTTAGCATACCAGAAATTGATGCAACGACCCTCATGGGATTTTTTATGACAATTTTTTGCTATACGTAGGCGGAAAATCGAAATGTAAAAGAAACTTGTAATGATGGAGGATGACGATCATTAGCTTACAAACCGTGCTGTTGAATTTGTCAACGCCGCATTAGCGGAGAAGGTAGTCCTATCCGTCCTACGGTGGTCGGATTCTCTTCCTGCTGAAAATTCATCACGAATACATAGCCGGAGAGCCTTAATCACTGATAAAAACACTTAACTACTCTGAAAAACAAATAATCTGTTGCTCTGAATTATTTTCAAGTAAGAAGAGGGGTTTGGAAAGCTAATGCCAAATCAGAGAGCACAAGAAAATCACTTTCTTTAATTATGAAAAATAACTTTTAGACAGTTATTTATTAAAAGCTATGGACAGTTAAAGAAACACGAGAAATGCATTTATTGTTAAAAGAAACTTTTATTTCATGATAATGGAAACCATTTCATTGGTTTCACGAATTTCATTTGTTTCACCATTTCATTGGTTTAACGAATACGAATTCACAGCAAAACATTCTGCACACAATTCGCATATAAGATCGTGAATCGGTTCCGCTGCCAACGCACACAGACACAAGCTACAACCTATTTCAATAATATAGGTAAATTCATAAGCTATACACTAGCACATATCATAAAAATATAGCGGGAAATAGGCAAAACAATTATTAAAAACTGGAAGTCACTTCAGGCTCATGCAAATTCCCCATTGTGAAACACGTCCAACAAAATTTACATACCAATCATTGCAATTGATTGATTAAACTAAATAACTTCTGGAAGCAGGTTGGAGATGGAAATTTTAATGCGTTTATTGCTATATTTAACAGATTGTGTTCATTAGAAATAGTAGTAATATAGAAATAGCGCAGGTAAATTGAAAAAAAATGATCATCAGAAAAATCAATCTGAGGATTGTTTACTTTTCATGGGAAAATTAATTTTTCTATGATCGTGATGTGATCCGACATATTTCCTACCAAAGTTAAATCATATAAGCAAATGAATAACGTACTTGAAATGAGGTCATCGACTTAGCAAGGATAAGACCGCGGAAACATGTGCACTACGTATGATATCCATAACACAAAATATACTTCATCGCCAAAGATTACTAGAAGTGTCAGTTATGAAGGATTAGCAATATCATATTTTAATTATAGAAATAATTAATCATCTCCCCAAAATTTTTATTTTAGTATATGTAGCGGTGCTCAGCCTTGTGTGTGTGGCTGGCATTTAGTACTGCATTGAGACATGGCAGTCAGTTTTATCAATTAGATAAACACACACATAAGATTACGTGGAAATGCAACGGAAAAAAGAGGCCAGCGGTCCTTCAATACATCTTATTTGTCTTCCTTGTCAGCCAGATATGCCGGATGTTTCAGTGTTATATTTAATCACATAAAAGCGAGCTGAAATATACGTGCGGGAATCAATGAAAGGTCTAGGAATGAATGTGCATATATGTTACACTCCTCCATCACCAGAAGAAGAGAATAACAAAAAAGAAATCTCAATCAATCAACCTAAACTTCTCTACGTAAAATAGGTCTGTACTCAATTGCAATTATGCTTAGTTCTCCCATTTCACATTATTTTAAAGAATTAAATCCGCAATAACACTGGGTAAGGACTACTTAACTGACTAGTTTCCAACCACGTCTGTTCCCGATGTGTCATTCCGAGAGGACACATATGTTCGCTTCAAGTGCATTCATTTGTCGAGACGAGGGAGGGAGGGAGCCGTAAACGCCCCAAATCTATTGCCCCTGAAGAGGCGCTTGCGGTTACCACGGGGTCGAATTTAAGGCCCCGGCGCAAGGGGCTTGCTTGCCGGAGGACTTATTTTCGCCCCAACTTGTGCTCGCGCGTAAATCTGAAGCGGCTGGCAAGGGACAGCGGATTTAAGGTGGGAAAGACGACATCTGTCGGTGGGCCGCAGAAACAGGGGCGGCGGGCGAAAACAATGGGACGGTGTGAATTGCGACAGCTCAGCTCAATTCACCGCGTTCATGGCGTACGCGATGTCCAATAGGCGATAAAAACAAATACCTAACGCCCTGCGCATCACCTCCACTAGGAACACATTCGAGGGTTCCTCCGCTCTATGGGAAAGTTGATCTGGAGAGTTGCAACCATCAACATGTAGATAGCTATCTTTCACGCAACGAAAAATACGATTTGTCGATTTATGTCAAGAATCCAGTCAAGTTACTCGAGCACAATATTCGGACGCTATCAGATTGGGCTAGAGAATATAAACTATTTGGCGAGATGAAAAAATATGATGAAATATAAAAAACAACCTGGAGTGTTAATTTCGAGGCTATTACAGCCAAAAATGAAACGGCCGGAATATACATCAAAGGAATAAGAAATAAGTATTTAGCGATTCAGAAAAAATGGATTGAATTATTAAATTGCACGGTCCGACTATAAAATACAAAGTTCATTGAAGTAATTTGAACGAAACTATCATGAGATGGCTCTCATTAATCAAAGAAATATGACGAAATGATACGTTTAATTGAATTTCACAGCTTTCAAAGCTAAGGTACGAAAAACGATGCCACTGTGGTCTCCATATAAGCCATCCTCCACTGACACCTTAAAAAGGAGAATAATAACTAATGCGCAAACAGCCGCGATCCAAGGTCGAAGCGGTGAGTCGCAATTGCGATTATCAGCGGTGGTCGGTATATCGCATGACTGAGGAAGACCACGCAGTGATAATTGGTGAATCCAAACGACGAGCCAGTCACCTGGTGGCCAAAAATCGAAGCTAATTGGAGGCGATCGCGCGAATGTTTGAGCGCTAGTGGCTCTCGTGATTTTCGACGGCGACCGCGAAGTGTGCGATCGATGAAATCACTTAATTACAAATGAGATAAATTCCAAGAAATTTAGTCACATTAATGAATTCCGAGTAAAATAAATTTGTATCGACCGCAGCACAGACGCCTAAATTGTGCGCACGCACTTTCGCGGGCATTCCGAGCACCGAGTAAGTCACCTCATGTCAATGCATCGATACTTTCTTGAGAAAGTAGCGTTTGACGTGGAATTACCGTTTCTCGAGAGTCCAAAACCCTACTCTTTATAATAAAATGTCGGTTAAGACATTGTTATATTACCAGGATGAATTTCTGAAGATATTGAGGTAACGAAGCAGTGAGTTCCCTTCAAATTCCAGTTTAATAGCATTACAACCAAAAGAATATAACGTGAAAAAAAGGCATTCAACTTCTTAAACTAAATGTTCTTAATTCTGTTTTTCGTGATGAATGAGGCGGTAGGAGTATTATTTTACACTGAATTTGGAAAAAGATTTCCAATGAATATATATTTATCTTATAAGAGATATCGGAAGATTAAAAAAACTGCGCTCATTCTTAAATTAGGCGACTTTTTATAAGTAAATTACAATTTTCATGGATAAAGAAAGTAAAAGAGGAAATTCCTTCAAATTTAGAGGAGCGCATTATAGCAACGACGCTTTTCTTGCCCGCCCACGCATATTTCAATCGAATTCAACCAGTGTAAAACAGGGAGGTCATGGTGTTACACTTATTTTTTTGGCGCATAAACCTATACCATAGCCATCAAATAATATTGTATTTGGCACTGGAAACTCATAAACGATTGCTCATGAATGCTCGATGCAGCAATTAAGAAGTGAATGATGACGGCATTATATTATTCGTGATCCAAGGTCGAGGCGCAATTGCGATTATCCACGGCTCAACGTGGGAAGCGGTCGGGATATCACGTGACAGAGGAACAGAAGAGCAAGGGGGGGGGGAAATAGAAGGAGAGGATGAGGATTACGGAGAGAGGGAGGAAAGGTGGTCAGGGAAGAACAGGTTGGGACGATGGCAAGGTCAACTAAGTGATGACCCCCACAGCCGCATAAGGCGCTGATGGCAAGTCACGCTGAAACGAAGGGTATGGAAATGAATGAAAGCGATAAATGGAGAAGATTAAAATTATTAATTGTACCCACTGCGTAGTATCAACCAGTATCTGAAAAATATGCTTATGAAAGTGATAAGAGAAACTGTATAAATGCAAAAAAAAGAGAGGACTCCAACTCGAGCGAGTGTTTCACACATCTATTACAGGAATTGGGCTGATTCGGCTTTCGAGATTCGCTAGAGACTCGGAGATTCAGTGTCAGGCTTAGATTGCTAGAGCAAATGAGAATAGATATCTTTTAGAGCGACACTTACAGTAGAACAACTCGTAGAATATCACCATATTTCCGGGTCCGATAAAAACGGTAAAATAAGAGACATATTTGACCGAACAAATATTTGGGAATCCGTATTCACTCCGAACACTATGTTTATGTAATTAATGTCAGGCAGAAATGAGTAGTGATATCACTTTTTCTTATCAAGCGATTGGTGTCCTACGCAGCAACCCTGGCTACACGTCTGTTAAGACGGCTAGTAAGGGAGTATGTAGATGAAATGAGAAAAAAGTTTGCGTCTTTTGGCTGGGATATAATTTTGTTTGAGATACGCAGCGTCTGCAACAGTTATCGCCTAAGTGATGTTTCCCTCCTGCAGGCCTTCCCAAGGTGAAACGGTTCTTTCATCGTATTTTCCGTGCATTTATGTGCATCTTTTTTGTAGTCTGAAGGTTACTGAGAACTTCAGTTCCTATCCATAATCTCCAGCCTTTGAACGCAATAAGTGATGCATATACTACTAATTTTTCTCGACTGACCATCCCGGCCATGTAACAAGGTTTCAATTTAGCATTGCCCTTCCAACCACATCCCGAGGACAAATAATTCAACAGGGAGGATATTGACCATTTCGACGCCGGAAGTTGACATATTGATCTTGCAAACCAATCCACGGTAAGCTTGCCCAGGACACTGAATCCGTATCAATACTCATAAATGGAAAAGACAATAGTTATGAATAATTTTGAATCATTAAAATGATCATTCAAAAACATCCTATGATGAAATTAATCAATATCCCTCAGTATTTCTAAAGCAGTGACCCGAAAAAGAACTGTCAAAGTGAGCCTTTAAAAGCCTGCTTGCGATCGTAGGTATCCTGTGACCTATTGCTATTTTTCCGATTCAAAAAATATTTTCATAGACTTCCATGCGCGTATAAAAGAGAAAATCATGATAAAATAAGGCCAAATCATGAACGGCTATTGCAAGAATAATTTGGCAAGATACTACGAAATCATGATGATTGCTAGAAATTCGATATCAAATTCATTGGTGTCACTATATCACATATTTATGCAGATCAATCATAAGTAGAGTGAAAAAATATCCAAGCAAAACATACAAGGGGAATATATATCACCATGTAAACATAGGCAGCTAACCCAAGCCAACTGAGAATTTCTTCAGACAAAAGTTCGTATCGATTGGGATGCCTATTGGTCTCTAAACGCCTGGTTACTCGTTAAATTAACTCGTACAAGTTAGTTACGTTTGTGTGAATGATTTTTGTGGACCGGAACGGAACATGTACGAATGCATGAACCAAATAAGAATAGGTTCTATTTTTAGGGAATGCATTCGCACAAGTTGGGTGGTTACACGGTATATTTTGGCGTTCATTCTCGCGTTCATACATTTTGACAATAAACCGTACGTGTTAATGTATCGCGTAACCAGGCCTTAGTAAACGTGAGAGAAAGAATTTATCTCAAATTGCACAATAAGGAAACATTTTCGGCTTGGTCCACACACGTTTTTAACAGAATTATTGAATAGCAAAAGTACAGTCGGTAGAGGAAAGCCAATGGCAAGCTGATCTCAAGCAGAAAATAAATACCAACTGAATTAGATGGGAGATCTTATAAAGCCTGGCGTTCCGGCCGCGTTGTTCCATTACTTGTGGAACATTGCGGAACATTTCGGACATCACTTCACCTCTCAGTCTTGCTCAGGTCAAATAGCGAAAAAGATCTTCCATGAACTTGCGGCAAGGAAAATCAAAAGAGTTAACAATAATTTATAATTAGGAAATGTCCACCGTACCCCATTAATCATGAAAAGAAGCTCAAAAATTCATTTCTTTTCAAACGAAAAATCACACTCGTCGCGTCGTCGTTTGCGACCGAGAAATCTGGACCGCAAAGACAGCGTTGGCAGAAATGTTTAACAGCAACGAAGTAAAAACTCCACTTACAACTGTGACTAACAGTAAAGAATTCATTGAAAATAGCAATATTAAAATATGAAAATAGCATAAGTATTATTTGAACGGTCTTCTGAGGAGTAAGGTGCGAGTGTTTGCTGAAAAGTGTGTCGTGGTCACTCTCTCCAGACCACTTCCACATTCCATAGCCTTCGCAGCAGAGCGCCATTAATAAGCATTTAACGCTCACGAAACAAAGCCAACGAGGAGGATGAGAAAGGGCAGGCGAAGACGGGAGGTCATCAGCATGCATATTTTCGAATACAAGATGGACCACCCGAAAATTTCCATAGCTGCACAATTATGGGGATAATTATAGATGAGCAGGAAGTTGCTGGGATCACCGATATGAAAATAACTCGTATATAAAGATGAGACTTGGTTCCTAGTGTGCATATTTAGTCATTATAAAGGCCTAAGATTTAGCTTGGAAATTAATACCATCTACTTGGAGATTAGAATGCGAGTTATATGGTAGGGACAATTGTTATTGGATATTAATATGTAGATTGAATTCCTAATATTCCAAAAATTCGTAAATATAGTATGCTTCCAAAAATTTGGAAGCTATCAATAAAATACTTATACCTTAACGACCACAGGAAAACGGATACAGCAGTAACGACATCAGAAAAGCAATAGGGTGGTTTCCTATTATATTTTTATTGCAGAAATTGAAAGATTATAACTCCTGAAGTACCACTTCACACTTTTAGATTTTTAAATGACGACACCTATTTTTCGCGATTTAATGAAAAGTGAACATTTTCAAGCGCGCGAAAACGCGACGGCTAAGTAGGAATGATGGGAAAGGCCCGTGTGGCGTCATTCTGGTTCCCGCTGCCGCAAAGTGAGGTGACATTGGGGCGACGACATGTGCGCCGCTGAGATGCAGGCTGCTAGCAGGTAGCCGAGTACCCTGCTACCAGCTTGGCTTAAATAAGGATTTTTAATACCTTATCAAACGAAGGAAACTTTCCGAACTTAGGCAATTTTAATGGGTGATTATTAAGAGATGTTTCCCTGAGCTCTGTGCCTCATGCATGCATTGGTAATCTCAGACGATGTAAAACTCCTATCTACTCGTATAGAAACTTGGTCCCTGTGACGCCACGTGAAGTGGCATCGCATTGCCGCCAATCTGGCCTTTTTCAAATGCGGTTAAAATTGACCATTGCCATTCGTATAAATTGGAATTTCTAAAACCTAATAATTAGTATATTATGAAACACTAATGGTGGATAACGAATCGCAATCAATGCCTTTCGTTCTCTTTGATGAAGGAAACTACCCTATTGCATTAGCCAGGGAGGCGCACATGAACAGAAAAGACCTTATGAGAGGATGGCTATGCTGAAGTTAAGAGAAGAGGCTAGAGAAGAATCTGATCTACAATCTAGTCTAGCTTTACGTTGAGGAAACGTGAACACTTAGAAAGTAGGACTAGAAAAAACTGAATGGGTTCAAGATTTATTTATGGAATGAGATAGGATAAATGGAGAAGGTGGAGTGGAAGGAGAGGAGACCGAATGACGAAGTGCTGGGCATGGTGGGTGAGGAGAAAATGATCTGCGTAGAGATACAGAGGAGACGGAAGGTTTAAACTCCACGGCACTCGCGCGGGATACCTACAGTGGCAGCCCAGACATTCTGTTTACTTAGTGTTTTCGCCACGTGTTGTCGGGGGCGGGGAGGAGTCTCAGTTGTAAAAAAATACGTTGAGGTAAAAAATAAATTGATACAAATTTCTGTTTTACGTTGCATTAAAAGTAATACAAATAAAAACTATTTTTTTAAATTGCTTTAAATAAAAAAATTCAGATCACTCATCACAATTGACGCATTTGATGAATAATGCTCGTTCAGAAGAGGTTTAATAAACGAGATATTATACCTTTTGCTCTGCACGCTTTTTTATATCAGAACTAGACTTAATCATCTTAAATATATGTCGATAAATATTTGTAGGCAATTTTCACAATGATCCTATTTTGGGTCATGGCTTCGACAGTGTAATGTTATTATTAAGGTGATAACAAGTCTCCTGATAACGACATAATAGTGTCGGAATCGTGGTCGTAAATTCAGTGACAATGCGAGAGGTACCAATTGAATTTCCTTTTTCTATGTATATAAGTGACATTTCCTAGATCGTATGCAGGCACATCAACGCTCATATTCCTTTAGACTTATCTATAAGCACTGTGATTCATTAAAAATGGTACGCACGGACGTAGGAGAGCTTAAAAAAATTAAATGATTGGAGTTAAAACTTATCTTGGTAAAATTAACTAGCCAGAGCTGAAAGTTACTTTTCTGAAATAGAACCTGACTTAAGAAGAGTTATAAACTAAGCAATCAATACATGCATTAATTTTTATTTTCCGACATTTTGAAAATAATAAAAAAATAAGCATTTCACCCTGATATGGATAATACCTACTTTGATTCCGCGGAGGAAATCATCGCGGACATTGTCTTCGAGTGCTCTCTCCGAGTATTCTCGTCTCTGGGGTGCGTTGCGAAACTTGAGCGGCCAATCCGCCCAACAACCTCGCTTTCGCTTTGATGCATTCTTCTGGGCCCATTCAATACATTCTAGCGCAACTACGCGGTCACATTGCATTCTTAAGAACAGATTTATTTCCCCTCTGTCGATTAGACAGCAAGTCGTGATCAAATTTGAACAGAACATTCACGAAAATTTAGCGAAATAAAATTTACAGAAGTTAGTTTTGCATCGCTTAATGTAAAATTTGAACAAATAAGAGTTGAAAGCTAGCTTTTACAAATATTAAATTACATACTCAATAACATTAATAACGATTCATTTAAAACGCTAATGTTTTAAATCGTAAATTCCGACTTTGGCCAAGCAGCACTGAGGAAGTCCGAGGAACCGCACCGTCTTATTAAGTCATGGGAAGGAAATGGTGAAATTATATCCGAAATGAGTAATCCATTCATTCGGAACATCCCTCGCCGGCTTATCTTTGAGAGGAGAAACTTGTCTTCTGATAAGACGGCCTCGAAACGAGACGAACTGAAGGGTGAGGATGATGAAGTGTGGCATGGGAGACATGAAAGAAACAAGTGGACTCGTCCAGACCTCCCAAAGCTCGGGTTTCGCTTTCGCTCGACCAAAGAGGAATATCGAAATACGAGTGCATCCCTCATGAGATCCAAGGATACCCCTTTGTGAGGAAGTAGAAGGAAAAGCAAAAGAGAGGAATTAAGGAGGAGGAAGAGAAATCGGGAGCGGCGGAAGACGTTTTATCGGATGAAGCCCGAATAATTAATGAGAGGCAGGTGAAAAATATTCATTTTTTAAATCCGTCCCTCCGGATGCCGTCATTAAAATTCCTCTTAGGCCAGCGCTTGAAGGGAATTCTTGATATCCATATTTCTAGCGGACACGGAAGCCTCATCGAAGCGAGGAGAGCGTTTTAAAGCGCCCGAAGAAGGATTATGCAGGTGAGAATGGCGAGGGACACTTCATCATCGGCGAACGGCATCCACCGGCAAAAAATAAACGACGACGAGGAACAGAGGATTTGGAGGAGACCACAGCGCGGCAGAAGAGCCTCGTGAACGAAAAGTGGACTAGCGCCATCGCGATGAAGAGTTCTTTACGACCGGAACACCATTTATAGTTTCTTCTTCTCTGTGAGAGAGAAGAGTCCCTGCGATGGAAAACGCCTCTATTCTTATGCACACTCGACTTTAAATGCTCATGTGGAAGGCTATTATTCATAAATGACCCACTTAACCTATTTAAAATATTTTTTATTAATTAAATAACTATGTCAAATGTAATTTAATTCTTACCCGATGAATAATTTGCGTGAATCCCGTCAGTGAAGCCAATTAGTAGAATGATAAGAGAAAAAATTGAGGGCGAAAGACCCCGTACATATACTGACCCTAGGCGGCGTCTATCTATTCACTCACACCCAAAAATCGCAGTTCATGAATAAAATTGGGAAATAGAAGAAATCGAAAACTTCTGCCACCTTTTTCATGAGTTGGTGACGTCATTATAGCTCTGGTTCACTCAATCGTTCGTGGAGAAACTTTCACTGAGGGGTTGAGGTCCCTCATAAGTCTACAGTAATAGATACTGTCTGTCTGATGCACGAACCCTAGGAGAAGCGGTAACCCTCTCGGCAGATGGCCGTGACATCATCAACTAACATACTTGGCAGTTAAAGGACGTATTTCTCGAGGATTTTGGCTCGATATGAAAGCGAAAAATCTAAGCGGAAAAAAACAAGCATCTCTATCCTTCAGCAGTGGAAATTATTTATTGGACAAGTCCAGTACGTACTTCCGGGGAACCGAAAATTATTTAATCTAGATTGAGATAACTGCTGAGAGTATGAAAACCGATGCTAATTACGTTAAAAGGAAAAAACCATGTGAAGATATTGGATGGTGATATATTCAGGGTCGTAAAATTGGCCTATCAGGCTTCTAGGTGTGCTTAGCAAATTGCCATAGGCCGTTCGTTGTCTCATTGGCTACCCCTCCCCCCCCCTCCGTTCCTCCGACTCGCCTGTGTCCCCGCGAGATAACTTGACACCGGCAACCGTCTCCGCGCACCACGGAAACTTGAGCGCCCCGTAGAATGGGCGCTTTATTGAATTTATGGCGCCGCCCTCCGATGCTCGGCGCCCCCTTCAAAGCGCCCGCCGCCTTATCACATTCCGCTCTTTTTACACCAAAGCCATCCAATCGGCGATGTCATCTCCTTTATCGCACATTATCGGGACGTGGGAGGCACATAACAAAAGCCCTCTTCCAACACCTCCAGATGAGTTTTTTGCTCTCTCTCTTGTCGGATAAGGATGAGAGGGACATCTGGAAGATCACCTGACGAGATATGCGAGCAGCCCGCCTACACGCTACCTCCGACCCTTCACGCTCATGCCGTTCACCATCATCAGCAATCCTAAGTTTGCTCTGACGCAGCTCTCCACTCAATTCTCCAACCAGCTCATCTCTTCACACCTTCGTTATTCTTCACCTTCATATCCGTCTTTAAGCGTTTCATTCATTTTGTCTGCGGTCTTTCTTTCCCATTCTTGCCATCTACCTATCCCTCGACGAATGTCTTTATCCGGCCATCATGTATCAAGACATTGCCGATTATCTTGTTCCGTCTTTTTTTTAAGGTTTTCATGGAGCTTTTCTTCTCTCTTACTCTTCTTAGGACTTCCTCATTGCAAACTCGGTCAACCCATTCGATCCTTCGATCGATTCCATCATTCTGTAGCACCAAATTTCGATGGCCTTCACCCTTGCTTTCTCCGCTGCTGTCATTGCCAATGCCTCACTTCCGTATAGGAGCACACTCTAATTGTAAGTTCTGATAAATCTCTTCCTTACTTTTCCTGCGCCCTATAATCCGGTGTCGGCATTATCCTATTTTTGTAGAGTGACTTATTGTAACTTTAAACGTATTGGCTCTTCCTTTAAGGAAACACGTCCATTGGAATTTTTTACAAATATAGTTTGCCACGCTATTATTCTTAAGGTACAATTATGCATTAATCTAGAAAACTAAATAGAATTGACCCACAAAATAAGCCGTTCCAACATACATAATGTTTTTGCTTCTCTAACATAGCCTTATGAATCTTTAGGAATCGACGACGCTTTTTATAGTTTTCTTGTAATTATTTCGTAAAATCCGTATTAAGTAGCACTAATTATTTCCCTGCAGCGTAAATATTTTTGATGAAATTGAATTGGCACATGAATTGCGACGCGAGACAAAATACAACAGTTTCAATTCATTGGTACCAATACATGAGGATGCCATTGGTAAAAGACTTGTATTTCGCGTAGGTCGCAGTCTAAATAAATGTGGGATATGAGATTCTGTTCCGGCCTACACTTAACTTGCATCTTGGAGGCTACGTAGACCCCTTTTCCCCGCTCGTAGTGCCTCACTCTTCCGGTGGGCGGCGCCAGCGGCGCACCAGAACGTCCATTGCACAGCTCATCAAGCAAACGGATCGCTGCGCGCTCTACTTCACCAATGCGGACAAACCAATATGGCCACGGAAGGATGGAGACGGCAATGGAGGAGGCAGAGCCACGATAAGCAATAAATTAGAACGAATCCCATCGAAGAAACACTTCTTGCCATTACTAGCCCATGGGCCAGCCAAGATGTCGCTAGAATTATGGGATACCAATTTTTTATTAGTAGTATTTAGGTGAACATTAGGTATTAAGGTATTAATATTTATTAATTTGTGTTTGTGCTCGTAAATCGACTTTTCTCTGATCTTTACTTTTAAAAATATCCTTGGAAGAATGTAGAGGCTTTTTTTTTAAGTATACTGGGACTAGCCAAGGTGATAACTTTTACGGGAGTCACCCGCAATGCACAAATTGCGCGAAAAATCCACTGAGGCCTTCGTGCATATTGCGCACAGAGGCTTTTGGTGATCGAGTTTGTAGATAGTATTCTCTGAGATACTTTGTTAAGGATTGCAGCTTTCTTTGAAAAGCTAATGCTAGTTAGCGAGGAAGATTCATTCAACCCTTCCGATAAATGAAGGCGTTACATGATTCAAAAAGGTTGAAGGACCGTGAAATTCACACGCACGCGTTCGAAAAACGCCTTCACGGCATTGACTCGTGTATTCTTATCAACGACTATCGAGAAAAAAGTATGTATTTAGGTGAATAATAGGTATTTAGGTGTACATTATCATCATAATTCAATAATGGATCAATTGAGCGCTCTCCTATCCGCTATCTATTCATAGAGACATTTCTTCTATTTCATATCCTTATATATAGGTCACAATACATGCATGCATAGAGAGATTTATATAAATCTTTATGCTTAAATAAATCATTAACTACATTTTAAAACACAGAAACACAGATATAAACGTGCAAAATTTTTTCCAAACTTTTCAGCGCATCGATTCTCTCTTATTGAGAAAGGTGGGTTATTCCATTGAAACGTAGGGAACATTTTCTTTTCTTTTTCTGTGCCTTAATGTCCTAAAATCTAGTTTTTTATTTAAGTATATACATATATCAACCTATTTTCTTTAACAAATTACTTGGTTATAAAGCATCTAAATGCCATCGCCAGAAGAGTTACCTTAATCACTTTTTTCTCGAGAGTCGTTCATACGAAAAAAAGAATCAATGCCGTGAAGGCGTTTTTCGAACGCGTGCGTGTGAATTTCACGGTCCTTCAACCTTTTTGAATCATGTAACGCCTTCATTTATCGGAAGCGGTGAATAAAAATTCCTCGCTAACTAGCATTAGCTTTTCAAAGAAAGTTCTTTAACAAAAGATTAAGATCCTTAACAAAATATCTCAGAGAATACTATCTACAGACTCGATCACCAAAAGCCTCTGCACTCTTCAAAGGATATTTTTTTTATAGTAAAGATCAGAGAGAAGTCGATTTGCGAAAATAAATATAAATGAAAAGCACTTTGCTGGAGTAGGTGATGGCAATCCCAGATTTTAGAGATAAAATGTTTAACCACTATTACTCGTTACAATCCAGGTCACCCAGTGACCTCTCCTGTTCATGCCCGTCTAAAAGCCTTACCACGCGCAAATAAATAAAAATTCTCTAATGATTTGGAATCATACGTTACATCTTCCACTGATATTGGATGAGCAATAAATCATGTAAAATGCTCTTACAAAGTGTTCTGAAGAAGAAAAATAAGACAACCTGCCATCGAACTTGAATTCGAAAATATTGCCTTGGGAATTCTAACCCACCGTCAGTACACTAACATTGATCAAGAATAATGATATTCATCCTTAAAAATAATTCATCCTCATTAAATAGGTAGAAAGAAACTCTAATCCTGCACTTACCTCCACACATCTGCATATTAAAATTTATTATTCAATTACGACTATGCAAAAGGGCATAGGGCTCACTTTGATGCACTAATCACCAACAGCAATATAACATTTCCCAAATCTTGTCAACTTTTTTCTTTATTGTTGCCACGTACTGATTTGTAATAGTGATAGAAACAATAACTTTGAAAAGCATTTATGCACTAAATTAAGCATACATAGGAATTTATTCTTTGCCAATGTTTGAAATTCAAAAGGCCGTTAGCAAATAAGAGATGTTTTACGCAACAGCACTGCTTGATAATATTTTCATTACCTTTCTTCGCGTAAGTATTACAAGTAGTGTTTGCGTTCTAGCGGTGCAAAAAACGAGCTCACAAGTAGAAATCACGACTAGGCAATCGTATCACAATTAGGTAGGAAAGGAAACAGTGTGTGACCTGAACGACGAGTGAATTTCCCCACCAACACTACAACCATGGAAATAAATTATAAAAAGTGACAATTTCCAGGCGCTTCCTTCGCTATAACGGGTCTAGCTATTGCGACCGTCATTTGTCGCGTTACCTGCGCCTTTCCCTGTGCATGGCAATCGTCTCTCTATTCCCGTATCGGGCCCCTCATCATCTGCTCCGACGGACGCATTACGCCGCTCAAGGAAAACTTTGGCTCCTCCAGCGCCCCCGCGCGGACGATGGAGTTGGAAAGTTGAGCGAAGGCTGACTGAGCGGGGGATGCGAAGTTGCCGTAATCGTCTGCGATGGGCGATGGTCACGTCTCAGAAGCGATATGGGGGGGGGGGGAAGCGGGAGGCCAGGGGTGTGGGTGGCCAGGGGTCCACGAACCGATTGGCTAAGAGCCGATCAAAGGATCAAATCCTATTGAGTGACACAAATGCATTTAACACGCAGTCACAGTTCATTGATAACCATTGAACAAATATTTTTTATTCAATTTATCTCGTGGATTTGTCAAATAAAATTGCATATTATAAAACTTTCACAATCGCCTTGTCATTTTCAGAGTTTGGAATTAATATATCCGTACATTCATTATATTTCATTACTTATAGTACTCGAATCATACCATTTATGTATAATTAGGAAGAATACGCATGGATTATCTGATGAATATGCTGGCATTTATCTGGTGAGAGACGTTAATTATTTCCAATGCATGAAATCAAACCGAAACGCCAAAGCCATTGGTGTTTTTTTTCTTTATTTACAGAATATATTCAAATTTTCGTTTCCAACGTGCATTTGTCACAAAGGCAACCACTTTCCATGCAATGTTAACACATAATACATGCGTATTTTTCACCGATGTGAATCGCATTTTTACTATCGTGAAATTATTTCGAGAGAAACTTCAATGCCGGATCACCTCCCGGAAAGATTTCCAAATCGTTTAATTTGCGACTGAGGCTGGTTGAAGAATATGTACGTCAGGGAAGGGCAAAGGAAATGACCTTCTGATTGTACTAGATAGAATGACGGTGAATATGCTGGATATTTAAAGTAGCATTATCCAGATGTAACACTTAAAATCTCAACGTTTCATTCATAGCGTCTCTTCGAATTGAATCAGGTCTTAAAAACTTGAACAGGCCCAATGAGGAGTGCAATCAATTCTGATGGAATCATTTCCGATAGTTTGAAAATCAAAATCATAATAAGAGCTGATTAATATTCCCACCAGAAAAACACATGAAATTCGACCCACAAAACAAGATCTGAGCTTTCCTCAAGACCGAGCGTAAAATTTCCGAACGGGAAAAAAAGGCGAAATTTGAACAGTGTAGAGCGAACGATATCCTAAAATATAAATGTTCGTAAGACTGTCAAACGTATGGTGAACGAGTCGGAGAGGAACGAATCCCACAAATGAACGGAACTGTCCCGCACGAGTAGGTTTGCGAGGGCCCACCAGGGCACAGCACAAGCGAGGTGGTGGTGAGGAGGTCGTCCTACTTATTTCCAAATTCGCGAGGGCAGCCAATTACTCCTGATTGAACGTGGCAGAGGAAATGCTTCCAATTAACCCGATTCTGATTGAAAACAATGAATTGAACATAGGTTTGAATTTAAATCGTCGCTCACAAAATGCTTAGTTCAATTATTCACCGGTCGACCGTTCGAACAATATCTCCCATTTTCACAGGCCGAAGTCCATTATACATTCCGGCCGTACGAATTCTAAAATAATGACCAAAAGGAAGGATTCATAACAATTGCGCACGAGAACTGAATAAAAATGTGACATCCAAACAATGTAGCTTCAGAGCGACCGAGGAAATAAAAAAATTGATATGATTACTCAGGTAACAAAGCAAAGGGACTTTGAAGCGTCACCCACGAGCAGCCGCATGTATCCACCGCTAGTTTGCTGGGCAACAGAACTCCACAAAAATGAACCGCAAATCCGATATGAGAATCTGATTCAGGATGGCCAATTCAAAATGAGGCCACTTGACCTTCAATCTACACGGCTACGTACCTTGAAGAAAAAACACTCTTTGAACACAACATGGAGAGTAATTTATTAAATTTCAAGCGCAAATGCGAGGACGCTTTGCGGATATTTTAGAGGACTAATAATTTTTTAAATGATATCTATGAGTAAGGAAACACGCCCAAGAATAATGCTTACACTCTCCGAATTAAATATTTAGTAGAAATCATAATTTTTCACACCGTATGGACCAACAGATGATGAATATTGATGACAACTAGAAAATGCAGATCAGTATAGTATTTAACTACTGAAGCAAAATCTTCGATGCAGTCATTAACATCCTGTCAACGAAAGACACACCAACATAGCATGTAATAACGCATTGTGTTCCAATGGTGGTACTTCTGCATAATTCTTCACCATTTTAGGAAGGAAAGCGACCATTATAATTTCATAATTGTTTCATTCACCAGCCGTCTCTCCATAATTAGATTTCTCATTTTGGAAAAGATTAATAAACAATATGGGAGTCAATTGCTTGATACCAATGGGCACATAAATGAATTAAAATGATTTCAATTCAGACACGAATTGCGGAGCGGGTCACAATTAATGCAAATGAATTAAGTCGTCATAATGAATTCGTGAGACAGAGCATAATTTATGTTTCCATTATGACACGCATGTTTGTGTTGTATTCTCGATTCCCTCTGGTTATACCCAGAGCGTACGGGAAAGATAAACGTTTAGGGCCTAGATAGGTCTTCGCTACTCCCCAGAATTTCAGCGGTCAAAATCATCGAATTTGATTCTGTTGCAGTCTGAATTGATATTAATGGACGCCACAATTTGACATCCATTATCACCTTCTTTATTTCTATTCATTGATAGTCACGTCAAAATAAAAAACTAATGACTCTTTACACCATAAATGCCATAACACTAGTTTAAAAGAATAATGAAATCCATAGGGCGCAAAATTCTTAATCGCACTAACATCAGAAAATAACCACTTATATTCATTGGATATCAAATTAAAAGAAATTAAACACTGGTAAAAATTAACTCCACAGAGTTTATTATAGAATTCTATCTAAGAATTTCCTCGATCAAAAATCAAATTCCATTGGCAGCGTAGCGATATTTCGTATGAAAATATTGGTTGCTCAGTTTAAAATTGACTGACCTGATCAGCCAAACCTAAAATGATAGGAAATATTTTTCTGACTATCGGGCCAATTCCTCGTGCTATTTAATTATTCTAATTAAATAACCAATAAGTTGTCATAGCACTATCATCATTTTTAACAACGCACAACTGAATTTAATTGCAGCGAAGTATTGAACGTTTATCCATAAGCATTTACGAACAGCCACTATCATTCAGAGAAACATTGAACGTCATGCTCCTGGAATTCATTTCCCAGAAAAAAAACTTTCAATTGTTTCAAAAGGGTAGCCAGCAAATACGACTGAAATATCTTCATAGAAGTTTTTAATACAATTATTTGGTGACCGCCTCTCTTCCGTTGAAATGTTTACACATTAACGACTAAGAGACAAATGTAAAACTACGCGTATAGTGGTGACTAAACCCGAGACTTGATCTCAGAACCACGACCAACGGAGACTAAGTCTCAGCCTCGGAGAGAGGTCTGAAAAACTCGAGTCTCGGAGATTTGTCTCAACCATGAGTCCACAGAGGGCGAAAAAGAGTCTCAGAGCCAATTCACAGATACAGCGACTGTTCATTCACAGATACAGTGACTGTTCTTGAAGTATGGTGAATTACAAAGCGAGGGTAAATGTTGAATGTGCTGTGCGAAAGTATTCATTAGAATTATATGCGGATATCAGAAGACGCTCATTCATCTAGTTTTTTAATTCCACGTAAAGAGATGGATAATTAATCAGTAAAGGGGTTACGATATTAAAGAATAGGAATACAAATTTTGGCTTCAGGTAGTTTTGAAAGTTTACTGCATGAGTATTATTGGGGACAACGAAATGTAACTAATGGCCATGGATCTAAAATAAAAAGAATTTCATATTTTAAATATGGTTTTCGCAGAGTGATGAGGTTACTTTAGCATTTAATGAAACATCAAATGAGAAATATGTGTTTATATGGGGTTATCATTATCACTAATGAACTATCCTACCATTGGATCGACGTAGCTCTCCTCTCTTTTCTACTATTAGCTAATCTTTTCACATCCAAGCATCTCTATTCTTTCACACACTTTAACACCTGTTTCACACAGGTATTTTATTTTAAGGTCTCCCTCTTGCCATTAGATTACACCTCGGCAATTGTCTTCATAAGTCTCCTCTTCCGAGGACTTCCTCTCTCTTCATTGCTTACTCGATCGATCCATTTGACTCACTTCATTCTCCTGTTGCACCGATTTTCTACTCAACAAATCTTGATATCTCTGCTGCTGCCATCGACTATGCCTCCCTCTCACTCTGTTAATGCTATATGCTCGATTGAATTGTGTCCTTAATTTCTATGCTTACATTTCCATCTTATAGCGTTCAAATAAAGTTTTTGAAGCTGGATTAAATAATGTTACCACCATCATCACAAATTTCTATTTTTCCGAAGAATCATGATAAAGGTAAAACATCAAGTGAACTCCTGAGCCCAGTAGGATTGGCGCGAGAGACCTCAAACAACTGCTACGGTTTGCCATCAAAGAAACTGCCGCGTCATCGTCATCTGTTTACGAAGATAATAATGTCCAGATAGTCCGCATGAGGGTCGGATGAAATCACATTTATTGGCAGAAGAACTGATCCCGAATCGGAGAAGGGAAACCGAAGCATTATTGGAAGACAAGCAAGGCGGGTGATATATGGAAATTTATCGGCCACCCAGCACAGTTTGAGGATGAGGAACAGCGAAATTCCGATAATTTACCGTTAGGGCCGAACAAATTAAGCAAAAATCAATATCATCGCCCTTTTTCCCACACTGATATCGTGCGTGGGTCGCGAGGTATTGACTCCCTGCCGGCCCTGGGACAGCCCTTTTCTGGGCCGGCGGAGCAACACGCGTCCTTGGGAAGCAAGCAACCCTCCAACAATGCCTCTGACCGCGAACCATCGAACAAAACCATCCGTAGCCACGGGACCGCCCGCGGTGACCCCACGTCGTCTGGAACCGCAGGCTAGGGATCTCATTGGCGGAGAGATATATATATATATACCGCTGCTGCTGACCCCACAAAACATGACCTCAGGGCCGCGACCCTTGGGCAAGGAGAAAAAGCGACATAGAGAGCGTTAATCTTATTAGCGATGGCATTAAGCGGCGACGAAACGAAAGTTTTGATCAAGGGCGATATCAAATGGGCAGGGCCGCAACTTTGGCCCTTCGGGGTCCTACCCACAATCCCTTTCTCTTCCCTCTCTCTCTGCATCACCCCCTCTCCTATTTCAGGTGGGATAGAGGGGGCACTGCGACCCCCGAAGGTCTTTCAATCTTGCTTCCCCCCCGCCCTCCCCTGGTGGCTGCCTTTCTCCGGAACTTATTGTGGAAAGCCCGCTTGGCCTGAGGTAACGAAGTTATACGTTACAACCCCTTTCCCCCATCCATAACTCCTACTAACCCTCCACCCCCAGCCCCCTCTCATATTTCGTGCGATATTACGGTAAGGTGACCGCAGAATTGGTTCACCATCGATGACAACGGATTTCTTTTCAAAGATACCTTTTATTTTTATACCCTCCGATTTTTTAAATCTCATTTTTTGTTCACTCCCGCCTGATTCCACCCTACGGCCGTACTACCTTCAAATAAAGACTATCAGCCGATAGACTTTGTTGTACAAGTCCAGATTTTTCCACTGAGGAACGCTTTTCAACGTAAGTATGATTATAATCAGTGATGGGAAAAGAATTGAAAAGAAATTAAAGCCAAAACATTTGATTGAAATAAACCTGAGATTACACAAAGAATAATAGTGAAAAATATCTCTCAAGCAGCTGATTACTAATCGCAGGCCGAAAATTCACTCAAAGCACGAAACCTAGAACCGAATACTGAAACCAGCCGAGAGAAAAAATTTGAACACTTGAAATTCCGAAACGGTCAATAGGCCACTCAGGCGCTGCTAGTGTTAAATTAAATGGGAATAATTATCAATCGATACGCTAAACATTTAAACAGGGACTAACGTTGAAATTATCCAACCGCACATATACCATACACAGGAAAATGTAGGAAGGATGGTGGGGATCACGTGATATGCGATAATTCTTCTCGGACATGCGCAGACATTGCTCTCGTTACTATTACCAACTCCTGGATTTGAATCCGGCCCTGACACCCAAAGAGCACTACGGAAGCACGCGAATTTGTCGACATGAGGATAGTGGAGGGGGAAGTGTGGCTACCAAGCACGCAATCACGCCCCTATGCAAATACGTATCGGGAGAGGCTCAGTTTTGGCAGAAGCACACGGCAATATCTGCGTGCCCATTTCTAAAGGCAAACTGCGGATTTCCGCCAATCGTGAAAGTCACTCATATGCACCGATGAAAAATCCACAAGGCCATACGAATGCCACTCAATATTTCCCCATTTGGACCAGGGGACGTAATAAACGGGAACGGTGGAGGCGTACGTTCGCACTCAGGATTATGCGCACATTTTCCATTTCCTCACTCGTGAAAACACTGTCAAAACGATGATGTAGGCCACGTGGACAAACGGAAGAGTCCGATCACCCTCTGAGAGATTCGAAATCTTCATGACAACAAGAAATTATGGCAAAATAGATGCAGTTCTCCTTCTTAAATAGGACCATAAGGGACTGGAACGACCTACCAGCAGAACTATTTGAGTCCTTCCCGAAAAATTTACATAGTTTTAAAATGCGGCTGAAGAAGTAGGGACCAAGGGCTTTGTATAATGTTTTCTATTGTTCTTTCAAATGTTTTCTATTGCTTTTTCAATTTTTCTATTTTTTTTTCAATGTTTTCTATTGTTTTTTTTTCATCATATGTACATGTTACCACCAGGCTAAATGCCTACTTGTAACACTTTTAATAATAATAATAATTATAACTTAATATGGAAACCCTTAGTAACAAATTCCATCGTCAATAAATCATAAAAGGTAAAGGAATTGCCATATAAATCCTTTCGACAATATCATAGAGTAAGTATATTCTTACTATATATAACTTACTCTATGACAATATATCTATCATAATTTATCGTTTCCTTCGGAATCGGAAATATAAATGGGTTCTAAGATGTTTATAACGTGAAATAACTCGCTTTGTAATGTTCCACGACACTTCATTATTCCAACCCTGTTTCAACTACTAGATAATCATTATCTAAGTCTTGGTGATGACTATTAACTGAAGCCCAGGGTCGGAATAATGAAGTTTAGGAACATTACAAAGTGAGTTATTTCGCGCTATAGATATGTGGCTCCACTAAGTGAAGGCAGAGCACTTGACATATATTCTACGATAAGATGTTGTTCTCCGTGTCGCCCTTAAAGATAACTGTTCTAAATTGCTCAAACAATGCAACGTTAGAACGCAGCCTCCGAGGCTTAAACCACTGCACTGGTGAACAAACGTCGAGACTTGATCGCGACATTTATCTCACAACTGCGTCATTGAAGATTAGTCTCAAACTTAAAAAGGAGTCTCTAAGACCCGAGCCTCGGAGATTAATATCTAAAATGCGTCCACTAAAGGAATATCGCTAAAATGAGCGTTACTATTGGTATTCTGAGACCTGAGGCCACTCTCAGAAAAACGATTTTTTTTTCGAATTCAGAGACTTTGTCTGCCATGAGGGAGAGTATGCCCCGTGTCCATTGTTGCAACAATTGAAGTCTCCGTGAGTGGTCTCACTCCCACTTCCACGCATGCGACACACTCGAGTCTCGAGACTATTGGTGTCCATGGATACGTGGCTCAATTCATGTCACAAAAATCTCCGTGGAAGGCCCTTTGTTGGCTTGTACCCATTCTTGTCGAGTCGCACAGACTTTGTTTGTATTTAATTAGGTAAGTTCACTCATATTAATTTTCTGCGCCGGGTCGGGTACACGGAAGTTTTCGATAACTATCTAAGAGATTCGTCAATCAGCATGTTTTCAAGAGGAAAACAATACCAAAATGAATATTTACTAAGCACCCCTGGGTGACTTGCTCGATAAAGGCACTCCAAATAATAATTACATCCATCTAGGATGGCCTCAAACGTGAGCACTCAGGAAAGAATCGCTTGTTTCCTCTATTTAAAAATTTACTTCGAGACATAGACCATGCTCTCTAATGAGGTTTAAGGAACTATTCTTAAGTTTTACCATTACAATTGAATAAAATACCTCATAAAGGTGCCTAAAAAGGCATTTGAGGTTATTTAACCGACAACTATCGACGACAAATGAAGGTTCAATCGAAGCTAGAGGAGATCTTTGAAACTCATTTCATATTTACACACGGACGTTTGGGAAATTATTTACGAAAAAGCACATAGGCATCGATATTGTTGCCGAACAAACTAGCACTTCAAACTGAAAATAAATTTGCTCAAATACATGCATTATTTCAAAGCGACCAATAATTCAAAAGCATTTCATCAATCGCTATAAATATGTCTAAGAGTCGCCGTCCAATCCCGGACAAATTACTTAAATTGGTGGTTACCATAACAATATATTCAATATCTAAATGTTTTTTCTTAAATAATCAAATTATCGCTGGAACTCATCTCACGCGAAGGAAATCATACATTCAATTGCCAATTTAGCTTTCGAGGATTTGAACCAAGGATGAGAATCCGTCGCGGCCGCTGAATTTTTTTTCTTTCAATGAAGTAAATATAAATTAGAAAATTATATTGCCGTCAACTATAGGCTTTAAAGACCCTTGCCAAAGTTGACGTAGTCAAATACAGAGTGAAAAAAATCTGCTCCTCTATTATTAGAATGGACATTCCGCCAAAATGGCAAGACAACAAAATGTTAAAATGTGGGGAGAGGGCGGTATAGGTTTAACCGACTTTCAAAACAATGCAACAGCCTTATTTTATAATGGTATTTTTAAGATCTTAGAAGATTCAAGTACTTGGGAAAAATCCCTTTTAAATATTGCCATTAACATTTTAGGAAAAACTCCAACGTTTAAAAAAATACATCAATGGTGCAATGACCTTTCTTGAAAATGCAGGAAAAATCAAAAATGTCAAAACAATTTACACTCATTAATGAAAAGGGAAAGTTGATGGGCAGTCAGTAGGCCTCACTGCAACAAAGAGTATGCTAAACTGTAAAAGAGTGTGGTGCAATCTAAAAAAGATAAACCTCAGTATGGAGAATAAACTGTATAGTTTTGATTTGGCAAATAACCTGTGCGTAACGAGAGAAAAACTAAAAAAGATTGGTGAAGAAACATCAGAAAACTTAGAAATGTGTAAGGTAAAGGAAGATCTACAACACAAATTTTTTCTATGTGATAAAGTGAAAGATACTTGGTGTACAGTGAAAAAAATGTTTAAAAAACTAAATGTTTTTGGCGAAAGTGAGATAAGTGATTTAAAAATTTTATGTCTGGATTACAATCCTTTCCCCAGTTTTCAGACTGATGCTATGGGGCTAATAACAGCAGATTAGATTCAACAAGTTGTGAAAAATAATGGAAAATTTGTTAATAAATTTGAAAATATGGACTAAAAACTATTATGTGAAGACGCAAGAAAAATTCTGCAAGGATACACCAATAACTGAATTGTATGTAACTTTTAAAAATTTTGCCTTGTTTTCAGAAAAAAATGGTTCTTGTATAAAAAATGTAGAAACTACTAGTAAAAATGTACTTGTAATCAAAGAGTTCTAAATGCTGTGATCAATAAAATGTATGAAAAAAATACCATGGAGATACTTTCAGATATCGAAGCACAAAAATAGTAATCGCTCATGGCTAAACTTCGTGAAAGTTGACAAATTGTTTTTTAAAAGACCAATAATTTAGTTTAAACTTCACACGCTTAATTTCAAAACCAACTCGGGTTAAAACACAATACTTCTATCACATGCGTTTCTATGTTGTTAACATCGTGACGTCACTGCTGCGTTGAGAGCAGCATTGCTTTAGAAATTATGATTAAGTTGTTTTTCATTATCAAATACGGAATTTCAGATAATAAATGCAAGATGATGGATAATTATTAATTTCTAACTATTCCATGAACACATTAGTTAGTTATAAACGATTTTGAAGGTATCCCTAGAGAGTGAAATACGTACTTCAAATATTGAATAAGAAAAAAACAGTTTCTATTTTCCCGATATTTTAGAAAAATGAATTTCAACTAATAGAGATATTATGGACAGAATTTTTAAGGAATAAAATTAAATAACCCTACCGAGAATGAAAAAGTACTTACACCGAAAAAATGGACTTCTAAAAATGAGAAACGAAGAACAAACGCATATACAACACAGAAAGTTCGAGGCTGAATTATTCTAAAGTTTTTTTCCCCAGGGTCTGGATCATGTCTTTGACATTTTTTCCCGAATATTTCCTCTTGCTTGCCGTTTCCAACAACAGTTGTGTCGGCCGGGTAGCTGATTTCCAGGAAAATAAAGAACCCGGAAAAATGCAGAGTGACTACGGTTCGTTTGACTGTGATGCAAAACTCGGGCTAATTCTAAAGTTAGCCTTTTTTTAATCACTCTTTTCCTAAAGATACACACGACCTCCAATACTAAGCAAATGTTCGACACAGTAAAATTAGACCTCGCCCACTCCGAAAATTGTAACAGGAAAATGAAAGAGTGGACAGCTAGTGCAAGATTACCGTGAAGGAAAAACACGTATCAAAAGCTATGCGAGGAATAAACTTGAATTTATCAGGACATGGTGTAGAGTAAAAAGCAGAGGAATGACGTCGGAGGCTGCGCAAATTACTGGGCGCACGGCTCAGCATGAACGCGACTGGGGCACGCCGGATTTCTAATTGCAAAGGAAATACGAAGTGATGGGCAAGAAAAAAGACAATTGACCCATCGCCACTGTGGAGCGCCACCCAAATGACCAGCATGAATGCTCGTAGGTACTTTTTCTCTGGCATAGGTACTGGTCGCAAAACTGCTTTCACCACAAAGCGCTATCTTTGGGCACAATATGAATTAAGTAAAATATTTAATAAAAGAAATAAATATCCATTACATTTAAATATATTTGACTGAAAATAAAATTAAAAATACAGAGGTAATTTGTACAATCATAGACGTTTTAGTTACATTACATTACTATTAAATTACTGCAGTGAATAGAAACAATTTACAATTGCATTTGAAACATTTATCTTCTTCCCTGCGTTTTGGACGTCCATTATAATTAGTAAAGCAATAAAAATAAAAAGTAAATTGATGAAGAAAACCCTTCTGAAAGAGGACACCCGGCACAACCTTAATCGTGTTTATAATCTTTGAATGGATTAGCATTGTACCATAGGGTGAAAACAACGTTGGATCCAACGCAAGCATATCAGGCGACGAAAGAATAGACATGACACTTCCTGACATTCTTCAAGTTTATATGACAAGTAATAAATTAGCCTCAAAGCAAATAAGAATCTTTCATATTTCCATGCCTCGACGCTAGCATATGAATGGCAATTAATATCCAGCTTTGATTTTAATTAGAGAAATAAATGCACCTGATACATAATTATACGGCTAAATTTTTACTTCACTAAGGCCATAGTGACTTGAAGTCTGCGCTCTTATCGCATTCCGAGCTCGCTATGAAAAATAAACTCGGTCCATAACCTCAAATTTTTCAATATAATTTTTCTCGTCGTCCTCAAAGTCTTTCAACTGTAAAATTCAAAAGTCAGAGTTAAAATCAAATTCAAAACTGATAAACAAGAAAGCAGCCCAAAGTCATAAATCCAAATCAGAGAGGTGGATAATTGAAGACACTCACTTCGCATATTACAAATTTCTTGCATTAAATCTTTTTCACACGTCATCTCCGTTCACACTTGATTCTCGTTCCCGATTCAAGCGCAGCCTTCCGTTAACGTCACGAATCTTTCGCAGGCGATGGTAATCTGCTCATTTCGTAAACAGTAGAAAACAAGTGGCAGAGTGAATAATTTGAATTTTTGGTAAGGTCACAGAATTACGAAAAACAAATCGTAGCGAATAAAAAAGCTGAGGGCGGAGAAAAATGAAGCGGAGGAATTGGGGCAAGCGAAGATAATGACTTGAGATTCCGTTCATTCCTTAAAAACATGACTGTTGTTCCACCCACCGAATCATTTGAATGCGGGGCAGGGGGAGGGGAGGGGACTTCATCCCCATGGACGCATTAGCCTTAGCCCTTTTTTTGCGATCCCCTGTGAAGAGTGATGGGCGATGATTTATAGGGCTGTCTCTTCAAATGACAAATAACATTTTGCGGACGAAGAGCGACTCTCATATCTCTCTCCCGCGGCAATTACCCCGCCTTTAAGTTCCCACTTCCCCCAACTCATAACGCTGGGAAATACAATTTCTTACTTAAAAAGGCTTACACCTTGTTTTTGCAGGGTTAATTTTAATGTGTGCAAGGATCGCCGCGGAAGGAGGAGACCGACAGATTAAGTCTTTTGCGCCATGAAGGAGGGATAGGGAAAGAGGGATGGAGAGAAACCTGGCGTTGGCATGAGCCTCCTCCAAAGGAAAGGTAACCACGGCTTATCTTCCAATCCGAAGGACGGAGTGATAATATTAGATTTCCCTCCACAAAGCATTCAAGCAGGGAAAGGAAATCTTTCACAGAAATCAGGAATCTATTAATGGAAAATGGCGGGGGAAAATTTAACCCCCCGTCAGTCACGTCACATTTTGGAGCGCTATTTGTCTCACAGACACCATTTTGGAATAGTTAAACAAAATTCATGAAAGGAGAAATAACTGTTTTAATTACAATTAATCATTCATTCAATACTTAGTTTAATTAATGGACAAACAATTAATGCATAACAATGATTGAGATATTTGTATTAATAAAAGACTGAACACTAATTATTTTGACGTTTCTTATTTCTTACTTGTTAAGTTACTTATTGCTAAATTGATCACCATAAAAAAATCGTCGCACAAAAACGCATATCCAAAATTTAATGATTTGAGTAGTGGTTAGTTTAAATTATAAACGTTAGTATAAACACTTTGCAATGAATATCATTGTAACTCCAGTTTTCGCGTGGCGTCTACCAGACTACAAAAACAATTAAACACAAAAATTTATTCCATAAACATGTAATGACATTGGTGACTATTTCAAAATCTCAATTACTAAAGGTAAAAGAACTCAGACATTTAAAAGCAATATTCGTCAAATGAAGCCGGAAAACCATAAAGGAAAATAATTGGCATTCGATAAAATACACGGTATTTTGATGCTCATTCGATATTTGGGTATTTTCATAAAAGCAGAATTGTATAATAGGTATACTTCTTTTCTCTCGTCAGTGAAAACTTCCGCGAGAGCGCATATTACGACGACGGACGGCGGAAAAAAAAGATGGAGAAAGGGTTGGAAAATCGTCTCCTCCACTCAAGGTCACTAACTCCAATTCCTCCTCCCTTATTTTATGCAAGAATAGGGAGACATGGGAAGGGAGCGGAAAAAAACATCTGCCGAGCACGGGGCGAAACTGAAACGAAAATAAATAAAAATATGAGAAGCACCACACGCCATATTGTCCTATTCACGCCTCAGGGTCCTCGACGGAGACATTAAATAACAGCGGCTAAAGGTTGAGAGTGAGAGACGAGATGAGAGAATGAAGGGAATGTATCGGGGGAATGGGAGGGTGAGAATGTGGAATGAAAAGCGAAACCCCTTGGGGGGGCATTCGGCGTTGGATGGAGCACTCATTAAAAAAAGGCCAAGGACGCGAGAGGAACTGTTTGACTCTTTATTATTTTTGAGAGTCCGCTCTCCTTCGGCCGCCATTTCGAAACGCTCGCGACCTTTGTCGACGTCTCCCGAGAGAGGGCACGCAGATACAATGGAATGACGATCGCTATGCGCTGCGCCAGGAATCAGCGGGAAACGGACCCGGGCCCTCCTCGTGTTTTTTTCTCCGCTGAAGCTACGTCTCCACTGAATGTGACCAAATATCGAGACTAGATCTCAGAACTATGTCCGTTGGACACTAATCTCGGCCTTCAATAGGTAATAATTAATGCAAATTGCTGTTCCACCCCATTTCTACGATTGGAGGGTGAATTTTCACTTGAATACATTTCCCACGCATTTCTGTGGAGGTCTATGCTCAGGAGGAGAATTCCAAAATGGACTTTCCTTCGACTTCACTTCGCTTCACTCGGACCTGGCTTGTCATCATTCAGTTTCACATAAAGCCCTAAATCTAAGATGAAGCACCACATCTAGAGCTTCAGTTCCACATGGGGATGGCTAGGATTCATCTGATGCTAAAGCTTCAACTTCCCACATTGGCAGAGCATGAATATGTATAAACTCGATCTCCATATTTAAAAAAATGGAATTAAAAAATGTGATGGAAGCGGGTTAGCTTTGCCGGCATTAAGTGCTAGGCATCTCACGGAAGGGCCCCAGGTTCTGATCCCGAAAAAAGGCGATGGACACATAAAAAAACAAATAAAATTCCTCTAAGGGAGAGATGGCACAGTGGAGAAGACTAGCTACCTACCCTAAATAGCTGTCGTTCACACGCGTATGGCTTCGCCAAAAGTGAGCTCTTCCTTGCCCAATGCAAAACTTCCTTCGTTAGAAAAAGCAGAGCTAGTTAATATCCATTCCTGACGATGGATGCTGATTGTGTTCAAGACGAATGAAGCTTGAAAACGAGAAAATGTGGACGCAACAAAAAGACAATGAAAATTAATATTGGCTGCTTTTCAAATGCGATTGAAGCCTAAGATTCATGCATTAATTTAAATTATACACTGTTTTTTTTTCACAATTTTTAAAGGTCTCCTCCGAGTACTCAATTTTAAGGAGCACCAAAAGACACTTTGCAGTCATCAATAAATTTCATTTGTCGTTTTCCATCTCGGTGTTAATATTAATTTGCAAGGGTTCATCATGGTATAAAAAGGCCATGTCTTCAATATTTCTATCTTCACTACTCTAACTTTTACTCAACACGTAGAAGTGTTTTTCTTTCAATTTTCATCTTGAATTTAACGAAAAAGATTCCGGAAAAGAATTTTCCATTATTATCGGACCATCATTCTTTTACTGATCAAACAAAGATTACACTATAAAGCATGCAAATCTTTTAGGTGTCCACAAATAAACATAGGCTTAAGTTTCAAAGGCTTCAAATAAACGTACGCTGAAGTTTCGAAGGGTATAGCCGCATGGACCTCTCAGAATGATTCATCACAGATTAGGTTTTTACCCTCACTGCCTCCTTGTGATTGAAATATGAAATGCATGTGTTCATGGAATAATGAAACGGTACTTGTCCCTCCGTTTCCAAGCACCTTCGAAGGTGTTTGTCACCAAAACACCCCAATATCTGCTCACGTTCTGCACGATGAGGAATAACGGCGCCACTCCCACGCTGACCGCGACATTCTTGTCTGCGCCACCGCAAAACCCTTCTCGGGTGATCCACGTCGACACGGGCGACGAGCGTGTTTTGTCCTGCCCACGATACACCTCCCGCCCGCATCATCGGAGATATCGCGTGTGACGAAGGCTGGCGGATGTCACGGAAATTTGACGCCAAGCTACCGTTACGTGCTTCGGACGGATCGAGGCGTCTTCATCGGTGAAACGAGATTCTCGCAAAAAGAAAAGGTTTGAAAAAAATGTGTCACACCTTTCACTGCCTGATTCCGTGTTCCGCAAAAGTAAGTAATTCTATCAAACAGTTTAGCATAATTTTTAATATAATACAGGAAATTCAGAAAAATTAAGGACAATAAGGGTAGAATATTCCATATTCGTTATCCAATTGACACAGAAATCCATGTATGCCTACGCAGTCTCAGAGCTATAAACACTCGAGCCTAATTGTGAAAGCAGCATAGCCAGTTTATGGGAAAAAGATATTTTTGGACTATTTCGTTATAGTTACGATAACAACGCTTCTCTTAGCGTCAAATAGCTGTAGTATAATTGGATATGAAAATGAATAGTGATATTTTTACGAATAAATATTCAATTACTCGCTTATTCTAAGACTGAAGCAGTTGTATGTCGCGATCCTCTAAAGTAACGCCCATGGATTCATTGTCATGGCTGGTGCTTTTTATAAAATCATTTATTGGTATTAACTTCTTAAGCGCTTCTTCATCACTACCAACTAACAATATATAGGTGCATGTGACACCCCTGCAACGGGGCTCATTAGAGTACTAAGGCCGGCTAGCTCACTTTTATCACCTTTACAAATATTTTACTAAGGCTAAACTTCTTATAAGTAACAAACATAACGATACGTTACATAAAACCAACAACAGTCGAGGTTCACTATGGCATAAGAATCGTAGCAATGAATTAGTGTACTCCTAGGTTAAGAAATCACAGATACTAGGAAACCTTTTGAAAAATTGCGTGTGTTCGATGAAATAGAAACAGAAGTGGCGATAACTAGCCCTCAACTCGAATGGCAATGTAAAAAGAAGTAATACACTATAATTCTCCTCACATTCCCCACCTCAGCAGGCTAAATTTAAATCACTCCCACCAAAGTCGAGCGCTCACGTCGCCTGCCTCGCTTCATTTGTTACCGGCCATACGCACGCGTTTTCCTCCCGAGGCTAAACTTCCCTTTCATTCCAAATCAACGGCTCTTGGGAGATTCTTCCGCTCCGCTGCCAAATATTCTTGCTCCAACCGGTCCTTCTCTCGTCTTTTGTGCGATCCCTCATTCATTTCGTCAATCGCTTAATTTCATCGAATCAAGGAAAGTGGAAATTTGTCTATGAGAATTAAATATAGCTAAGAAGTATGATTATATATTACGGCAAGAATCTATGGATGAAATCAAATAAATTTCGATTACAACTGATGACAAAAAGTTGCAGAATTGAAAAACAAAACAAAAGCGTAGTATTTCTTAAACTTCGTTTTCACTGGAATCTCTCCCAAGTCTCAGAAAACTAAAACAGACAAAACTTTCATCCATTGAACAAATTGTTGAGATAAATCTCCGTGAATCAAATTTAGTAAACTTATCTCTAAAATGTGCCTACTGAAGTAAAATGACTAAAAATTACGTTACTTTTCGTTGAGAGCAGGCTAATGCCGACGCCGGGTTTCTCTCCACCCTTCCTCATGGCGACAATGACTTCTACTGTCGGTCGCCTCCCCAATATACCATAAAATACCTGTTGAATCCTATCCATGTCCACTGGCAACGACTAAAGTCTCCTTTGACTTATATTATGTTCTCTATGAGAGTGGTCTGACTCCCATTTCCATTTGAGACTCATTTTCGAGAAGTTTTAGTCCTCAGTGGACAAAATTGCTTCAGCGACGTCATCACATATCGGGGAAAGGGCTAAGGATGCTGGCGTAAAGAGTTCAATGCGTAGAAGACCGATGGAGAAAATGAAAAATACGGATCTCTTTTCTTGTTTAACTCCATCACAATGGACTGCTTATAAAATTATCGATCATCATTTCCACAATTGTAATCGAACTGAATAAATAATACTTTGTGTAATTACACCCCATTTATCATTAATTTGAGGCAATCTTTCAATGAATCGATTCCTACTCGCGAGGTAAGCAATGGTTGTAATAACTACTTGGTAATAAAAAGCAAGGGAGTCCTGGCGGATTTTCACAGATATGGGGATATTATCGAACGGAAGACGGAAATAGATTGGCGAGAGATAAATGTTGCAGAGCAGTGAAGACGTGTGGGTCGGAGGAGGGAATTGAGAGGACGTGGATGCGGGCCATGTAAAGAGGGAGGGAGATGAGCGATCATCAGTCCATTCATTCATTCACAGCAGAAGGAGATGGGTGGAGAGCAGAGATTCGAAGGGAGCGTGGCTCTTTGTGGATGCTTGGGTCGCACCTGCTCAATGCCCTCTCTCCACTTTATGGATGCAATCTCGGGACTAATAGGGCTTATGAAGTTGGCCCATTAAATTCATACCTGGCCTGGGGCGCTCGTATAACTTGTCTGAGAATGCAGAGAATGGTGGAGAAGTTGGATAACGGGGTCTTAGGCTCTGTAGAATGGAATGCGGGAGAATTGAATAGATAAGAAGCTGGCATATAATTTTTTTTTAATTTTCGATTGCGATGGAGTGAGAAAAATAAAGAGACTCGTGAAGTAATTTATCTCACTTTCTCGGCGTATTGCAGTGATGAAATCTTCTCGGGCTCTACACCGGGTCAGTGCTCCCGACGACGTTTCGGTCGAGACGAGTAGCTTCTAGAAGCTAGCTTCATCGGCAGCATTAAATTCTTTTTCCCAGTGTGCTTTGCGTGTGCCTTAACTGTCTTCCGACCCGTCACCTAAGTCTCCAGCTGTTCTAAGCAAAACTATCGGAAGTCTTTCATACAAGCCTTTCTGAGGTAAGTCGGTGACATCACTCGCTCCTACCGAAAGGGTCGCCGCCTTTCTGGCATTCGTCGGTCTTTTGAGTGATCCTTGCGTGCTTCATTGGTGTTCACACTCTTAGAAACGATCCCTTCCCTCAATTAGCAGTTCCCCCTGAACGAGTAGACGCACCAGAAACCAGTTGACGTCACAAGCTCACGAAAAGTTGTCACCGAATTCTGCGTTCCTGATCTTTAGAAACTATGATAGATGGGCTGAGACAGAGAGATTTTTTCCTCCATCTTTCTCTCACACCTACCTAATTCCTTTCATGAATGGAGATTTATGATGCCATGAGTGAAATATCACATTCCTTGCTGTTTGGTAATAATTGAGAGAGAGGCCGCTAGGTGTCGGCCTTCCTAGGGGTCGGCTCCCATGGATGACGTAATAGCTCCCAGGGTTGAGAGGAGCGAGGGAGTTCAACTGACTCACGAGGATAGTATAGTCGTGTGGGCGAAGCAGTACGGTGCATTCCGTGTTGTGACGAGGACCGCGAGCCGAACTCATCGGGGGAGAGGGGAGAAGGCATGCAGGGAAAGGTAGGTGGACATCGGGGCGTTCTCTCTCTCCTTTTCCTTTTCAGAATACAGTCTTAATTTTTTCTGACTATAATTTATTTCTTATCGTATGTATTCTGTTAAAATATGATTCGATTTTTTTCACATGGTAATGGAGTTGTACCACCATAAATAAGCCAACAACAGTCAAACTGACAGGTTAAGAGATTCCATTTTATTTGTAATGGAAATGGATGAGGAAATCACTACACTTTATGCCTTTAAGTCTGGCCATTTGATCTTTTAGTAATCACATTTATGCATTTAGATTTTTCATTAAACTTAGAATGGAAATAAGCAGCACATCTGCCTCGCTGAGTAGCGTGTGGTGGGCTAGGGCAGGGGGAACAGGAGTAACTTGACCATTTTTTATCTTTTTTTGGGACGAATCTTTAAATTTCACATTTTCGTGAGATTATATTGGCCCAGACACTTGCGGAAAATGAGACGACATAAATTGCGTTGACTCGACGAGAAAACACTTCGATACGTTATCGTCATTGAGATAGCGAAAAAAATTGCATTTTTCCAAGAATCTTCCTCATTTGTATCGACCAGTGCCATGTATTTGCCATGGAGTTGTCAGAAAAATGATGATTAGAAAAGGAAATTTCCCTACCCGAACATAGGGAATGTGAAAATTACAAAATAATACGTACATCATAAATATAGCTAAGGACAGAAAAGTTGAGCAAAATTGGTAAAACCATTCGCATATAATGGCTAGGAGTTATTTCCCACGGATAGAATTCATTTATAATCCAAGCGGTAACAGATATGCAGAAGAAGCTAAGCTCAGATGGCTTGTGGAACAGGTTATATAAAACGACGTGAAGTAGTCTTTTTCATTCATCAGGATAGAAATGGATGGGTAAAAACACTTTTGCTCTTGCAATTTTGTAATTTTTGCACTTCATGTGCACATTGCGGGGTAAAAGTAGGCCGATGGCTAGTCAGCGGTGATTTCCTCGATCAATGTTTACGCAGTACACCCTCGCGTTCCAAGATACGCGTCTACTGGCGACCAATCATCGAGACTTGCTCTTGAAGTGTATCTTAGAAATGCGTCCATCAAAGTCACGTCTTAATGTTTGCCAGATCCCAGTTCGCGTCTCACCTCGTGAGAGAGGACACCAGGCTAACTTCATCCCAAAAATGCATCATAAAGAGTAAAAGGAGATTAGAATGGACATCTGGGAACAACTGCTCATCAAATCGTCCGATAGTACAATGAAAGAAAACGTCGCTAATGACCGCATTTTTCTCTTCCATCTCCCGCTGCTTGACCTGCCGCAATTAATCCAATCCAAGCCGGCCGACCTCGGCGGTGGCGGAGTAAATTCCTCGATGTCAAACATGAGGGCACAGGTTCGAGCACCGCCTGTGTAGGTTGTGTCCCTGAATAACATGGGTTGAATAAGCAGCGATGTAAAAGGCCAACATGTGGCATGTTTACGGTGGCATGGAAATTTGAAAAATAAAACTTCGCCGCACCTGAAGTGCGTCCATCCTTCCCCTCTTCACTACACACTGACGCTCAGATCGGAATTCCCTCCCCTCACCTCAACTCTCCCTCTCTCTAACCCACAAATAGGACAATATTCTGCTTCCCCCCCAACCTTTTTACGTAACTATTTATTCCGGCATGACTGAATTCTAAGTCAGTCCTGATAATGTTACAGTGCACTGAAACATGTGGAATGATTTTTTAATAAATATTTATGTGGAATATAGAAAATCATCATTACTTCATACCTTACAAGGGAATGGTGAGCAGCTTGAAATCTATCTATCGAATGTACACTTATGATGATGATAATGACACATGTTTACCGAATAGTGTGCTAGTTTCCCGCCCTTACTATAAGTATGTGCGCGCAGGAATGCAGAACAGAGAGAGCATCAAATGCGTTTGTGACGATTGATGATATGGGTGAATGTGCAAATGCCGAGGCAGCCCCTCGACACAGAGTGAGCTGAGATGTTGAAGATTCGAAGACGGGTTCTCCTCATCTCTCGAGTATCCCACGCGTGCGTCGTCACCGTTGCGAACGAGTCACGCCTCCCTATTCACACCCAATGGACCACGACCGCCTCTCCTCCCCCCCGTTCCTTGACCTTCCATTCTTCAGCAGAAGTCCCTCTCGCCAAGAGGTGCAGCGGTGGCCATCAAACCGTCCATTCATTTAGCCGCCCATGTCCAAGACCTCGCTACAACCACGATCACAACGGCAGAGAAATTGCATGCCTACGCCTGATCGACTTTTGCATTACAACAAGGAAAATTACCCTTGGTATTTGGACTACTACATTCATCTTCAAAGTGAGTTTCAGTCAAAACGCTATAAAAAAAACTCATTCTTAGATACATCCAAAGTTATGCTACTTTAACTTCTGTAACCGGAATAGTTTCTCCATCGCGCCCTGTATCTTTCAGACTTAATCACCTTAAATATCATCTCTAGTATCAAATGACACCTCTTTTTCTCTCCGCCGTATTGCATGACAATTCAGTTACCCTTAATTGATTCACGCACCCGTCTAAAATACTTTTTCTTTCTCTTGTTAGATGAAGAACCGCAACCTAGCATAATTCAAGAAAAATGGGTAGAAATAACCGCCAGCGGCGACAGAGTCGCACACAAGTTCGCTTCGAAGGGCGAAAATTCTAGAGAGAAAAGGTTAGAGCAAAGGTTTCTACCCCTCATAGAACTTATGCAGCATATCCTCAAAGAGAGACGCATGCAATGCAGAGGGTTGAGGACGAGTGAACCATTCCCATATATTTCCCCACCTTGGTTTAAATTGCCTCGCCTCATTTGCCGTTTGCAATCGCGTGAAGGAAGAATGCTCCAGAATGCCTTCTGTTCCTGCCTGCTCTCTTTTGCAATAGCTTTGCTATCGCCCGAGTATGAATAACTTGCCGTTTTCCGCTCCACAATGTGAGGAGGTGGAAAGAGTAGCGCGGTGTTGGTCGTAATTAGGGAGTTAACGACAGGAATGCCCCGAAAATATCGCGAAGAGGGCGATTAAATTCTGACCTACATAGCCTCCTGGCTGCTAATAGCAGCCTCGGTGCGTTACGAGCTTCTTTGGAGTTTGCCGAGGAATTATTTCCGTTTGCTGATGAGGAGGGAAGTTGGAAAGAGAATGGCGAATGTAGAAGAGGCTTCCCTTAACACTCTTCTTTGGGCGAGAGTTACTGCAGCAGCCGTTAATATTGCATCGGAGTAATTCTTCCCATTATTCAATTCTGCTTTAATTAGGCATTGAAAAGGGCTTTTGATAGCATGTTGGCTCTAGCAGGCATAGAAATAAATTTTATATTACTGCCACAGCTATCATTTCTTAAATACGCTGCGCTTTATCATACTTCGCTTATTATTCTACAGTGAAATTTTTCAGCATGCGTTTTAACATCAGGAATATTAATGCGGAAATGGTACCGAAGGATGATTTGTTCCATAAGCTCCCATCACAGCTGATATTACAGTTTTTATTACAATACCAACCAATAGTTTTTCAAAATATTTTAAGTTCCAGTTGGCAGTGTTAATTCTAAGCCTAGTTAATTCTTCTTCCATCGAAGCCTAGTTTACCCAATTACCCAAGCTTATAGCAAGCCACAATTACCGTAGGATTTGGGGTAAGTAAATATTTATTTGTTTAGAGCTTCTTCTCAACCCCCTCCAATAAATGGGAAATTCCTGCTTTCATCAAGTGATACAATCCATTGACGAGTCTCTCATTGTTTATGTGGTCGTATCATTTTGCTGTCGCATCCATACTCTTCTAAACTGCATACTCTAAAGACTTCTCTTTCCACCTTTGACATTACCCAAGTTACACTGGACCAAATGGTGAATTTATTTCCCAATGACGAATAAACCCCGACAGAAATTTCTCCAGCAAAAGTTCCACAGTTAACCACATTTCGCAGATAAAGGACACTGATAATAGAAAAGAATCCTTATTTATATAGTCAACCAGTACCGTGCCGGTACTCGATATTGTGAAAATGAAAATGCTATTATATTTTAAGATCTAAATAACTAATTATTATCATTTTTAGGACTGTTTTCCCCTGGAATAACCTGTGGCTGATTTCAGAGAAAAATGAGTTACACTTTCACTTAAAACCATGATTTTCAAGAAAAACCGAAGATTAAGGAAAGGTGATTGAAGCAACTAGAAACTTCATGTAATTATCCATGTGCTGAGAGAATCAGCTCCCTATCTTGAAAGAAAGATCTTTCGGAGGACAATGAAATTGCTACAACGAAGCAACTGCTTAGCATATGGACCACTAGAGAGGGACCCATTCTATTGCTCTCGAGGGTCATTTTAGCAGATTATGCCGTGTAAAAACTTTATCGGTTCGATAACGCAGTAACTGTCGATGGATAGCGATCGTAGGTGTCTGTACGGAGGAGCACTCAATAGAAAGCGTCAGTGGTGCCGTAATCCAAATTGCGACGCCGTGCCAATTGTCACCTGGGTACGCACGGGGCGGCGGCGGGCCGTCATCAATTACGCCAATCCTGCGTCTTGCTCCCAGAATCCTCGCCAATGTGTTCGCGTCTGCTTAGATACACAAAGCAAGCGTCCCTACAGAGCTCCTCTCCGTCCACCCTCTCCTACGCCCCTTTCAACTCCGAAACGACAGCATTATATTCGCACAAGGCAGACAGAGGTCCATGCTTTCATCTTCGGACCTTTTAATAGTAAACTAAAAACACCATTAAATGTAATTATGATGATCAAACCAAGATTGTAACCACAGATGGGCTCAGTTATACAAAAAACTTGTGATTAGTTACATGCAGAAGTTAAAATTTTAAAAAGAAGCTTCATAAAATTTAAAATTATTTATAGTAGTTACAGCTGTTTAAGGATATTTTTAATAATATGGATGATGATGGATGGATGATGGATGAAGTAACCAAAAATATAACTGGGCTTGGTTGAAGTTAGCTTAAAATTTGTAAACAGCCACAGGAACCAGTGAAAATATTGAAAAGTAACTAGTTACAGCTAAAACTTTATTAGAAATTTTTCAAAAAGGGGTAAATTGCGGTCGAGTCGGCAATTTGAATCAAACTGCTTCGTGACGGACTGAGCCCTCCTCTCTGGAGTCATATCTCGCTTACAACATTTGAGGGACGAGGGAGATCTCGGAGTGAGCACTGGAGAGAGTTTCACCAAGTTATAAACAAGTATTCTCAAGCTTTTCTTCGGGGAAACACATTACGATAAGTAGAATAAAATTACTTCATCATGTTCCAGATACGGAGAAAAAAGTGCAGTTGAAACTATCACACTGATACTGGTTGAAACTCTCTTGGGTGAAACAACGGGAATCGTGGTTTAAATGACCAGAAACCTGGCTCTTTCTGCTACACCCACTCCAGAGTGATGAGACAGAAGTTAAGTAGCTTCGCTTGGCGGGTGTCTAGTTCATTTTAACAGAAATCAGCTAAGGGAGGACCATTAAAGTATTACGGAGAGCCAGTACCTCACGGTCAATATTTCCGTTAAATTATTCACAAAAACATCAATTGCCAGAGTGAGTTGTAAATCTAACGATATTTATTTTACTTGGTGGTTTAGTAATTGCAGCCGTGAATGTAGTTGGTTCACATTTTAATACAATATGTAATACAATGCAACCAGGACCGTAGCTAGTCTCAAGATTTTTTTCCCGAGCAGATGTTTTTGTATTGCAGATCTAGGTTTCAACTGAAAGAGAAGTAAGTTTAGAGGTAACAAAACGATGATAATATCTCTTTCAGCCGATACCTATGTCGGTACAACGGTACCTATGAAGGAATATCTCCGGAGCTTAACGAAGTGATTTTATCTACGCAAAGCTGACGGGGTATTCTCGCGATATATTTCGAGAAGTCGACTAGCATTAGTCCGTGGATCACGGACGGAATGGACCGAAGTCCCGAGCGCAAGAAGAGCTGACAAATGAGGGGGACGGCACGCGATTTAGCGCAAGTAGCAGTGCATGAAAGGCGACGCATAGGATGCTGGTCCCCATTTATCCGTGGCCGACGGTCGGTCGGCGAGGGAGAGAGAATCCTTAGATACACGGGCGCAGAGAAAAGATGACCGCGATAAGGCAGGAAATCCTTTAAACACAACACGGAGGCCGTCTGGCGGGCTATTGACCCGACCTCCCCTGCCCTCCTAAACATCTCCCGCGATAAAAGCTCCGCCGTTTTTAAAAGACCTCCATTTCGCGCTCAACGTGTCTTCCCGAAGAAATTAAAAATAGCCCACAGCAAAAGAGTCCGAAAATGATTCTATCTCAAAAACTACATAGCTCTTCCGTTTAAAATGAGAACTGGAGTGTTGATGTTGAGGATGCGTCGGAGTTGACTGAACGAGACGATAGTTGCTCGCGTGACGAGCGTGCAGAGGCTGCGCTGAAAACATGTTGACCACTGAATGCGCAAAACTCCAAATGCGAGTTGAGGGGAAGTATTTGTCTGCTTTACTCCCTTTATCACCTGCATTCACTCTGTATCTCATTCATTCATTTCCCGTGCATCCCTTCCACCTTTCCTTCGACGATTATATTCATCAGGCCATTCCATCTACGATGCGGACGATTAAGCTGTCCCTCCCATTTCTCGTTGATTTAAAATGGCTTAAATCAGAGGAGATAAAATAAAACTTCTGAACAAGTATTGATCGAAGTCACAAACAGCGATTAATACTCCATTTCTATCAACACCACAATCCAACGTAGGTCTATTAGTGTAACATTGAATCGACAACAACAAAAACAATTATCCAGTGTCTAAACTACCAATGATGAAATAAGACGGTCGTTTCAACAAGGCTGTTTAATGTATTCATCCTTCGATCACACCCTTCCTTTCTTGGAATTCTGAACGAAGACATGAAAATTATCGAAAATTCTTTAAGCGACAATTTCTATCAGTCTAAATATGAATCGTAGTAAGAGAAAGAAGTATCCGAGTGAAATCCTGTACTATATCCAGTACCTCGAACGAGCCAGTTTTGTATGCTTATCCTTTCGTCATGGTCCGTTATATATCCGTTTTTTTTCAGCCTTCTGGATGAAGGTATGAAGAATATCGAACATTTTTAAAGCGACGTCCACGGGTGATGATTCCACGGGCCGTGTTTGCCAAGCAAGGGATTTTGAGGGTCGCACGTAGCCTGGGATATTCCGGAGACGGTGTCACGTTCACACACGTCGGAGTGACTCAATAATAATCCGCGCGGTGCGCTGCTCTCGTCGACTGCGCTGGCAGCATCCGAGGAGTTATCGAGGCATGGATTCGCGCGACTGAGCCACATCCGACCACGGCTAACCCAGATATATATTTTTCGGCAGTGGGAAGAGATCGATTTGGACGAAAGGCAGCACTCCACCACATTCCCTTGATACATGGCTACGTGCACCAAGAGTGCAATCTCTGCAGCTAGCTAGGCCGTGAAGCCGACGCGACCGAACCAGGAGACGTGATCCTGAGGTCTAATATAATGTAGATGAAAAAAGAAATAAAAAAAGGTTTCCTTTAATATGTAACCCCCGTACTGTAATGACTATTTCCCGATTTTAATCATCAACTAGAACAGAACAGAAGCTTTTGAATCAATCAAATGACTCACTGATAATATTGTAATCAAGTCATAAGTTATTATCTATGACCCATCCCATCAAATTTTGCCACGAGTTCGAAGGCATCAGCTAGAAATGACGGCTCATCTGGCAACTTCTTAACTTTTGTATTAACGATGCGAATTAACTTGTTCACGGACTGAGACCTAAAATAGCTGCATAAAAAATAGGATACGGGCAAAGCGCAGAATGTTTAATTATCCAAGATGAGTGGGTGAGAGACAACGGAAATATTACCATTTCACTTTCAACACTAATATGCTTCCTCTTGGGCATCATTTTTATCTTCTCTGAAATTCCATTGCTTTCCAGGAATAATCGAAGTTCCTGATTTAACAGGTCTTCAAATAGAATGGTCTAACTGGTATTCAAACGGAAATATCGAACATTTCATGACAGTGATTATCCAGACGTCTAATTGCCTAAAAATGTGTACACTGAGACCGAAAAGAATGAAATGATAAAACAAAATATTAGAGTACTACATATTTTCGGTATGGTACCATATTCTTCTATAGAGCAGTTCTATCGTTTAACTTATGTGAATAGATTTGAGCATGACAAAATCTACAATATGGATAAGGATAATATTGGGATTAATATCACAAATAGGAGGGTGCTCATGATGCATTTAGTTCTCACCAAATTGAGATAATGCTTTCCTCCCATTTCTTTTCTCTTTCTGAGACCAGATATTTATTTATAGAATTAAAAACACATTTTTACTTATGAATCAATATTTGGAATATTTTCCTTCCATTTCACCGTCAATTGCCGATAGAGGACCTTCCCCTGCTTTTGGCAGCCTGAACGACGACAATCTTCACTAGTTCCTTACTTTCGCGATAAAGCAGGACTCCCTTTCCGTACCTTGATTCATGCTGCTGCCACTTGGAGTGCATTTAAATCGCTTTTCTAAACTGTTCAGAGTGCAGCGATCTGTGCGAAACGATCCCATCATTCCCACACTCTTCTATACGATCATAATGATGGTACGGAATTGCATTGACATACTATGAATTGCATAGACAAAATCATAGCGAATGTAATTTTCAGTTTACAGCCGCAATTACACCTTGTTTCTCCGTGAAATTCGATTCGTTCTGCCCGTCTGCGCCTCATGTTCACCCCCTGAATGCGCGGTGGGCGACAACACATCTATAGATAGGACAACTCATCTTTTGAAAATCCTCTAACATAATATTTCTGCCTCTGGAAAGCATGAAAGTCTCGTCCACCTATTGTTTAGCACTCGAACCGAGAAAAAAACAAACGAGGCGACGGTGCCATCTGGCATGGGGAGGAATTGATTCGCACGAAATGCGAGACACCCCTCATTCCCTGCACGCCGATACGGCTGGCTATCCGTGCACAGCCGAGCAGCGGTGGAGGCGTGACCCCGAGGGTGTCCCGGGGCGACCTTGCAATATTTTCCGGCCCGCCAACTCGCAGCCGTCTCGAAGCCGTCGGGATAAAACTGTCCCACAGCTGGGTGCACACCCACACGCCTCCTTGCTCTTCTCTCTCTCTCTCTCTCTCCTTCCGAGATTCCGGTCACGGGGGCAAATGCACGAGGCACATTGAAAGGAGAGTGGTGATTATGTGACCTCGAGAAGAGCCCGGGTGCATCTGGGCAATATCGTGAAAACACTGTGATGTAATTCGCTTCTGACTCCCTTTGACTTCGAAATATAAACTAAAAATACTTCCAAAATGTCACCGCAATTATTTCACTGCCGCAGAGCAGTTGCTCCACACGATGTAAGATAAGCGATTAATTTATTAAAATTCAAAATGATTAGGCTCACTCCCTCACAAAGTGACTCAACCCGTAGGTTGGTTTGGATAGATACGGCTAGAGCTCATAGGACCGCACTCCATTTCCGAGTAAAACAAAAACGATATTTATGGTATAAATTTTACTAAACGGATAGACAAAGGTATTCAATTTTCCCCGAGCTATGAGGGCTAAAATATTTGCTGCGCTGAAAACAGTCAGAATAATCTTTCACAAAGCGCACCTAAATATTGTTTTCAATAGTCTCTGATAGGTCAATGGGTATTGCCCCAACACCTACTGCCATGAGCCAAACGATGTGGCTTGAGATGTACTAATACCTGTAGATGTAGATTTTTTTGCTTATTTAATGAAGGATGTATTTCAATTATTCAGATTAATTGCATCTATATTTTTGTGCAGCCATAGAATTTGTACGTATGTGAATGTGTTTAACCCATTTTTATGAATGTATAAATAGTTTTCAATAATGTTTTGCATAAAGAGCGATACAAAGAATACTAATACTACAGTATCCCTATATATAAAGTATAATATTTCCCAAATACTATATACAAGAGCTCACCCCAAATACGCCACAGACTGCAGCACATTCAGGAGGTAGGGGTTGCAGTTCCCTTCCCTGGGCTCCCTCGTGCTTTGAAAATTCGTTTTAAAGGCGTCCGAACGAAAGCTTCACTCAGGATTTCAACCCCTTGATCGACAGCCGATCGCTCTACCCACTAGGCCACCATACTCCCCCCCCCTATTCATTAGGCTAAGTTAGTTATTTAATCAGTCCCACATTGATTCAAGATCATGCTCAAATTTCCTTTCTAGTCAGGTATTATGTAATTACTTGATTTCTTTTTGTTTGGCTGACACGAATTCTGCTGCAGCTTTTGTAGAAAGAAAGTTGAAACTTGTTTCTCGGTTTAATGATTGGTGTAGATGTGGAGTATTTGATTTTATGTGTAATTCAAAGTAAATTCTTATTTCATGTACAATAAATTGAAATTTAGAACATGCAACAAATTTATTGCAAATCGCACTTGTTCTACCACTAATTATTTTATATTTCAGTCGAAGTTACTTTCATTTCTTTGGATTTTTACTTTTTTTAGGGAAGCCTTGCCTCGTTATTTTTGTTGTCACTTCATGCACTTGGCTGAGAGATATTTTTACATGTAAACATACTGGTAATATTCCAATATCGGAATTAATCAAAGCTGGATGCTTCCACTGTCACGATGGAAGTGCCTACATGCGGTTCTTCGCTTCCTTTGGCACGTTTTTTTTTCCGGCACCTCGAAACGGATTTCGCCGCAATGTTATCGACTCTAGATCGATCCGCGGGCGAGAATAAAAAAAACAACAGCATCTTCCGCGTCCTTCCATCCACGCGTGAACAATCATCCGAAAGTTCCCATCCCGTGGTGTTCTCGCTTGCCTGGGCTACGAGCTCGCTTTAAGGATAAAAAGAATTCAATGCGATTCCTGCCACTCTCAAAATATGTCAGATTAATGAGCTGGGCTCGCCGTATTTCAAACAACTAGTCTAGCGTGGGCAAAGAGAATTGAGTCTCAGTGGATCGACAGTTAAAAACGTCTCTCCGACGGTGGTGCCATTAGGCGCCACTCAAAGTACACCTTGGAATATCCTGGCGGAGAGTCTAGGGTCGGTCCCTGAGTTGGAATCCTCCTTCTCGTAAACCAGCACATCTTGTATTTTGCTCTACTAACGAGCGGTGCCAAACCCAACAGTTAAAATCGTTCATTGCGGAAACTCACTGAGTCACCGCGTTTTTATGACATCAGGTTGCCTTTGTCCTATGACGTTGCAATTGTCCTTTTTTGTTTGCACACTCGGGAAAAATGTTGCTTCTCAAATTTAACCCATTTCCCGTTTATCAATCAATTTGAAAATGTTAAGCACAGATCAGAACTCAATAAAATGCACTCTGACACTAGTAGGGTGGTTTCCTATTATTTTTTATTGCTTGAATCGAAAGAATATTACACCTGGAGTACGCATTTCACGCTCTTAGATTTTCGAATGACGATATCTATTTTTCGCGCTTAAACGGAACGTGAAAATTTTCAAGCGCGCGAAAACGCGGCGGCTAAATAGGAATGATGGGAAAAATCCGTGTGACGTATTTCTGGTTCCCGCTGCCGCCCTGTGAGGTGACCTTGAGGCGAGGCTTGAGCGCTGATACGACGCAGGCTGCTAGTAGGTAGCAGAGTACCCAGCTAGCAGGTAGCGCTTGGCTTCAATATGGATTATTGCTACCTTATCAAACGAAGGAAACTTTCCGACCATAGGCAGTTTTAATAGGTGATTATTAAGAGACGCTTCCCTGAGTTCTCTGCCTCATGCATGCATTGGTAATCTCAGACGATGTAAAACTCCTATCCTCTCGTGTAGAAACTAGGTCCCTGTGGCGTCACGTGGAGTGGAATTGCATGGGCGCCAATCTGGCCTTTTTCAAATGAGGTTAAAATTGACCATTGCCATTAGTTTAAACTGGGATTTCTAAAACCAAACAATTTGTATATTATTAATACACTAATGGTGGGTACCGTGACTACCAGAATCAAACTAATGCCATTCACGCTTGTCTTTAAAAATGTTTTGTTATCATAGACCACATGACATAGTTTGATACTTTTGTGTTATGGGAGCCAATCCGTATGAAATTTCCACGGAAGTGATTTGACTTTTATAGCTTTCGTAAAGTAATGACTTTCAAGGTAGATCCGGGCAATTGAGCTTATTTGCATCAATCAGCAGATATATATTCGCTGAGGTTTATAAAAATAGTACTTCAGTTCGCCAGCGTCTTGAACATACAAATACTCCAAGTCTAAGCAGAAAATAACCAACCTATTTCAAAATGGCAAAAAAAGAAAAGAGCTTCACGGTATTTCATTGGAGGAAATTGCTTTCTTTAGAGCTATAACTAAAACAAATACTGTTTATCATACGTATGTAATTCTATTTTTGAAACATTGCTCATACATGCTGTCCGCATACCTTTCAATTTCATAATATTGCCTGTTAGCCCCGAGGAAGAATATTATATGTTCGAAATGTAGGTGAACGGAGGTATTTTATCAATAGACCTATACCTCCATAAAAATATCTCCTAATTAATCACGTAGAAGCCATTTATTTGAGTCATTGATTATTTTGGTATGATGAGGCATACATAATTTCTTTCATTTATGGTACATGCATATTCTAGCAGCATTCAACAGCTTTCCAAAGTTTACGCCAGCAGCACCATTAAAGTTTATAAAGAATGTGAAATTTTCAAATGAAATAAAAACAAAATATATCCATAGAGAAATGTCATTTTTTCGAAACCCAGTCTCCTAAGTAGGTACTTTGGGAATGGGGAAATCGTATTGAAAAATTATCATGAGATAACAAACATAATGTTTTCTTCAAAACGTACTTTACAACATTATATCAACATTTACAACTTTATAGCAACGTACTTTAATAATAATAATAATAATAATAATAATAATATCGTGTGTGCTTTGAACTGCAAGTGTTTGTTTGCAATCGCTTAGTCCCTGTGGAAAGGCCGTCAGTAATTCCTTTGGGGGGGCTTTTTCGCATTCCGACGCGACCACAGAGAAATTCCTGAAGGATCAGCAGTGGAGGAGCAAAAAGAACCAAAGAGAAGGGGGATCAGGAGGGAGGGAGGGACCATAATACTGTGTGGAGCCCAGCCGACCACTAAGCGCGTTATTTAGTTTTCGGGCCTTAAGAGGACGCTGGCTCCCTACACCAACACCACCTCGCGGAGTGCATCGTAAACAACTTCCCGAGTGCGGCCGCAGTTCTCATTATGGCGCCGCTTACTTTGGCGCGTTCAACCCACCGCAGCATATTACTTAGCGCTTATTCAAAAGAACACCGGGAATATTACGTAGAATACGTGACGCCGCCATGCGAAATGCCGAGCCAATTTAAAACATTTATACAGCTTAGCTTAAATTCTACCGCATTATAGCATGACACTCGGCTCACAGATTACAGAAGAGATACTCTTCTTGAGAGTACTACTTGTTTTTGCTAAACATTCCTTATTTTTTCAGCTAAAATTCACTTTCTTTTCTTCCTCTTGCTTAGATAAAAAATTCGTACAAACGTACTTTGGAAAACACGATTCCATTAAAAATTTTATGACAAAGTCACCGCAGAAATATATAAATATGAGGCTGGAATTTACAAAGTCATTTTCCCTCCCACGGATACAATTGGCTCCAAACATTTTTATTCATAATGCATAAAAGGATATCCCGCGTATATCAACGGATATAATTAAAATCACAAACGGTAAGAAGATTTTAAAACTTAAATAGCTTTACCAAAACGACAACAATAGCATGAAATTGCAGGATATATTATTAAAAAGTTACTTTATCCACGTTTAAAGTCTCAAATATAATGCGATACTTCTATCAAAGAAACGGAAAAATTAAAATTAGATAAAGTTTATGTCAGACTTCCCTACAAAATACACAGACAAATATTACTAATGTTTGATCAACCATTGTACAGTTTTACTTATAGCATTGGATATCCTACATGCCGGATAAAAACTTTGGTGTTACTGCTTAACTTTAATTGTGTGTGGTAACATAGATTAAACATTTCTCGCACTATGTAGCCAATAAAAATATTGATCTATTCAATGGTTTAAACTCCTAGTTGTTTTACGAAAGATAAAATATAAGTCATTTAACTTGCAATAGTGCTTGCAAATACGTAGGTAGTAAGCCCTGTTGAGCAACACCTACACTTGAGTCAATTTTTTTCCCGTATATATCAAAAGTGATGCATGCATGTGTGTTTGCCAATTCCAAGATGGTTTTACTAAAAGGCATACAGGACTAAGTTAGTCTTGGAACAGAGTGCTTAGAACTGTTTTTTCTGCTTTTTTTCAAATGGCGTATTGTTCCAGGTCAGACTTAGATCACTCCACTGGCAGCTCTTCCGTTCATTAGTGCGCCCTGTTTATTTTCCCTATTTTTATGTAACTCTAAATGCTGGTTTTACGATGCCGGATTAACCCAAATTCAAAGACGGCACAGCCTTTAATTGTACCCAAATGAGGCTGAATCTTCTGTATAATTTCAGACTTGAAGCTGATCAGAAATCTGACTTGACTTGCCAGGTAAACTTGAAGGCTGTCATCCTCCACACTGATGTTGTCCTAGCTACATCTCATCCTACGGTTAAAGCTAACCAGATGTTATGAAACCAGCTCCAAGTTGTCGAGTCATTTTTTAAGGTACAGCGGTCTAAGTCTGGCTGAGACCACTTTTCCTTCGTATCTGGAACACACTAAAGCACCAATAAAGCAAAGTCTTTCTTTTTCGCTGTAGAACAGTTTATATATATTATTTCAAGCTCTCCAGGAAAAAAACAATGACTTATGTTGGTAACCCAATTTAGCAGCAAAAAGGCACTTAATGCCAACAATATTTTCACAAAAATATTTATAACACACGATAATTTCAGAAGTTAGAATGTTTCTTTCATTTTACTTAGGCCGCTTTGCTTTTCACCCGTTCGGTTTCTCAAGAAGGAAATGAATTATGTTGCCCATTGGAGAGCAATTTAATCGGTTTTCAAAAAATGCGCGAAGTGCCACGATAAGATGAGAGAGGTACATTTTTTTTCGCAATATATACTTTTAAACATTATGAATAGACGCGAATAGGAAGGGAAAGAAAATCATCAAGGATATTAATTTCTATTAACAGCCGTAATTATACCCTATATATCCGTTGTTGTTGTTGGATCGCATCGTCCAACAGCGACGGAAGTGGCGAATTTTGTAAACCCATTTCATTGCGAAGTGAGTGAGAACCCATCTATAGAATATCTTGAAAATCCACTTTTGTAATATTGGTACAAGCAGCAGAAAAGAATCAAAGCAACTCTTGTGGTGAGGAGAGCGAGAGGTTATCAGCAGTGATTGAAAAAGGCATTGAAAATATTTAACCGGAATCAATTAAAAATACACTCAATGGCATCAGGCTCAACTATGCGGAAGTTGATATGTTTTCACAAATGAAAATACGTGAGACGTCGTTTATTTCCACTGATTTATTTTCTTGGTACGAAATGTTTCGATCCATAGAGGTCACTTTCAAGTAAATGAAAATGAAGAGGAGGAAAGAGAGGACCCACGGAGAAGATCGAATCGTACCAAGAAAATAAATCAGTGGGAGTCAACGAAGTCTTCTATTCATTCGTGTGCAAATTAACTGTCGAATTCATGATAATTTAAAATTTACAATGAATCGTCGTAAAGCAATCAATGGCATTAAAATTACTTTCAATTTGGCCCTGCGCGAGATGCAATTGCTGTCAATATTCTCTCAAACAGGGAATATGCAAACTAGGATTTCAATTATTTTATGCCAATTTTACAAAATTTTCAATATTCGATTTAGTTAACTTGTACATAAATAAAGAAATTATACTAATAATTTTATATCTTCGTATGAGGTTAATGCAGCTGAAACTGCCTTTCAATCAGTGCTCGTGGAATTCAAATTCTCATCTCTGACTGCTAAAATGTAACGATAGCTCGCAGGAGCTTTGGAATATGAATACAAGTAATGATTACTTATTAACATGTATCGATTAAAAGTAGAAGTTACCCAATATGTAATCGCTAACGATAATTCGATAACTTTTACTAGGTTACATCACATCTTTGGTTACCAGGGGGACGGAATAAAGCGGATTGAACGGACAGGGGCGTGGCTTGCGTCTCGTTCGCCCGAATGAGGTGGACAGAGAGAGGGAGAGATGGACCAAGGGCCCGAGACCCAGCACAACAGGGGAACCGTCGTGCAGCGGGACCGAAAATCACGGTTCATTTAACGCGACCACAAACGTCGAACCCCACTCTGCGTGCGTCCTTGGGCCGAAAAACGCAAACGCGCAAAAGAGAGCATCTTTATCGTGGCCCCCTGGATGCGATCTTCGATCGTCATCTGTTTGAAATTACTAGACCTGTTTTCGTGTGTGTCCATATCGGAATACTACGAAAATTTTCTTATGAAACGACATTTTGGTTGATAATATTTGGCTTGTACTGTAAATGTGCATACACCTATCATCAGAGTTATCAATGATGACTCATTAATCGTTTTTTCGCTCGAATAATCGTTCAAAGAAATTCAGTTTATTTGCCATTTGTCTGGTTATTTTTCCCCCTAAAAACAATGATGCATTTGTGTTGAAAAAAAAGTTGTGTTGGATGGAAAGGGAAGTGTCTCGTGAAGTAAGCCGTATGAGCGATTTAGTATTTGATTACGTTTCTCGAACTCATTCTCACGAATACTGTTGGAACAACGACACTTCTTATTGTTTCCTGGTTATAATTTCCTTTAACTTCGTTTTAATTAATAGTAAGGCTTACCCTATGTTTGCGAAAATTATAAATAACATTGATGGGCATATAAGTCGCGCGAGACTGAGAGCTGAGCATTTAAAATTTAATCAACTCTGCCATAAGAATACCATTCGTAGGATGCTATTGATCATGAATCGTATTATATTATGTTACTCAATATATTTGCTCGTCGTTCAAAGAATATTTTCGATCGGGATGTTTTTATTTGCAATTTTTCTTGCTATTTTCCCCCAAAAAACAACGATGCATTTGTTTTTTTTATGTGAGAGAGAAGTGGCTCATTGAGGAAGCCGTGCTGGTATAAACATTTGTTTCCGTTTCTCGAACTCATTCATAAGAATACTTTTGGAAGCAATGACACTTTAATTGTTCTCTGGTTATGATTGCATTAAACTCCGTTTTTAATAATATTAATGCTTTCCCCCATCCCATTAATATTTTAAATAATATTGAATTGCCATATACAGTTAGTCTTGCGACACGATACGAATGTTAAACATTATTTATCTCTGCCGTAAGAATACCATTGGGAGCGTTTTTCCCGCGCTCTCCGGAGGCCTTAGTCTTAATGAGAGAGGGGGGTTGAGTACCCGCCCGTACGTTTAGAAGGGAACTATTATTTATGAACTTATTAAATGAGAAAGTTCGCAACGAAAAAGACAACCATTACAATCTTAAACCCATATCATATTTGAATAAAACATTAGGAATATAAATTAAATATTTATTGCCATTGACCATCAAAATCTTGGTTCTGCAGGATCCCATTGCTTAAACCACAGCATATGAGTAGAAATATAACTAGAGGAGGAATGGCTTATTCATAAATCTGTAAATCCCTTGAAACAATTCGAATGAAAATAATATTAAAAATCAAATTCAAAAACATAACTTACAATATTAAAAGCAATGGTTGCCCAGGAAATATGCCGTCGCTGATTTCAAAGACATATGAGATAATTTTAGCTAAAAATTTTCAAGCCATCACGAGGGTTAAAACAAAATCGAATGAAAAAATAAGACGTAAGAATTTGTTTTATAAATTTGGTGAGAAAATGCCAACTTTTAATCTCAGTACTTTAAAAAAATAATAAATGAGGCCACTGCAACGACTCAAATGCTTATCATATACGCATAACACCACGGAGGGCTTCTCATGGGCCCTGAGGGCCATTTCTAAAATGTTAGACATTGAAAAAAATCTTCTCCTTGTCATAATAGGTACATTAATATGCCAACGATCATAGCGATAGGATGAATTGTATAGCAATACATTAAGACAAACAGATTCACTTTTGATTTTACGTTCGTACATATACATAATTTGGTTTTAAAATTACCCGTGGGTTCTTTTTAATTAGTATATGTTTTCCATGAATTTTATTTTATAAATATTTGCAAAGTTATTGGGATTTGTCAATGATTTCCAACGTTTCCATAGCATATTTGCGACTCATAGCATGGACGAGAAAAGCTACGATTATTTTACTAGCAAAAATAAATACGAAATTATGTCACCATAACACAGGAGCTTTAATAGTAGAAAAGATATTATTGGATTTAATGTGACAAAAATTTTTTTGGGTGTAGATTCCTTCATTAACTCATCTTCATTTACACTCTTCAACCTTAAAATTAATAATACAGAAAACATCTGGTCTGAATGACTGTCATTGGTAACCTAACATTCTACGCATATAAAACGTAAGTAAAACACTTGGCGATGGATGAATGAAAGTAAACATGGATCCGTTGATAAACATTACTGAACGAGAATTTTAAATTGCTCTCATGATCATCGTGGTTTTGCTTTATTTAATTGATCCAAGCAATATCAGGAGAATTTATGAGTAAATCGGATCTATCCACGCTTCGGCTTTGCGACAAAAGACTGTCGATTGCAATATCCTTAGGCGTAAAAATGAATATCACGCGTGCGTCCTATAAAGCGCCGGCCTAATCCAGTCTTTTTACAAGGGTGCTTGTGATCACAGATGATTGGAGCTACACTGAAACTAAAGATGCGTGTGTATTTCCCATTCAGAAGGGGTTTAGCTTCTTTAAAAGCGTACCTGAAGTAAAGAGTGTTTGCCTGCGGAATGAAAGTTGAAATGAGGATTGGATGCGAGGGTCTTTTGAGAAGGAGAGACGTGCGCCTGCAAACACAGCGCGAAATTGGAGCGACGAGGCCGTAAACGTATCCCGAGACATGTCCTCCCACGCTCCTCACCCTCGATCACCCTCAAACTCTCTTCGTCGGAAGCACTGAAAAACACGCATCATGCGAAGGCCGTTCAGCCAGTCACGTGAGCATATTATTAGCCACGGAAATTAAGACGTAGTTTCATATCTCAATGTGTCACTTCATAGTAAATTATTGGTTGTCATTATTGATAATAGATAATAATTTGCGTCTGAAGACGATGATAATTCATCGAAACCTGGGTCGCCGTTTTTAAAAAAAGAAGTGGTATAAGTAATAGAGCATAAGTAATAGTGTGATTTCCAAGAAAACTTAAAATGGAATACCACATAGTTAGTAATGAGTTCGTGAATTTTATTTTCGTGTGCTATATCTTTTTATAGGCACTGCGGTATAATGAAGTCGAATTTGTAACAAAACAGTTGCATGAGTTGAGCCGGTGTACTAATCCACTCTCAGGCTATTACTGAAATGATTTACAAAAAAAAACAATGCCACAAGATTCTAAGGCTCTTATTCTCATGAAGTAACGGGTACTATTGAAGTACAGTTATCGTTGATCTACTGAATGCCATTCAATAGAAAAACTTGTCTAGTTTTCATTAACTCCCAACAATATGGGTAGGTCATAGATGCCTAAGGTAAATAAACTCCATTAGAATATCTTTAGAGGAAAATATCTCGAGATGCTACATGGCCCATATGACATAGGAGAGAGGAATGAGATGATTAGCCCTCATAAGCGTGGGTACGCTGGAGATTGCGGTATCCAAGGCAACAACCGTCCCCTCAACCAAACCGATCCCAATGACCCGCCCTAAATCAGAAATTCTGAAAAAGAGCATACGACGAACACAATCAGAAACAAAAATATACCAATCCATGTTAACCATATTAAAAAATAGATTACACAACCAAAGGTACTGCTGATGAATTAAATACCTGTTATCAAAAAAATTGAGAGCAAGGCCATTCCAATATTTAATAGGTGATGCCGGCATAAATATGTAAGAAAAGAGCGCTATCCTGTTCATAGCTTTACTTGGAAAAACACTCGAAATCGATAGAATTTAAATTTTCCCGGTAAAAATTGTTAAGGATTTCTTCTCGGGCTGTGCACCACGTTATCGGATTCATTTACGCCGACCTTTCTTAAAACGACTTGCTTCCCACTTTCAAGGCGTGTTAATCTCACTTGGCCAGATTTCACACTCAACCACGTTTGGCATCACGGAGCCCAAAAGAGGAATTGCGAAATCGCCAATAACTCTATGTTTGCACATTTTTTTTCCTTTTCAGCGGACAGATATTTGATAGTCTAAGTTACCACTCAAGTTGGAAGGATGAAGAATTATGCTGATAACAGAGAAAAAGTTCTCTGGCACAGTTAGTGTGTTTTCAAAAATAACATTGCGATTCCTTAAGTAATTTACCACAAATATTTCAAGTCAAGGGTCAAAATTACCAGGGTGAGCAATGCGAAATGGGAAGGGAGATACCTGGAGAAAGGCACCGAAGCTCAAATGAAACGGCGGAATTGGAAAGGGTCTTTGTGTGTGAGTGAGTGTGGGAAGGACGGGATGGAAGTACGGTAGTTAAGGCAACGCGCGCCTCCCTCAAACCAAACCAACCCTCGTGTGACCCCACCCCCGAGGTAATCCCTAATTAAGAGCAGGAGGCGAGGCGAGGATGACGTCGACACCTGAATCGGGAAACGCCGCGCACGGAAAACCAGATACTACTTACTATATATCCATCCTCCTCTCCCAACGGAATCCCAAATATCCGAGAGGGCCTCCTCGGCTTAAACAGCGCAGCTCATCCTCTCTCTTCACTTCATTTGCGTACGCAGGAAGGGCTTTCCCTTGGCTCTGTTTACCCGCTCGGCAGGAAGCCGAATTAAACGGGCCCAGGGTCGGGGAAGACCATTTAGACGCACTGCACGCGAAACGAAAAAACGACACCGCGTCTTTATGTTTATAGACATCTTATTCCCGAAAAATAAGACCCTCCTATTTATTTCGAACTTTGCCGTATAAAAGAGAAAGAAGAAATTTGTCCAAAGTCCATTCTGATACTTACATTAAATGAACAAGCAATAGATAAATGAATTAAGCCGTAAATATAAATCAGACAAAACGCATGGCTTTAGCTTTCACGGATATGGAGTTCCGATTTTGGTCAGATGCTTGATAACGTTAAATTTCAAAATGTTTAAAGCAACTGCCTTTATTGTTTCGTCTGCCGTAATCAGATTTTTGCACTAACATAACTAAATGGAATACATTTCACAAATCTTAAGAATTTTATAATTCTGGTTAATTATTTGGACTATATTCTAGCATAAACCTTTTAATAATCACCTAATTCACCATAATCATTCCTATGAAGAGATCGTGTTGCCCTATTTGAATGTGCGAGAGATTTTGGTCTTGGGATTGAAAATCCTCGTGAAATGCGCAAAAATCCTCGAAATAAATCCTTTGACGCAAAGAAAAGGACTTGGATGCCAACCCTGATTGTCTTGAATGCATATTTTTCACACACCGCTCGTAACTTACTCTGAGATGAGGTCTACAAACACAAATCCGAACCAATCTTCAGCATGATTGTTGAGTGAACTTTATCCGAATTTCAACTCCTTATATTCTAAAATACAACACCTTAAAAATGAAGGAAAGGCATTTCATCAAAAATTTTGAATGTGTAAACCAATGCTATCATTAATTAAACCGCCAATGCTTGATCATTGTTTTTAAAAAGATTACAGAAAATGGCTCCACCACACCAGAAGTTTAGCTGCCACGAGAGTGGAATGGAGAGCTGTATCAAACCATCCTCAAGACTGTTGAGTTACGATGATGATGAAAGAAGTTAAATGCTATGAAAAATATAATAATTCTCCCTTCCACCCAAACGGATTTCAAATTATCGTTTCAAACTTCTCGTCGTTTTTCCTGGTATCGAGAATTAATGCTTCACCGACAATGTTCCCATTATTAACATCACGTTTTCCATTTCACTTAATTAAAAAAGTGATCGACAGCATCCAATCATTAAAAAATTTAATTCATCTGATGCAGCAGACATTGTTGGCAGATATCTCTGGTAATGAATCACAATGCAAGACATTGCACCTAATGTAAAAATAACCCTTAGCAAAAATTACCCTCCCTATCCACAACCTTTCATATCTCCCGCTAAAGAGGAAAATCCGGAGACACATGTCCATAAACGCATTGTTTCAACTCTCATCATTTCAATTTGGTAAAAAGCACACACAAAACAAGGAATTGACTGCTTCGTCATAGTAAAAATTACACTCAAATTCCAAAGTCTGAACATTCGCATTTTAATTTGTTTTCTTTCCAAACCAATTAGCTCCACACTTGAGGTTAAGGAGCAATTGAAATGATAAGGCAGGCATACGGAGAAAACGTTGGCTGACTGATTCAACTATGGGCACTTAATCACGCTCCAAAATATAAATGTGTATTCATAAAAAGGTATTAATTCATTAAAAAAAACGCTCTTTGCATTGAAATGGCTGAATTATTCGTCACGGCCAGCACGTTGGATTGTCTGTCATGCATTATTAGTGAAATATTGAGGACATCACTTCAGGCGACATTATCACATTAAAAATAAAAACTCAGCTATTGAAATAAATAACATATTACTCTCAATAGAGAAAATAGCTGCTGCTCGCAATAAATGAGTCCCTTGATGGATGAATTAAAAAGCGTAAATTTAATTGCACGGGAATGCTTAAAACTTAATGGACTAATTGTACCAGTAGGTACTTCCATTAAGTGCTTTGTAAATAGTTTTCTTGACCAGCCTCATCACTGAACTCGTTAAACACCACCCGCTGTATCATACCGTAAAGCCCATCTCACAATTTAATGATTTTTGCCAATGCAATGAGATTAATGGATTTAAACAAAATGATGCATCATTTAAGTTGCTGAGGACAAATGGCATTCCATCCGTTTTTTAGAATATAGCTATACATGATTCATTTACGATTTGAAAGCATTTCAATGAAAAATTGAACAATAGTTGACTACATTCCATGGATTAAAATAAAAGATATTCAAGGAGTTTCAAATTCAAAACCCTGCTTTCATAATAGTTCACAAATTATCACAAATGAACAATATTCAACGACGTGACTAGACGCAGATGGAATCGGCCAATTCAACAACAACACAAATCAGGCATTATCAAAGGGACAAGAAGGTTTTTATTTAAAAAATAGTATATAGTAAAGAAAATGTGCAGTCAAGTCATTAGTAAAACCAAGCTAAAATCCACCTCGCAGAGTTTCAATCAAGACAAATGTGTTGCGGCCATTCCCGAAAAAAGTCTTATATCGAAGTTTTGATACTGGCTCGACAATGATATTACATTGGGATGAGCTCTAGCCTTGCACATTGGAGCCTTGGGATAGAATAGAAAATGACCTCGCTACCATAAATGATTGGTGCAGTACTTGGGAGGTACAATAAAATTTTGAAAAGTGCAGAGCGATGGACTTTTGGGAAAAGGATATCTCTTCAAGAAGAAGTTACACCGCTAACGGGATCCAACTATTGAATTACAAGTTCGCAAATACTAAGGGGTCACTATTACTCGGGATCTCTTTTGGGGTAATAACATTCGCGAAGTAGGTACATGGGAAAGCTAAACGTAAACTGGGTTTTTTAAAACGAATTTTCGGTGAATTCCGTTGAAAAGTGAAAGAGATAGCTACCTGATTCTAGTTAGGCCTCCCTTGGAATATTTTGCAAGCGTATGGGACACTTACGAAGTAGGACTATTAGCTGAAATCAATCGAGTGACGACAAAAAGTCCAATATGTTAGGTGACTTAGGATGGGAATCTTTTCAGGAGCGAGGAGCAAAGTAAAAGACCAATTTACCAAGTTAATTCAGAGAATATCTTCTTTAAGACGATGTGAAAAATATACTTTGTTTAACGTCGTACTATGGTAGACTAGTCAAGTGAAGAAAATAAAGAAATCAAACAGCAATGTATTGAAGTTTGAAATGACGTTCTTTTCTCATAAATTACGTGTCAGGTTAACCAAATAAATAAATTTTGAAAATCACAGAATAAGTTAAAAGCGAATGATTGGACATCAAAGGTAGATGCATAGCGCGAGATGGATCATCCTTACACTTATCACCAGCATTGTTTAAAATGTTTTATATGCTGTTAATCTGAATTGCAGATGTTCACAACGTATTTTATTTATTGAGCGGTACGGTAAATTTTTTAGAGAATCGGTATATTGATTAAAAAAGGACAAAATTCTCGCATAAATAGTAATTAGAAAATACCGCATCCACCGCTGTCCACGTTTTCAAGGGTTGCTCTGATATTTAAATTGTGCCAATTCCGCTGCTTAGCTGTTTCGCTCCCTCCCATTAGCAGATTGGGATAGAAACGTCGAAAGCCACGAAATTGAAAGTGAATTGACAACCGGAACTATAATAAACAGTTCGCTCCTGTACCATAATAAGCAGTTGAAGCTACTAAATATCTCTTCATTGTAGCAAGAGATAAGGATAGCCAGTAAGTTTCGTCGAAGGATTTCATTTAAAACAAAGTAATTACACAAAAATTTAGGGAGACGCATTTATCTCAATTATTGCATAGAAGGCGAGACATCTCAAAGAAGGGAGTGAAGGCACGTCTTCAAGAGTGAAGCGAAACGGTCCCGTTGTGCGATGAAGAATTCAGCGGATGCGATGAAGGAAGCAAGCGAAGGGAGTGGCAAGTTGCCTCGGGGTGGAAGGAGGGTGAAGAAGGCAGGGGAGAGGGAGGAGGAAACGTTTAATCTCATTACGGGTGGCTTTAAAGAGTGTCTTCCCTTTTTCGCTGCATCGCTCCCGATAATATAAGCAGGCAAATGAACAGAGGCCCTTTCGGGTGGGGGGGGCGGGGGCGGGGGTTAAGGGGGGTCGGAGGGTGGGAATAAAAAGGGACGGATGCTGGAGATGAAAGCATTCAACACACACGGAAGAGACATTTGAATAAATAAAAATAAAACAAATGAATGGGAGAGGACGCAGCGCGAAAACAATTGCACGTTAACGAGAAAGGAAAGTAACGAGGAGAGGACGTCCTAATTTATTTTTATTTATCTTTTTGATGGGCCCTCACCCATCAATTCCTCCGAAACCTTTAGACACGGGAGTATAAACTCGGAGAGGGTCAGAAGAGTCGCATGGGAGCGCTGGCGGTACACAATGCATGGATGGATGGGCTGCCCAGCAGAGGGACGGGATAGGTCAGAGGGCACTCCCATTGTGAGGGGGACCCTGCTCTCGCAATTTTTAACAGCAGACACAGTTCCGTCACAATCACAAGCCCCATCATAACCCGCTTAATGAGTACCTGCCACTACGAAACGGAAGGAATGCGATTTTCAAGGAAAAAAATTTGGAATAGATCGGCGCGAATTTCAGAGAGGACGACTGCGAAGGCCAAAATAGCAAATAGATTCCGAGATGAAAATATCTACAATTACAACCATAATTACAGGGAATAGGAATTCCACAAGAATATCGCGCCACTCGCAAGAGTAACTAACAGCAATATTATTGTACTTGTAAAATAAAACATTCGTTACAAATTCTATCAAAAATGAAATGAAAACAAAAATAAATTTGTATTTACTAGAGTTAGAGAAAGATACATAAGAATGTTTTTACAGGATTATATTCTCCCAGGCTTCACACCAAGTCATTGAGTTTATCAATGACAGCGTTTCTGTGGCTGACTCCTTCACCATCTTAAAGGCAAAAATTGCAAAATGTTAAGCAAGTAACTCTAGCTTTCTAGCTAGCTAGAAAGCTTGTAGTAACTAGCTAGCTAGTAACTTGTAGTAACTAGCTAGCTAGTAACAACGATAATTAGTTTTCTCCATTCGTGCTTTCACTTTTTGCACAACTTCCATATGAAAAAATGCTGATTATCATTGTTTACGAGTTAGTGAGTCAATTAAATTCTGGTTCTTTAAGTCATTCAGAGAAATCTTGGGGCCGATTGTGTAACTTTACGTTCGAACGTAACGGTCCGGTTCCCGTGGAATTTAGATCAACAACTCGAAAACAATTGAAGGAGCGATTGTGTAACTTTACGTTCGAAAGTATTCCGGCTCTCGATCGAAAGCATCTCTTCGTCAACACATCACTTGACGATAAGGCTATCGAATCGTTCGCAGGTGAGGTTTGGGATGGAATTTAAATGTTTATTTCCTTTCATGTTCTCGTTGTATGTCCTTTATTTGGGATTAAGTGAATTATGCAACCGATTATATTTATAAATCCTAGCGTTATGTTATAAATTACGTGAATTTGTAGTGAATTGACATAAATAATTGCAATTTGTGCGTATTAGTTCACTATGGTATAAAGATGAGCAAGTTTACATTTGCTTCGCTGTGTAATGTGTGTGCATTTGAAATGAAATTAACTCATGTGGGAATTAAGTGAATTAAACATTCTATTTAATTTATACATCATTGTGTTATGTTTTTAATAACGTGAATAAGTAGTGAAATTATATCGATAAATACAATTTGTACGTGTTAGTTTACTATACGATACAAAGATGAGGACGTTTACAATTGCTTCGCTATGTAATGTGTGTGCAATTCAAATGAAATTATCCTTATTGTATGCTTGATTTAAACGTGGTTCCACTATAGTATATTAGGTAAATTATAGTTGTGCTATAATACATTGCCAAAATTATATTCTCTACAATGTTTAATTTAATTCGGATCATCGGGCAGTTATTGACAAGTAAATGATTTAATTTATGTATTCAAATAGTTTATTTTAACTTCTCAATGACGTCTTAAATTAAGTTGAATTTATATGGTTTATGTACTTCAATTAATGTCTCTGATGCGATATGGCTTCCTCAGAAAGGGTAAATTTTTTGAAGTGATATTCGGGTGTTTGAGACGAGAGGAGATATCAAAGATGACTCTGCATATTTGCTTTTTCTTTCAAGTAATAGGTGAAAGGTTTGTGATGATGAGAATGTTTTTGATTGAGAATATTAACGTACTTATTTATTTCATGAGTTACGTGCTTTTTTAACTGTTTACCTTACGACTATTATTAAGACGTCGTACTAATTCACACTCGTCAGTTTTTATTTCTTGCAAATATTCAATATTCTGCGGCATTGCTCCTTGCAGACACACAAAGGCGAAGACGAGAGCCTATCAATATCGAATATCCGCTCATATATTTCCTCTAAAGGAAGTAAGTCAATTACAAATGATACAAGTTATTATTTAGCGAATTGCAAAAGTAACGAAATGGAGACTTACCGCGGCATTTCTAAATAGTCAGCGATATCTGAGTAAAAACTACTTATCCCAAATATCAGCTACGCTCCAACGGAAAGGAAGGTATTTAATACTGAATTGAGAAATATTTATTTATACGCAAAGTTGAATTCTTTCAATAATATAAACTTAATTGGCCGATTGTATCTGAAACCAATATTGTTAACTTAGTTTCGCTATTCAAAACAAACACAGCCACTCTCGGCCTTACTGCGCATGCGCTCAAGGAAAACAATCGCGAAACTTATTCCCAATTCCAAGTAAATATGACAACGTCGTAACTTTCGATTGCTTGTTGACGATCGTCCATACACAATCGCACTTACAGCTAACGTTCGAATACTGGGAACTCAATCGAGAGTGAACGGATCTCTAACGATCGAAAGGTAGCCAAGTTACACAATCGGCCCCCTTGACGGAGAGAATCGCTCATCAGAGTTAAAACAACAATGAACCACGCGAGTCGGATTCGCGAGGCCGAGGAGTAGCGCTAGAAGCGGTGAGGCGCTCGGCAAGAGTCAGTGACGTCATGAACTTAATCAGCGAAACGGGCGAACCCGTCGATATTTCGCCGCGAATCGCTCGAGGGAAGGGAGCGAAGAGTCGAACAACGCAAACATACGGGTTGGGTCAATGTTTCAATTTGAGACTCAATCGCCAATAATAAAAAGTAAAACAGATGGGCATTTGCGAATCTATGTTAATCCTTTCCCTGATTTATTTATTTATTTATTTGATCACCAAAAACGGCACAAAGGCTTTCACATTGGCTGTTCCTTAAATAAATAATACCTAAAAATTAACAAACAATAGCACAATAAATAAAAACTAACAGAAAACAAAATTCTTAAACATAAGAAGGCGCACTATTGATTAGACAATGGTGAATTTTTCAGATGGCATTTTAAGGAGGATTTGTAACTATTAGCAGAGAATAATAGGTCGAGGGAAGGGATTTTTGAAGCTATGGAGTCAAACAAGGAGGGGATTAGGCAGAACAGAGAGCGTTTAGAATCTCGAATAGAAAATCCTAATACAATTTCGATGCTCCTAAACAATCTTGTGTGTGGTGAGGCCAGTTTTTCCTCTCCCTACTTGCCAAGGATGATGGTTTTCGTTCGAGAGAGGCATGGGAAAATGAGGAAGGGGAGCGCGGCTCGCAGTGGAGGGTGCGGTCTCTTCACTTTTTCGCACGCTCATCGTCGAGGTCAGGGCGAAGAGGAAGAGCGGGGAGGCAAATGACCCCAATTTTCAACCACCCCCCTCCTCCTCCACCAACCAATAAAAAAATAATAATATTACTGGCGCAACGGATCTGCCTATTGTTGCCCGGCTTTCCGAGGGCCATGGGCCGACAGCGGACAAAGTCAACGGGACCCATCTCCTCCTGTAGCCACCCTGGACATCGACATAGGCGGATTTAGAGGGGGGCACGTGCCCCCCCAGACTCTTAAAAAATGGACAAGATTTTCAATATCGTTATCATTACGTTCGTTTTATTTTGTGTATTACGGGACCTCAATCTATTAATTTAATATTAATTAATAACATTCATATCAAAATAAAGAGATTTTTTCTACAGTAATTGTTGTGTTTTGCTTTAAATCACAACAATGATAAGACCAGTTAGACCCTTGTATCCTCCCCCCCCCCCCCCAGAAATTAATCCTGGATCTACCCATCGGCATTGGCAGTGCATGAAAATACTACCTATACGTAAACCACGCACTGGAACAACTACGGTGAGCCCTCCCAATACCTTTTCGAGCAATGTCCAACCCCGATTGCTCTCTCCCTCCTGCCCACCTCCGAACTCTGCTTAGGAAGGTAGTATCTTAGGTTGCACCGAAACTGAATCTTAAGCTGATCTTATGATGAAGATATAGGTTGAAATGCGTTGTAAAAAAATTCTCATATATTCAGAGTGGGATCTCAGTTTTTACCGATTCAACATGTACAGTGTAGCTTCACACATTTACAAATTGAATAGCGTAAGTCATGATGACTATTGCTTAGAATATACGATATTCTTTAGTATGCCTACAATATATATCTATCGTTTAATGAATTGAGGAGGATCTACGGCTTATTATACTCCATTACTCACAGATTATGATTCTACAAAGACAGAGAGACAACCGGATTATTACGGCATTTCGAAAAGGGTATAAGGTGATTAATATTCAGATTAATTCCGAATAATGCTTGATACTATCTCAATATTCTTTGGTCCACTCGCGACTTTCAGAGTGAATTTATCTTCTTTAATAGATAATTCTAATTATATTATTAGTTTTGCAGTTCAACCGAGAAAACATTAAATTATATTATTTTAACCATATCATATTCAACAATGGAATATTTATGCAAGAACGAAGTATTTACCTCACATGAAAACTGACTTTAGCTTAGGATTCCCGACCGGAGATGAGAATTATTCAGGTGAAAAATGTTGAATCAAACGCCATGGCGCTTGTATGCTTCAAATAATGCTTTCGCATTGGCAAATGATCGATACGCTTTAGTCCCTCATGAAGATTACTCATGGGGGTACTCAAAAGTGAATATAAGGATGGACAAGGGAATACGACGGAAGGATAGGTAAATACTACTAAAAAATTGAAAGACAGAGAGAGGCCACCTGATACCAGAGTACAAACAAACTTCACGTCGATTCTCGCGCAGGAGTTCAATTCCTGATTATTTCGAGATATCAAGAAATCCTCAATTTATCGACGACTTCACGGCTCAAGACACGATCACAAACACTAAGGGCCAGTTTTATAATGTCTGGTTAGCTTTAACCGGAACATGGAACAGCCAAAACCATAGCTGGAGAATGCTAACAAATTACAGTAAGTAAAAGTAGTTTATAATAACGTTTTGTTAAACTCATGATCTGAAAAGCAAGGATTAGTTAACGCCAGTTTTTATGTTCCGCAAATTTTTAACATAAATAATTAAGCTTTTTTTTAGTCAACTATAATCAATTTAACGACTCGATATCTAATAATTGACGAAAATTCAAAGGCAGTCGAGTGTATACGTTGTCTACTGATGTAATAAGTACTGAGATAAAATAATTGCGATGTGTCATTACAGGAGGCATATAGAGACACAATGTAGATAAGACGAGAGTTGCGCTTCCAGGACGCTTAGATTTACCATGATTTCGGCGGAGGACTATACATAGAAAACTCCCTTTGCTTTGGCCCACAAGAGTAACCAATAGATGGAACTGGGGCAGCTCACCACTCACCAACAGAAGAAATGGATAAGGCCACAAGAATGAAAGGAAAGATACACACACACACACACACATGATAGCATATATATATGTAGGCAGACGTATTATTTCGAACACTAAAAAAGGCAACCTCCACGATAGCTATTTCCATTGTGAATTTAAAAAAATAAAAAATAAACAATAATGCTAATAAAATGCCAAAAATGAAATGAAAGTAATTGAAAAAATTACCGAATTGTACTCAACTATTAGTTCTAAGTTTCCCTTTTCACACAAACATCACATAACACAGCCAACGGTTCATATGCGCTATTTTTAACCTCCTTTTTGTAAACTGGCTGGTTGGGGTGAGTTTTGACCCACCGGTACAGCCTATGTACATGTATGCGCCTTCGGTCCTGGCATTTAGTCGATAATAATCGACTAAATGTCAACATAATTATTTTGAACACGCATGAATGAAATATGCTTAAAGCGTAAACTAGGGGATGGGGTTGGTGTGGTGAATAGACTACCGGCTCCCCAAACGATGGGCCCAGGTTCAAGTCTCGGTGATGGCATATATTTCTTTAGAGATGAATGCCGGTTTCCTGCACTTGAGTGCTTTGAGAAGGGCACTTTTGGACAGCATGTCGTCCATTCGATTGGATGTTCAGTCGTTGCGCTATTTTGCTATGAAGAGCAGCCTAATGCCGATCGACGCCCTTGGCTTTAGGTGGCCAGCTCCACTTCGAATGTTAACTAACATAACTAGATCGATTGATTGTTTCCTCGTTTAGCTTTTGGCTATCCTCCGCGTAGGCGTTTTAGACTGACGAAGGTTCATCACTAATGTTGATAGCGATTTTTGATCTTCAGCTTCAGCTAAACTTCAGCTTCGAACTAAATACGTTTCTAGGATGACTGTCCAAAACGCGGTGAATACCCGAAATATAAAGATTATTCAACGATTACTCCGCAGAAAACTGAGAAGTTCTGATGTGCAATCGCGATCATTCAAGTAATGAGTGATGTTCTAAAACAACAATGCACCCCCCTCCCTACGTTTTTCCAGCCAGCTTCCGCTATCTCAGTGACTGTGCTGCCAGAGTGCAATAGATTCAGAATAGTCCGTGTAGATGGAGACCAATGCTCTACAGGCTCAGAGTCCTTTAGAATGCGTCGTAATAACTACGAGAGGAAGTCGCCGCCATCGTTCGGCAAATCACTAGCGGAGGACTTTGTTGGAGCATAGCCATCGATTGGTTTGGAGTTCAGTAATTTTACCATTGAGTAGTAATGGGCATTTCGTCAGCAATAAACATTTCTAATGACTCCATGATTGTGTTTCACTTCATTTCCCACGTTATCACAGTGTTTACGCTTCAATTGCTTGTAGCTTTTTTCATAGGGGTATCAGCTTTTTTTGAGTTCCCAGCGACCTTCATACGTTAAATGAACCTCAAAAAACACGATATCTGCCCATTTCTCCATTACACTCTCGGAGACGTCTAGCCAATAAGTAGCAAACACCGCTTTGATATGCGATGGCTCCACTTTTTGACGAACTGTTTGTGTTGAGAATGCGATTTAGAGGAATTTGTAAATAGTTACCACCTCATGTCCCACACTCGAGTGTTGGTAGTTCCGGGTAAAAGTATTCCAAATAAATGGCGTCGAAACAATCTCTCAGATTATCAATTTCCTTTCTGATGCCATATTATCTTTCTCAGGTCTTAATCAGGACGAGGGCAATTCACCGCACATCACACCATATCTTATTCCATTTTCCAGAGCGAGACAAGTTTCAAAGCTGCGTTATTTCCCATTGTGCTCTCAATGAAGCGCAATTCAAATAGTTCTTCTCAAGATCTTGAACTTCTTGCCTGCACTCAGAGAAGGCGTATCAACATGCAGTTGTTAGAAGCTCATTGCGATGGATAGGTACTGTTTCAAAGCAGCTTTAAACTGGATAGTTTTAAAAACCGGTTAAAAAGCCCTCTAAGTGAAGCTTTTGACGAGATGGAATGAGGACTCCTCAATATACTCTCCTTGGTTCGATACTCGAGAGGGATTGTATTGAGCTGCGCGATGGACCTGCGGTATGGAAGGACAGGATGCATGCGCACCCACTGTTTGAGCATGGAGTGAGGCATTGAGAGACCTGATTCCCCAGTCGCCACCAGAGTGCAAACAGACCTCTCTCTCTCGGGGGAGGGAAGGCAGAGGAATCATTAATTGAGGTGAGGTCGGATATGCAGACAGCTCCAGTGTACAGCGGGTGGGTCCCTTCCAACACGTGAACTCTTCCCAGTCCACGAGTAAATAATGCTAATAAACAGCGGGACCAAGGGAGGAGAGAGAAAATAGCAATAATTGCTGCCGCATTGTGTCCACTGGCCTCCCTCGCCCCCTTAATTAAAATAATCAAGGAAATTCGAGGTCTCGGGGCACCGGATCCACATTGTTTGATCCGCAGCGGGGATTTGATGAAAAAAATAACGGAGGAGGCGAATTTCTCTGACCTTTCGTCTTCCGTTGCTGTTGCTACATATAGCACACGATCAAACTCATCCTAAACCTATGTTTAAGAGACAAATTGAATTGATCTGGTACAACTAGGATCCGTCACCACGGAAAAGAAAAATATATACGATAAATAGCGTCAAATTGACTTTCTCAAATCAAATGAGTGCAATGGAGGACTAAACGTAACTTTAACCTTTTTCTACGACGCTATTCATTGTCATAATGAAAGGTTCATAGGTCTGTTAATTGGGAAAAAGTGACCCTTTTATTCTGTGACTATCCATGTGTTGTGAATTATTCCATCCATCGAATTTTGGAGGCTGGAATCAGTTGCCCTAATTTTGACGAGATTCAAAATGGAGTCACGTAAATTTGTACCTCAACCAGGTAATTTGTCTATGGGAATATTATATTATTATAATATTATGTTATAATATTAAAATACATTATAATATTATATTCTAACACTATACTATAATGCGTTTTCGCATCATATTATTTTTGTCAATTTCTTTGAAAATTAAAGAATGCGTAAACCTCGAGTTTTCAGAAAACTGTAAATTACAATGTTACTACTCATATTGTTTTATTTTCGGCCAAAATTCAAGTTATAATCCAACCAATGAGGCGAAACGTCTTGAAATGCAAACTAATCGCCAACTTAGGTGGATGTACGAATTTTACGCTTGTCAGTGGAGCCCAACGATCAATTCCATAATGAAACTGCTGCCATATCTACAAAAGATAAGTAGCCTTATCTGTATAAGTACTCAGTAGATTTGATGTGGATGTTCATGCATCCGTAAAATAAGTTAAATAAATTGGGAAGAAGTTGAGCTCGCCCTACATAGTGCGGTGTACTTAAGTGATGTCCGCCACTGCGGGTTGGCGGTTTTTTTATTCGCTACCTGTAATAAACCCAACTAGTCAGTAATAACATGCGGCTTCCTTATCGTTCGTGATCTTTCGTAGAACATTTTAAGGAATTTTTCATTTGGTGTAACTCCATACAATTACAGGGTTCCTATTCTAACTAAATAATAAAATTCACGGTTTTTTCCAGGTTTTCACGGTCTACATATCGTCAAATTCACGGTCTGTCCATCAGCCGTTTTAGGCAGAAATATTGATGACGTAATAATCACCGCCCGCACGTTAACTTAAAATTTATCAACCGCGACAGGCGCCGTGAATTCAAAGGTAGCAATGAAAGTGCTATTTCTCATGACGTCACCTATCGATATCAAAATTTAGGTGAAGCTTAAGGTTGTTAGAGGCAAAATGGAGGGAGCAGTAAGGTAGGGAAGGAAAGGAGTGTCTGATTTTTCGCCAGGGTTAATGAACACTTTGTTGCCGGTCTTCCGATCACAGGCTCAAGATCAATGTGTCGTCATGGCACAAGACCCAATATAATTGCACTTCGAATAAACGTGTGGAGAAAAATGTGTGGACAGTGTCTGTATGTGGCTCGGCTTTGAAACATGATTGAAATATCTTTTTTTCTTTTGATCTGTCAATTGTAGTTCTTTTTCTATAAGTTAGAGAGATTTTTAAGGTCTTATGATGAAATTCACGGCTATTTCCAGGTTTTTTTCACGGCAGACGAAATTCACGGCTTATTCACGGTTGAGTGGGAACCCTGAATTACAGGTGTACAATTTGCAAAGGTAATAAAATAATATTACGTAAAAGATGTTTCTGAAAAAATCCGGAAATCGGAATATCATAAACGGGTCTTTGCATAAAACTAGGATGTCAGTTTTAGTAAAAACGATTTAAAAAAGAAATGAATTTAGCCCTAAAGACATTCTTTGTCAATTGAAGGGCGATTAAATACGGGAAAGTTAGCGCTCGATACTGTATTAACGTTATAGCTTTGCAATTCGCATAACCAGTAGAACCTCATGGTTTGCTAACTTTTATCCATGCATCGAAATCATTTTCAGAAATTCTTACCTTCACTTGCACAGGGAATTGAACCGATTAAACCAGGAAAAGCTGTACTTACCTGAAAAGAGAATACAATGTTTATTAATAAAATGAAATCACGTGTACTTGCAGGTTAACAAAGTAACAAATGTTAAATTCAAGTACAAATATTGACATGAATCAAATTATAAAAGTGTCCACGTTGGTTCCTTGGCAACCTTGCCCTTCGAAGAATGTAAAAGTAGTCTTGGAAACCCAAAAAAATTAGCATCAAATATAAACTAGAATCCTAAAAACTCTGTTAAGAAATTAAAAAAATAATTTTAAAAACCTTGAAACAGGCTTTTTTACGTCCATTCACTAAAACAATTTATGCGTAACTAATTATCCTACCGGACCCGTGTATTTATGTAATGGAACCAGTGTCCTTCAGAGAGAAAATTCTTTCAACAATCATCATTACTGATATATTCTCGAATAACGACTCTTCTATAACCTTCCTCCACGTAACTGCTGGCGTCAACGCATCCAGCCCTCCAATACACGCGAATCACCTCTAACGTGACGTCGTCGCACGACGATCAGAAAGGAATGAAACCCATAGCTCACCCGATCGTTGGTTTAACACCAGTTCCCCGTTGGTGGTCGGTTGAGTAAATCGAAAAACTGGTTCCCGAGATATTTTTCTTACCAACTAAGAATTTGATCTCCTGTCTTCTTAATTCTTCTTCAGACTTATTTATTTGGGCTAGTTTGTAGTGCAACTAAATCATTCTAAATAGTAGAGTATCGACTCTATAACCCTCAATACATCAAGATGGCCTCGTCACCATTCGAAGGAGAGACTACTTTTATGAGGGGTGTTAATAGGCATTCTTCAAGTCCATCAAAAAAATTCTAAACACCGGTAGAGGCATAAACAATTGAATGTGAATCATCATCACAGGTCAGCAGTTCCAATATTGGTTTGATATAGTTATCTACTACAGTTATCACCTATCAGGTAACCATTTCAAACCTCCGTATTTCTTCTCTTTCACATCATTCTTCACCTGTACCACATATAAATTCGAAGCCTTCCTTCTCCGTTCTTATCATCTATTTGTTCCCCAACGATTGTCTTCATCAGGCCATCATGTCTCAAAATATAGCCTATGCTGTTTTTCCTTCTTCAATCATCAATGTCTTCTCCCTGTATTCACATCTCCTCTTAAGACTATCTTCATCGCTCACTTGGTCGATCCACTTGATCCCCATGATTCTTTTTTAACACCGCCTTTCCTCCGAAAGTGGACACTAACAAATCGCTATTTAATTCTTTATTCACGTTTCACTGCCACTTTTTTCAAGAGCACAAGTTTTCACAAATCCACACAAGTGTTGCCTTTACGGGGAAAGAAAAAAGACGTTCCGTCAGAGAAAATTTACTTGATAAGGTGACATAAATTATGACAAGTTCAGGAAAAAAACGCATTGCATTACGAATTAACAGCATAAAAAGTGAAGTGGACAAAGTGAATGGAATGAAAAAGGAACAAGGAAGTGCTGGGCATGGTGGGTGAGGAGTGGTAGCTTCTAGATGAGATACGGAGGAGACAGAAGTTATGGATGGTGCGAGTGCTGAGCGGGGAGGGGATGTTGAAAACAGCACTGCAGAGGAAAACCAAATATTAGCATAGGTAAGATATTTTGATAGAATTACAGTGATTACTTCTAATAGTGGTTATAAGAGCGAAGCCCAATCTCGGATGGTAAATATACTAAGATAACTCGCTAGATTATGCATTTTAACCTCCCTGAACCGATAGGAAACCTTACTAATAGTTGGCATTAACACTATGATAGCACTGTAAAATAGTGTTGCGCTATGATATGTTAGTGCACTAACCTGGAAACAAAATGTTTCACACTTTTTTACCCAGAATCATTAATCATTAGTTATTGGCGAAACCTTTACGCCGAACTGTTCAGCCTCGTATTCCATGTCATTTCGATATTTTTTAGCAGAGATGAATTAATTTAAAATTATATCGCTCCGTTGAACTTATGTGACAGTGCATAAAATGAGAGAACCTTTCCACGATGCGTTAATATTTTCATTCGTGACATCCATTACAGGATATAAACAGCTCTCATTACGAGCATTGAAGCATAGAAAATTGAAACCATTTCAGCATTCGCATTCGAAACTAAATGGTACCTATGGATATTGCCCATTTGCATACACGGGAATTTTCTCCTTTTAAGCCATGAATTACAAATTTGATGTCCTTTAATGTAATTTAGGATAAAATGAAAGGTGTACCTTCTAAATAGCATGCCATTACGAATTCCATATGAGATTGAAAACTGTCTGTTAGTTTTAACCCATAGCCATCATAGCATCAATTATCACCAAGAAGTCAAAAAATAAAACAGTTATCAACAATACCTACAGAGATGAATTCGACACAGCTCCCCACCAAATCCTTCCTGTTTCCATGTTAACTTTTATATTTTCCTTTACATCCTGAATAACATGACCGATGAATCAATCATAATACAAGTACCATATGTATTAATATACCGATAATAAGCCAAAAAAAGTTTCCACAATTATCTTTCATAAAATTATTCATAAGTAATATAGTACCAAATCCTTGCATGTACATTAAATAGCCTAAGTCATTTTATATAACCAAGTAGCCATAAATCGCCAATGCCGAAAAGACACTTAGAAAATCATTTTTTCGTAGAAGAATGATTGAAGATAATATTCTCCGCGTAATATCAATGTGATCCATTGCTTTAAATATTACGAGGCACTCTGCACATAGAAATGAACGTAACAGCTACTTTGGAGATGGCCACAAAGCATTAAAGTTAAACAAATAAGATCACACTGCCTTAAGCCTAATTCGAAAGATAATAACTTGGAAAATTCCGAGGATGTTATAGATTACATATTCTCCAGGATACAGCCTGGAATGATCGAAACTGTTTCTGCCTTAACAACATACTAAAGGTTTATCCTTCCTAACTTTCATTTATTTTAGAAATAAGAAAAATATACATGGATACAACGCGTTTTTATAATAGAAAGGATGCATGGATACAACAATATATAACGGAAAAAACATTAAGAAATGGGAACACTTCATAAAAAATTATCAAGCTCATTTCTTTTTGTGAAAATATCACGATTTTCAAGCAAAGTTAAATTTAAGGACATAAAAAAGACTGCATTTCATCAGAAATTTCCTATTTATTTCTTGATAGGGTACACATAGTTGCGCGTTTGTACTAATAGTATGAAACTGTAAAGAACTTTTCTCGCCAAATATTTAATTCAATGCTACATTGACATTGTAACATATACATTAATTGGAACGAAATATTGCAAAGTGGTGAAAGTGCAAAGTGGCGAAAGTGGTGGAAAAGCAAAACGTGGTGAAGAAATTTTCCTTGAACCGACGCAAATTCTGCAAGCTGGATGTGAGGTCATTCATATCCAATAATATATATTAAAATGACTAGCACTCTGCCAATGATGGTACATATAAATAAATCAAAGAAAATGTCACGACCACCCAGGCGAAACGGAAGCGTTGAGGAAGTGTTGGGGAAGCGTCGGACGGAGTGTTCGGGAAGTGGCGGGCGAGTGTTGAGGTAGCGTTGAGGAAGTGTCGCGGAAGTGTCCGGGAAGCAGATTATGGCCCACTTGGAACGCTTCCGGAAGCGTTTCGGAAGTGTTCGGGAAGTGTTCAGGAAGTGTCCATCCGACACCTGACGCTGCCACATTGCAAAAAAAGATTTCCATATGGAAAAATAAAATTTTAATTGTAAATCATGGTAATAATAATGAACAGCAGGTTTTTTTTTAATGAAAGGTAAAAATTTATGAAAAAAATGCCGCGCCCAAGAATCGAACCTAAGACCTACGGGTACGAGTCGGACTTGGTAACCACCTGTCTACCGCTCTCGGATAGTGACATGGTAATTCTAAGGCATTATAACAACTGCAACCCTCGCTAGCGGGGGTGGGACTTAGGAAATCTACGGCGGTACGACCATCCTCTTCACTACCATACTCACTGTGTAAAGCCGTAGCTGTTTTTAGTGTACCACCGAGATAACATTTAAAATGCTCCTTAATATCCCACACAGCACTCAACCGCTATTTCCACTCCCGAAATACTTCATCGATGCTCCCGTTTCACGTGGGTTGTTTGCGAATTCTCTCAAATGCAACTTCAACTGTTATTTACCCTTTCAATCATACTTTATTAATTACAAATTAGCAATCCTTTGAGGAAGTCCGTTTCAACCCGAGAGTGGCGAGGAAGCGTCCACGAAGCCGAAGTTTCGGGAGACGGGAAGTGTCGAGGAAGCGTCCGGGAAGTGTTTCAACCACGAAGTGGCGAGGAAGCGTTCGGCAAGTGAAGGGCCGACAGTCAGGTAGTGTTGAGGAAGTGTTCGGGAAGCTGCCGGGAAGCGTCCACATACCGTTAAACGCTTCCTGAACACTCCCGCAACACTTCCCGGACACTTCCGCGAACGCTTCCGTTTCGACTGGGCAGGCACCTTTAATATTTAATTCCATTCAATTGTCCCAGATTACGACTAAGTCATTACCTAAAATTAGCAATTACACTTCAGGCGAAATGGTAGGTTACGGCAACGCATGATTACACTTGAAAAAATGCCATTAGTAATACCCTTTACTCACAAGGCTACAACGTCCCCAATTAAAAAAATAAATTTCTTTCTCTTTATAAAATTAAAATTGAAATCTTATTCATGAATAATTTCGCTAAATTTTAATCTAACGATGCTGTAAAAAATAAAAACCCTTTGCGTGAGAAAAGTCATTATGAAATGATGAAAAGTTCTTAATTTAATCAGAAATTGCATTTGAAAATTTGAGCGGAAATTACGAAATGTTCATTATTCCCTCAAAAATAAGGCACTATTTATGGAAATAAAATTTCTACCCTGATTGACTTCAGTACTCACCACAAACCTGAGGGCTATGGGTTCACTTGAAAAAGAATAAAAATTATTTCTCCCAATCTAACTTATCCCACTTTTAGGACTCTTGATGGACGGAGGCAATGTTTTCCTTTATTCGTCCCTTCTCGAAATCCGTTGACTGGACTACTGAAAAATCTTCGCTTGCGGAGGCTGGCATTGAAAATATCGTTGATTACTCTTTCCAGCGGCAATACGTAAGTACCGCTTCAAAACAGATGACAATGTTTATGTTTGCCTGCGGATAAGAGAATGATTTTTCCACAAAATTTCGTCCCATAAGTATTTGGATCCAAAGAATGGAAAGTAGAACCAATGATTCATTTCCATTCTAACGGATCAGAATAAACTTCCCAAGCACAAAGAAAAGGAAATCAGAAATCCAAAAATCAGCTATCCCTGTTGCTTTGCATTCAAAGCTTCCCAGCATTCCCTGCGTGAGAGAGGATAAAGAGAGACTGGCCAGCCGCTTGTCGCCGCGGGCACCGCACCCATTTAAGCCGATTACATACTCTAGCAAAGTGCGTCACTTCCGAAGGGGAGAAAAGTAAAAAAAGGATTGGAAAAAACGGGGAGGAGGGGAAGAGCGGCATTTTTTCAAATGGAGAGAGAGGGATGGGGAATACATAACAAGGGCATTAAGTGGTTGGGCGACATGGTTTTAACAAGCGATGAGATTCCGATGACATTTGGTGAAGCCATTGGGCAGCTTCACTTGACGGCAGAGCAAAAAGCAGCCGCGGCAATTAGAGGAGAGGAAGGGGTTGTGCCGGCAAAGCGGAGGCGTTGGACACGCCCACTTCTCTCGCTCACTCGCGGACAATGGGCGAGGGGTCAATGCGAAGCACAATGCCATGCGATGAAGGGACCATTTATCACCACACATATCGGATTATGGAGAGTTACTACGGTTGACAAGCAAATTTTACTGTGAAGTTCACCCACGTATTTTTCACAAAGGGCAATAGGCATATCTTTTCGAAATAGTGGTCGTTTTTTTCGTAATTTGCTGACGAGTCACTCGTTTAAAACTTTAGTTAAATCAAGAGAATCAGGGTCTCGGCCACCTGAATGTCGTTTTATGGCGATAGCTTCACAAACATTCTTGGGAATGACTTCCGCCACAGCATGGTGACTGGCAATCCCCTATTGATGATATTTAACGCTGCATGCCAAAATACGTCGCACTGCTCACTTATCCCGGCCCTCAACAATTTTTCAAACTAGGTCTTAATATGGTTGATTGCGTATCTAATGTAGATTTTTCAAATTTGAAACTAGGGTCATGCAATGCACATTCACAGTCGAATGGACCGATTTTCTGGCACACCACCAACCAAAAACGTATGGCAGAGTTTTAAAATTATTTAGAGGGCATAAACAGCAGTCAAGAAAGAAATATTTACTAGATGAACACAGGTGAAGAAGGCTTACGGCAAAAAGAAGAATCCACTTGAAGCAGACAATACAAGAATAGAAGTGAAGAAACAATTCTTCAGATGCTACAGATGGAGCATGATTCTCTATGGGAGCGAGGCTTGAATGCTGACGGCTGCATTAGACACGTGAAGCCATGGAAGAATGATGATGATGACAAGATGGATCGGGATGGGGAAAATGAGGAAGTGCTAGAAAGAGTGGGAGAAAAGAGAAGTCTTATAAGAATCTTAAGGAGAGGACGAGTCGAATCAGTTGGCCACATTATGAAGGATGATGGCCTGATGAAAACAATCGTGGAAGGACACGTAGATGGGCAAGGGACGACCCCCAATAAACGGCAGATTATTGAGAATGTAAAAATGAAGACATACGTCTCCTGGAAAAGGCTAGCAGATAGGAAAACTGAATGGGTTTTCGGTTTCTCTGCCACGCACATTCATCCGTGATGGAGACATATTTCGCTGCCGTCTCTGTCACAGCAGAACTAATCCATATCAGAAATATCACAATTACTTCGGATTTGAAGAAGCCACTTGCAACGCCAGCGAACCACGTCGTCATATAAACGCACGCGGAAAGGAACCCGGAAAATAAAATGCACCCCTTTGGGCAAAAGGGTCGTTCACTCAGACCCGAAACCGCAATGTGATTGGAAATTAGGCCGAAAGAAAGTCCTCCCACTCAGCCATCCACTTGCAAGTTTAAAATGAGATAAAGATAATACTCCGCCCACTTTTCCCAAGTTGGTGATGTCTAAACAGTCCTGGTCCATTTGCTTGCTAAGGGAGATGTTTTTATTGAGGGATCGAGGAATTGCTAAAAAAAATGTGAATACGAAATAAACACCGAATTGTTAAATATGTTGCCATGTTATAGTATTTTTTTCTTATTTTGCTTCAAAAAATGAAGGAACAACTTTTTTTAGTTTTGGAGTCAATCGGATAAAAGTGTCATAGATTTTCGCATTTAAATTGGACGTGGTGACACACACCAAGTGCAAGGTCCACCCACTCAGTGCAGAGAACGAAAAAGCTCTTTCCACTCGAAATAACAGAATGCTGGAAAAGACTGACGAGCGATTTGCTAGCCGGGGGCCAAGCGATTGCGCGAACACGGAGGGAGGGAGGGTGGGAGGTTTGCAGAGGGGAGAGGGGGGATAATCCGGTTGCGTGGGGGAGGTTTGGCGCCACAAAGCGCCCTCTCGTCCTGCGGGTGCATTCCATTTCACTTTCGCCGACAATTACCAACGGCCACCCCTCTCCACGACTGTGCTCGTATTAAAGAAAGCAAACGACGCGCAAATCGTGGGGAAATTTCAAAATCCAGGGGAAGCCTATGGTGAGGCACCTATATAAGGATTTCCCATTCTAAAACTAAGTAAATACTTCCCTCGTAATGATAAAAATCATTCAATTCCTTTATAACTCTATCCAATGACATTTAAAAAATTGAATTTTCATGCAGAAACATTTTTAAAATTAAATTCCATTCACAAGGAAGCAAATATTTTTAGTATTTCGTGACGATATTGGCGTGCCGTCCTAATCAGTGATCCAGCGCTACAACTCCATAAAATCTATCGCTAATTCAGCGCATGACCTGCTAGATGAGCTATCTTTTTCGGTTTTTAGTTGCATTGGGTAACAACATTTACTGTTTCTTGCTAATATTGAAAATCTGTGTAAATACACGCTGAAAGTAATACTTTTACTTCTAACATATGTAGAAAGAGTGCCCAAACAAATGCCTAAACGAGATGAAATGGATTATATACTTTCTGATCTCGCGCAGATTGTACAGGAAATATTCATATGCGAAAGGTTGAAAGGAGACAATTCCTTCAGACGCGGGAATATAATTTCTGCACATTCGAATAATAACCGGGGAATCAATGTACAAAGTTTATACATAGCTAAGGTAACGGTAGTCAAGGAATGTTTGGTGGCATTGACGCGATTGAAATACAAAAATTATCCTATTCTTACGAAGCCATTAAACTCACTATCAAGGCGGCTGAATGTGGAACACCAGAGCCAAACCAAAGGGCTCCAATACATTCCCTCATCCTGCTCAGTGTCAATGGTTTTACGAAGCCAATTTGTACGTGGAATTAAGTAAGAAGACGAATTCGGTCTTTAAAACGGGTCTTATCCATACTAAATTCACGGAAACGGAAGTCAAAATGGAACACTGCAACGACATAGGGCGGTACGCATGGCGGGGATCAAAACAACTTCTGAGATTTCGAAAGATTGGGCGAAGAAGGTGAAATTTTATCACTAATAAAGTGATATTGCAATGAAGAATGATTTTTGGCTTAAATTTTGCAGCTTAATCTTGAATCGCGTGTGAGTAACAATGCCTAAAAGACTCATGACTGTTTTAAGTTACACTCAAGACCGCTTTAAAAAAAACCGAACATTGACTAGCAGCTGCTGCACTTCAACTCACCTATTTTCATCGTTGGCTATTAAATTCAAAATAAATAATTAAGTGCATTCCCGGCTGACATAAAAACGATCTCATTCAATTTTAAAACAAATTCTATAATGAAAAACACAAATATTAAGTTATTCAAGATCAAAAGATTTTTTTCAAATCGGATTAGTCACAGAAGCATTCACATGGCGCCATTAATTACCTTAATTAACACATTTATATGCTTATTATAAACGAAAATGATTGAAATTTTAAATTAATAATAAAAATACCTGTGAATGCGCATTAAAATGGTATGAAATGAAATTAAAAATCTGTCGTGCTCTTTCGATAAAACATGCCAGAGTTCGTTTTCAAATTTTCATTAACTTTTACAATAATTTTCTGCCACAGTGATGCAGTCAGGAGAAACTTATGGAATCTTACTTTACACAACAAGTAAATTTCTCAAGATTAATCCCAACGCCTGATGACTACGATTTAAAGCCTTCCAATTGAAAAGGGAGTATTTTATGGGTACAGTACACGATTCATAAAATAAATTAAACAAAAATATTAACCATTTGAATTTCAACCGGAATTCGTGCAACATGTTCAAAATTGGTCTAGAACTAACATCCAAGTCTTATCTACCAAGTCAAGACCACGGGCCAAACAAACATTTCGCATTGATATTTTCCAGCCTGATGGACTAACTGAATGAGTGAATTTTCGAATCCATTGCAGGATGTGATTCCATTTCAATTTTATCGATAAATAAAAGCTATCCATTTTAAATAACATCAGACAATGGTAGGCACTTGGTATTCAAAATCCATCAGTCATGTTCGAGATAGAGAATACAAAGGATATATTCAAATTGGGAAGAATTTACATCATCTAGGTGAAGTAAAGATGAGAGAAGGTAATAAAGAAATAAGGTATATTGTGAAATTCTACTTTTCTCATCATTATGCGAAAGCGAAATAACTTCATGAGAAATATGGAGCATTGGCGGAGGTGGTATCTAATGGAGCCTATCCACATCGGCAGGATATTTTCTCTCTCAAACTTAAAATGGGTTAAAATTAAAGCTTAAAAAATACTTAGAAAGGTGCTAAAGTGCACAAATATCTTCTTTATTAAGCCATCTCCAATTATTTAAAATAAGAGGAAATTGCGAAAGTTGCCGCACGCTTTTTATGAGTTGGTGACGTCATTCTTCCATAGCTAACTAACAGATTCCATTCCCCTATTCCAGTTTCTTTTCCTTATTTTAATGCTAGTCTGGATTTCTCCTCTTCTGCTTCATACTAATACCTTGGTTTTCTCTGTGCTTATTTTCAGTTTAGGATGAGGATAATAAACCCAGCGCTGAAATGCACGAAACAAAGAAACATTATGCAAACGGCTTTAAGTCACAAGTTGCCATGCTCACAGTCGATCAAATGAGCCGATGCTTCTCCCATTTCATTTGTTTTCGTAACGCAGTGATGTGAAGGTCAAAATTTGCCAGTGGAGCGGGCGATTTCGTGGCGTCGACGCAACGCCGCGCCATGGAGCCATCCGAAGGACGTCGATTTTTAACGGCGAAAAGTTCAGGAAGTACGAAACGGGAGATTTGGAATAATAATACAGAAATAATGGAATAAAGATAATTTTCCGACTTTAATAAAATTACAATTTTCAAAAACTGTTGAAAGGGCCCGTTGTGAAGTGTTTCTACTGCCACTTAAGTGGTAACCATTGGAGATGACACAGCATATGGTTGCGTGCGATAATAATCGGACAGCGGGTCAAGCAGGGATTCCTTGTCTGATAGATCAAAGCCTCTCGTTTCGATCGATATTCAACGATCCACCTGCAGGTCAAATCGTTCGTGCCAATACGTGGCATGGCCTCCACCTCGACGAGTCCTTCATAGCAGACGATGAGATTTTTCCGTATCATCGCAAATGGAGTGCCCGCCCGCCCCCTCGAATCCTACAACTCATCGCCTCAAAGGAAATTGCTCCAGCAGCCAACGCTGGACGTAGGAGGCACTCTACAGGAGAGGACTATGGAATTTCAAGGCCCCCTCGAGGGCAGCGCCGCGGATGCCGGAAGCGGCGGACGAGGGAAGCTTTTAGCGTTAAGGAGGATGTCGTTTTTGGAGTCGCGGGGAAGAGCTAACGTTAAAAGGTTTCGCGAAGCAGATCCGTCTGGCGGCGAAGGGAATGAGACACTGTAAATTGATATATTGGTCGGATTATACTTATTAATAAATTTAAAATAAGTTTCTAGATTTTTTTAAAGAATTTATGCCCTTTTCATATATTTTAGTCCTGCAGTGTAATCACAAGTGAATTTCACATTGATTGCCAAGTAGAAATTCCTTCTGGAACAGGAAATTAACCACGGACCTTTTGACTTTCCGAGCCACTGCGCAGACCACTACGTTATCCAGATTGCTCCGTTCCCATGGCAAATCACCCAGGCTCACTGGGACAGATGCTTTGGGCCAGAAGAACGTTTTCAATTGGCAAAAAATGTGAACAACGAGGCTGTTTGACATTAATGATAACCTATATTCCTTTCATTTGTGTCCCTTGGTCTCCTTCAAAGATCTAGGTAATGCGGTTTTGTAAATCACCGCGAGCTAAGAATGCGAATCCAAATGTATCAATCAAGTAGGCGTTCCCTGTCATGAGCAGGAGGATAAGTTGATCTATTTGGGCAGCACACTTCTTGAGGAAATCGGACCCAGCAGAAAGGACTTTGTTCTGATAATTGCGCTAGCAAACGAGGCTAGTGAAGGGTCTAAATTGGAGCGTAGCGCTTTATGGCGAGGAAACGTAGACACTTTGGAAGGAAGACGAGAGAAGACTTTGAGATGTGGGCACCGAGAAAAATGAAGAAGGTGAAGTGGACGGATCGGAGGAGGAATGACGAAGTGCTGGACATGGTGGGTGAGGAGAGGAAGCTTCTAGAGGAGACAGAATCTATGGAAGGAGTGAGTATTTAGCGAGGAGGGGATGTTGACGACAGTGAAGACGGGAAAAATGCTCGTTGGTGAGGGGAGGCAGAGTAATGAAAGGGAGCTGGCTTTGTTGTTGAAGAGTTGATGTGGGACATTGAGAGAGGAGATATGGACGGAGAACAATTTGCAATGTGCGCAATTCTGACTTATCTTAACTGGCTTAATACTTGCGTTAAAAAAATATAAGATATCAAAATTTCAATACGATTCACTTATATTTTTGCGTACCAGTTTCATGGTTTACTGTGGATTCCATTAAATGCGCTTGGCATCGCTGGAAATAGTATCTTTTTTATGATACCACTCCATCCAGCATCTATGAAACCCATCCTCTTTTAGCTGATTTTTTTGGGAGGGGGGTGGAACGGAAGCAGGATATGGGTTTGGTGGGAGTGTCGCCCGCAGGCAGGGGGTGGTTTTAAAGCGATGACTCTCGCTAGGGGGAGAGGGGTGGACAGAAAGAGCAGGGTGAGTGAGTGAATGAGTGAGTGAGTGCTCTTGGCCGCTATCGGATGTGATGCGCGGCGGATAAAACCCCGGACGTTCCCAGGCGCCTGAATAATAATGACGCCCTCCCCTCAACGCGCGGTACATGTGCACAGGAGGGCAGAGAAGCCAGTGACACGGTGCAGACGCCTTAAAACGCCAACACATCACACGATGCTTGACCTTGCAGTTTCCCCAGGACGGATGTTCAGGATTCCCAGAGCAAAAGATACTTTGCCCGAAGTGACTCACACTATCGTTGGACTCGCACAAGGAATTTAAGTTAGTTTATTTACTTATTTCCACAACTCCGAAAACAGCACTATTCGGCCTTTGCATCGGGGCTACTGATAATATTTAACAATAAAACGTGAACAAACACCCATGCCCTTGAGTTTCTCACCCATGCGGGACTCGGACCCGCGACCTTTGGTGTAACAGGCGAGGAATTTGACCCGCCGCCACCGAGACCGGCGATAGTTGATATATATGCATTAATTTCGCTTCTAAAGAGTTAAATATAAATATAAAATTTTATGAAAACAATAAATTTACTCAATTATGAATATTTAACGTTTTGGAAGCATTGACACATTTAAAAAAAAAGCTCATTAAGGCTAAAAGAAATCATTGATTTTAGTTTGATGGCTACTTTTTGAAACAGATTCTTTTTAATAATTTTACTGTACGTGCTCAAGGCTAGTTAAAGCCTGATATTGCCTTCTGGAATGCAAAATTTTTAGCGATTGCATTTGTGGCTAAGCACCGTGATAATATACCGCTATCATTTCCTCCATTATTGTATAAGACTTACACTCTTACACTGATATCGTCCTCCCCTTCATCATGGGAACCTTCAATAGTTTTAGCTATAGGGAATTCGTGGTCCATAGCCAACTAATTAAAATCGATGCTCACTTATCCAACGCTGGCTTTTGGTGACATCATTTCAGTTCTCCATCCACCAGAAAAATACGGCTGGTGATTGGCTGCGTATGAACAGTAGGTCAATTGCTAGAGAGCAGCGGTCACCTTACACCCGACGCCTCCTTCGTGGCCTCGCCCTCGGAGTAGAGACCTCGGTAGTGAGATGGTCATTCGTTTGGGTCAGCATTTTCAAGGATTGACTCCAAGGCACCCTTTATTTAATCCCCACTCTGCGAGTTCTCTCATCTGTTGCAAATTGCTGCGAATGACCCCACGCGCGTCTGTTTGAGGTGCCCTTCCGTTTCGCGATTAGAATATCGAAGAATACATTCCAGAACACCCAAGACAGCCTCAATCGTTTTCTACGTTAGCACTCATTTCTTCGGTGGTTCAAAAACTCTATTTATGGAGGAAAAAACTTTCAATGGAGAGAGGGACGAGAAAATCCATCATGGCGACCCTGTCGCCGTTAGAGAAACCATGTGTCTAAAAAGGCGTCCGTGTCGGTAAGTGGGATACCAGAGCCTTGGAGTGTCCGGATACCAGAGGTTCTGTTTATTTATTAATTGAATCCAAAAACAGCACGAGGCCAATTAAAGAGGACTGGAGAAACAATTTCATAATATTAAGCAACGTAACCAACAATAACAAAACATATTCAACAGTATTTACAAATAAATAACAAAGAATAGTCGTCGAGTGGTGCGAAGAATAGGGGGAAAATTACGATATTGATGGTGCAAGTTGGGTGAGGGATGAAAAAAAGGATCAACATTTGGAATACATTTGGCATAGGAGTTAATGGAAGAAGGAAGTCTGAATAGAAAAGAACGTTTAGAAACAGAAAGGCGGGGGGTGAAACAATGAAATAGGTCACTCGACCTCGTCGTGCGCGAAGGAACACGAAGCGGAAAAAAAGAAAGAAGGTCAGAGGATCTGTATTTGCCATTAATGATATTTAGGAAGAGTCTCCGGTCATTGAGGATACGGCGATCAGCTAAAGTAGCAATGCCAAGAGATGATCTAATCTTATTGAGGGAGAAGTTCTTACACAAATGCGTACCCATCGGGCTGTGATGATGAGGTAGATGTGTCCAAGCACAGAGGTTTCGCTCTAAAGAGATAAGCTGCGATGAAAGCGAATTTACCCTCCGAAAAGAAATTTCGAGGAGGCATTGCTCTATCCTCTGGAATTCATCAGAAATTGCATTTTCATTCGGATCCGTTTTAGCAGTGAGGCATGGAAAATGGTAGCAGCAGAAAAATTAAGGCTGGAGGCATCATAAATATAACAAGAATCCGAAGATTCAATCGTGATGAAGTGCAGTTTTTCGTCTGTTCTCGTGGAAAATTGCAAGTATTTATTTCGAAATTATAAACATCGTGTTACAGAATAATTGTGAAAAACGAGCAGATTGACCGTGTAAGTTCAGAATAAAACCTTCGGTGAGTGGGAGAGAAGATAAGCCTCTTGAAAACCTAGATTATCACACGAAACAACCACATTGGTCAATCTATTGAGATATCACAGCCTGATAAATAGAATAATCGTCAGGGGACAAGTAGATGGTAAAAAAACGGAAAAGAAACACCGCGAATACATTATACTTATGGAATAGGTGAAGAAGGGTGTGAAATAGAAGAAAAAATTAGGTGTATAGAAGTTGAAAATGGGGCTGACAGGATGTTGGATTGGAGTACAGCGTCAAATCAAGCTTAGCATTGTTGACCAGTGATGATTATGGCACTAGGGCGTTCATTTAATTGTTTTTTTTATTTTGTTAAAATGAGATCTTAATTCCAATTGTGGTCTTAAATATTTATTATTGATGGAAATGCCTTCGTTATGATGGCACAATAGCTGCAAAATGGTGACATGCGTTTTACTCACCAAATGCAACGTACAAAAAACATGCGTTCGATGACAATACACAAAGCAATTTTTTCATCAATAGAATGGAAAAAATATATATTTTTGTACTATGCTTCAGCGACCGAATATCATTTTTTAATTGAAAAATTCAAATTCGGTTGAATTGATTCGGTCGATTCAAATGCTTTTTATTATAAATGGTGATGCAATAGATAAATTGGAAAACTCCAAAAATTCGATCCACAAATTGGAGAGGAAATTGATGTGGAAGTTTTTTTTATTTTTGAAGAAAACTTTTCGAGCACAAAATATTTGATAGAAATGCAATTCGAAGTGGAACAGGACATTTTACGGCACGAAGCTATCGAAAATTGAAGAAAGATATGAATTTTTAAGAAAATAATATGAATTAAATAATTTTTATTTTTTTCTTAATTGCTTTTTACCGCTATGGATTCTCTCCTAACATGGAATGCCTTTCCGCCAAAATTGAAAATGGGGCATAGACCGTACAAATTTAATGCATGCGAAGCTGCGTCCAGTATTTATTTTCTTCTCGTTTCGTTTTTTTTTTTTTTTTTTTTTTTTTGAGCAGACTGATTTTACAGAATGGGTCGCAGTGGTCGATTTGGCATGTATCCGCAGTGATATGATAAAATTAAGATCACCACGTATTTGATTCAAGTATGTTTGATTACATCTCACTTTGAGTCGGACTTATTTTTGTTTTACTCGCCGAGGGATCCGTGTGGGGCCCCAACATACTTTCAGGACGAAACCCACGCACTTAGCGCGAATAAAAGTAAATTTCAGTCTTAATCAGCGATGACTGCAAATTGTTATAGACTCAACCGGAAATGTTGGTTTGAATAGATGAGGTTAGAGTCCATCCCTGCCTAAGTCACAGGCGTGTGAGCGGTACATAATCATATTCCTTTCCCTTGGCACTTTCAGCATTTTAATTTTTCTGAAAAGTTCACTTGGAATTCAAACGTAATTAATTATGAACCACATAGCGAGTGCATAGGGTGGATTCCCACCTCGTGGGTCACGGGTCAAATCTCCAAACAAGGTAGCGATCGTTTTCACTGAAAACGCGATATGTAATTGCGTGCTGCGTGAAGACAGCCTTAAAATTCATTGGACTCCGTCTGTATAATGGGATGTTAAACTTTGGTCCGTCTCCCACGAGAGATTTCTTATTGCTGGTTACCTGAATGGGAAACTTTAATTATAAGGAAAACGCAACGCTCCAAAGGTAAAAAAAAGTTCATTTATGCTTTTTTATACGTATTGTGAATCGGAATTTATGTAAATAAGTGTTCCGTACAAAATATACGGAAATATTTCTTTGATTTCTGTAGATAACGCCGCACGAGCATCTGTGAAAAATCTCGAAGTGCCCGAATCCGTTTTAGAGAATGCAAATATTAATTCATAATAGAAATAATGCATGCTGGTAACAAGGGTCGACAAGAACAAATAATTGGAGCTATTAAGTTATATCTTCATCTTTATGGTGAAAACTGCATTAACATGCGCTTTAAAACTAAATATCGCACATTTAAATTTATTCTTGCTCGAGTACAGAGCTATAATTGGCAATATCTCGTGATAACTGTGAAAATTCATCTTTACCTTGATATTTACTTACATAAAAGTAATTTCGCCATGGCCAAGATCATGTGACTAAATAAGAAATCGCAGTATGGGGCCAGCAGCGACAGTTTTCACTGGAGTTAGGAGACCCAATACTATTCTGCCCCTTCTCTTTATTATCACACCATTCTAACCAATGAAAGAGTATATGAACACACGAAACCTCATATGAAATTGAGTAGGGTGATATTTTCGAATATTAAATTCACTTTATAATATATTACTATGAGTTTTATTCATTGAGAGACGCCAAAAGTTATAACTCCAATGCGAACTAAATTCGTGATCCTGAATTTGGAATCACACGTTTCACTATGACAATGATTAAAGCGGAGGTAGACTAGCATTATCCATTTCATTGTTCGCAGCCAGTCACACAACTAGAACCACTTATAAAAATGCTATAGTTTCGTCCTCTGAATGAAATCATCGTTTGCTGGGAGGTAATTCAAATGTTTTTCGTCATCAATAATACATGAAAGAAAGCAAGAAATTGGGATTGGACGAAACATAAATGAGAACCGGTATCGCTACACTACGATTCGAAAATGATGATACAAGGGATAATGAAACAATTATTACCTATTTGTCAATGGAACTAAGCGCCGACTTGAGCGATTAGAAAAAATCGCTCAAATGCGTAAAAGTACGTTGCATTGACGAGAAAATAGATATAAAACTTGATGGAGGAAAAATTGAAAATAATTAGTTTAAAATGGTGACCTTACTGTAATAAATGTTTCAGCAAGGAGAGTAAAAACCACTTATCCAAAAATGGCCAAATTCCAGACTTTATCCAAGGAAATTTTGCAATTTTTGTCCTAATAATATTGACTTAAATGTAGGGGAAATAAGGTAGGAATGGGGCAGTGGGAGGTATGGGACAGTTGAAATTTCTCTCTCTAGGTTAAAAATGTTTAGCTCTTGCTTTTCTTACATGCATGAGAAGCAGTAGCTGCATTTCCTCCTTAAATGGCTCCCGGCACACATTTCTGATTGTGAGTGAAGAGGAGAATAATGGTTTTCACACCAATTTCGGAAACTTTCGTGAGTTGGTTTAGCTTTAAATTTTTATCATTTTAATTATGACTTTCTCTCGCTGGAAGAACTGATGAAAATGCATGCCTTTTTGTTTTAACTGATTTGATTGCTAAAAAGTTCGTATTGCTATCTGGCTGGCTTGAGATCACCTATTCTTAAGGCAAGTGTTCACCTTATAATATTGAAGATAGCCACTATTTTTACCAAAAATGCTAACATACAATGGCATCCCTAAGAAAAACTCCAATAGTAACATAATAACATGCATGAGTAACGAGAGAGTTGAAGAAAGTGCAACGACTCATGCGACTTAAATGTAAGTGAATGAATATGAACGCGAGACTAAAAAATGAGCAAAAAAGATGATTATGATTGACAAACAGGCCAAAATAACTATGGTGAAGGCTTAAAGGAAGGAGACAATGAAATGGATCAAACAATCGCAGCGGAGCGCGGTTTACAACAATGGTATCCGATGGTAAGTCGATTTCCAGTTTGATGGAGGGCGCACGAATCGGAATGCAATGTGGGTAACCCGGAAGGATTAAGGTCGGCGAGCGTCGATAGTAATTAGGCGACCTAGGCCACCGCTCCAGTTTCCTGTGCGCATATACAGAGGACGAAATGGGGTGAAGTTCTTTGGGTGCGACGGCTATTTAGACTTGGACCCGCGGGGAAGAGCCGTAGTATTTAAAAGGAGACTAAGGCAGCTTCTGTTCCCTTTGTATCGTGAACCATGCAAACGCGTCAGTGTTTTGTTTGTGGCGGGAAAGATCAGTGGATCGTCCGACCCAGTGCCTTTCCCCGATTAATCCTGCCAGATTGCGGCCCACCGAGTGGAAAGGGGAAAAACAGCGACGCCAAGCGGGAGAGAATTGCATTTCGGCCACAGCCTCTCGCTTTCGCCGAAATCCGTCGGTGGCATCCGACGGGGTCGCCTTGCAAATGCTCCCTCCTTTCACCGCTCCTCCGCTCCGCCTGCGCCGCGCTTTCGCTCGCTGCTCGTTGCCCTGCAGCGCTCACGTCTGGACGAGGCGTTACCCCATGTCACGCCCCGCGGGCGGCCTCGGTTCGTTTCCGGGAAGTATGAAGCGGACCAAATACCCGCGTCTGACTCAGCAATCAGCTAAGTGAGCAGTCGGCTATTAACGCCAAGCATCGAGTGATTTAATTCGTGAGACTAAGACTTTTGCCGAGAGCTAACAACTGACAATCGGTTTGCTGAAGCTGAAACTAATTTATGACAGCACAGGGCCCCGATATTCTTGATGAGTTGTTGCGGTAAAAAGAACAACGTTTCCGATTTGTGGGTCGAATTAGGCCGGCTATTTTTATAGGAAACATATAGAGGAAAAATACAGGCTACTTATCAATTGTGAAGAGAAGTATTTCTTAGACGATGTGAAATATATCCTTCGTTCGCCGGGGTGCTATGGTGGAGGGAATCGCGTGAATAGATTAAAAGGAACAGACTTCCAGAGAAGCAAAATTTAATAAGTCATTCTTTCCTCATGCTATCACGGATTGCAACAGCTTTTTCGTTAATAAAAAAGTAGGTGCTCGTCAGACGACTCATTGAAAGTAGTTATTTTCCCATTTGCATTTTTTGTTTATTAATGCATTTTCCTCGCGGCTGAGCTCGGCCACAGAGTATGACCACCGGTTGCGGATGGTAGGTCCACCTCTAGATAATATAGAGGTTAGCTGCGATATAAGCGGATTCTCTCAACGAATAAGCAGTCATGGACAAAAAACGGCGGCATTCCTTGGTAGTATGGGTCTATCCGTGGGTAAGCTACGCCATCTAAATGATGCATTAAGCCTGAGAAGATGACTTGACTTGGCGATGGGAGGCCGCCAACAATTATGCCTCTCATCACCCGGGGGAGAGGGCAGCAGCTCTTCTTCACATGTGCGAAGGTGGAGACCATATTGGTCGGTACAAGGGCACACATTTCACCAGGGGCGTGGTAACAGTTACCTTAAAGGATGTAGTACTGCGATGTGGAAGGCAAGGAGAAACCACCAAATTATTATCCTGAGGAGTCGCAGCTACTCCGCTCAGCTTATATAATGGCACGATGGAATACTTTAGAGTAAAATATTCCGGAGGTAAACTAGTCCCCCATTCGGATCTCCCGGCGGGGACCACTTGAGAGGGAATATCGGTCAAAGGTAATAGAATGTTAAGGATAGGAACATGGAGCGTTAGATCGCTTCGTATCTGCGGTAGGCTAGAGATTTGAAGGTGGAGGTGCGAAGTATGAACCTCGACGTATTGGGCATCAGCGAAATGAAGTGGTCCCAAGAAGGAGACTTTTGGAGTGAAAGCTACAGAACGATAGACACAGGACCGCTAAATGGTAATGTCGGAGTAGGGATAATGCTTAGAAATAGCGCCCAAATGCGTGTTAAAGGCTACCTGCAGTTTGATGAAATGATAGTAATGGATACAAACTAAACCCGTTGCTTCTGTAGCGGTGTAGGTTTAGATGTCTATATCAAATTATGAAGATTAAGAAGTAGAAGATATCTACCAAGATATAATGATAGTAATCAAGCAGGTAAGGGGGGAAGAAAACCTTGTTATTTTAGGTGACTGGAACGCCGTCGTCGGCGAAGGTGAAGACGGAATAATAACTGGGAAATCTGGATTAGGAAACAGAAATGAAAAAGGAGAAAAGCTACTTCAATTCTACACTGAACACAGGCTAGTGATTGCCAAACTTCGTTCAAAAATCCCCTGTGAAGAAGATACACGTGGAAGATGCCAGGAGGCCTTAGAAGATTCCAATTTGACAACATTCTACTAAAACAAATACTCAGGAACCATATGTAGGACTGCAAAAGCTATTCATAGGCAGATACCGACAGTGACCATAACTTGCTGATGATGAAATGCCCCATAACGTTTAAAAAATTGAATAAAGCCGTGAAAAACATGGCATGTTGAAAATTGAAGGATAATCAGCATTAACTAGCTTTTAAAGGAGCTGCAGAAAAGAGAATAGGGGAGAATACGACCTTTAATTCAGTGGAAGAGAGTTGGAAACCATTAAAAGTGGTCTGAAGGCAGCAGATGTGGAAGTTCTAGATAAAAGAAGACTCGTTATGAAAAACCATGGATCAAACAGGAAGTATTGGATCTCAATGAAGAAAGAAGAAAATACACGGCTGCGAAAACAGAAGAATGGCATAATTGTTACAAGATAATAAGGAACGAAATATGTCGCAAAGCGAGGACTGCTAGAGAAGCGTGGATGAAAAATATTTGTGAAGATGTACAAAAAATATTGTACATAGAAAAGTAGCGGCAGCTTATAGGATGGTGAGGAACCACTCTAAGGGCGTAAGATGTAATACCGTTATGGACAAAAATGGAGAACTCTTGATTGAAAAAGAAGACATAGGAAAGAGATGGAAGGATATCAGGAAGATTTGTACAAAAGAAGCAGCCTGAGAACGAATGCTATCGAAAATGAGAAGAAATTGGATAAAGATGACATGGGAGCCCCAATTTTAAGATTAGAATTTGATGCGGAAGGAGGAACGGAAGAGGAAGACGAACAAAATATTTGGCACAGGTAAAGAGGGATGTGAAAGAGAAGAAATACGTAGGTGTGGAAAGATTAGCTGATAGGAGAATTGCGTCAAACCCATCTTAGGATTGTTATGGGCGAGATATGATGAATGTGTTTTCACTGCATTTTTTCTTCGTTTTTCATCACTGAGTATTTTATGACCTTTGCTTCTTCGCGGTTAACTCTTTGGATGATTCTAACCTAGCATGGATTTACTAAATTAATTATGGTAAGTTAAACCTATGGTAAGTTTTACCCTTCTCACTAAGTGTATTTTTGCTGTACTCTCGGGTTGCATATAGTGATACACGCTTGGTGGAAGTTCACTTCATCTGCATAAATGAGTACGCGTTATTTTTATGGCCACGTAACGTGCATGAGGAGAACCTAATGCATGCTGCTTGCTTGCGATTGGACACCCCCTGCCAAACATCTTACAGATGGCTAGCACAGTGACTATGTAGGTGAAATTGCATGGTGGCTCAATAGAGCGGAACCTAAGGAATGAATGTAAACAAAAGATAGCAAAAGGTGGCTGGGCAGTAAGCCAAATCTGAGCTAAAACTTGGAACCACCCACTTGATTGAAATTATCATGGGAAATGGAAAAAGTCATCAAAAGAAGTGCATGCAAATATACTTTATGAAAACCATTATCAACTAAGGCATTTTTTGTGCGGACAACAAAAAAAGTACATTAGACTTCTTTTCAAGTATTTCCATCAAGTAACGCCTAAAAAAAACACATCAGTCTCGATCCGCTTTTGTTGCGATTGAATGAAACATCCAGTTTCGCAAACACCTTCATTCGCGTCATTCGACCTTCGTCACATCGACCACCACCAACAAACACCGGTTGTGACGACTTATTCTGCACGTGTAAGGCAACCCGTAAGCTCGCAGAGGGAGGAGACGTTCGCAATGAAAGCCGATTAAAGGGTACGCGACACCGCTTCTCCGCCTCTCTTCCCATCACCGCTTTTCCAAGATGGGGGTTGCCACGGCCGCATCCACATCCCATCGCAGTTGCCCACGCACCCACACTCAGCATCTTCACAGACTTGGAGAGAAAATCGCACCAAAATGGAAAGCCTTGAGGACACCTCGCTGTTCAAAAGGTTTAACCGTGCTTACGCAATGTGCAGCCAACGAGCGGCAAGTGACATGATACAGCTAGATTTGCAGAAACAAGGTATGCACCCGTGAATAAATGGTAACGTTTCAATTCAAAATTGAATGCATGTTGTTCACACTTTCGGTATTTATTGACGCTATAATCTCATCATTTTTGGTTATCAATGAACTAATAAATCTAATCTAATGTACACCGTAGGATGAGCTAAGACAAATTGGAGGAAAGATTCCTCTAAAATCCCTGAGGAGAAGAACGGACTACTTAGTTGGTCACGTTGTGAGGCATTATGGCCTGATGAAAGCAATCGTAGAAGGACCGGTGGAAGGGAAGAAGGCCAAGGGACGGCCCCTAACGAGTTAGATAGGAGAGGTTATAAAGAATTTAAAAGAGAAGAAATACCGAACTACGAAAAGGCTAGCCGTTGGAAGAACGGAATGGAAGGATACGCCAAAACCAATCTTAGGATTGCTCACTTCTGACGATGATGATGATGAATGCCTACAATTAATACAACCTGCTCACAGCTGTCTGAATGTAATCGTTACTTTTCGGCGCATGTCCTACCACCGGAGTACGAGGATCAAATAGCCCGCGCCGTGTGAACGTCAACGCACTCAATTTTATCAATAGGTGATAATGAATGATCGCAACAATCGCAATTCGAGCGGTAAGAGGAAATGAAAAACTGGAATTGTAATCGTTGAGGCCGGTACTCAAATATTTTCATAGTCGATTCACGCCATTTTTCACCTCTCACCCTGCACTTACTACATATGAAAATGCAAGATCCACCCAGCTCCACCAAGTCCCTGGTAGTATTTCTATTGACGTTTGATAATTTCTCATGTCTCCTCTAATGCCGCAGATTATAGGTAAAATGAATGATTAATATAACCAAAGTGTAGAATTTTATATTTTAGTTTAAGAAAACTCGTCCGATTGTAATGGATACTCCTCACTTGACTTTAAACAAATCCGACAAGTAACTGAAACTAATGATATAATTGTAGCTTAAACTAATTACTTTTTACAATTGTAACCGGCAATCTAAAATTATTCCTTATCTTTTAAAGTTGCTGAAACTGAGCCCAGCTATATCTGCTTGGTACTTTACCCATCCTTACGTACAAGTATGAGAGAGTACAGAGAGCAAGGCCTCATCCTTTTGGAGAATTCCAGACTGGCAAAGGCACCCACCATGCAATCGATCCTCCCCTCACGAAAATACTGACCCCTGCAGACAAGACCTTCGACATTCAATTATAAATAGCGGAGGAAGATGAAGCAGGCTGCCGCATCCAACGGCACCAATCGACGGAGGTGCGGTGGCGCCCCGCCGGGTGCAGGAGGCGCCTATCTGCGCCCTGATTGGGAGCGAAGGGAACTCGTCAATAAATGAAACGCGAAATTCACCCAAGGAAGAGCGTGCGAAGGAATAAGGAGTTGCAACCAGCCTGCCTACTTTGAAAGAGTGTATTGACCTAACCAACAAGTGAACGGAGGTATATTTCTTGACAGGAAGCCACTCAATGAGTGATTGTATACCCAACAAAGCAAATATAGCATCAAATATTTAGGAATTAATATAAAGACCTTGTTACAGCAGGAAATTCAAGCATATATATCTATCTATAGGAAATTCAAGCATATCTATCTAATTCGATATATATATGGAAAAACAATTATTAGAACTTGCGTATGGAGTATTCTTCTCTGGCGAAATGAAACATGGAAGATTTCGAAATAAAGACCAACAGTAAAATGATGAGGGTCAAATGTATCGACCGAGTAAGTAATGCCGAAGTCATAGAAGTGTAGGGGAGAAGAGAAGACTCTTGAAAACCTATATAAGACGAAACAACCTGACCGGATATATACAGACTTGGTTGCTTGTTTAAGGCAATTATTACGGAAAAGAAGACCCCAAATAAAACGTACGGAATTAATGCAGAAATCAATCATCAATATTAGAATGTTAAGCAGTGATGGAGATGATGAAGATAACTCCAAATCCATCATGGGGAACGCAAACGGAATATTTGTGGTGGAGCACGGAAGAATCTAGTACTCGTCAAACGTGTTTTCGGACGTTTAATCATGGATACGGCCTTGCTTGTGCCCCCCCCCAGAAAGAAATCCTGGATCCGCCCCTGATGCTGGGGACCATGACCGATTCGGAAGCGACGCGCTTTCCTTAGAATACATGAGTAATTGGACCAAATACACCTCCGAATTACAAGGAGAACGTCATCTTAAGAACCTTACTAGGTTACCATGACCAACAGAAACGCAAGAGATATTTAGCCGAAAGGATAGAAATAGGAACTTGCTATCGTCCGAAATAAGGAAAGAGTTGCGTAAATTCCAGGTGGGACTCCTTACCACCCGCAAATCAGTCCAACTCGCACCGTCTTTTCTTTAATTAAATTTACACCTAAGAAATTTACAGTGAAATTGGAGACATTCGTTTGATGGATAGGGTGGTCCTATTACCCTTTCCTATTACCCTTTTATTGCCTAAATCAAAAGATTATTACTCCTGGAGTACGCATTCCACGCTCTTAGATTTTTAAACGACGATATCTATTTTTCGCGATTAAATGAAAAAAGAAAATTTTAAAGCGCACGAAAACGCGACGGCTAAGCATGAATGCTGGGAAAGGCCCGTGTGACGTCATTCTGGTTCCCGCAGTCGCCGTGTGAGGTGACCTTGGGGCAAGGATATTGCGCGCCGCGGCAATGCTGGCTGCCGGCAGGCAGCAGAGTATGCTGCTAGCAGGTAGCGCTTAGCTTAAATAAGGATTATTAATACCTTATCAAACGAAGGAAACTTTCCGAACATAGGCAGTTTTAATAGGTTATTATTAAGAGATGTTTCGCTGAGCTCTGTGCCTTATGCATGCATTGGTAATCTCAGACGATGTAAAACTCCTATCTACTCGTATAGAAACTAGGTCCCTGTGACGTAACGTGGAGTGACATCGCATGGGCGCCAATATGGCCTTTTTCAAATGCGGTTAAAATTGACCATTGCCATTCGTCTAAACTGGGATTTCTAAAACCAAATAATTCGTATATTATGAATACACTAATGGTGGGTAACGAATCGCAATCGATGCCTTTCGTTTTCTTTGATGAAGGAAACTACCCTATTGGGTGGAATAATCCATAAGCCTCAAGAGCACTCAGCAGAGAGAAGGGAACGGAGGGAAGACGCAAACTTTTACTAAAAACCCGAAACACGAAGAGGCGTTTCCTTTCCACGAATGGCCACATAGCAACAGCGCCGTAACCGGGTCATCGCTATGTGGCCAAACGAGGCACTAATGCAGCTACATTTAAAAAATAGGTACTACGTAAAGGCAGCGGTATAGATCGCTTTGGAGGGGGCGAGAAGAGGAATATTTGGGGGGGGGGGGTGCGGATGAGTAGAATTGGAATGGGAATGCTCTCGGGCGGAAATTGAATTATAAAATGGTTTCATTTCAACGAATGCGAGGCAGTCCACTTGGCCCAGTGAAAAATTTCATCGGAAGTAAAACATTGGACGAATTTATTTGATGGAAGCCATGAAAGTAGGGGGCGTAACGCATTTATCAAGTTTCCTACTGCCTAATCGGATCCGCGGAAGCCAATTGAAATACCGATAAAATAAAACAGGGAAGTAAAAACTTCATTTTATCTATTTTTTGCGATATCTCTCCATTGCATCGGCTGAATCGTGATTTTTTTCCCGCGGAGTGGACGGCACGTACCCACTGCAGTCGGAAAAATATATATCGCCGCTTCAATACCACGGGTGCTGTGTTCATGCACCAATCATTTCGCGGAATTGTGCGTCTGCCTTATTCATTCTCTGTTCTATTTGTATTTGATTTGTATAATTTCATGGCCAATATTTCGCCATAGAATTTTTACCCCACTGTGCGAACTCAGAGCGAATTTTTGCTCATGAGAGTCTACTCCTCCGTGGCATTATATGAGTGCTTTGATCGCGTTCCAACAGACGATACATATATTTAAAATCAAAATACGAACGCCTATCTTTACCGATTTTCCTATTTAATTGAAGGCATCATATAAATGACAAATATTAAAACTAAAATCTTTTTAGTATTAGGTAGAGGCTTTAGATATACCATCTCTTTGATAAAAATTGTAAATTATTTAATGAATTTACTTGATAGATAAAACTGGAATTCATAAAAATATATCATATCACGAGCAGATTACTGAAAATACAATAACCTGATGAACAATGGATATTCCCTTGAGCCGACATAATGCCGAGTTAATCTCACAGAATTTTTACATCTCACTCTACTTTCACAATCCCAAATCACCATCATAACTGAAAAAAAAGTGATCAATTTGATAGGAGACTAAAACTAGGTCCAGCTTTGCCGTAGACACCAATTCTGACGGCGATCTTCTCGGCGTCTTCAAGTCAAAAGTGCCATAACCTAAGGAACATAAGCAAGGAACAGGAGGGTAATACAACTGAAGGAGTATTTCTAAAGCTCCTTGGTATTTGAGTTCAGGGTCATTTTTATCCCCTCAAACAATCGCTGGATTAACTCCACACTATTACGAATGTAACATATTTTCAATGAATGACGTGAATTTAATAAATTAACGTATTATGGAAAAAAATCACGTAATCTTGAGGACGATTTTAATAGAAATGGAAACGCTGGATGAAAGGAATTATAATATAAAAATACCAAATACAAAATTATACCAACCAAACGCAAAAAAGTGCGAATAAATTTGTCATTTTTTTATAATTACAATTAAGGAAAAAGTTAACAAGGTGTACCCCGGAAATTCAGAAGTGAAAACGTATTTATTCCAAGAGAAAATGCCGAGAGACTGATTGAGCTTGGGCGAAGCGTATAATCATGTGCACTGCGAATACAGTCGATAGGGCTCGTTAGAGATAAGGGGAGGCCAGCGGAGTGATCGAAAAGCAACGGCAGCAATAGTCCGTCCCTCTATTTTCCATGAAGAACCTCATTCATAAACTAGGTATGTGATACAGAAATGCTAACGTATATCTAAAGATTTATCAAGAGAACTAGGAATAATAACGGGAGAATCAGAGAAACATCTTGAAATATGTATAAACATTTTCAAAGTATTATTTTTTACCGAAGTGAAGTATTGCATACTGATATCCTACGACGATATTCAACCAATACTTCCCGCTATGGAGCATAAAGTCAATTGGTATTGTTGGCAGACTGCATGTTGTACACGGGAAAAACGCTAGTTTAAAATAAAAAACTTTCTTCGAAGTCAACGGTAAAATGAACACTGTCTCGCATTTATGATTGTAATTCATTAATACCTCAAAATACTCTAAAATAAATCCTTACGCTCAACAGGGAAGCTTTCCGTCGAGGTAACGAGATCCCATAATGCAATGTCCTATCTCTGATGCTCGAAGTATTTCCTTATGAGTATTTCTGTGCTGTGTTGAAGACGCTTTTACTGACTTTTTCACTTGTTTAAAACAAATTTTCAATTGAAATTAACAAGTTATGAGTGTCATTAAAATTTAAATCTTTATTACCACCACTCGTCCAAATCAATTCTAAGATAGGTTCGACGCAGATATCTACTCAATCCTAAAATAACCTAATCCTAAAGCAACCTAATCTTCACTCACCAAAGAATTTATTCTCTTTCGCATTCTCCCTCACCAGTTCCATTTATTTTATTCACGGTGTTCCATTTGCATTCTTGCCCTCGACGATTATCTTCATCGAGTCATCGCGACTCAGGATATGCCTCTCTAAGTAGTTTCCTATTGTTATCTAGGTATTCACGAGACTACTCTCCTACTCTTATTTGCCTTCCTCATTCCTTACTCCTTCGATCTATTCGATCCTCATCATTCGTCCCGATTTACATTTGCAGTAAATTGCCGCGGCGCGTTCATGCGTGGCATCCACTTTGGCCATTTCCACTCTCCACCACTGCAGAAATAAGCAGAAAAAACTGATTTCTCGATCGACTTTAGTGGGCACGCTTCTCCATTTTACCCACATATCTACCCACGCAAGCCGCCTAAAATGCATGTGGCAGGGGCTGTTAGGGCACCAGCCGTTTACAGCTAAAAAAAAGTGCTCTAACGAAGTTGGGACTAGCTTTTATTAAAGTCCTTCATGGTTCGGTGGAAAAATTAATTCCCATATCTATCCGTTCGGCAAAATATCTCTCTTAATTTATCACTTCTATCGGTCCTGGAAATATAGTGTGGCTATAATATTATGTTCTCTGTGTCGCTCTTAAAGATATCCATTCTCAATTGTTCAAGAAATCAAAGCCTAGCGCGCCATATCTTTAAGCACGAGTATCATTTTGGCTGTCGTAGAGCACGGGCGCGTCTACTTCTCCAAAGTAGACTCGCCCGTGGTCAAAATCGACGTTAGTGCAGGGGCCACAAAGTTAAAAACGATTTGTGCTCCTCGTCTTAGTTGGTTACCTTTATCTCGGGCCCCCCACGCGCCCTCCAAGTGAGGACCAAGGAGGGTCGCAGTTTGATCAACAAGCCTTCCTCCGAACTGTGTAACCCACCCCATTGCTAATCCCCTTATCGCAGGGCATCCTCATTCCTCCGGCCAACACCCTTACACCGCCTCCGTCCACCTTCTTTCTACACGCACACCCAAAACCACACGCTCCCTCAGTCTGCCTCGAAATCGGGAGAACATGGGCCAGCCAACACTTTCATGGAGAAAGAGATCAAACATTGAACAGGAAAATGTTTCCAGGGGTCCTTGGAGGCGTTGGCTAAGTGTAAAGGAGGATTTTTCAAGGGGAATTTTGCAGACCTTGGACTGCGTCATACACGCATTCACGATGGTGAGCGACCTTCTCGAATCATAAGCTTAAGATCATGCTAGGATTGACAGTGGGTACGGTAATGTGGTTACCCTAAAATACTGTGATATTAAGCATTTAATCAGAATTTGAAAAAATATATCAGGGAGGAGCTTTGCCTCATAGATGCAATGCATCATTTATTACGAATTTTTGGCAATAGCAAAGCAATCAAATATGTTTTTTTCCAAACCCGATAACCTGGAGAAAAAATTGATTCAGATAATTAAAAGAAAATATTTTTTCTCACAATATTTCACAGCTTCAAGATGAATTATGAGGCAAAAATGTCTTATCTTACATTTTTAATTTTTATCCAATACCACAGTAACTTTTAAGTAAAATGATGTTTAATTTTGGATATTGATAAATATATTGACTTATTTTCAGAATTACACATAAAAACTGCCACTTCGACCTTGTATTTGTCACATAAAATGTCATTATAATAGCAATACCACCCATCGCTAAACACGCAATCAACCAACATTTGATGAAATATTTTTTTCCATACAGCCAATGGTTGCACACAGTTTCGAGTTTAGCTAAAGATTTTCAATAGAACTACTAGTGCTGGTTACACATCTTAGTAATTACGGCTTTCATTGTACTCGCCATACTTTTAGTATTGATAGTTATGGTATGAATTGTGAAAAAGTTTGAGTCATATTATAAGGGATGACATTTGAAGAGTTGTCATGCTTTACATATTCGAGCATTATTTTTTGAGCATTTCAAGGGTGTGGATCTGGTTTACTTGAACTGACTCAATATCGACATTTGGAATCATACATTTATTTATACTATCAAAAATTCTAAAGAAAGTTAGACTTATAATTGAGAGACTCCTTTCACCACTTCGACGAAGGTAACATAAAAACATCGATGGGAATAGGAGAAAGCATAAAAAAATCGCGGGAATTTAAAGGATTCCACATGATCGCAAATGGTTCTAATTTAGGTGATATCTTCATTTTTCTCCTCTATCAACCGGGTATGTATATGAGATAAGCCGGGTTCGGTAGAGGTTAGATTCTTCTATACAGTCATTTTATTTCATGAAAGCCTTGAAAAAATATGAATCTTATAAGGTGACAAAAAAATTGAGGCGATAAAAAGTTTAATACAAGGAAAATGTAAGTTTCGCTAAAAAATATCTTCATAATCAAAGGAGCTAATTACGCAACCAATTTTATTAGATTAGGCTAAGTTCTTTGCGCGAATTAAACCATGAGATGTCGAATGAAATAAACTTTGTGAGTTGCAACAGCCCTGAATAAGAAAAATAGCAATATAATTTCATAAAGCTTTAGTAAAATGCAGGGTCAAGCTAGATCCTTTGATCACGAAATGTTCCATCCGTCGGACTAGAAAAATAAGGGAATAAAAATGTGAGTCATCTCCAAATTTTTTTCCTTTTCTGCTCCCCGAGCCAAAAGAGTTTCGCTAAATTTAACAAAAAATCGAAGGCCGTGGGAGATTTCCAGGATATTTTCCGCCAGCCCATATCACCTCGATTTCAACCGTACACTCTCAAAAATATTCTTTAGGCCCAGGTTAAAGACGACCCACTCATATTTACAAAACGCATCAATAAGGATCTCAACATTGTAGCTTCTATCTATCTCTCCTTCCGCTCAACTTGGCGCAATTACTTCAAAATAAAGAAAGCGTGTGAAATAGGTATTTTCAATCTTCAAGTCGATTCAGCAGCAAAGCCATTTGGCTAAGTTACTGCACTTCCAGTATTCTCAACTCATAGCTTATAATTAAACGCAATGAAAATATTGGAGTTTTGAAGATATTAGCGCGGAGCATAGGAAAATAATTTGTTAGATGAATTTGCATGATATTAAAAGATTTTTAAGAATATGTCAAATGATTTATTTCCTTCAAAATGTATATTGCGCGGTTGAGATTGCATTATGATTAAAGCACAGGGCTAATGCAAGTTCATCCGTTACTCCTAGACTCGGTGTTCTTGTACCAATATCTTATGTTTCCGTACCATGCCCTAAATTATGAAAAATAAAAAGTCAAAATAGTAGGTACTTCCATGCTACATCGACTACTAACTTCATGTAACACACTAAACGGCCAAATCAAGGAACATAGCAGTACTATGACCCACATACCATGATCTAACGATGATTCAGTGGCGAACAAAATTAAACTTACAGCGTCCCGGTATGGAAATGAAGAAAGAATGGTAGACTCACTATTGGAACGAATACAAAAGAAGACGACATTTTTTCAATGGCAAACCTCTCTTCCTTTTCCACGATCAAATGAAAAGTAGACAAAATTAGAATTTCAAGCCATTTCTCCTGTAAAATTGGAAAATCGTTCCCCAAAGATAACTCAAAATGGTCTTTTTATGATCTTATCACCTCCAGTATATTATTTGTTAATTGAAAAGATCCCATTAATGATAAGGAAAAAAGTGGTGTTTATTTCTTGAGGTGTTACACAAATTATTGTTGTAATCGTTATGCTGGCTATGCTGGGAGAAAAGTTTATTTAAGAAATTTAATAACATAAAATTATTTTCAAACCGTGACGAAAAATTTACGTTTTCAAAACATTTATATAATTGTGACCATTTATCTGATTTTAACTAGTAAATTTTACATGTATTTGATGAAGGGAAAAACTGGATTCTTATGGAAATCTTTGAAAAGGAATGTATTCTAAGTTGTTAAGAGAATGTTTGTTTAATGGGGAGGTCCCAGCGATGAACTCACCTTTCCTTAGGGTGAGGTTCCCTCCATCCTTAAAAACCTTGTCCAATGACCCTGACTAGACCTCTGTCAAGCAAATTAGTACCCGAACTAAATTATTCTCCACTTACACCTCCGAGCAATGTAATTTGACCAGGTAATTTGATCTTTATTTAGACAGCTATTGATAACGGCATCTTAATGTTGATACCAGTGTGGCGTATAATATAGTGTGGAAAATTAATACAGCTGTTTGTATTTTATTGCTAAAAATGGGTTATTCGATAGCAGACATGCCAACTTTCAAAAATGAAAAATCAGGTGATTTTTAGAAGTGTATCACGGTGAATTACGATTCATCCCTGATTACGCAAGATGCACTAAATCAATGCAAGTAACAACTTAATTACATTTGTTACCATTATTTACATTAAATACTAAAAATGGATATACCTGATGTTTCGTATATGTGCGATTTATCATTCAACACAGTGACCAACATAAATGATGAGATCTGCAGGTTGGTTTGGATTCGCAGACATTCAGTGAAGCACTCTCGGGAGAACAAGTTTGGCATTATAATCCAAAATTACAAATTAATGTCTAACCCTATTAGATTTCTGTTGTGACACTCACAGTTTTGCATGAATAAATCACTTTTAATTACCACAATATTTGCATGGCACCTTAATCCCTTTATGACACTTTGCCAATTTTTAATGAATGTCACACTTTGTTAACATGTTAAGCTAAGTACACAATTTGAACAGTTCATCAGTTTGAATATATCTGATTAACAGAAGAAACATCACTTTATTTTTGTAGGTAGCTAGGCTATGTTTATGTTGTTGGCTACATAGCCTACTCATAACGTTGCAATACTTCTTTGTTAAAATTGTTATTTGTTTAGCACACTCGTAGTAGCTGATTTAGCCTTCTTCAAAAACTCTGGACTAAATTTCTGCTCGAAGCACTTGCCTTTCTGAACGGATTTTAAGATTAAAAATTTCTCCAAAGATGTTTCTGAAAGCATGGACCTGAACTGAGTTTTTGTCTTCGTTACTGTGCTAAAAATTCTTTCACATTCTGCATTACTATGTGGAATTGATAAAATAGCTAGCATCACCTTAGCAAGTCTATCATACTTGAGAACACCATCAGCTGATTTCATCTGACCTATCAATGCCCATTGAACATCAATTCTCTCTGCTGTGATGTTGGTTTCCTGTAGCTGAAAGTTGCAGAATTGAGAGTGCAGAATATCAACTTCTGCATCTAATTGTTCCATTTCTCTAGTCAGAATGTCAGGAAATCTATTAATGAAAAATCTAAGGCTGGAAAATGATGCCTTGCCAATATTAGAAATATCTGCCACCTCAGCATGCATGAGAACTTCATCCTTGAATGGAAATTTGTGTAAATCACATGAGGAAAAACATTTCCTTACAGACTTGAAGAATACACTCTTTTCCTCAGGCTTCAAAGTGGTCACCAAAGCAAATGTAGCATTTCCTATCAGAAGATCACAATCATCCTTTTGATTTGCAAGAGTGTGATAATCTACACCAGTAAGAGAGCTGGAGGTATTAATAGCAACTGGTTTCACAAATCTTTCCATCACATTCTTCAAAAGTTTCTCTAAAATTGTCCTCAATAAGTGGATATGTGGAACGCCTGACTGAAGAACCACATTTGGTCCCTCAAAGACAGGCATAAAACTTGACAGAAAAAGGCAGAAAGATTTATATAAATCTGATGAGAGAAACATGAACAGCCGTTCCTCACGTGACAAAACATGGCTCGTACTGTCACCTGTAGCTTCAATGGTTTTCCGTAAAGCTGATGCTGATGGTGTTTTCCTTTTAAGTGAGGAGTGTGCCGAACTCGTATCATAGTGCTTAGACTTGGGTTCTGAATTAGACACATCTGCACTTTGAATGTGTTTTGGAATTTTATAATTCTTCAAAGTGCCCTCTCCAGAATCGTTGCTCACAATTTCATCCTTGAACAAACTAAGTAAAGGGTTCCACTGATCTAAAATCCTATCCAAACATCTTTTCAATGATAGCCATCGAGTAGGCACATGTTTCAGAATTTTCCTCACTTCAGTGTCATGTAAAGTTTGAAATTTTCTAAATTTTTCTTTCCTCTTTGCACTTCTTTCCAAATAATAAAAAATGTCGATAATATTTTCGTCAACATTTAAGGGTAAACATGCCGCCCCTTTCTCTGCAGCAAGATTAATCAGATGAGAAGGACAGCCTACAATGATTAGGTTGCCGATTTCCTGTTTCAAGCATGCTGCCACACCCTTTTTTTGCCCTACCATTACGGGAGCATTATCGGCACCAAACGCCAGACAGTATTTTAGCGGAATATGGAATTCCCGTAAAGTTGAAAGCAGGAGGTCAGCAATATTAACGCCAGTAGCATCCTCTTCTAAATTAGGCACAGAAAGGAGGCAGTTTTGAATTTCACGGAGCTCAGGGCTGAAGAACGTAACAACAATAGGATATAACTTAAAGTCTGTTTTGTTACTACCATCGGTAGCAATAGAGAATGGATTCTCCTGTATGTACGTAATAACTTTCGTTCTTTCTTCCATGCACATTTCTGTAATAATAGCCGTTGTTTTAGTTCTGGCACACCCATATCGTTTGGCAATTTCCGAATCGGGAAACATTTTGCGAAACAAAGGCCCCGCGTGGTCGGCACAGTTTGTAGGCAAGTTATGCTCCACAATAAAATACGTAAATAAAGCTTCGGCATTGGTAACCGCATCTACACTTTGAGATTTACACAAGTAGCTCAGTTTCTGGTTGCTTTCTACACACTGGAGACTCTCCTTGTGTTTTTTTGTTTGTACATGTTTAAGAATGTCGCTTTTCCCGCCATGAGACACTGAAAAGTCACATCTACATATATTGAAAAATGCATAAGTCTGTCCCTTCCTCGACTCACTTAAACACGGAAACTCTTCCTTGTACACGCTTCTAAACACTGCGTTGTATTTCTTCGACATTTTGGTCGAAAAATAGTCACGGCCTACGGGATACACAGCCAACAAGCACTACAGTTGGTTACACAATACACACACGATGTAGCGGAAACGAGCACACAATACACAATGGTCTCGTGAACAACCAACGTGAACCAACGCCAGAACAACGCTATCGCTTCGCTTGGAACGACTATCGATTACCTCGTCGTCCATCGATATATCGAAGGCGCGGGATTTTCAAATAATACGAGATTATTACCGAAACTGCTCTGAAAATCGGGAGATAAGTCCTTACGATCGGGAGATCGGGAATAAGAAGGAAAAATCGGGAGTCTCCCGCTTAAATCGGGAGAGTTGGCATGTCTGCGATAGTAATGGTCGCTGCGTAATTTTGAAAAATGCACGGGAATAGAGATTATTTTCTGCTTTACTTCTTCGAACCGTAAAATGATTCTCAATGAGTGTGTATAGTAAGGCGAGAGAACCATCGAAAGATAAATGAGCACATATTTTGTTGAGAAAGAATAGTTAATTTTTGCAGAAGCTTCTAAAAGAACTTGCAAAACATTAATAGCATAATTAACTCGAAAGAGTCTACTTACTTACACTACAAAAAATCCTGTGATCATAAATACCGCATTCATTCTCAGCAATAAGGCAATTCTACGCCTCGGCGTGGTATAAAAATATTCTTCTTACATGTAATTTCAGTGGAGATGTAGGAGAGTATAATTTTGTGATGGAACCAAGTAAAGCCACAATAGTAAATCATTGAAAATAACTAAGAATTTTCCACTTGTTTACCAAAGTGTGACAAATAAAGAAAAATCACTAATGACAGATTGTCTTCATAACCTATGTGTTAAGCGGCGAAATTATTAATAAAAATATGTAAAATAAAATTATTTGAGGCTAAATATATGGCCATTATTATGGATTATAATATAAATTATTAAAATTTTATTGAAGAAGGTCGACGTAAAAAGGGGCTGGATTATTCCGTAAATTATACAGGCTTTTACTTAAGTATACACATGCCTCTAACTTTTCTAATGACCAAATGAATTTCTTTGAAAAGGAAAAAAATTGGTATTGATTCGGAAGGGCGTAATTCCTTGAAAGAGTATATTCATAACACCTTGAAGTTAGTTTATGAATACATTGCAATTTGATTGAACCCTGAACAATTTTGCAATTTACAAAAAGGCATGGCATCGTTACAGAGGACCTTGAGAGTTCACGAGTGTCGTGAGACCGGCAGAGTTGTGCTTTTCGCTCACGCGTGCTTACTTCCACGGTCACGCTACACGGGAAATGTCTCGGGGAGTGCATTTTCGCCCGGCCACGCTGCGACCAGGCCCTTCGCTCCGTCGCCCAGCAGATGAGTCACCTCACGGGCGGCGCCAAACACAGCGACGATTACACCCGTAACAATGATAGGAACAGGGATCCCTTCAAGCATAAAAAATGACCGCGCATAATAATGACTCGGTCAAATTCAACAATTGTCGGTTTTAGGGGAAGAACAGTTTTTTGATTATCCGAGAAAGACTAGTAAATTTGAATTAGGGATTTTTTGCCAACCGATGCTACCCTTCCAGCATGAATCTGCTTAATCGCATTGCTAAAATTCTGTGATAATTACCTATTTTTGCACGCATTCTCAGCACGCCTTTTAGCGAAATAAAGGTATTCTAATCATTTTGTTGAAAGAGGCAACTTGTGAGCAAGTTGTTATTATAAACCCTGATCTCAGTTCCATAGAATTTCTGTAGGTATATGGAGAGTTTTGATTGACATTCACTGTGTTATACGACTCCAACAGGAGATAATGGAACGGAATAAATTTATATGATCACAGTCTTCTCGGTAGTTTTTCGTTCAATATTTTAAACCTGAAAAAAGCCCCGTGCAGATAAATTGACTGGTAGACATGGTAGACAGCTAGAGCGGGATTTAATTTACAGAATGCCAGAAGAATGGCGGTAAGAATAAAAATCGTGGGCGTAGCTGTGGCGATGTGAGAGGCGTGTGTGAATTTGTGAGGTGCATGGGGTGTGGAAGAAATCAATGTCCTCCTTTCTGCCTCGCAATACATCTTCATTTCAGACGCAAAGCCTTCACTATCATTAGATTTACGAACGTTGAAACCGTAATGGCAAAAGAATAGCTAGTCCCCTGATGCTGCGATTAAGTGCATCTCTGTCTAGATTTTTAATACAAAGTAAACGGTCAAGCGTCCCACTGACGACGCTTAGGAATATTTTCTGTCTCCTAAAGAATCAACGAATTTTAATCTAGACTGCGAATGGGGCATCATCCTAAAGGCATTGTGGACTCATTAGGGCATTTCAAATTAACACATGCAAATAAATATTCCAAATCTGTTTGCCAAAATCAGGTGAAAGACTTATGTATGCATGTTAGGTAGTCAAAGGCAAAAATGCCGGTACTTTTTAGGTTTCTTTACAAAATATGGCAACGATAATCCGATCAGGCGCTGAAATACATTCGCATCAGTAAGAACAGAACCATATTCATATTTATCAATGCTGGGCTAGGTATTTAAATCACAAAATATGTTAAATAAACTCAATGGCAATTTGCCACAAAGAAACAGAGAAAGGTTTCAATACATTTCGCATCTTCATCGTTTAGTTGAATCTAAAAAGTAAACACTTATCTACTCATTTATATACGTTTAAAGTTTTATCAAGATACATAGAAAGTATAAAACCCATGATTCTTTGACATGCAGTCCACGAACGGTGGTACGATATGTGTTGGTACCGTTTGTGTTATTTAGTTAAGTTTCTGTGGAATATTGCGAATTAGCTTCATTAATATGCTAGACTCATACCAGACTCGGAAAAACACTTCTCCTTTTTCATCCTTTCAGTCAGCTCTAAAATCATAGTTAGGTTCCAAGATGATGTACTTTAGATCTCTCTAAAAATGCCTGATCTTAGTCGAAACTCTGTTTGCTGTCATAAGGTTAAAAGCGTCATTTTATGCATAGATATTATATCTCCACTCTCACTTACAGTTGTGGCTAGCACTTCCGAGAAAGCTAAGCGTTTATATCATAAAACGGAGTGCAAATTTTAAACTTTCATCGGTATGATATCCATCTCGAGATAAACAGTTTTCGTAGTTCATAGTTGGATGCGTCATTTTGCAGAAACTAGACGGAAGCGGAGAGAGGTCGTCGATCATTCGATAAATTTGGACGCGCGTGGAATCGAGTGCTGCATAAGTTTCGAGAATGGCGAGAGGGACGTCGTCAGTTGGGGCTGTGAAAATGTCTCGACCCAAACTTATCGAAGCATACGATGCGAGCGCGGAGTGATTGCGCGCCCCGCGGGCGTCAACTGTTTTCTTGTTTCCACGTCAGCAATAAATCCTCGCCTCGCCATTACGAAATGAAAGGATCACATTTGGAGCGAAAAGATACGTTTTTTTAACGATCACTTCCTGTTTCCCCGACCCCTCGTTCTTATCCTGGAAAATCGTATCCGCATTGCTCCATCGATCCAGCAGTCGGAGAGGGGGAGGAGTTTATGGCACGGCGAAGAAAAAAATGAAACTGTATTGATGAGACGAAGCGATAAAATAAGAGCAGGGAATCTTATCGCTTAATTCGACCATTTTGAATTTAGATAATAACAGGGCTATAGAGAACCTTAACTCTGTTTTGTTCTAGACTGTTCCCATATCTCGGCTATTTCCTTCATAAGACCCTTTACTTACGAAGTCATTAACAAGAGGGCATAGACAATGAGAAGGAAGTTCGTCATTGATGAGATTGATCCGGTTAAACTTAAGGCCGTTTAAGGGGACAGTCGAGGGTTGAAAAAAAAACATTTCCTTGACTGATTGACATCTCAATGAAGTATCTCCCTCCCAATTATTCATCAAGCATTGGGATTTATTGGCCGCTGATAAGGAATTAGGGCGCTACCTAACCAACGAAAAACGAACAATTTTACAATTAGCTCCATTAGCTCTAAAAAAATTAAAATTCAATTATTAGAATACAATTTTATTGAGCATTTGTCAAAACGTTTCCAAGCTAATAAGTAGTGAACTACGTACTTTCACAAAGTGTGCTTCTCTTATAAGCTAACACGCCTATAAGCTACACGAAAAGGAAATACGGCCGCCACGATTGAATTCTGATAGCCGTGGTAATCAGTGCGATAAAAACTACATATTCTCGGAAAATTTTTGAAACGAACCCTCATCAAAAACAAAGATATTAAAAATCTCTTTCTTATCCTACAAGTTTTAGATAACCACTGTTGTAGAAAATACGCTTGAAAATCATTCTTATACAAGCTAGTAAATATATACCAATCCACTTTTTAAAAGAAAGCAACCATATGTTTAAATCTATAATCGAGGAGAGCAATTATTTAAATTGATTTCAATAAAACTCAAATCATGCCCTTCCTTTCCCAGGAATGAATCATCGAAGTACAACTGCTGCATACTCTCTCTTGAGTTTCGCAAAATACCTCTTTTTCTATTCAATTTAATACATTTAATGGCAAAAATAAAAATGCAATCTTGTATCGCTATTTTATAAGCATTGTGACCTTTTATTTCTGCATTTATTTTTATTTTAAAGCCTTAAAAAAGCCCTGACGGTCAATTTGTCTAAAGATAGGAAAGAAAATGTATGTGAACTTTTATTGACCAAGCCATAAGATTACCTAAAAAAATCACATCAAACAAAAGAAGCATTAATGGAATACTTAAATTAAAAAAAAAATAAACATTACCTTTCTTTCAGCTCTTGCCTCTTCGATGTTAATGTGCCTGATGAGGCCGACTTACGGTGAAGTGTATTTTTACAAGTAAGAAAATTGCGTGGAAAAGTACAAATACATATCTATATATATAAAAGAAAGTCAAAAATCGTGTTAGTTAGAACACTTATAACTCGAGAACGGCTGCACCGATTTCAATGAGATTTGGTTCTTTGGATTCGTCACAGGCGGGGTTAACATATAGGCTATTAAAAAAAGGATAATTTCACAAAACAAAATTCATCTCTTTCCTATGGGCAGGCTTTTAGGAGTTATAGTAACACAACAATTGATAAGTCGGTCAAAACTACAAATTAAATAATTTGTTTTGTTTTTACCACTTTAATAACTGAATTTAGTAACAATATAACATTTTAATTACTAAATATATTCAAAATATTAATTAAATTGAAATTATATTTAAAAAATTTAATTCGAGCTGATTGTAAGCCCAGCCGTGGCCCAGCTCGAATTGACACTTCACTACCGTGTTTGTAAACAAATCTCCAAGCAATTGTTGACAAACGGTAATGTCCGTGTTCCTGTCGAGGAATCGAGTAGTTTTAACTCATTTCGTAACGAGTTACATTCAAATAGTTCGTACACTGCATGGATTCGAATCTTTTACATGTGTAACAAACGAAGACGAAATCACCAACTATCTATCTGAATATTTTAAGTCCTTGGACGTACCTGGCTTACCAAGGCACGATTTACAGAAAAATGTAGTTTCTGTGCTCATGATCTTTCGAAGCCTAAACCAACCATAACTATCCAACGGAACGTGTTTGATCATTAAAAAAAATTGGTGATGAATGTGATTCACGCAACTTTACTCAGAGGAAAATTCAAAGGTTAGGAAGTCCTCATTCCGTAGATTCCATGATCTCAACTCATATGCCCTTTTGACCTTAAACGTATTCAATTTACAATTCGTGTTGCATTCGTGATAACGATTAAAAATCGCATGGTCATTTTTTCAGTTTTTGTGTTGTTTGTGCTCATGTGCTAATGAAAACCCATGATTTTCTCGTGGTCAATTTAGCGTGCTATGTTCACGAGTCGATAAACCATCCTCTGTATTTCTTCCTTCGCTTCAAGTGCGTAGCTAGGATAGGGGGTTTTGGGCGCAGCTAATACCACGGGTCTGTAGGGTATAGAAAACTCGCTAAGGTAAGCGGGAAGTGTGGGGGCACTTCCCCCAGACATTTTTTAAGATAAATGGTTCAAAATAGTGGGTTTTGTGGCTGTGTGAATAGTTAAATATGTTTTGTTTGTTAGTCAACCGTCCCCCAAATATTAAAAACAAAATCTTTCATAAAAAAATTCTCTAAGCTCTTGGGGGGGGGGGGTTTATCCCCCAAAACCTCCCCTCGCTGCGTCACTGCTTTGCTTCGCTATATTTATTTAGCTTCATCCGCTTCATCTTGCGCCTGATAACAAAACAAAAACTGTTGTTTCTCAGAAGTTGCTTGACGCAAGACATTACACCCGAATGTGTAGGGCTCACCGTGGTGCGTTTACGCATGCAGTACGTTTACGCAGTGCATTTTTTCCAAACAGAGATACTAAAACTGGCGCGCCTTAAGTCATTTAATGGAATGCTGCTTCATAGGGGCTTTTCTTGCACGATTTTGAGCATCAGTCAAGCGTCGGTCTGGGGTCGTGTCAACCTGCCCCCTGAATGGGCCAAGTGTATGCAACAGACTTGGACTTAAAAACATTTTTTTACAGCTAATAACGCAAATAGCCAACAACTGAATGCGTATAATTTTTATTTCATGAACTGCTTTATTAAATCACAATGCCCAAAATTTCTTAAGCTAAAACGTAAGAAAATTTGTTGAAAAAAATCCGCGTAAACGTGCTCCGATTCACCCTATGTAGATTCAATAAAGAAAATGTCTTTCTGACAAGCAATTTTGGTACTCATTTACGTAGTTTTATTGAATTTGTATCCTTATTTTATTATAATAAATTAAACATGATTAAAAACGATACAGCCGCTCTTGATTTATAAATGGTGTAAGTAAACTGTAAGTTCATTGATTGTTAGGCGGTACGAAGTTCGCCGGGTCAGCTAGTCTACAGTATAAATTTAAAGTGACGCAGCATGATTTGAAGGACGCTTCTTCCAGTCACAGTCCTTCGGTTATAATATTATTTTCAAATTCGATTTCATCTTCAAAGTTTTCTGAGTATTTAGAGTAAAAATTTATCATAATTGGCACTTTTATCAAAAATGAAGTCTGAAAAAATAAGGAGGTAAAAGTTTGAAACTGAAGATACACGCAAATGTTGACGAGAGCCAACTCTGCATATCTGCTATGGAAATTTCAAGTTTTGATAGCCTAAGTTTTTAAGCGTGTAACATGACACGGAAAAGGACCAGCCGAGCGGCAAAGAAGAGTCTCATACCTCGAACCTCTGCACTAGGCTCAGGAGGTTTTTCGCAGTGTTTTTACGTCCCCCTTCTTGGGTGGGCGTTTTCCTGCAGATGGTTTTTTTCTAGCGTGGATATAGGTCAACATCCTCAGGTTATTTTCAAACTGTGTTCGTTCATGTCATTTTGCACATGTAAAATTCTGTAATTTGGATCCTCCTTTTTGCCTGCTAAAGCATGCTTGGGCGTTTTTCATTGTAAAAATTTCATTTAACTTAATAATAATAATAATGATAACGCTTTACTTGTCCAGAGATCAAGCTGTTACAATAGCTACACCGATATACGACATGTAAGATTAAACATACAGTGGTCGACAACATGCAAGTCACTTGTTTAACGTTGCTAAAAAACTCATCAACTGAGTAATACATTTTTAGTTTCCAGTACTTTAGCAGGTTACTCTTAAACTACAGCTACACTTTTGTGTTACTTTATTTTTTTATTTTTACAGTTTATTATCTAGATGAATGCCCATACAAATTTGAACAGCACCTGTATTACTAGTGCGTAAATAACTAAGAGATGTGCCACTGATCAATCTGTCTTGTTGGAATAATGGCGAATGTCACAGTTCTTAGCAAATCCAGTTAGATTCCTTTCATTTAGTTAGATTTAATATTTACTAGAATATGGAAAATATATACACATGAAACTGGGATTCGAATTCTTGGAGCAGGGGACGGCATTAGTTTAATTTTAAGAGTAACTTAGCGATTATTTGTCTTCTAATGTTCATCTTATGACGAGGAGTAAAAAGGGGCTTCCCGATCTCACCCTGTAAAAGAGGCATTATCAAATTTAAATTTTTATGATTGCTTTTATTACATAGGATTCAGCTTCTAATTTGAAAATGCACGTCGTATGAAAAATCAGCGCGGATATTACTTACATTGTTATGATTGGCGCTAAAATCAGCGTAAAGGCGTATGATGGACTTTGAATTAACGGAAAAATTAGCATTTTTATAAGTAGTACAGAATTTTGAAGGACTTTCCGGAAGAAACATCGATGCGGCCAAGAAACAACTTATCAATTTCAATACTTCGATCGAGGAGGTTTGCAGTTACAGTTCAGCAGACGAACGGTAGATGGCGTCCAGCCCACGCTAATTTTTATCAATTAACGTTGCAAAGGCATGAAAGGCAGTTAATTTTCTCGTTAATCCTAACTTTTATTTATTTCTATTTTTAATCAGCTTGAGAGAAAATCCATGGAAAATATGGAGATGACTAAAAAAAGTCCATTTCATTCTGAGCAGCATTCATTTACTCCGAATATTTCACGAGTGAGTAAATATGTTAAGTACATATCTACGTATCCCTGAGGAACACTTCGACCGGCAGCAACCGAGTCAGGTCGAGGCGAGCGCCGTCAAATGCATTTCGCACCAATGCCGCGCCTAACGATTCTCTTGATTGTGAATCATCGCAGCGGGAGCCACGCTTCAATGGAAGGGGCAATGGAGTTCAAATGAATCCGAAAATGAATTTGCGCGGAGGTTCCATCCGGAAACGACGGAGTTCTCCCTCGGCTGCATCGCGAAGGAACTGCTCATCAAAGAGATGGAACGTTCCCGCCCCCTGAGTGAAAAAAAGAGCGTTCGGTTGGAAAAAATAATAATTGTCTCCGTGAGGTGCTCGTACGCGATGCTCCCATATTGATCAACCAGAAATATCTCAGTCCTTCATCCTTTGGGTGGACAAAGAGACCCCTGAAGTGAAGCCGAACAGAAAGATGACGACGGAATAATGAAAAAAAATTCAAGAAAAAGGGTGAAAAAGATGGGCTTCGGAAAATCCAAGGACTCTGGATATCAATGGCGTGAAGAAGTTGCTTCGATCCAAATCATAACCTGAACCTCAACTTCTTGATGCGGAGTTGTATTCAATTTTCCACGATGCAGGAATCAGCACAAGAAAATCAAGTAAAAGGAAAATGAAGCAGTTTTCGAAAACTCTTCACGTAAAAAGCGTTAAACGCATGAACATTTTAACGCCTCAACGCCTTGATAATGTTGTTGCACCAACGAAATTCGTCGCGTTAAAATAAACCCAGGGGAAATACTGCAATGCCTCATGTTACTAACTCAGGAAAATGTTTACCAGTGTCTTCTCTATGTTCCTCATAACCGTCAAGGCGACGCCATAAGTTTTCAGCGGGTTGTTACCAAATAATTCTTTAAAAAATTCGGTTCTCTGATGACTTGGCAGCATTTTCACTCGAGTCCCAGAGATTCAGCCCACGACAGCCCCTTTGGGTATTCGCGAAAAAATGCCAAGGTGGGCTGCTCGCGCTGAAAGATCTCAAGGATTAATAAAGAGCGCATTGTAATGGACCCGATGCTTAGCACGAAAAAAGGCGAAGAATGGAATGTAATGCTATTCTCAGAAATCTCTAGAATGGGACTTGGCTTAGAAAGCAATGTCTGAAATCAAAACTTTCGAGCTATCACTTAGGCTTCTCTAAAAATAGATCACGCAGAAATTCTCCTCGCATCTTTCAAATTAATTTTGTCGAAGTGGGGCAAGCAACCGTCGAATGATCGATAGAAAGATAGCCTCTCTGAATTTTTCTGCCACGGTGATCTCTTCCCCTTTATTTTAACAGCAACGGGTGGTCAGCAGCGGTTATTTCGTGGACTCATATTACTAAAAGTGAAACCATTTGAGATCTAACGTTACAGGGGAAACCATGGAGGAGATTTCACTGCGGAAGAAAAACGCAGAATGAAACAGTTTAATGCGTACAGTTGCATAAAACTATACTTCCATCGAATATAGATGAGTAGATTATACGATTCCACTTTCACAGTTTCTTTAACAAGTGCTTTTCTATCGATCTTTAGGCATCAAGAAAAATTGTCTTCCTCCTTATGACATTTTCTTTACTTTTTCTGTATCAGTAAACACCAGCCACAATGGTACGTGAGATCAGACAAGTATATCTGTCATTGCAATGTATTTTTTCCATAAACTGTCTTTAAGGATGACGTACGAAGCAAATTTTGGCTAAAGAATATGATAAAAAATACCATCACCATATTGCATTTTACTCATATTCTTTATCACAGTTCTGAAAGCGTTTTGGCGCTACGGAGGAACTTAAAAAATAATAAAAGTTCCCTTTATTCCGTAATTCAGCAACTGTAAAGGTCCGAATTATTGTTTGTTAGAGAGTATTACTCACTGTTTTAATAACCAATAATTAAGTGTTGAGCCGTAGTCGAAATAAATTCCTCAAAATTATGCTGAGTTTTTAAATAACTATAACCACCCTGTAGCTACAGTTGTACTTGTACGTCAAGAAACAGCGGATAGATAAAATTCTATAGTAATACACTCAATTAATTTATTTCAACCCCTGTTAAGTAAAAAACAGGGTTTAGAAAATGGGTTATATTTTAGAAATTTCAAATATATATGCTAAAACACGCGTCTCATGCCGAAAACGAATATCAGGATTGTCCATTAGGCCATGGATCATTGTGAAAATAATAATACGACACGAGAAAATATGATACAAGGATCTGCAATTCAATGTGATTCATCTCCATTAAGGTCTGCTTGTCCGATATTCTGATTTTTGTCCTTCCTAATGGTAATAGCCCCGTCTCACAGCCGACCCCAAATAAAAATGAAAAGAGAAGGGCCTTGATTATATTTCGCCTCATTTCGTAGCACGACGGAACACCTCAAGACGGTAAACGTATTTTTCCATGAAAATATCCATTAAGGAGGCAGAGGAAAAGAAGAGGGAGGTGATGGGGAAAACGAGGTTTTCTGACAGTTGGTAGAGGGTCGCGAAACAAATGGAAGGGCAAGATTAGCATGGATATGGGATAATTGCGGTCGACGAAATGGATGTAAGCGAGGCAATGGAGTCGAGGACGAATTCAAGTAGGTACTCACAGATAATGCTTTTGACTATCGATTGAAATAATAAATGATTGAGAGTAATCGCTAATAAAAAGTAGTCAAGTATATAATTTGATCAATGCAGACAACGTTTTTCATGTTTCTCGGGTCGCAGTTGTCTAACAGACAACATTTCGTATAGAGGACACTGCTATCATCTCCAAGATAACCGAAAAAGAGACTATTTGATCCCAACCCCCATGATATCGGTCGAAATGCAAACTCAAAGACCAATCAGAGACGAGAAACACTTACGCGCTGATTATATATAATGGACACCTAAACATGGCATTTAGTACTCAGGAGAGGGTCTTCTGAAATTCAGGTGAAACTGTCGTTTATTTCACAATGACGACTTGGCTTAAGCCGAAAGATATACAGACGATGCTGTTAACGCTCCTCGTAAGATTCCGGACCGAAATCAATTTTCAAATGTTACCCTTAAGAAACCTTTAAATTTAACTTAAAACCTTAACAACAAACCTTGTTATAACGAATATCTAATTCAGATTTCGATTAAATAATAGAATAGGGATTAGACTTGACTGAGACACACATTTAGCCCAGCAAAAAGAGAAAGATATTAAAACACCATTTCCTATTTTTTCGGAGTACTCATCCGCATTACGAATACGTAAAAAGTAATGAGGAGAAGAAACTGTTCCCATAAAATATCTGCCTTTAAAAATCTCGACCTATCTGTGGCTAAAATGGTAACTATTACAAAAAATAGCAGCTTCTTGAAATACTGCAATCAGCTACATTCTATTTGAGTGGAACTAAATTGGCATTTCTCAGAGTTGGAGGCATAAGCATTACTGCAACTGTAATATCAAATTCGCTGGCGGTAGTAATGAGTGAGAGTAGGGTAAGAGTGTGTAATACGGTATCCCTGAGCAGAAATAAAAAATTTCCTTGGTGTTTCCCTATTTTTTTCCAAGGAAATGGCTTTGTTTTTAATGAAGTCCTAATATTTCCTAAACATAGGTAGCTTTGGAAAAATATTTCTCTTCTATTACCGACCGCAGGAATAGCTGTTTATCAATTGTAATGCTCTGTGATCTTAATACGGCATATACACAAGCGTGTTATCCAAATAGATAAAATTCAATGAACCAACAACACACTTCAGTCCACTTAAGGCTATGTATCGTGGCAAGAGGAAAGAAACAGCACAAAAATTAGGACACTATGCAGACTCTGTATGTTTCTCGGGTTTTCGTCCGCGTCCATTTGATTGTGAAGAACCGTCTCTCTGGCCATCCTGCCAGCATCTTCAGGCGATACAATCGCACAAAAAACCCTCGAATGACACTGGATTCGCTTCGTTGCGGCATTTTCATGCGGTCAATGCTGGAAACGCTGAGAAATCAAGGTCTCGTGCAGTTAAAATTTTGTCTTCGTCGAACGGAGATGAAACATTTACCTTTCCCATATTTTGAAAACGTAAAGGAGAAGCAAAACATAAATAATAGGATGGTGGGCAGTTTTTTTCGGCGGAAACAAAACAAGCAACATTTTGAATCTCCATTATTTATGCGATTCATCAAATTATTTCCTCATGCGTATATTCCCCGTGAGAAATAAAACGTAATTGATTGGAAGTTATCGATTATTCGCCGCCAATTCTCGACCCACATGGAAGAATAATAAACATTTAAAAATAACTAACATGTTATATGCAAACATATATTTAGTCTTGTAAATCTTCCAACAAAGCAAGCGATGATTCGAAAAACAAGGCAAGAAATGCCGGGTCAAATTTCTGGGACTCTGAACCAATTGAAATATTGATTCAGTGGAATAGAGTTTTAAGAACCGCAAGGAAAATGCCACGTGAGAATTCGATGGAAAAACATTCAAGTAAAGTTTCCACAGGTAGGGAAGGAAGTTTTCTCAAAAGCGCTTTCATTTTAACTTGGTGAATGAAAATATGTAGTAGCAAAGAGGAAATTAGAAAAAAAAAACAAATTTAAAGCCGCAACTCAAAAGACACATGAATAGAACTAAAACAGATGCTATGAGAGCTTTGAAATAAATTATTATTACCCATTTCAGGCTAAAAATTCTATCTTCAAAGATACATCCCGTTAAAACACTTCGGCATTATCAAGGAATAAAGACTGAGATAAACTCTGACAAATGCTTAGGTTTTGAAGATCAAATAAACGTATTTAGGTCACGAATTTCAAAGAGCAGATTTAATTGAAAATGTAGGTTTTACATGAATATTTATACTCAAAGGATTCAATAACTGTTACGATCCACAGCAGAAAAATCCAACGTATTTAAATGCGCACTGGTTGAAAAAAATAAACAATAACAAAACTGTGTGCAAAAAATCTTCACAACACCGTGGGATTTATATATTTACCTATCAAGAATCAGCTCGTTCACCTATTGTTTTTTTATGTTTAAACTACAAAGGCTGGGACACGATCAAAGTGAACATAATAGGGTAGCTCTCCTCCACGGACACAATCGACGTAGCAGTGGAATAATTGACTGTCGTTAAGCGCAACTTTGAACCCATGCAACAGCGCTTGTAAACAAAGGTGGAATAGTATTCTTTTGCATTAGTTTATAAATTTTATGTTTGGAGAAATGAATAAAGACGTAGTGATGTATTTTGGACTCTTGTCACTAATTGTCAATCTTGTCTTATTTCATTCTAATTATTTATAAGTCTCTTTAAAAAGAAAAATTTAAATTATCACATAGGTACCGGAAAACAAAATCTTACCTTTAAAACCTTTAATTTTTTCTCTAGTGAACAAACGAGTTTACAAATCGAAAATCCAATTTGGTTCCCGATAGATGTCTCCCATTGCCTAAAGGACTTTTAGCAATGATTTGCTAATTCGTAATAAGGAAATAACTGTGAAATTTTTAAATGGTTGCGCCTAAAATATTTATTTCACTAGCATCGAGCTTAATGAAAGTAGGAAGCTAATGGAAATTCTGTAAACGTATCAGAAATGGTTAGATGCAAAACGGGAAGGTGGACTTACTGCTCCACGTATCGAGAAATGAAAATTTAAACTAATTGTGACGAAAGAATTTACGTCAAGTGTATAAGTAAATTGAGGTTATTTTATTATTGAGGCTTTTAAATACTTCTTCCACAACTGAATTCCACCATTCAACTTTTGGAAAAAGCTTGTATTATGGGTGGATTAACATCTGACTTCAAACTTACACAATTGACGCAGGTTGACCAGTTCCATGGGAAAATTGAGTCGGCTCCCGAAGAGTTGTCTCAGCGGATGCCTCTATGCCTTATTTTAAATGCGTCATCCTACTTCTTTGTTTCATGATATTTTCTGCTGTATCATAATGAATAAAAAATTATTATTATTATTATTTTTATTATTATTATTATTATCATCCTGATAGGTTCTCCGTGAAGGGGAGACGTGAAGTGATGGATGGCGGCCACTCCCCCGTGCCGCGTTGGCGTTTTCTTGTTGTTTGTGTCCGCAGTAGTCTATATATATAGTTTACCGTCAGCCATCTCTTCGCGTATTCCGGTTAACGTATTACGTCATACGTTCACGACGATTGTATGCGAGCCTTGATAACATTTATACTTGGGTTTTAACTAGTGATGGGTCGGTTCTATTCCTCGATTCTTCGATTCCTCGATTCTCGGCCAAGAATCGGAATCGAAAATGTGTACTTGCCAAGGTAAAAAATCGATTCCGATTCCAGTAGTACTTGAAACCACAAATTTATATATGACCGCGTTTCCAACAGTCATTTGAATTTTTTGCGCCACGTAATCGTAATAAAAAACACATTATCTTCTAGGGATGTGCGAGTACTCGAAAGTTCGAGTCGAGTCGAGTAGTTGGTACTCGACTCGAGAGTTTCGAGTAGCATTACAAATGTGGAGTCGAGTCAGTTACGGTTACAGAGCTTTCGAGGCTAATAGGTCCAGCAATCTGCCGACAGGAAGCGCTATCATGAAACTCTTGTAGTAATACTGTTTTTAAAGCCGATAAGTAATTCTAATGCCTTGGCCTGGTAGTTTCAGCTTGCTGTATACTCTATAGTTGTCGATGTGGGCGCCGAATACCTTTACGCCAGCCGCGACGGCCGATCGTCTTCCGACCCGGCACACACCGACTGGTCCGAAATCGGAAAAAGCTGGAATAAAGTCCAAAATCACCTTTTTGGGGATAGAGACTTGAAACATAGCGTAAATACTCATAAATCATTACCAGATATAGATTTATATGCCATTTCACATAAATACGACCCTTTAGGGATGATACAGTGGCCCAAATATGACCAACTTTTCAAAACCACGCGCGATCTCTTTAATCCTCGAAAATTTTTAAATTTATCCAGGTGGTGTTGCGTTGGTATGATTTTCATGGAATAAAAAAAAACGCAATATTCCTTTCACCTGGCGCTTTGCCTATACTTCCAATGACTTTTGAAGATTTTGGCCTTCATCTGTCTGGTTTTACAACGCAAAATGATCGTCCCGTTTTTCACTTGAAATTTGACATAAAGAAGACATTATCTTTCGTTTACGAAAAATATAACTCGGAAAATTTGAACCACAATATAAAGCAGAGATTTCTAAAGAGTACTAAGTAGAATTCTTCGAAAAAAACGTTTGCGACGAAGGAAATAAGAGTGATTTTTCAATCGCGCGTCAAGGCTGAGCTACTCGCCGCGGAACTCTGAGGCTCGGTAACTAAAGCCGATTTTTCAAGTTTTTTTAAAAGGTTAGTCTAGGAAAGCGTCATTTAAACCACGGATAGTCGTCTTCATTGACTTAAAACACTAAACTGAGGGTGTTAGAAAGGGTTATGTATAGATCGACTTGACCATTTAACGCATTACTCGAGTGAAAATACTAAGGAATTGATATTTTTCGTAACCATCCCACGCATAAGAAATATGGCTCGGGTATTGAAGTAAAGTGAAGAGATCAAGTCGGCATGCTTAAGAGAGAGGAAAATGAACCGTTTCCTCGAAACGCAACCACCGATATCCTTTTTTCCTTTCCACCTTCGCCGAGGTGAGTCGCGCGGAAAGGGGAGTTTTCACATCACAAGGCATCTTTTGCCTTTTGTATTACTGCGTCCGTCCGATGTGATATTCATTTGTAGCGTTTAGTTTCTTTCTTGAACTTTAAAAAAAAAAACAAGAGTTTTTAAGGTTGATTAAACGACGTGAGAAGTATAGATTTTTTTGGCTTTACAAAACTAAAGCTAAGTTCTTTAGTTCATTCGCTTAGTCAACTTGAGTTCCATGAGGATTCAAGATCCATAAAGATCGATGATATAGTTTTTAATAAAAATTCCAGTTTCCGAAATCTTGCAATTTTGGTAGGAAAGTGCTTGCCACGTCACACAAGTGTGAAGCAAAAGGCAATTTTCTGCAGGCAGTAATACTGTAACATGGAGACATCAAAACCTGCTGGCTGATCATGAGCATGTTGGTTTTTCTGCTTGAGAATTTGAAAGGGCCAAATATTGCATGATTCATATACTTAGTATTTAATCTTTATTATAACTGTGAATATGACTATACTCAGGGCTCTCCCTTGCAGTTATAAGTGATATTTTTTTTGGAGCCTATGGCGTCAGAATCGATGGATTCGGTATCGGTAGAATCGGAATCGAAATGTCAGAATCGGGATCGGAATCGTTAAAATTTTGAAATCGACCCATCACTAGTTGTAACCCATTTATAAGAAGGTTTGTCAAAACAACTCATGAAAAAAATAGCATATGGAATGAAATAACTTATATATATATAAGCATTGAAGAAAATAAATTAATATCAAAGAAAGATAGATATAAGTCATAAAATTTAATATAATAAAAATATCCTTCCACGGAGCCCACTATGTGTATAGTGTTTTTGATCAAATATAATGCGACCTACATATGGTTTTTCAACCCATACTGATGAATTTACTGATACATACTGATGAATAAGTTATCCAGCTAAATGATACCGGTGAAAGGTTTTAGAACTTTCCCTCGATTTTAACTTTCTTACCTGACGAAGACACCGAGAAGAATTTATTAAAGTCTAAAATAACTCGTACAGACTCAGTAACTTTCCCTAACATATTCCCTTTCGTCAGTATCTAGTTTGATAAATCCATTAGAGTGATAAAAAAAATAACGGCTACACTCTTAAAATCCCAGATAGCTATACTCTATGCAAATAGATGTGATAAACACACTCATTCTACGCTCAGAGTATCCGATGAAGTACGAAGGCAGAAAATGATGAGAAAACATGGATATAAACAGTGTATTTTTAAATGGAAATGAGTTCACCATAGCAAGCCGTGCAATGGCTTCTGTTAGGTATGATTATACAAACACTATTTTCCAGCAACCTCCACGCCATAACTCTTCCACTCCTCGTAAAAATTTCCAAATCCCGCACATTTACGATCACTGGAGACGTCTGCTTTCCCACGATAGTTTGGAGATAAGTGGCAGGGGGTTTAACATCACCACAAAATCTGTGGAAGAGCGAAGTTTATGTTTCGGTTGCGTCGACTAACAAGGCCGACACTTTCCTCAGAGACACTGGGTGGAATGAAAAACTGAGGAGAGTCGTTTCGAAATAATGTATCCTCAGATCACGACGTCAGTACGAAGATGGAGAGTGATGCAAATCTATAATTGATGGCGGACTCCGAGGATTAGCTAGTTAAAACAACCATCTTGACAAATAGCTAAAATTAGAACGTATTTTATCAGCAACTGAGATTGAATAAAACACGAGTCTTAGCGAAATACAAAAATCAGTCCAACAATAATAATAGTGATGCCATGAATAGTTTTTAATGGAGAAGACAGCAGACACTATAATTATAATTGCATTAAAAGCTACGGAGCAATTTATAAACATTAACAGATATTAATTTTTCCATAGGTGTAAAATGTAATTGAATGAATGGGCGGAAAATTTTATTAAAGTACCTACCGACCTGTAGAGTAACCACGTTGTTACTCGAAAATTTCATCGGAACAATTCACATTTAAAGCTGAAAATCACCAAAAAAATCACTCATCAAGTATTTACGATAAAAAAAGCACTGAGGTGTGGATAAGGCAAGACTGTGATATTTATGACTCATGAGGTGGGCAATTTGACGGACGAACAATCTATTTAGCATTAGAGTTTTTCATTGGGCTTAAGGCAATACAGTGAGAGGCTTTCTTACAGCTACTTAATAAATGATGAATAAATTTTAAAGCGTTTTCCTGCTTGTCAGAAGAATGAAAACAGAGCGCAAAGCAGGTTCACTTACATGCACTTGAAGCAAGTCTTTTTTTAAAAAGATGAAATATTGAAGTGCTGCTAAGGAAATGTTTCTCGTGCCTTATTCTCTGCTCATAAAATGCTTAAAACAATCTGCGAACCCAATAGATTTCGACATTTTGTATTCCAATTTCACACATTTATTATTCTTCGGGCTGTCTAGTCAATGTTTTCAAAATCATGAAATGGAGATTCTACGATTTATTTTTACTGAGCGGAACAGCGGCTGTGCCCCTGTTCTCCCCAAATAATGATGGTTGGATTGGAAATGACATTTTGGATTCGCTGGTGAGATCATGACTATGAGTAAGATGGGAATAAAAAGAGCTACTTCCATTGTTTTATTTGAAGACTAATACATAACTCTTTGTTGATTTCAACAATATTCTAAGTGGGTGTATGAACAGCAAAAAATATAGAGATGAATAAAAAACAATATCTATCAAAATTTCCCGGGGCAAGAGAGATATCCGCATAAAAGGCTTAATAAACGATTTACGGCCTTGATTAATGAATGTTTAGAGGACTGGAATCGTCCATTTGAAAACTAGGTCGATGCAAATGAACGGGTCCTCCGTGTTTGCATTTAGACTAAAGTGATGCACCAAGCATCGAACATTTACGATAAATCGGACATCCGCAGGCAGATATACTTTTTTCTTCGCTATTTCCTGTGAGCATTAGTTTCAAACACAGTACTTAGTGGAATGACATTGAGCATCCAAAATTTCCCTTGCTCCGAGAAAATTCCATTCCCCGGGTCGATAGTAGGCATAACAAAGTACTTGAAGCAGTCACCCATTCACTGCTCGAATTCAATGGTGAATATTTCTAGATAACAACTTATAGGTATATGTATTTTTATTTTGACATATAAGTAACACTTAATGCAAACGAATCAATAAAGTTTTCATGCTCTCATCGATGGTGTTCGAATGTTTTCCAACCCTTTGAAATCAGCGAAGCATTTTGAAATTTTAAGTAATTATATTGAGGTTGAAATATGCAATATTTCACCACTATCTACGGCTGCGGATCAATTTATAAGCATTAAAAGATATTAATTTTTCCATGGGCGTAAAATATAATTGAATGAATGGGTGGAAAATTGTAAAGATTCAAAAGTTATTTTTTCCGAACGCCTGCTGAGGATTTGGTCGATTTTAGAAAAGAGTGACCTATCTACATAAACAAAACAAATCGATATGGGTTTTAATTTAATGGAAGTAACTCAGCTAATTCAGTTCTTAGCTTAGTTCGCGAAACATTTCAAGATACTCCAGCGTGATTTTCATGCACAGCATACTACGATAATTACACTGAAATAAAATTATGTGAAAACGATGTGTATCGCTAAAACACTTCATTAAAGCCCTCACACAATTCTACAACTTATTTAATCTCTTACAGACGTGTTTGAGCTTTAAAAGACATTTTATTCCACTGAGTGTCTTTATATATATAAAACCTAAAAGAAAAACCAGTTTGTTGCTCAATCTTAAAAACATATATTTATGGAATGGAATACCAAATCAAAAATAAATTTAACTCACTATGTTTGACTGGAAGCGGGAATGAACACTTACCTGGAAAAGAGAAAAGTCCAAATTAGTTACAAAATACATTCAAATTAATACTGCTTATTGTAATAAACGTCAAAATCAGGGGTTTTATGTCAATAAAGAAATGCAAATGAACGTATACAGCGAATAGAAAGATTTCTAGTGTATTAGTGCCTTCATTGGAAAGAAATATATGCACTTTGTTTTAACCGTTGGAACGCCATTTAAGAGATTATAAAACCATGTATGCTACTAATGGTTAGAGGACAAGAGATAGCGCTTCTAAATGGATAAAGAATGACATTATTAAGAAGAAGAAGTTGGCTTTGAAAAGCATGGAATTTTCTTCGAGAAAGTCTCTTCTATAAATTCTAGGATTGCAGCTCGAATGAGTCATAGATAAAACGATCAAGCCTCATTAATTTTCAAACCCTTCTTTACATCAAAGCCACAAATTTCTTGTAGCTTAAATGTGGAATTGCTTCAGATATTCTTATGTTGCACGAAAAATAACGGAAACCCTACTCTGATGCTTCCAATGGACAGATATGAAACAAATGCATAAGAAAAGAGCTTTTTGGTAACAAGAAGTCTCTAGTGCAAGATTAAATTCACATCAAGGTGTGTCTATGATGAGTGGGGAATTGATAATTTCTACGAGAAAATACGTTTGTAATACAAATAAAAAACAAGCAGATAGTAAAATAGAATTCAGACGGAATTGGAGAATCCGGGGAGAAAATTACTTATTCCCACAAAAAAAAATATCCCCGCCCTGACAGAGAGAAATGCGATGCATGAAACATATTCTTTAACTCCAATCTCGATGCGAGAGGGAAGTCTTTTAATTTAAGAGACAAGAAAACTTCCAGTGGGCATAAAAATACCGATATCAAGCAATAAAAACAGTCATTAAACAAGTCCCTGGGGAAACCATTTCCAACAAATCAAAATTATTTAAACCAATATCTCGATAGGAAATTCGTCGCGTGGATTATCTTTTAAGGCCTCCCGGTTTATCACCCTTCCTCAAATGGGTCGGAGAATTCGTTCCGTGCTTTGCCTCGGAAAATGTAGAAATAAAATGCATAAAATAAAATCAGAGAGGGACTCCAACAAGCAAAAGAGTAACACGGGAATTTCCTGAACGATTGTGTCACGCCAAAAGAACAAAATCTAATAATACAACGAAAAGGATTCCGTAATCTCGGTGAAATAAAGTTTTTGGAATTGACAGCGACAGGAAGCAATCCCGCTCTCAATCCAGCGAACACACAGAATGACCCGAGAAGGATTTCTCCGCTCTGCTTATAAACAGGGAAGAAATTACTTCCCGATATTTCGGCACTTTCTCAGGTCCAACAAATCCAGTTAAACCTTCCATAAGGCAGTCTGTGTTGCCCCTGAGTGATCTACATTAACAACTGCAGCCTTATCACGTTTGAAAATGAGTTATTGCCTTTCGAAAGATAGGTGGGAAAAATAAATAAATCGCAATGGAGGGCGACTCAAAGATATATCTCCTCGATGAGGGAAGAGATTTATCACCCCATAATGCTAATTCACGCTATAAATATCGCTCGTTTGGGAAAGAAAATTAGTATTCTGAATTAAAAAAAAATTTAAGGTGGAAAACCAACAAAAGAACGGAAATGTGGGAACATTTACAAGCGAAATATCACTCCGTTTACAACTAAGGTGCTTACGTATGTATTCATCCATCCACCGAGCAGCAAATCAATCTCATCGCAGGGAGAAAGATAAGCCCTCAGCGAACTCAATGACTCAGCGATGCAATGACACATGAAAAGATACAAGTGATTTTCTCGGGAAATTTATCGTAAACTGAAGTGACAGAGAGCGATAAAAAAGAATAGATAGGAAAGTCTTTCAATAATAATCCATTACACACGGTGTATACACCACCGAATTTCTAGATGAGTGCCAGCCAGATCGAGGCGATATCCCAAGAAAATGTATCTTCGTCACAATTATTGATGATCTTTCCAACATCATCAATTATTTCTCCGAAGAAAGATGTATGGAAAAGAATGGCACAATGCAGGCTATTTTTATTTTCGACGATTCTGAAAACAAATAAGTACTGCCAAAAAGAGCAAGTGTATTATGAATTTAATACATTTCTGTGTATAAATTATAATTCAATATTCATTCAATACCTACACATACTTTGACGTTAAAAATGCTAATTTTTTCGTAGTCACTGCAAATTATAGAAGTTCGATAAAAATTCATGTCTTCGTGTTCAGTGTGAAAAGATGAACTCATTTGGATGAGATGGATATGACACCGCCATTTTATAACCCGTTTGAAACCTAATAATGACAGAGAACACTCACTTTTCCGAAGTCACTCAAATTAATCTCAAATTTTAAAAAAAGTGAAGCTAAATAGAGACTGCGATCGGCAGGAGACATTCATTTTTCCGTACATTTTGCGATCTACACGGTTTCAATTTTGATAATTTATTTAAATATGATTATTGCCTTTGAGTCCCTCTGTGCTTAAGACGGAAAGAAAGCAAAAAAAAACAAAGTTTTACCTTCACTGCTCCACGGCTCTGAATAATCAATGGATTCTAATGCAGCAAATTCCTAATCACCGAAGTTTTAATTCTGGATCAAAATCGACGAGTACTCGTGTTTTTTGCGTGTTAACAGTCGGGATATAAATGCTCCAGGCTGAATTCGCCATTGCCATGCTCTAACAAAGTGAATTCTAAAACCGATAAAGGCAGATCAGTATTAAAACACACAAAAAGACCACTTCAAAATTCATGCAAGAGAATTCATTATTATTCCTCCAAAGAGCTCGGAGAAACGTTTATTTTTCAAGGAAAAAAAACTCTCCTCTGAAAAACATTGATAAATAATTCAACCATGAAACACTACCTTCAAATCAATAAATCTCTTGAGGTTTCAAAATTTCGGATTGCGAAGTAAAGTGGGATTGATGTTTTTGCCGGATTAACAACTTCCTTACGAAGAACGTTTCTAAAACTGACGACCGAATGCGAGGTGAGTCTCACTAGTTATTTTTTGAAGACAAGCAATAAATAATGAAGAAATAGATAACCTTTTTGCGATTGAATTTTATGAACTTTAATGATTCCATTCTGATAAGCTCATTACCCTTGGTTAAAATTGCCGCTGAAATTGAAAAGGCTGCAAAATAAACTATTTCAGTTATAGCCAAAGTTATCACACTTCAAAAATGGTGAACTACGATAATTCACCGAATTTAATATGTAGTTATATAAAGCACGTTAGATCCAATCAGATTCTGATTGCGGTATCAGTATTTCCAAATTAATTGATTAGAGTTTGCCAGAAGGGGGCATTAACTTCAGTGATTTTCATCCACCTTCTAAAAGCCTTTACTTCAGGCTGCTTTGAGGAGTGATCTAAGTATTAAATATGAATATCAATTCCACGCGTATAATTATTGTCTTTTCTTTCAGATGGAAGGAGGGCATACCTGCTCTTGGTGGCCTTCGTATTAAGATATGGTGTCTGTATTATGGGCACAAAGAGTATCAAAAAAAACTTCTGGTCTATTAGCTGATGAGAAATAATAAAAACAATCAGAAGGACTATGAGATTTTAGCACTTAATATACCTTACATTTAAAATAGGATATACATATTTCAAAAATGGAATCTGATGATACGTTCAAATGCGCAATGATTTTTCATGGGCGACATTTAATACCGGACATATTTTACCGGTCAAAGCTGTGAATCTTAACCATCTGTGCCGAAAATGTTGGCCATCATATAATAATGGTACTTTTAAGCATTTTGCCCCAAAAGGTGCTTTTGATATACAAGGTCAAATTTAATTCGATGAATCACTTTTATTCGCCGGAGAGAACTTTCTCATGCATATATAAATGAATGACCCCACCAATGCTCTCATGTAAATTACACCAACGTGTACATCGACTTTTGTCACGCCAAAAAAAATCCCTCTCCTGAGTCTTTCCCGCCGCGGGGAACTGTTATAGCACGATCTGTGATAAGATAAGTCGGGCAATATCCACGAAGAAAGTGACCCAGTCAACGATACACTCCACATTCCTATTTATTCCTTTAGGCTCACCCTTACGATTGATAGGAAATTTGGCGATGCGAGCCTTATTCGCTCAGAGTGAAAGCATAGTGAGTTAAATCGAGCCCTAAATCGTATGAACATTATGTTTTTACCAAATAGGTTCCTGTTACCGTCGGGCGGTGGAGCCACGGGTCTTGGGATTTCAGCCCATCCACCATGTGACTGTACCTCGGGCGAAGCGAAAGAAACACAGGCTTAAGTCTCTTAAGATAATCCTAAGTCAACACTCGTAAGATTGGCTCGACGCTGCCCTCCATTCCTTTCTACAATCTGCTATTTAGACTTTAAATAGTGATGTATTCCGTGTCTTTTACTTCATTTATAATCTGTCCCGTGCAATTCATTGTCCCTTGCCTTTCTTCCCGTCCACCTGCCCTTCTACGCACCCTATCATTATTACTTAACCTGTCGATCCATTTTACCTTCATCATTACTCGGCTGCTCCGCATTTTGAGAATTCCACTCTCGACATCTGTGCTGCTTTCATCGTCCAGGCTCGCTCTCATGAAAAAAAACATGCTCAATATGTAGTATCTGATGGGTTGTATACCTTCTTATGTGCATGTATGTACCTAACTTCTATGTTTGTATTCCCATGATGAACATTCTTATGATTAATATGCCTAAGAAAATTTAAAAATTCCTTCAGAATACTTCAGCAGACACCAAATCCCTTCCTGGAATCTGCACCGTTCGTTTTCAGCCGCGTGTTAAATGGTTGAGACTTGACGTGAAGTGTAAAATTAACTGGCAATTAACTGGGAACATATCCAGCGTAGAGGAAATGATAGTGTAGATAAAAAAGTTAAGGGAATCTAAATATATCGAGAGGGATGGAAATAACAGTAGTCTACTCACACTTAAAGAGTAGGGACGGAAATATTTAAGATTTTTTGTCATCCGCCACATTTGATGACCAACGTGCTCCACGGTCACAGCAGCGGAAGAAAAAAGAATTGACATACTTTTATAGTGCTATTCACTCCAGCAAAGACTTATGATACGAAACAACGCTTCAGGTTAATCAGTATCTTAAATATCAATTGCCAACATTTCCATAGCCAAATTTGGTGCGGTATTAAAACAGATAAGTGCGAAAATTACATGTCTAAATGACATATTTGATACATGATGGAGCAATGATAGTATCCCAAGAGAATTTTTACATAGCAGTGAAATGCATTGAAATGTACCCCATTTTCAGTACATTCTTTAGGATTCTGTAATTCAGCGAAAACTGAAGTTTAAGCTAGACACTACGTGGGGAATTTCTTGCTAGAAGTATTCTGTCTCAACAACGACGATATAAAGGATTACTGGCTCCCATTACAGATCCGCATTGAAAAATACTATCCTTTTATGAAAATTATGCCCGTTATAATAATAATAAAAATAAAAAATTAGGTAAAAAGGAAGAACGACAGAGAAAGGCCTCGAATAAGAAACATAGATCATGTGACGAAGGATTCATAGCATAAATATTTTACAGACTAGATTTTAAGTACCGAAAGTCAATATGGTGGAAGAAATGTCTGAAGAGCTAGGTCAAATCAATCTTCGGATAGCTGAATGACGATAATGACGATGAAACATTAATTAAATAAATTAGAGTAGACGCATCAATATAAGAAATGAGAGGAGAGACACAATCACACACTGGAATAAAAGATAACTTCCACGATTCCAATTTTCTTCATGGGTGGCCGTCGAACACAAGATCTTTCACATTCGCCGAGATATATTCTGACGAGTAATTGTGACGCACGAATAGAATAATTCAATGTGCTCCCTTGCTTACTCCACGACCCTAGTCGGTGAAATTTATTCTCGTCGGCGTCGACGAAGAAATGTGGAGAGACATGAAATAAATTAAAAGTCTTCGAGATCGCAATTCATTTCGGGAGGACTTCTTTTATTTTCCGTCCAACCCCTTCCACTCCCACGCCCTCCCCCCCCCTCCTCCCTCTCCTCTCTCATTCAATCGATACATATATTATTCCCTCCATTTCCCTATCGCCCCAACACTCCCGTCCCCCCTCCCGGCCCGAATCTCTCACGGAAAATATTGCCCCTCCCACCCCCACCTCCCAACATTGGCACCGATTCGTGTCGCCCAGCAAAGACTGTTCCATTTTATTGAGAGGTTGGGACGCATCCAACTACTTTTCTATTCGATTGAACCACGCCGAATCCGTAATGCGAAAGCGAATGGAGACGAGGACCTCGCTTGCCAAGAGACACTGCCGCGCCAAATCCACCTTACTCAGCACTCCTTACTTCCTCCCCTTCTACTCTCTATCTTCTAGTGTCGCTAGGAGACCAACGGGGGAGGGACCACAACGAGGCAGACTAGGAAACTGGACGATCTTTGGCGCACCTTCTAGGCGGGCAAGTCCACCACGCAACCCTCTCATCCCGTTTCCAAAAAGAAAAAAAAACACATGTGTTCTCAACTGTAATCTGACCCTAGTGATCTTTTGGTCTGTCGGGATCTTTCAGCATAAAAATATTTATCAAGCTTTCACAGCTGGATAACAATTATTCTCTCGTGATGGGTCCGAGTCGGCTCCCGAAACGTCGGCAGCAATGTCAACAATTACCCGGTGGGATACCCGAGTGGCCTTCCAAGAAACTCTTGAAAAGTCAATTAAGTATGAATATTGATTGTCGACACATTTTTACTTAGCTACTTACAGCAAGGTAGAGATAGAGCTTCATGGAAGAAGAATACCTGCTTCAAATATTTGAAGCAAATAAATTTTGTTTCCCGCCATTGTCAATTCGGATAAAATAGGAGTCACATCTATTGCAGATAGTACGATTTATAGCTCAAAATATTATGTAATCCGTGACTAAATGTATATTAGAAGGCTATTCGTTCCGCAATAAAGAGATACATGCATCGCATCGTAGTCATATTTTGGAAATTGGCTGTGACCGGGTATTCACCATCAGAATTCGAGATACACTCCCACAAAAAGCACCTTACTCTGCCATCTCCATCTTCTTCCCATTCTCTCTTTGCTTGTTTGCAATAATTATCGCTAGGAAACTAACAGAGGGAGGGCGACTAGGAAATACGCTATCGCTTGCCCTAATTGGGTTCTCTCCAGCCAATCCCAATCCTAACATCCTCATCTTGATTGATTTCCAAAAAGTCCACACCTCGTTTGCAAGAGCCTATTTTCCACTGACGGGAAAAGCATTAAAAAAATATAATCGGGCTAACTTCAAAGTAGACTGTCAAATTGGCAACGAAATGTCATTTAAAATTACTCTTAAAACGTAATCTGTATAATTTCAATTACAATCATAATTACAACAACGATTACTTTTAATTTTTATCCTGCATTTGATGCAATATTTTCTCATACGGGAGTTCTAACATGCAAACCAGGAATTCAATTATTATTTTATGTAATTTCATGGAGCAGCATTGGCAATGTTTGATTAAGGCACTTCAGGCCGAAATAAATACGCTCCATCAACAACTTACGCACGTGCATCAGGTCAAGGTAGCTGCAATTGCCTTTCGATCAGCGCGCGGGGAATTCCAAATTTCACTGTTGGTCACTAAATTGTGACTAATACTGAAATAAAAGAATTATTCACAGGAGCTTTGAAGTTGACTCTACCGGTAAAAATTACATTTTCATTTATCGCTTACAAGCATCACCAAGGATGTAATCGCTAATAGTAAGTAATTCGATTTCTTTTGCTTTGTTACTTCACATGACTGCTGTTTTTTCCCTTGGACGGACAGGGTAGTTTGGCGCAGGAAGGGTTTGTTTTGTCGCCCTCGAGAATGAAGTGGAATCTTGGAGAAAGAGAGGAAGTGTGTTGGAGACAGCGCAAAGGGCGACAGAAGAATTAATTCACTTCGTATTCCGATTCAATGAATCGCAGCAAAGAATTCCGAAAGAGCCTCATGTCGTTACGATTGCGGAAAACAATACGGGAAATTGAGCAATTTGGTGTTTCAAAAATATGGGAAAGTGAAAGAGTGAATTCATGCATGAAAGCGAAGACTCACTACACGCATTAACCGAGGAAAAAAACTGCTTTCAGGAATCTCATTTTCAATACATATGCCAAGCGGAATTTTAATAGCCATGTCCGTAAAAATGTTCCGGATCTCCTTGTGGACTGGTGGACCAAGGGCGCCGTAAATCGCACGCAAATTCAACTAAATGAAGACCCTACAGTGAAACACAAAAATCTTAACACTTTGAGGAGGAATTTTTCTCCAGAATACATTCATTTATTTCAAAAATTATACAAAATATTCGAAGCAGAATGGGTTTAAGGAAGAATTATCAATTTCGAGAAATTGATATGAATACCAGCTGCCATTGTATGGCAAGGTAATTTCAGCTAATACATTCAAGTATTGGTCAAACTGCGATTGATAAGCAAATACCTCCATTAAAGTTGAGAAGAAGGGTGAAAACAGAAACCGCACAGAGAAATGGGAAATTCCAATTTTAGTTTCGTTGGTCCGCACGGCGTTTCAAAATAGAAAATACTTCTGCTAAGACAGTATTTCCAAAATATTAATCAATTTGAATTCCTGGTTTTATTCTTCTATTAATGTGTAGTAGACAAAGTCAAAGAGCAAAGCATAAAAAATATTTCAAAGGTAAACTTACAAAATTCATTTTACTATTACTCCATTAACTATTCGTTATCTTAAAAGAGGTAAAAAAGTTAGTCTCATAATATGCCTTCAGAAAAATTGTCTAATTCAAGGCTAATACGATTTTTACAGAGAGATTTCGGTAAAAAATAACAAATCCATGCAAATCAATGATAACTGGAACACATGGAGGGCACAAATATAGGCCACTGAAGTCCATTCTCATGAGTTAAGGCATTTCATGGTAAAAGTAAGGATCCCTATTCACTTGATTTATCAGAAAAATCCGTTTAGTAATCTAATTCATGTAAAAAAATACTCTTCAGCTAAACTGAAATATTTCTGAAAATGTGGTGAATTTCGTTGCCTTTTGAGCTTCTTTTCTTTGGTAAGGAATATGTTCACAAGACGCTAATGCATATTTCAAAAAGGTTACATTAGGACGCTAATTCCTCAGGATCACAAGAGTGCGTGGTAAGATTGTGTGTCGTTTTAAAAATTTCAACTTTGGGGTTGGTAAGCGTGCCCAAATACAGCCTCATTTATATTCCATTGAAATATCCCTTCCCACAAAAAAATATCCTAAGAATATATTTTCCAAACAAAATGCAAATTTAATTGAAATAAAAAACCAGCGGCCCTTTCCAAGTGAAAGTACGTCACGGGGATAGAAGTCTCCCAAGGAAAGGGTCCCTAAAGAAATAAATAAAAATTATTCAGCATTTTAAATTTCATAACATTTAGTCGATAATGGAAAGAAGTTCAAAATGCCATGTGGGGCTTATAAATACGATAAAAAAATCTTTTCAAGTTCCGCCAATTTTAAAATACAATTTAGAGATATCAGAGCACCCGATTTGGACAAATGCAAATCTGGAATATATATATATGTTGAAATTACAGGTGGATATTAATCCCTTAGACGATTCTTCGGGAAGAATTCCACACTGAAGAATTTCATGGTTTTTTTAGGTATATATTTCACTCAATGGTGACATGGCACAAAAGTCGTCAGTGATTTAAAATCAATTTCCCAGTATTTACTCGACGTATCAGATTCTTGAGGCTAACGCGTAGATCCTTCTCGAAATGCAATTATGCAGATCACTTTTTAACTGTTCGCTATTATTTCATTAAGTTTCCATACATTTTAAATTAAACTAAATGACTAATATAAGCAATTTCTTGCGACTCTTTTTTTCTGTAAATTGGAGAGGGTTTTATTTATTTTTCAAACGCATTTCTGGTGAGAATATTTACTTATCAAAATAAAAAAACAGGACCTTAAGGCAATAAAAGAGCTAGCTGTGCATATTACTTCTTGAATTTTAAATAAAAAGATTGTAAGAGTTTGATAAACAAAAATTCTTTTACAATAAGCTTTGCCAAAAATCGGTGTTCCTCTAAAAATACTTCCGCAGCTGCCACAATGTAAATACATTTTAGTGAAAGTCTGCCATAAAATTATTAGTGACCAAATTTGTTACTATTTAAGTTGAAATTTCATTTACAAACATTATTATTGTGCGCATTTTAATGTGTTTCTATTACCTTGGATTGTTTGCGTTGGCAGAAACATAAAATGAAACGTTGAAAATATGATTCAGAATGCATTTTTTATGTAACGCATAAGCTATATTTTTCACGGTCAAATTAATTTCTTACTTACAATGTGTAGACAAAATGTATTTTCATTTATTTTACTTTATTTTTATTTTTTTCCATTTTTTCCTTTTTCGTTAAAATTAGCAAATTTAATCATTTCTTTTTTTAATTCAAATGCGATTAAAATGTTTACAAAGGAAATTTTTAAAACTAGAAGAGGTGGAAAGGCATAGAAGAGACTCATATAAGAGTAACGAGATCGGGAAGTAACTGTGCAGTTGAACTCTGTGACGTAGTGATTACATATTTGTGTAAGTAATGTATTTTTGGTTTCCCCGAGCCTGAACTTAACATTACTGACTGCCTAGCTGTGTTAGTTTATGGGCGGAAATGACGTAGGACATGCGGGTTAGTTTGTGAAGATTTAGTAACGAATGGAGGGATTTATATTGGAAGATTTCAATTTCATCTCTAAAGGCCGCTATACATGATCATGCGAATGTAATCATATGCCGTGTATAGCGGAAAAATTCTCGAATGAACCGACATGCGCGTGATCATTCAGCCAAAATTGGAACACTTTCTAATTTGCTCGCATGATCCTGTGCATGATCATGTCGCTCTTCAGAATATTCTTTCTTCTCCATTGAAGTATTCATGACGCACGCATTTAACCGTCTTAGAGGCACCAAATTGGAGTGGTACTACTATCAAGATATGCCAAGGCTATTTAAATCAAATGTAAAACCTTTGTAAAAGAATCTTTGATGTTATTTTTTTAGTATCAACAATCAACATGCGTTTTATTTCCATTTTATTATTATAAAATTAACAGTCAGCTTTTCATAATTTATGTTTACGATTTATTCAAAAGCTAATTCGCGGCATAATTATTAATTGGATCAATAACAATATCGGGAAAGCCGATATATCAGCCCACCACACAAAATGGTTAATGAAAGATAACTAAATGCCCCACGCTCGTTCGCCCGAGAAGACATTTCAGCAGAGCTGTATGACAAAGTATCGCCTCACAACACGACCGGTCGCACGTGCTGCTGAGCAAGCGATGCCCCCCCCCCCCGCCCTGTTGGCGGCCGAATGCAAAAGAAATGAGTGAGTGATTCACCTTTCCCTCCTCCCGATTGTAGGCATTTCCTTCTCGGTGTTTAACACCCCGCTGCGAGTGTCAGGGAGGGAGGAAAGGGCGGTCGCCCTCGGAGAGTCCCTCTTTAGTGGCCGTAAATCATGCAGTGGAGATCGCCCTCCCAGCCCATCCCAAAGAGATGAAGCAGTGCTGCTGTGAGGGGAAGAGAACCCTCCAAGGGGCAGACAGTGGAAACGGAAGCACAGGTGACAAGCGCGTCGACAAACACCAAATTCCAATCAATTTTTAGCACATTTTCCAATCAATTATAATTACATTTTTTCCTGCCATAGTAAATGCATTGAATTCAGGACAATCTTTTTCCGTCACCTCGTTTTTTAATTACGCAATCATAGTGTTGGATGGAAGTGAACATTATTTCACAAAAAATGTACCTAAACTTTGTGCTTGAAATATTTCGTCATCCTACGACTGGCTTCGTCCAATAGCGGGCTTTACCAGGCCTCTCAGTGTCCTATATTGTCCGCTGAATGACGAAACCGGTCGGAGATTAAAGAATAATTACGAGGGCAAATCGTGCACAAAGTTTAGTGCTAAAATGAATGAACAAAGGCTTAAGCTCTCTCATTCAGTTTCCTTAAACGACTTGCAGTCTGTCATCCGAATCTCATGGTCTAATCCATATGTGCGCAAATGGAGGTGAAGGAACATAGGAGAGCAATATCACAATATCCACAGGCGCGATAAAGTCCAGGGCCGAAATTCAATTGAAGTTTATAATCCGCCTAAGTATATGCGATTCATTGACACAAGAACAGATTCGGAATGAACTACCAGAAACTGGGACGTATATACCTACGTGCGACTAAAGCGCTCAAACACCAATGCAGACTAACAGCGACATAGAGCTTCGAGAATTGAGTCAAAAGTGGAAATGGAAGTGAGACCAGTCCCGGAGGTAACGTGTGACAAGTGATAGGAGGCTTCAATTAATGCCGCGAAACATACTTCCAAGCTCTCATCGAAAACAAAATTACAGACTTCGAAACGATGCCTTTCTCCTGAGATTGGTCGCAGAATGCCAATAGCGGCGTACTATTACGTAATATTCCTTTAGTGAACATATTGTTGAGATAATTCCCCGGGACTCGAATCTCAGAGCCCTCTCTTTGAGGTTGATACTAGTCTACTATCGACACTGTTCTCAGTGTCGAGATTTGATCACCACTAAACCCGTAGCTTAAGTCGGACAGGACACTCTTTTCTCACTGAGGGAGATTTTGAAGGTGCTCCTCCCTTTTGGGAATTGATGACTGGAAGGGGAAACGAGTGGTCAAGTCGGATGGTTGTGGTGAGGAGTAATTTGTGGTCCCATGGAGGGGTGCGTATCTCTTATCCCCTTTCCCCCATATTACGATGGCAGTCGGGAAAGTGAGTCGAGGGATCGAACCAATCTAACAAACCCCAACCTAACAACCCAGCCATCAATCTTCCCAATGATTCCTGAGAAAGTATTATATCCTGTTGCGCGATCGTGGGTAATTTTTGATCAGCACTTCCTGATCATAACATAGAAATTACATTCTGCTGGTGGCCCGTGGCCATATTTTCTCAATATTTTTCCTTTGTTTAAAAGGTGACCGAGCCATCGATATACTTTGGCCCCATAAATACGTAAAAAAAGTCAACAATTTGTCATTGGAACTGTCTCTCGCATGCCGAGAGATGGTTTACAGTGCTTGGGTTGCAGTTATCTATGACTTAGTAATTAAGTGATGATTGTAACTGCTAAAATTTTTGCCCCTACACCTCTTCAGCCTAGATACCACTCTTCCTTTAGTATAGTACCTGGTACTAACATAGAAGAAATGGTAGACCCCCAAAAACTCTTACTGTGCCTCGCAATGTTTGGTCAAGTTAAAGTCTTCTGAGCAAAATGAAGAACGACTTAAGAGTTTGAATCAACCGATGCCACAATCTCTCAACCCAACATTCATCACAATAATGATTGTTAATTCCATGGTAATAAACATATGGATATAAATATAAGATTACATTACAAATCCTTGAACTGAACCTACGCTTCGCCGTAGCTAACGAACTTTCTGTGCATTCATGGACGAGTACTTTAAGCTGCGAAGAACGCAATAGTACCGAACTCGGGAACCCAATCACGATGGGTCATTCTCTCCGCCGCTCGCATTACTTTCTTCATTTATCGCAAAGCGTGAGTGAGGTCACTCAAGGAGTGTCCACAGAAAGCGAGGGACGCGCGTGACACTCTCACGGAGTCCGTGCTCTGCTGACGCGTGGCGCATTATCGCGTCGGCTCCCAACCCGCAAAAAAAGACCCGATTAGAAGCTGCGAAATGTCTGTCTGCTCGCATTGCACTTTTTATCGCTTGGGCGAGAACGAGATTTCGCTGGCTGCTTCTCTCTGAGGCCAGCGGTAGCCCCGAAGGCGTGGAGAGGGACAAGGGGGGAGGGGGAGAGGGAGGGATGAAGGGCCGGAGAGAATTCTGGGATTGGAATTAGTTTGGGAAATAGAAATTGGGGATGCGGTCAGGTCGACCGTCTCTCAGACCACCACCACAGATCCAATAATGGGAGAACGTGTTTGGACAGCCGAAGGAAAATACATATCTCTTCTCCCCTATCCTGGAAGGCCGGTCATTATTTGTCTCCCTGTAAAACAGCAGGAATGTTTCTGGAAAGCCACCACATTGTATTCCGGATGTTATTTCTGTTCCAGCATCTCCACTCTCTCTACGGATTTCTCTCGGCCCTGTTTCTCTCCATTGGGCCTCTTAGCTCCCTTAAGTAATGAGGAAACCCTACGAAGAGTGTACGAGAGAAGAGAAGCCTCCTGGAAACCTTGGCGTGATGATAAAATAAACTAATCGGTTATATATTGAGACATGATGGCTGTGACAAGCAGATGAGAATGGCTCGCGTGGATAAACCAACCGGTTTAATTGTGTTCGCTAAAGACGGACTTACTACAAAGATCGTACACTCCATTGCTTTAAGGGACTGATAATGTTTCGTTTTTTAAATGTTATAATTTGTGAGAGAGATGCAGGGATGCTGACTTACAAAAAATACAGGGGGGGCCTAAACCGGGGATCTTGCCCCGGTAAATTTCATAAGTAGTGAGTTTTAAGTTTTTTAAGCATTTTAGAAGATTCATATGATCAACATTAAAACCCTGATAACTCAAATCTCGATATCTGGACACTCCGGGGAAAATCAACAAGCCTGACACATATTTCCTCACACCTATAACGAATTTTTGAGGGGGGTCGGGCTCCCTCGGGCCCCATGGAGTCGGCGCCACTGGAGAGATGTAATTTGAAATTTGCTGATTACCAGCAGGCCACCCAGTGGGTCTCGGGAAGGATAGTGCTCAGGGAGGTGGGAAACTTGGAATTCATGGTCACTTGGCAGGTAAATAACAAAGCAGGTCTGATGGTGGTATACATATGTGACTGCAAACAATGGAATAAATGATTTCCGCACATCGCTTAAGGGATTAACTTACACTCCTCTCCATAACATTGATCGTTGTGTATATCTGTGCGTGTCTAGACCAAATGCGTCGTGTGAACGCATACCCCAGCAAAAAGGTTTGTACCAAGCGTATTAATAGGTAAGTGTAGAATCCCTTTAATTATGTTTTACCTTGGCGCGTGTCAAGAGTTGTGTCTACCAAGCAGGATTACCAACCACAGGGGTTGTATGACGTGACGTGACTAACGGAAATGAAAGGACGCAAAGTACACAACCAAAAGTAGCACTACCGGCTTTATGAGATGCATCTGAATGATACTGACTTTGGTTACAATTCGTGCTGCCGTAGAGAAATGCATAGCGTACAGACAAACAGACATCCTCATCTATAAATAAAAGTACAATGAATTCAAAAAATGAATGTTTGGTGTTTTGTTATTTTAATAGGTCATCATTGCACCATTCTTCTTTCAGTCAAATACCACATCCCCACACACTTAAGTTCGCTATTTTTTTATTTGTCTTCCAAAATATTCAATAGAAACAATTTATGCGGCAAAATAACGTTTGCCCGGTCAGATAGTAATTAATAAATATTTATGCAACTTTTTTCTGTACTAATAATTAAAAATGCAAAATAATAGAGACTTGTAGTTCACTTAGTTAAGCCAACACTCGTGGTTACTCCCCTGCGGCTCGGAAGGCCAATGTTTACGCAGCTGCAGCCAAATGTTATCTTATACGTAGCCCTAAAAGTTTGAAGTGTTTTTCTATAAGTTAAAATACTAAATAGACGGAGTCTGAGAGCATATTTGGTACTTATAAGCATATTAACAAAATCTCCAATTTACTGAGATTTGCGCACCTGGCTAAGAATTACACACACCCAACGGTTAAAACTCTTAGGAATGTGTCTCGATACTCACTCCTCTATATTCCAGATTTGTGTATTTTCCTTCCGACATCTCTCTCTCTCTCAGCCGTGCTCCCTTTGGTGCGCCTCTTAAACTTTGGTCGGGCCGTCGTCATTCTACGTGATGCCCATTCCAAAAGGTATAAATAATCCGGGGAAACTAATTGCAGCTGCGGGGAACTTGTTACCACCGATGGGCGCCCCTTGTTTTTATTTCCCCGTACGCTCGGGCGACGACAGAATGCTAACCATTTTAACTACCCTTTTACTCACCCCCCCCCCCTTCGTGAACTTTACGTTCCTCAGCATTCTTGCTCGGATTGTTTCGGCGTTAGTCCAGAGCTCGGAGGAAGGAAGCATGCGGCTGATTTAAGATCACGGCGCGACGTCACGGAAAAGCTCAACAAATGGTGCAGCGAAACGTGATGGAGAACAAATACGTGTTCGACACTGGTTAGTAGTGCATCATATTCGATAGGTGGCACCACATTCGGATATTAATTACAATGAGTCCATTCTTGCTCCAACTGCTTCATTTCAACCCACCTAATTGTAAGTTTCGACGTTGCAGCAGCGCGTATTTTTCGAGGCACACTAAAATGAGTGTGCAAGTTAGTTGAAGTCAAAATTACTTACTTGGATTTTGCACCCCATGTAGACAATTTAGGTTCATTTTAAACTGGAATTTATTTCACGAGGCTTACAATTATTTCATTCTCTTTTAAAGATGCGTCTTCCTTCTTTTCACAGGAGAACGATCTAAAATACATATCATAGTTAAGTATGAAGAAATTTCTCTTGTTTAATTATTACGTGTTCGTCCTTTATTTCCGAAAGGTTCACTGTGTGTTCCTACATTCTGAGATTTAATACAGACAATGCACTATTACAGATAATTTATTTTATAAAGTGCGCACACACGGATCTCTCAATTTCTTTTAATTAAAATGATGAGAAAATTCACCGAGTAAATGTTTTTGCGAAACAAACAGCAACACTCATTTCAGCTTATGTGCATGCTCATTTTGGAGGTCTATCTCAACACCGATACTTGATAACGAATCAATGATTAAAGATACGAGTACTTTGGCTTATAATCTTCGCATATGTAATTAAATTTCAACACTCAATACCCGAGCAATAAAAATCAACAGCATCGGTAAAATATGTGATCGAGTACACTCATAAGGATTACTCATTCTATTCAAGCCTTGAGGGTAGGTACTCACAGCAAATTACGGACGCGATTTTTTGATTTTCAAATGAGATCTCCAAATAGATAAACGTACGCACATTCTCACAAAAAGATGAAATGATTGCATCCGTATTGTCATCTTGGAGATAAAAAAAGCTGTGGATATCCCTGCCTAAAACATACGACGTCACAGCTTGAGTTTGCATCTAGGATGACAGCACTGAAGTTTCGAGGAATCCTCGGAAAAGATAAAATACTTAAAAAGTAAGACTTGCAATACATACTATACCGTAGAATGTATTTTAATGGTACGAAAGCTAACTGCGGGCTTCGCTAAAGGATACATTAAATGATGGTGACTCGTAAGTACATATGAGCACGACACCGTTTTTATTGTAAATCTGTCTGACTGGTTGTGGTGAGATTGGCTCCCCGGTACAGTTTTTACCGAACCAAAGTTTTACCAATTCATGTGGACGTCGTTTGCTATAGAACAATCATCGTTGTAAAAAGGACACTGACAAAATTATACACGCGATTTCAAATAGGAAGAAATTCAACGTACTTGACATTTGCACATATGGTAAAGGAAAGTACTAACAAAAATGAAGCAAAATTTCCGTGTCAAGCGGAAAATAAATCTCTCATAATGCTATCCCTACGCAAAAGAGAAACGAGGGGAGGTTCGTATTAATACAGCCATAAACATTGCATGCATAAAGACGCATTAAGAGATAAAACTGTCCACGTTTTGGGCGGGGTCCTCCTTTGGCTGAAATAATGGAAGTTAAACGGCGACGATATGTAACGTGATGTAAAATGCTCCATTCATTGTTTCGCTGCGAGGGTTTCCAGCGATGTAGGTGAGGGCTTAAAGAGAGAGAGAGAGATGTTTCCAATGCGTTCGCTAACTGAAACTACCTTCTCCCGTGGTGGAATGCCAGGACTCCACCCCCCTCATTCTCAGAGCGACAACTGATTCGGTCGTTCCAAAGAAAGGAAGAACACAACAAGAAGAAGAAGAAGAGGGAAGGAAACGTGGCCAGATCCCAATCAACGCTGCCCCGGCGGCGAAAGTTTTTATCTCTACCCAGCTAGTCACCCAATCTATTCGCTCCCCAGAGACCTCTGTTGAGAATGCTTAGAAGCGCCGTCGCAGCGTTGCGAACAGGCAAGAGCGATCTGTAGACATTCGAAGACTTCAGGAATGACATCATATGGTTGCTTCATGATTGCCGAATTGAATCCCTGGCTTCAAGGTGACACAAATATTTATTCTCCATAACTTTTCTTGTACCTTCCTCCAATTATACAAATACGACATAAAGATGGTAAGAATCGTATTCCATCAACTCTCTGAATCATTATCTCCGTTCTCGTTTCGTTAACGCTACCTATAAACTGAATTATCTACCAGCAATCAAGTTCTTGAACCAATCTAACATTTCTAATACAACTAAATATGCGTTATAGTACCACTATTAGCACAGAAATGGCTCCGTTTTCAAGAAAACTATCAGAAAACACTGAAAATTTACGCATGTTATGTCTTTGTCTCGGAGGATAGAAAATGAATAGCTAGGACATTCAGGTTAGGGTTACGGATGAAAATTCTAAATTAACTTAGAGCAGCAATGCGATATACGTATGGACAAATTATAGAGTTGAGTCACCATTCATTTCTTAAAACTCATTCCTATCCGTATGTAACAAAAAAAAAGAAGAGGGTTCAGCACTAAAATACTAATGAATATTGAAATTGATCTTCTACTACTTCACGCTTAAATCAGTTGAATTTAAGACTAATGAGACCAATACTCTTTACTCATTGAAAAAGCAATTCATTGAATTACTAAGGATAGACCATCCTTGTATTGTAATCATCACGGCACGTTACCTTTCGCAAAAACAAATTCCTTCGCCCAGCGACAAACAATAATATTAGCAAGTAAAAGCCATAATTCGATCGACGAATGCTTTAGGAAATAGAATTTCATCATCTGCTAATCACCGCTTGTTGAGAGCACAATCCGTTAACCTTTAATTACACCGATGATTTGTTTCCGATTGAACGGACTGGACGGGACAGGTCATTTTAACCAATCAAGTTCTCAAACAATGATGAAAATCGGATTGTATAAATGGCTCCCATTTTGTGACGTCCGAGCACTTTTCCCTCCGATAATCGTCCAAAGAACCGTTGCTCCGCGCTTTTGCCCGCCCTCGACGGCTCTCACTCCCACCCGCTTTCTTTGTCCACGGTGTGTAGCACTAGATTCCGTCGCTTAGGTGTTATCTCTGCCGACAGGGGAGGCTGTAATCGGCGCCTCCGATCGAACGCCCAGAGTGGAAACGCCCCCTCGATGCTGCGAAGGACGTGAGCGGCTGTGAAACGGGAAACTCACTCACTCACTGCGCCCCCGGACATGTTTTACTATTTGGACGAGTCGTGCCTAACTAACGCTTTTTCTCGCGTGAACGGCAGCGTTAGAAATACTACAAACACCGCTTCCACCGAAAGGAACGCGATCTTACCTGGTGACAGTTTTCTCCTTTAACACTTAAACTATCACCTTGAAATTCTAAGGATAGGCAAAATCAAACTAGGCGCACATTCGTCGATATCTGCTGTTTGATGAATTTGACTTTTTCGATAATACTCTCATCATAATCACTTATCATCGATCCTAATGTTGGTTTCATGCAGCTCCCCACCCCATTATCCTATCGGCTGATCTCTTTAACCCTAGATAATCCTGCCGCTCGACATCCTTCGCCACCTGCTCACAGCCTTCTAGGTAGGTCGTTTGGTTACCACTTCGTACTGCGTGAATTTTGATTAAGGGTGTCCCGCGGGATTTGCACCAGGGACCCTTGGATAAATAGGTCACCGAAGTTATCACATTAGGTTGAAATTGCACGACAAAAGATTGCACAGGATCGGACGATACTGAATTCACATGTTTATTGAATGAAAACAATTCGAACAGTTCAGTTTAAGTTTGTTAATTTTCCCCAACATAGAGTGAAATACGACCGTATCAGATAGTAAATGGGAGAGGGGCGCTGCTGCGAATAATATCTCACGATGGGTGCGAGGAACATATTTATTTAAATACGACTGATTGACACGTTTATCTCCGACGAATAAACAAAGAAACGAAGAAACACATATCTTTAAATGCCTACCGTAGAAATAATATTTTTTCGGTAACTATCCCTATCACCCACTCTGTCGCCCGTTAAGGCTGAGGTTTCGACATACTTAGAGTAAACTGAAACAAAAATTCTGAGAGAAAATTTTGCATAAGTTATAACTCTAAACGCATTAATATTACCCAAAAATACGACTTTTTGGATTTATTTACTTATCTGTCGATCACCAAAGCACTTTTTCTTCGCTATAGGCAGTAGACGAGGGCATAAATTGAGACTTAACGATGTGTTTTGCGGCTAAAATGGCCCTCAAATCAGATGAACTCTTTGATTATGTTTCTCAGGGCACCGTTTTGCGTCATTCAAAGGGGAATCAGATGTGACATGTAGCAGAGATTCGGACTCGGATGCTAATCTTAGACGATCTTTGACACCTCTCCGGCTCTCAAAGTGACACTCAACTCCAATGTGACAGGCTCAAAGTAGGATCAATCAAACCAATTCACTCGAAAGCAGCCCACTCGGCTCAGCGGGAAGAGAAGATATACTTAACTAGGCAGGGAAAATATTACGTCGCAACACTTCTAATGGAAAAGAGAGAACTTACATAGAAAAAACAAAGAGAGTTTGAATATCGAAATTTCAAAAGGGTTGACTTTTTTGTGAAAGGTAACTTATTTTATTTCCCGGAGTCAGGAGTGTCTCATCGTCACAAATTAATCATTTACCTGTATATTTTTAATTTTTTGATGGATGGGAGTATAATTTGTAATTCATGAATGTCAAATTACAGTTTGGAAACGTTTTAATTTAATCAATCATTTCAAAACCAAATGTGTCATCCGATTTTTTAGTGAAACCAATGCACTTCAAACAAGGTGTAATTAATCACGTAAATGATAGAATCCTATTACCACTGTGAATTATCACCACAAACGGAAAGTGTTCCTGAGGGATTGCTTTTTCAGCCCACTTGTACCATTCGCAATGCTTGTGCCATTTCATTATAAATACATTTCAATTCAACAGACATGGCAATGCGTTGGTAATATTGCATTTGTTATAATGCCACGCAATGTCCCTTGGCAAACGAGTTGTTATCAATCAATGTCATCTTCTTCATTTTTATCCACATCACGCGGAAATCTCGTCTCTTCCTTTGTTTAAAACGTGTGATAAGGTAGTTGCTAGCTCTACAGTCTCTAAGTTTCCTTGTGTATACTGACATGAATCCCTTCGCTGGGAGGGAGGCTCATGTGGATTCTTTGAGCTCCGAGGTTGCACCATGCTGTCACTCCTTGCAAATCAAATGCATCCGTGTATTATGCAAACATCGCCCTAGGCTCAGACGCTTTGTTGTCACTTGGCGCATATTCCCCCCTCGCTCGTTCACTATTCAAATTGCAAGGATGGCCCATCAGTACTACCCCACAAGTGAACTGGAGATACAGTTACAGGCCTCTTTTTAAGAAGCTTATACATCTTAACGTGACTTGTTGCTACATCTTTTATGCATGTCTATCGGTGAAAAAAATATTGGTGCTGTAACGATACACAAAGATGTTCTTATGCATGATACTCGTCGGAGACTCGAGCAACGGATATTGCTTCATAGCCAGTCACTATTTTAAAAAGATATCGCAGACTACCGGATCTAAATTTTTATGAGAAATTATCGGCTATAATCACTAAAACTTCCACCGTGTCCAAAAGAAAATTGGGTAGTTACCTGATGCAGGATTTCTTTTACGCCGCTGATAAATGTCACATGTCAAAATACATATTTTGTGAAAATTTGTTTAAAGCCCTTTGCTATGATCCATGAATGAATGAATTATTGTAGCCCTGACTATCTTATACTTTTATTTACATACCATAGGAATAATTATATATTATTTTTACTCATATTTTGGAAAATATGAGTCAACGCGGAAGGAACCCGAAAAACAACTCACCGCGGAAGCCTCCGTAATAATATATTATAATTATTATGCCCTAAGTAACCATTAGATATGCTGACATAATTAGAAAGACCCACAGTATTTTCTTTTGATTGGATTTCTTTCGGATATAGCAATTTTTCTGACAGCTCACCGATAGGGAGAGTTAAGTTGGGGCTCAGTCATGACTCGGCTTGTGTAATATCAAATACTTTGCGTTCGGCTTTTGAAGGCATGGATTCAGGACGTCATTCATTGAAGACGGGGGACACGAGAAACTTCTGGAGCCGTCAGAAGAATGATAAGCGGTTAGACGGCTGTCTTTTTCATACACTACCGTTACAAGGACTGGGCCTTTCCAAAGAGTATGAAAAGAAGAATGGATCAGGAAGAGATTGATGCCCTTGAGTGATAAAACAAACACATAAAATTTGAATACATTCGGAAGTTGAAGATGAGACACTTTTATGGCATTCATGTAATTCTCATAACGCCTTTCAAATGCTATCGCGTTTGACATACTACCTCGCAAGCTTCATATGCGATTTTCCAGATCGCTATCTCTCCCCCCCCTCCCGATGATTGCACCTTTTTATTTATCCAAGATCTCACGTCATTTTTTTCAGATCGGATGAGTTCGAGGGAGGGAGTAAATATTTTGCTACAGTTCCAGTGTAGCAGTTCACTTCTTTGTTCGTTTGAAAGGTCAATCGCAGAATATAGGTGCTCGAAATTCACGAAAGCGCGCAGTAAATTGATCATCTCGAGGAGAAATACGTTCTTTTGCTACCCTGCAGTATGTTATTGGTGAGGGCTATACGGGTTTTCAACCGGGTCATTCGCTGTCGTTTCTAACTGTGTACAACCGCTACTCACTCACTATTCCGACCCGAAGGTTGGTCTGGACAGGTGAGGGTAGAGATCACCCCAGACTAGGCCACAGGTGAGCTAATTTCTCGCATTCAATGCATAAGAGGGGGGAATTCTTTCCGTGGGCCGCCTCGCACTTGGAGATGATTTTCTTTGGACAGGATCATCAGAGATTTGAACCCGGGACCATCCATCCCGGGACTCCACTTCAGTGCGAGGAATAAAACACAGCCGATATCAGTTTGTGCATTATTATTTGGCTGTCATTCAACTATTCTACCGGTGAGGGAGGGTTCACCTGGAACATTATGTGAATCAAGCCGGACCGTTCAACCGCCCTCCTTAATTCGCAGGATAATCTAATCCCTTTCATTCTATCCGTAAAATCTATTCTAATCCTTCCTTGATCCCATCCGTATTTCTTCCCTCTAACACTACTTTCAATCACTTCTCCCAACCAAGTACTCGCTTCACCGCAAACCCAAAATCTCCTTCGAGTGTCTTCTAAATGTTTCCTCCCTTCACTCACCATGTTGCCACCTACAAGTTCTTCCTACTCTCCGTCCACTCCACCTTCTCAATTCTCCACTTCCGTCTCTCAATCGCCCAGGCTTTTCTCGTCCTCCTTCCCAAGTGTCCACGTTTACGCGGTGCAAAGCGCTACAGTCCAGATCAAACCTTTCACTAGCATTTTTTTTATTTTCTTACATATTGATGCACCAATCACCTCTTTATTACTCGAAAACACCCCCCTCGCTTTGGTCATTCAATTTCTGATATCCATACTGTTACGTCCGTTCCCTTCTAGGGAAAAATGTCACAATAAAATTTATTACTTGTAACCGTAATGGTAAAGTACCATTGACCAATGTAAAACTCTAACAGCCGATGGTGGCAACAGCGTAGTGTTACTGATTCCGGGAATTCATTTTAAGTGGAATTAATTCAAAAGTAGAATTTCTTTTAATGGTGGTTTAGACAGCCAATTAAAATGTGGGGCAATGGTCGACAGCCAATTGAAAGTCTTCATCAGGACCACCTAAATTGCTTTCAAAGAGATTCAAGCACTATTTTCCACTTCATTTGGTGGAAAATTGAAATCGATTTTTCACCTCATTGAAAGTTTTCCACCTCATAAAACACGAACGAATGAATTGTCCACATTTTATTAGCGAAATCAGATTGGCGCCACGCATGCAATCAAGCTGCCTTTTTCCACGTCACTGTTTTCAAGAGCGCAGTTCCGCGCTGCAAATTTGAAGTAAAAGTCACAAATTGTTTCAACGGCTGTGATTTCAAGGTCAACTCCCTTTCATGAAATAACACCGACCAGGAATGTAATTTTGATGAGAGTAAATTACGTAGGCCTCTAACATAATTGTTATTTTGGATTTAACGCCACACCAAACACATGACAATTACTATTATAAACAAACAGAGATAAATTTTCACTCTTCACTAAAAATATAACGCAAATACTTCAGCTATCATATCTTTCTTCTTCAATTTTATGTGTGTCGATAAAGTTTTTGGAAAAAAACGCTTAACAATGTCCTTAAAGCTTTAAAAATACGCTTTAATGTGTACATTAGCACAAGATTAGTTTTTTTGTAGCTCCGCAAATTATTGTATTTATATCCGAGAGTCCACCGAGTAGCAATGAAACAATTCTCCGATATTTCCAGGTTTCCAAGGGGAATTTCCACGGCGCTATCCTTTCTAAAAAAAAGATATATTGCTCATGGGGTTGCTGACCACAGGAATGCTGGTTAAACCATTTTTATACTGCGTGCAACATCGAAGGATAATGGAATGTTATCCACAACAGCACATTACCTCAATTATATGAGGTTACATAAACCTTCAACATGCACTAGAAAACTTCAGCTCACACGCACATGAGGAAAACCATAAAACCGACATTAACACATTAACATGACCTTCACGGAAACTCTACTACCTCCCCCGTAAGACCCGTACCTCAAATATTCTTAATGTAAAGGTGAGATTAGCAGCATGAAATGTCCCAGATGTAAACTGCAGCGACCCAGAACTGAAGCCAGTACGCACAGAGTTTAGATGATTTTTTCCGAATTATGAGCTCTAAGTAAGTACATCAAAAACTGAAGAATATCAGGAGAGATTATTACAGTAATTATTCGATCAGAAAAAAAAAGGGAATGGAAAGTTTTTGAAAGAAAAATTGCCATTGAAGGGATTAAGATTAATCTATATATATAAAAGAAAGTCGAAAATCGTGTTAGTTAGAACACTTATAACTCGAGAACGGCTGCACCGATTTCAATGAGATTTGGTTCTTTGGATTCGTCACAGGCGGGGTTAACATATAGGCTATTAAAAAAAGGATAATTTCACAAAACAAAATTCATCTCTTTCCTATGGACATGCATTTAGGAGTTATAGTAACACAACAATTGATAAGTCGGTCAAAACTACAAATTAAATAATTAGTTTTGTTTTTTACCACTTTAATAACTGAATTTAGTAACAATATAACATTTTAATTACTAAATATATTCAAAATATTAATTAAATTGAAATTACATTTTTAAAATTTAATTCGAGCTGATTGTAAGCCCAACCGTGGCCCAGCTCGAGTTGACACTTCACTACCGTGTTTGTAAACAAATCTCCAAGCAATTGTTGACAAACGGTAATGTCCGTGTTCCTGTCGAGGAATCGAGTAGTTTGCTCATCAACAAAGAGTTCCAGAATATGATTGATCACCAAAAGAATCAAAGATGGTTGATTTAGCGAGCAACAACGAAGATGTGGATGACTAAAACGAGGTAAATTCAAATAGTTCGTACTCTGCATGGATTCGAATCTTTTAAATGTGTAACAAACGAAGACGAAATCACCAACTATCTATCTGAATATTTTAAGTCCTTGGACGTACCTGGCTTACCAAGGCACGATTTACAGAAAAATGTAGTTTCTGTGCTCATGATCTTTCGAAGCCTAAACCAACCATAACTATCCAACGGAATGTGTTTGATCATTAAAAAATTGGTGATGAATGTGATTCACGCAACTTTACTCAAAGGAAAATTCAAAGGTTAGGAAGTCCTCATTCCGTAGATTCCATGATCTCAACTCATATGCCCTTTTGAGCTAAAACGTATTCAATTTACAATTCGTGTTGCATTCGTGATAACGATTAAAAAATCGCATGGTCATTCTTTCAGTTTTTGTGTTGTTTGTGCTCATGTGCTAATGAAAACCCATGATTTTCTCATGGTCAATTTAGCGTGCTATGTTCACGAGTCGATAAACCATCCTCTGTATTTCATCCTTCGCTTCAAGTGCGTAGCTAGGATAGGGGGTTTTGGGCGCAGCTAATACCACGGGTCTGTAGGGTATAGCAAACTCGCTAAGGTAAGCGGGAAGTGTGGGGGCACTTCCCTCAGACATTTTTTGAGATAAATGGTTCAAAATAGTGGGTTTTGCGGCTGTGTGAATAATTAAATATGTTTTGTTTGTTAGTCATCCGTCCCCCTAATATTAATAACAAAATCTTTCATAAAAAAATTCTCTAAGCTCTTGGGGGGGGGGGGGGTTATCCCCCAAAACCTCCCCTCGCTGCGTCACTGCTTTGCTTCGCTATATTTATTTAGCTTCATCCGCTTCATCTTGCGCCTGATAACAAAACAAAAACTGTTGTTTCTCAGAAGGTGCTTGACGCAAGACATTAAACCCGAATGTGTAGGGCTCACCGTGGTGCGTTTACGCATGCAGTACGTTTACGCAGTGCATTTTTTCCAAACAGAGATACTAAAACTGGCGCGCCTTAAGTCATTTAATGCGAATGCTGCTTCATAGGGGCTTTTCTTGCACGATTTTGAGCATCAGTCAAGCGTCGGTCTGGGGTCGTGTCAACCTGCCCCCTGAATGGGCCAAGTGTATGCAACAGACTTGGACCTAAAAACATTTTTTTACAGCTAATAACGCAAATAGCCAACAACTGAATGCGTATAATTTTTATTTCATGAACTGCTTTATTAAACCACAATGCCCAAAATTTTTTAAGCTAAAACGTAAGAAAATTTGTTGAAAAAATCCGCGTTAACGTGCTCCGATTCACCCTATGTAGATTCAATAAAGAAAATGTCTTTCTGACAAGCAATTTTGGTACTCATTTACGTAGTTTTATTGAATTTGTACCCTTATTTTATTATAATAAATTAAACATGATTAAAAACGATACAGCCGCTCCTGATTTATAAATGGTTTAAGTAGACTGTAAGTTCATTGATTGTTAGGCGGTACGAAGTTCGCCGGGTCAGCTAGTATGAAAATAAGAGCAATTATGAAATAAAAATCATTCCGCGTTATTCTTCACTTTGGGAGCATGGAGCGGGCGCGAAAATTCTTAGCACTTGAATGAGTTTCGATTGGTATGCACCAAATTCCATGCGTTCTTCTAGATGACCACAATCCCCACATATTACTTGGCGGCTTCAGAAGCCGTCTTCACTCATTTTTCCATCCGCAACTCCAGTATAAAACCAAATGGTTCCAAGCTTTTAATACTGCCGCTCGTAATACCTGCTCCCGAATTAGCAGTAAAATACGTTTATTTGCTGACGACGCGACGCCGTCATCTATCGCGAAATTAATGATCACTCTGACAATAAAATTCTATCATCGGATTTAAGCAGCGTTTATTTGTGGAGTGGGGACTCGAACTTAATCTGAGCAAATGCATGTCGGTGCATTTTTTGCAGAGTTCGTCCAACTATAACCATGTTTATGCTGTGGATAGTATTAACAGACGAATTGAAGTACCTAATAATTTAGATAACCTCGAACCTTTAGTAGGGAACACATACATGGAATATTTCCGGTATAGCCCAGAAGATATTAGGATTCGTAGCAGTAGATTTTCGGATGAGAAAGTAAAAGAAAGGTACTATTTCGCACTCGTCCGACAGCATCTTAAATATGCAGCAAGCGTATAGGATCCGGTTCAGAAATCTTAATCCTCTAACTGAATAAAATACAAAGGAATGCTGCGCGGTTAGACAAAAATTGCTGCGGGCATAGACAGCGTTACCCAGATGTTGAGCGAATTAGGCTTGGAGTTGCGGGTGACTCGGAGGCTGCGCGCTAGGCACAGATTGCTTGAACAATGGAGAATGGATATCTTTAAGAGCGACACAGAGAACATAGTATTATAGCCGCACTATATTTCCAGGTCCGGCAGAAGCGATAAATTAAGAGAGATGTTTTGCCAAACGGATAGATATGCGAATTCCTTTTTCCCCCGAACCATAAAGGACTTTAATAAACGCTAGTCCCAACTTCGTTAGAGCACTTCATTTTTTTCAGCTGTAAACGGCTGGTGTCCTAACACCCCCTGCCACGCGCCTTTTAGGCGGCTTGTGGGGTAGTATGTAGATGTAGATGAATCAATCACAAGTTTCTGGGAAAATTAACTAACTGGGAAATTTTCAAGTAGTACACTGAATTTTATCCCCAAAAAGTCACCAATCACCGGCTTCAGAGCAGCATTTTAACTCTTTTCTCGTGCTGCATCCCGCAGTGAGCAAGAAAGCATCTGTCCAATAATGAAGCTCAGTACGAGAATATTATCTCCCCGTGATTGTGAGAAGGAGGAAACTGCTCATTTCTCCGCTGATTGTAGACACACCCTGGAATAATACTGGTTTCCACGAAGCTAATGAGAGAAACGTGTAAATATCAAGAAACTAGGAATCAACTCCGCATCGTAGCAATATTTTTCGTCTATGCAATTTCAGTTTTTACCGCATACCAGCCGAAAAACGCGCCTTGCTCTAGACTAGCTTTCGCTCACTCATGCAGGCTAATCGATGGAAACCACGCTTCGTAAACACGAGACCGTGGGAAGGACATGTCATCCAGAAGCGATGAAGAGAAACGGAGGGAAAAAATCCGCTGCCCGTTTCCGCCTGGTGGGAATAAATCGAAAGCCAGGGGAGACATGATTGGACGCGAAGAATTACTACACTTTCGAGGAAGATTCCTGGGAAGGAAGGCGCAAAAAAGAGAAGCCGGAGACAAATAAGGCAGAGTTTTCGCCAGAGCCATTTTTTCATACACAATCGACGCCGAAAAGTTTCCGGACGCTGAATAAGAGGACAAGAAACTCCAGTTGATCCCACACAGACTTGCCGACGCAGTTGGGCCGATGGGACGTGGCAGAAAAAAAGTTCAAGCAAAATTGCCAATGCTTTTTGAGCATGCCGAGTTTTTGAGTAAGAAATAAATCCGGAGCGCAAAGATGCAAAGAGACGCGTGGAGGGGAAAACGCAACCACGTAGCATTCCGAGCGCGTCGGCCTTGGCAACGATAAATACAAACAAAGGGCGGGGGAAGGAGATGATTGGCTGAGAGAGTGTTTGTGGAGGGGCTGCGGTTTGCCCCACGGGGGCGGGAATGTGTGTTTTTGCCCCGCGCGCGCGTAATATGGCGACGCGGTTTCGTAGGCTTTGGTCGGCCCACTCCAGGTGTAATCTTCGCAAACGGCTCTCTTTCTCTCTGCGAATCAGGAAACTCTCAGTCGGGCTGCGAGGGAAATGGGCCTAACGCACGATGCGATATTAACCAAGGCTGAGAATTTGGGTGTGAACGAACCGTTATCAATAGCGAAGGTGGGCAGTTTTATTGCTTATGAAGCGGAAAAGATACAACGTGGAAAAATATTTAACCAGCAGAAAATAACCGACGCTCCTCTGGAAACGCCTTTATTATTAAAACGGCCTTTAAAAAACATTATTCAGACGTTAAAAAAAGTTATGTCGAAATTCTTGATCCCAAATGTTCTTTTCTAAGTATTCAAGGCAAAATAAATTCATAAAGACCGATCCAGTTGGTGCTTTATAATCGTCATCATTATTATCAAACAGGCAATGGACATTAGATTATAAACGGCATAAAGAGCCTTATACATTAAAGAAGGTATGCTTAAAAACTGTTTACACACAAGAGACAACAATATTGAGGGAATGAGGCGTACTTTTGGCAGGACCGATCACTTGCGAGGATGGATTTTTCACATTTAGCTCCAGCTATCATCTAGAAATTTTCATCGTAGGTACCTATGTAAAGCAAACGCGGGTCAATATTTACAATCATCGTAAAATCGAACATTTTCCCTCAGTATTTTTCCAGATGAATAATTATTTTATATTTGAGGAAAAGACGATGTTGACTGCGTTTTTCTCTAAATTCTCCGAAAATTTAAATTTGATAGCACAAGTGAAGCGGTGAAGGCCGGCGTATAGCAAAAATAACAGTAAACATAAATAAGAATAAACGAAAGAATGAGATGCGCAGCATTTGGGCGTTCGTATAAAAAAGTCCGAGAGGACTGGACGCCATCCCTCATTCTTCTGCCGAACTGTGAGAGTAAACTGCCCCAATTAAGAGCTAAACTGCTTCTCGGGCACATCGATTTCTTTTCCGGAGAATAATCCTCAATCCCATATCATACCCACTCTATTTTTCAATCCGAGGTTTCTTCATCCACCAATCGCAGTTAGAATAAACAAAACACGATAGTGAAGCGCACGAATAAGGTGAATGAGAGACTGCGAGCTCTAAAGGTTAATTTTATTTTTCCCGTTTGTTCCAAAGAGATCAAAACCAACGCTGATTGCCGCATCACAACACACTACAATATCCGCACCGAAATTTTTCTCTGAACGCCGCTATTGATGAATAAGAACTGGAACCGCACGACAATGAATTGGCAATTTTTTAAATCTATGAGCCCGCTCCATTGGCCTCCAAAAAAAAAAAAAAACAAGACCGGACGAGGGAAAAGAGACTGTAGTTATGTCGCTGTTTTGCTCGGAAGGTCATTCGTATAAGAGATCTTTCCAAATTCACACGAAATTAATAAGTATGATACAGGACCCTTCCAATACATCAAAAAATTTGATAATGGGAGCACATGCTAGTGCAATTTCGTCAATAAGTTGACTGAATTGTATGACAATTCAAGCATTTAGAGTCAGTCGACGAATGTATTTTTCACCAATAATCAAAGGTGGATCCAGGATTAATTTCGGGGGGGGATGGGCAAACAGTCTTCTCATATTTGAGATTAAAAACAATATCCAACAATTACGAAATATTTTGTTTATTTTAATATGGAAGTTATTAATATGAAATTAAATGATCGAAGCTTCATAATACATACAACAAAACGAATGTAATGATAACCGTATTAAAATTCTTATCCATTTTTTGAGCGTCTCGGGGGGAGGGGGGGTCGGCTCCCACCCCCGGCTCCCACCACCTAAACCCGCCTATGCGAACAATGCAAACCAGGAAAACATAAAATGCTAAGTAATATCCATTTTAATAGCCAAACCACACGGCAGTTTCATTTAAATATTAACTTCCCGGGCCTATAGATTCATCATGTGACGTTCGGGTAATATTTAAATGAACACTAGAATGGCAAATCTAGGCGCGTAGTAATCATCGAAATCATCAATTCATACCAGGTAATATCGATATTTTTAGCTATCCCAAGAGGCTAAATTTTAATGACGAGGATGAGAATCACAAATGCAGCTCACAATTAATTTATTTTTCGGAGCATTAACGGAAAAAACTACATCGATCCAAAATAGCCAAACCCAATTTGCTGTCGCAGCCCGCAGGAAGAAAATGCTGTCGACGCATGTAATATATGACCCAAACCTCATTTCACAAGGAAATCATCCTTCGTGAGGATTTCTGCGTCTCCATTACGAGTGTTCACGGTCTAACTTTTGTCTAGTCATTTCGCTCTCACATTCCTGGTTACATGATCATTCTCATCGTGGCTATTGCGTCGTGGAGGTTTACCCAAGCGAGTCGAATGAGTCTCCACGAAAGAAAACGTGATTTCTCGAAACGCCAGCGGAGAGGATAGCGCATGTGTTCTTCCCAGACGAAGAAGGTTGCTTTCATATCCGGATGGGAGCTTCCATCATTGACCGCAGCCGATGACTCCTCAAGCATGTTCCTCATTATCCAATGAGAATCGAAAACAAAGTGAACAACATAGACCATATCACCATATCTGCAATAGAGTATTTGTTATTGCTACGATGAGTAATGCAAAGTTATGAATTCGGTATTTGAAATAATCTTGAATAGAAATTTAGGCTAGCAGTCCTTATTGTAGAAGTGGAAACTATGGAAATGTCCAACCCGATCTAGAAGGGTGACAATGATTGCTGATAAATTTTAAATATACCTCTGCTAAAATTTAAGATGCTAAATTATGCACAGGTCCGGATATATTACACATGATGTCATGAAAATTCGTCTTCTAGGAAACTTACTACATCCAATCACACTAAGAAAATAGTACTTTTCATTTTTATCCGATGCACACATCAGAAAGGCAAAACTATAGAATGCAACAAGAAACTATTCAGTATCCATACTGATGATAAGTGCAACGTCCAACAGGAGCTAAAATTTCTTTAAACGTCGCAGTGGAAGGAAAGATTGGAACTGCGGACTCCAGCCCGGTAAAATCGTTCGAGAAAAGTTGGAAGGAAAGAAAAATATTCTTCAGAACTGAAAACTTAAACAAAGTCTCAAGAGAACGTTGCGAGTACAGCTTAACCTCTCGAAATCCAGGATTGCCACGCGAGATTGTTGAGTGACAAGAGTGGCGAATTTAGAAAACCCATTCAAATGCTCCGAGAGTGACAAAATATCTAGTGACCGATTGGAGAATTCTCTATTTTGTGGCATTCATGGCTGCTGCGTTCTTCCGAGCGACTTGCACATCCGGGTCCGAGTTTCCATCGTCGCTCGCAGCAAACCAAACGACGAATACTCCTCATCCCACGACGTGAAAGAAAAAAAACCACCGCGGATGAAACCAGTGATGCGACGCGGCTTCGAGAAGGATTTCAAAATTCAATTCCAGCAAAGCGAAGATCAACCGGACGCCGATGCTCCAGGCAGCTCCCTCTCCAGAATCAGCTGTGGGGAGAGGAATCTGGAGCCTGCTGGAGATACCCTGGAGAGATGCTATAATGTGACGACGGCCTGCAACCATCATTTTTCGCTCTGCACGCACCCCAATCCCTCCTGTTACTATCGTGACTCTTAAATACGAAGCCTGAGGTTGAAACGGGAAGGCTAAAGCTAATAAGAAATGGCTGTTTCCCAAAGTTCAGAAAGGACGTTGCCTTACAGAATGGGCTAACATAACACTGCAATAAAAAAGCTGAAGAACGCCACAATTTCTGCAGTTAATGCTTGTTGATTCAACAATTGAATATATTTTCTTCTTGGCAGCAATCAACGTCATACAATCTCTTACAAACCAATCTGATCCAATGAAAAACAATGGAAATTTGAGGTCTCAAAATTTTACTTGAAATTGTACGCTTTTTCGAAACTTCCGCATATGGAAATTTCAATCTGAATATGGATTATTAGTCCGGATCCGGAAGTCCTTAATCCGGAAGTAGTTAGATCATTTTTAAAGATTTCTCTTTTAATGGACCAAATTATACACAGATGTGGGTGCATCTTAGGTACATTGTGGCACTTGAATTCGTTTTAAGCGAGGATTCCTACACCCAATCAAACCAAGAAAACGATATTTCTCATCATTATTATCGGAACCACTCATCGGAAATGCAAAATGCAAAATTCAATAAGCAATAAGTCAGTACGACTATCACGCACCCTATCCAATAAAACCGAATACTGCTTTAAACATACAGATGTGAAAGACGAAAGAACTTCGGACTCCAATGCGGTAACAGCATCCAAGGGAAGTCATGAGGGAAATAAAATTATTCATCAGAAAAAGGTGATAAGGGTAATGCTGAGGGCATCAAACTTAACTCATTCCCTATCCCTATTAAAAAAAATAAACATCTTACCTTCGAGGTATTTATTTGTTTATACGGTCCTTAGAGTATTTTATATTAGAGGTGGGAAAAAGAACTTACAAATATCACATAATCTCCGACATTGTAATACTTTTCACATACCCAGACCAATGACAGAATTATTTAAACAAAGTTACCTATTCTAGGGACCGAAAATTTACTGTGAGTTACCATAATACATAATCGACGAAATGAATGTATACAGATATTGCAAAAGTGTTGTTGTTTGCTCATAACGATGTTTCACATTTGCTTAGGTGAATGAGGCATTGTGATGAATAGAATTAGATGCTATGATTGTTTTATGTTAGTTAGTGGTTTCATATTCTATTATTTTATTTACATATATTATGTTTACATATTATGTATGTTTCATATGCTAGAGAGCTTATTATTTCTCATTACAAATGATTCAGCAAGGTAACATTTTTTGTGTAATATGTACAAAAGCACTCTAACTGAAGAACGAGTCGGTAACCCCAAAGCGGAGTATTAACTCCAAAGGGGTACCTATGTTCCTGTAGCTATATAATTCTTAAAATTTATATTTTTGTGGAACAATAAACATTATTACTATTAAGTAAAAACCTAAAATTACAACTCAAGAGAACGCTACGAGTAGAACAGAACATGTAGTATTTCCAGACAGGAAGGTAGTTCCACCCCATGTAATTAATTATGAAACGGAGCGCATCCGCGTATGTCGCGATGGTGTTTATCAGAGCCGACGGAAGAACAAGAAAGGAACCACAACGAAATGACATGCTAGGATACGGCAAGTGGAAACGCCGAGATTACACGCAATCTAAGAGTCGAGGAGGATATTAGAAATGCACCCCTTTATGACAGTCGGGAGCGACCGAATTACGGGAATCCGCCAACGATGGAATTAACTCCTCTTCGCAATGTCAACCTGCTTTACTGCCCCAGCAATCTGTTAAGATACGATCCTCACTATTTCTCCCTTAGTTCATTCCCATCATTTGAGCTTGCATTATTCGTGGGAGATTCACCCAGTCATTTTCAAACAAACACTGGCAATACTTCTTACCTTAAAGTGACACTCAGTTCCCATAATTCAGGTCTGTTTGCATTAATGTGGGTAGGAGTAATAAAAGAGTTTGTTTTTACGTTTGTGTCAATGCATTAAACACAGCAGAGACAGAAACGATTTAAAATATTCGTGAAGCCAGTATGGCTAATCCCACCACATTATTTTAAAAGATTCAGATATAAAACTCCACTTTTTTGCCACTAAAAACGTTTTATTTACGAGAGAATCATTTGGAAGAAAATGCTAGGGATACGAAGTAAGGTCTTTAGATCAAAAGAGAATTCTGAGTTAAGAGCAGCTAAAACTGGAAAACTTAGTTGGAGAATGTGAAGGAAATGAGAAAAATAACGTAAAAAAGACGAATAATAGTCATAATCAAGGGGTTTTACGATTACAGCTGTAAAAAATTAAAGGAACTAAAAAAAGGAAAAACAATAACTGGTGGTTTTGTTCAGGGGAGTCAAAAAACCTGTGCAGGATCTCCATTTCTTCCCAGCGATGAAAAAGATAGTGTAACTGTCGAAACGTTGGAGAGGAATCAATACAGATAAAATTTTATCGACGGACCCAGTACCGAACCGACCAACCGGATTTATAGCGGGCACTATATGAATCGAAGCAAGCCGGTAACAAAGAATATTCTACCAAACAGTCGTCGAAAGTTCCAATCTGATAGCATTCACGTAGTAATTTGTGGAACAAGCAGGGACGTGTCGGCGTTTAAGTTGGTGGCCGTTAGATCCACCTCGAGGACGTGGAGAATTATGGGAAGGGCATGGATGACATGCGTTTGCCATCCTTCAAGGCGACGACTCGGCGGCGCGCGCAGCGCCTCGCAGCGGGGATTTGGCGAACGAGAGAAGAGGGCGCAGATTTACGTCTCAAAGGATCGCAGCGCACGAGAGCCAGGGCCCCAGATAAGCGAGGGCCAGGGTTAAGAGGGTGGCGAGGCCTGCGAGGGTGGCGCTAAACGACCCTGAGCCAGGATTAAGACGACGAAGCGGAGCGGCGTGGAGATTCCCACAGTTTGGAGCATCGCCTACATTGCATTCACCTCGCTACTATCTTCCATTAAATCTAGGCATAAGGAGCTCCCACGCTCCCAATTCATTTTCTTGAATCTTAAACGTTATTTTCTCCCCAAATTATTCGTGCGAATTTGATAGATTGATAGTATGGCTATGAATAAAACGTTGCAGTATTTCACTCCTTTTATACGCCTTTCAACGGTTTCGGCGGCACATAAGAATAAACAAGGTTAATATATCAGAAAAAACAGACCTTCAGACGCACAGACCAAAGGATTAGTTCTACCCCCTTATCATAGTTGAATTCAACAGAGTAATACCGCGAGCGATAAAAGGCCATATAATTTAGGAAATGGAGGAACAGAAGATATACGATAATAATTGCAAAGAGAAGAATGCCTATTGTACATTAAACATAAAATACATAAACAATAAAATAACATAAAAGGGTACGCCAAAACCAAAAACCTCAAAGTAAAAAATTTGGTATAAAATATTTTGTTTCCTCTATTTACAGATGATATGTATTTACATAAATGCGATGGTGGTTGGCGTAACATGGTGAAACTCCTTCATGATGCACAAAGGTTAAGAAAAGACTTAGCTGTTTCACAAAAGAACTAGCTGTTATTTTGTGAAACAGCTACGTCTTTTCTTAACCTTTGTGCATTATGTATTTACGTTAAAAAGTACAATTAGGTATCTGAGAATGCCGCCAATTCAATGAGATAGGGTGACAATACTGCAAGTGTGGTGCTATTTTGCTCCTAGGGGAACACATTTTATTTCATCACTACGTACAGCTAAGCTAGATCATCCTGGCAGGGAAATAGATGACATTGAACACAACATCCGTATTATGGACTTCGTAAGAGTTCAAAGTAAATATTACGATGGTCTTTTAATTCGTTGAAAAAGTCAGGACAATTACTCTGATACAGATCTAGCCCATCTAAAAAGTAAGTTTAGAGTTTCACGAGTTCTTCGCTTTCAAAAAATATCAGCGCATTACTATTGAAAAACGCAATAAAAACCTGGATACAAGGTCATAAAAATTCAAGACACATTGTATACCATCGAAAATAGCACGATATATCAATGGCTGAAAAATCCATAAAATAGGTAAGTATATCGAATGATTTCATCCGACAGCTATACAAGCATTTCACCTTAGTAGTATGGAAAACATTTACTTAACCGCCATAAATGAGAATCATCGTCCAACTAACTCCCTTTGTAACGCTTTGCAAATCAAAATACACGGCAATTGCAAAATCAAAACAATTAAGTAAAAAGGAAAAGGGATTTCATGCACGCATCCAAAGGGAAATCATATTTAACTGGAAGATACCTTTCACTGGCCAAATATGAAATTGAACATACACCTACGATTCGACGTAAAGGTTAATTAGAAGCCATCGCTACGAAATTCATTCGGTAAAAGCGGCAGAATTCACTAGAACGCATGAGGGCTCTGCCAATGCCTCTGCGATGGAAAACAACTACAAGATCCCTAGAGAATCTTTCATTGATAAAAACAGCACAGTTAGGGATAACTCACGCTGTAATTCTATTATTTAGGAGAAGATTCTAAGACTCGTGAAAGTAGATTCCGCAAAATCAGTATTTTCCAAATGAAATACACAGTGCTCGCCGTGAATGGAATGGAAATGAAGTAGGTGGTCAGGCCATATATCAGCTGATATCTTTTGGATTTGAGAGTATTTTTATCACACAATAAAAAGTGAAAAAGCGAAAAAATGGTAATCTGCTAGTTATATATAATTCTTCGACTGATACTTCACCAAAAAACCGCTGTTTTACTATTAAATCCCACATGTTGAAGAATTCTCAATTTAATTGAGCTTTCAACTTAACAATTTAAGTTTCAAGAATTTAATTTCGTAACGCCATGCATTCAAATTAACGATTCGTGGGAATTTTTTCCCAAGTTTTTCCTCGAAATAGCATAAATAAAATTAATATATATGTAATACAAACGAAATTTCATGAATTTCAAATTATGGCATTAAATTTCGTTAATTTGAAAATTCAATGAACCGACCTATGCGTCTGATTTGCAGCAAATTTCATTAATTTCAATATTCCGAATTTAAAAACAGTAATTTTGCCATTGATTCAAGAATCATCCAATAAAATCTCACTATTTAGAATTAGTCCTTTTTAAAAAAAAATAGGATAATTACCCCCTCCTATGTTCGCAATCTCCATCCAAACATTTAATCAAGCGACACGCAAAATGTAACCGGATAATCCATGAAAAAATATGCGTGTAAAATATTAAGGGTACATTATTAAATTTCAATGGAATCATGTTCGATAGAAACAGCGATAAGGAATGAAAATAAAGCTCATTAAACGGCGTGTACATGAGTCGAGAACAAAAGCTTCGATTATGGACGTTGCCAGTTGTCAAAATGAGGAACAACACAATTCCCCAAATCCTAACGAACGTTAACATGTTTCCCTCCAGTCGATAGGCTCATCGATCATGGCACGGGGAGCGAATCGCACGTGCCAGTAGCTCATTCCTTTATTTTCGCGATTGCAGGGGCAGACAATCGAAGCGCGGAGATGAGGGAAGAGTCTGTTGGGACATGACGGTACAGATGAGAGCGAATATGAGCGCATCGACGAGAGTCCTCGGTAGAGGGCGACCTTGGAGCGCGTTGGTCCAAGCGGGAAACGATCCCGGTTCCCCTGGGCACACAACTCAACTGCAAACGCACGACAGCAGTGCCACCTAAACTCAGAAGGAACCCATTTGACATAAAACGCCTGTCAAATTGAAAGTTCGTGCTTCAAACTCAGCACACGCGAAAACAATGTATAATTTAAAGACAGTTTTTCAAATGAACGCAGCAGCATGCAATAAGTAGTGAGATTGCTATTAGTTCACATAATATAAGCATTTTTAAACATATTATACCTCGATCAATCAGCCGAGGTGGTTGCCACTAGGGTCACCGATTTCGACCTCGATTGGAAAATCATTTTCATTTGATTAGAAAACGATATTCCCGAAGATTTTTTTCTGAAGCATGCAACGGTTTACAAGATATATCAGCGCAGTGAAACTACAATTTTACAAGAGCTTCCTCGCGTCAGACGCCATATCGCTGGACTGAAAGAGTTGAGGAAGATATAACAGCACGCAATGATTCATTTTAAAGGTCTTGGTGTTTTCGTTCTTAAATAAAATGAGGACGATTTACCAAATATGGTCGAAATCGGAGACCCAAGGTCGAATTTGGGTAGAATGACCCACATATATGTTGGTGCAAATACTCATTCCAAAACACTTCTTTCCCACTTCTCCCAAACCAAACACAAACCGACAACTCCAACATATGCGCAGAAACTAAAACTTTTATCGTAAACTGGCTGGTTGAAGTGAGTCATTGGCCTCAGTGGAACGGCAATCTCATTACGATTGCGACTTCGGCGCGATCTTCAAGAACGCGAAAACTTGGTTGCTTGTGGCGTACGTGCAATTAAAAAATCTACCAAAACTATAGCGGTATTTCCGTGAGTTATCCAAGAGAAACGGGGCCCTTTAATCTATAATTTGATTCGCCGGCCCGAATGTCACAATGTTGAGTCCCGGTTTAGTTGCCTCTATCCAGGGGCGGAATTCTGTACACCGTACCGACGATTGTCGGTGTCGGTAAGCCGGTCCTACCGATAAGTCTCGGTACGAGCGATTCCGGTGACACGTTTTACCGACGATTGTCGTTATCCCACCGACAGTTGTCGGTAAACCCGTCGGTACATACCGACGATTTCAAAACGCTCGGTAGGACCTACCGACAAATTTTTAGCAACATGGCGGACTTTTGTTTACACTTTTCGGCCTAAGCTGACGATTTTAAATCATAATCTACGACGCTAGATCCGTGGAAGCGCTCTAATTGTATGTTATTCATAATAAAAATGATTGATTAAACACTTGAAACGTAAAATTTACATAGTGGGAGCAGTATTTGACTTTGCCAATGTTACACGTATATTACATTATGCGTTCCAATAGCGTAAGGTATTTTACATTATAAATATTCCGTAATTTTAAGTATGTAACGTATTGCTTTGATTTTAAATTACTCACAACAAGACACGATAGGTATCTATTGTTGATTCGTAAAGTTTGGATCCGAAATTAATTTATATTTTCAATAAAAACGAATGCCTATTGATGCACTTCCAATGAAATATATACGTGGACATTTCGTTCACTTTTATATTAACTTCAATTATACCCTATGTGAGCATCTGAGAACTGGGGTTTATAACGAAAATAACTCTCCTACCTTCGTAAGTACTCTTGAGAGCATCAGACAGCAACGACGAAATAGAAAAAGCATATTGCTACTATATTTTAGAAGAATAAAAATGGCATCACTTAGCTCCTCTCACTCTTTGACGTCGTTACCGGTGCACAAAACTTCCCGTAAAATTAATGCTGAATTCACTTCACCATACTAACCAAACACCGCACGAGACTTCAAGTGGCGCCGACTTCATGGGGCCTGAGGGGGCCAGAGCCCCCTCAAAGATTCGTTTGGGAGGGCGGAGCCCCCTCAATAATTCAAGAAAATAATTAAGTTATATTATGCCTTGTGAAATCACAAAAATATATTGGTGATTTTTATTTCCCATGCTTGACGATAGTTACCTTTTAATGTAAATTCAACAATGAGTGTTGAAACAAATAATTATACGGTTCAGCAGGTTAACTGAATCATGGTAGTGTTTCGGTGCTGCGACACACTTTCAATTTCACCTCTTCCTAGGGCAAGACCTCCGATATGGGCCCCCCCAATATTTTTTATAAGCCGGCGCCCCTGGATAGCTGTGTATGAGGTCTAGAGAGTTACATAGTCGAATTTTAAGTCAAACGAGCAAATTATATTGAAAATATAAAACTCAAATGTACTAACATACTGTATTTACTGTTAAGAACTTGCGTGGCCTGATAAACTCGGAACATCAGAAAAATAAGCAATCTGTTTTATAACCATTAGTGCGCCATTTCAGCATAAGAGTGGGCATTCAATTGATATCACACAAGATCATCAGCAAGTTTATTTTTAAGGCTCAGCAGTGTTTGCGCCCGAATTCGGCGATATTGGTTGTGTCAGTATTTTCTTCGGTGATCCCAGTGGCAAACGCCCCCCTCGTCCAAAAATTTACGATTAAATTACTTATCGATTTCCGTTGGGCAGGCCGCCCGGGCAGAAGGTTGGTTAAGCGCGGGAAAATTCCTGAGCCAACAAAGAACGCCTCCTGCTCAAAACACAAAGTGCGACGCCTCAAATAAAGAGCAGTAAAAATTAAGAGCGAATCGGAACGAACAATGTCGGACATACTCTCTATCCAAGTGAACCAAGGCATTGCGAGCCATGCGTATGGAAACATATCGAACTTCACTCCGAGGAAATATTTCGTGTTCATTTAGTATTAAACAGTAACACTAACTTTCCAATAAAAAGTTAAAAAATATTAACCATGTGTGCCTAAAAATAGATCATAACAGACCAAGGTTGATGCGGTAAGGTTAAAGCCATTACCATGGTGAACGTTTACTTTGAGGTACTTTGAGGTCAAAAAGACTAATTTCGACGTCTTGAAATAATTTCATAAAAATTAGGCACAACATACAAATATAGAGATAAGTATGCTGTAGCTGCATTGCCTTGAAGTACCCTAACCTTGTTAATGTCATTACATGCTAAAGCCTGTGTCGGTCCCTTTTAGCATGGTTTAAAAAAAAGATATCCGTTGTATATAAAATTGATGCTGCTGTTTCGTTTGAAGCGGACATGAGTTGTGATCACTCCATTAGTGAAGGTGAAGAGAAGAGTAAATAGTTAACATACTTAAGCACGCCCGGACTTTTTACCAATCTGAAGTGCCTAAGGCAACCCATTTTCCTTCCTCCCTTTTAGCACTACAAAACACCATTGCACACAATCTAGTGTAGGTAAATATAATTCTAACGAACATCATTCGATCATCTTAAACATTTCAGGTTCCATAAAGTAGAAAATTTTCAACATTTTTAGTACCTCACATATAAAACACATAAATTCTTAGAAAATCCTGAGGTAAAATTACCAACTTTGAGAAACAAGCGAATTTCGATCAGACAAATATCTTACTTGGCTCATCTCGGGATATTACTTATTTGCTGGTACTCATTATTAGTGCTGACTAATTTGCAATTGGCACTTTCCCCATATTTTTTATTGTTTGCAAAGAGAAGGGCATCAATGAAATCAAGGAGAAAGCTTCGAGAGTCAATACCCACGGAAAAAAATAGCATGCTGCGATTTGCTGACGACATAGCAGTCATAACCGAGACAGAGAAGGATTTGAAGAAGGCTTTGACATATATACGGAAAGGAAATGGGCAGATATCAGCTGAAAATTATCAAACATAAGACTAAGGTATTAGTATGCAGCAAAAGAGAGGAGGCTAAGACAAACATTAATGTAGGGAAGCATAAGCTTCAAGAGGTGAAAGAGTTTTCTTACCTAGGAAGCCGAATTACCAACGATGGACGATGCAAGAAAGAAATAGTAAGTGGAATAGCGCAGACGAAGAAGGATTTCTACAAAAAAGGAATACTTTTACATTTGAGAATACAAGCGTAGTCGTGAGGAAACAATTCATAAGATGCTACGTATGGAGTATGTTTCTCTATGGAAGCGAGGCTTGGACGTTGACAGCAGCAGAGAAGTCAAGAGTGGAAGCATTCGAAATGTGGTGCTACCGAAGAATGATGAAGATAAAATGGATCGACCGTGTAAGTAATGAAGAAGTGCTGAGAAGAGTGGGAGAAAAGAGAAGTCTTCTAAAACCCCTAACGATAAGTAGGGGAAGTTTATTTGGCACCATTATGAGGCACAATGGCCTGATTAAAACAATCGTAGAAGGACAGGTGGAAGAGAGGAAGGGCAAGGGACGTCCCCGAATGAGTTACATAGGACAGGTTATAAAGGATGCAAAAGAGAAGAAATATGACACTAAAAGGCTAGCGGATAGAAGAGAAGAATGAAGAGCTGCGTCAGAGCAATCTTAGGAATTTTGATTAATGATGATGATGATGATAATATGAATTGTCTCAGAATTTGAATGTGCAAGACAACCGAAGAGAAGATAAGAGTTGAGAACCACGACATGGCAAAAGGAGATAAGGGGCCGTCACCATCTGGAGTAACATCGTTCTGAGTACAGTATGAACTGCATAAGTAATAATCCAATAATTTGAATCATTTCTATATTCGGTATAAAAATAAGTTGGCCGACACATTCAACAGAGTGAATGACAATATTTGGATCAATGGCATAGCCAACACAGTTTCCCAAAAAAGGAAACAAAACATGCAAACCATTAATAAAATATTGAAAGTCAACACTCATTGGAAATTCAGGCAGCACAGTGGGTAGAAGATGTAAGCGAAGGCAAGTGTTAATTCCATGAAGATCATAGCAAGACCTCTGATAAGTTCACCCTTAAAAACCCTCCGTGGAAATTGAGTGGTATGCATCCACATCCCTTATATTTACATAGCAGATTTATTGAAAAATATACTTCCCATAGAAAAAACATTCCAGCTTCCAATTTAAAATGCTGCAGGATTTAAAAATAGTCTTCTAGAAGTTACTCTCAAAGCATTCTCAAAACTGAACCGGAAACTTACGGTTTTCGAGAAATCAAGACGATACGTGGCGGAAGTAGATCACAACTGAACCTAATTTTCCCCCTCTAAAATGCACTGAAGCTAATGATGTTGAGTTGGTTGTTACTTATGAATCCCTATCATAGAAATTGGGACATTCCCAGCCCTATTCCAATCCCAAATGATTTTTACGCAGCGAATACCGCGAATGTACCACTTCTACCACCTCAACCGAAAGGCGTGTTGGCAGCCACTTGAAATGCACCATCCCTCCCCCTTCACCAGTCTCTTTTGATGGCTGATTACTCGCCTTCAATTTATCCAATAATCTAAAAAATTTCAGGGAAAATTGGACAACATTTTCCTGTATCTCTAAGTTCGTCAATTTTAGCTCAGGTTTTTCACAGATTCAAATGTTTGTATACCCGTGGAGCAGTAAAATGCACATAAATGTCTACTCTATACGCACTGAACATTTCCATACGGCATCGCAAATTTTAAAGGAGCTCTACGACAGCTAGACGGCCACGCATTACTCATAGATAGCAATAGAAAATCCAAGTCCTCGCTACGGAGAGCACGTCGCTGATACCCTGGCTTGCGCTGCGTTGCCACATCTCAAAATCCCAATCGGTCGCACGCATCTACAAACAAAGCAAATGATTTCATTGTAACCGCACTTTTGGCAATTTTATCCGCGTGTCAGGCCTCCGAGGATTTTGCAATGCTCACAAACGCTCCCCCGCTCACGTACGCTTTAACCAATCACGAGAGATACATTTTTATTATTCCTTTTTTATTTTCAAAATTTATGATCATCCCATCGCGACTGGAGGTTTGAGGGAAGCCCATCGTGTTTTTCATTTCTCTTTCTCTCTCTCTCTCTCACGGAGAGAAGAGAAAAATAACACAGAAATCACCGCACATTTGGTTCCCTCGCGAAAAATCGCCACTGCCACAGGATGACGTTTCAACTCATTGATCAACGACCTTCCTTCTTTTTATTATTCAGTTTTTAGCTTCGTCTCTTGCGCATCTCGACACGAGATAAATAGATGTGGCAGGGTGATTTTAACCGAAAATATAGAACAGTAATAACCGCGGCTGGCGTAATTACTCGCGCAATGGAACGAATATCAGGATTATTCCGGAGGGGTAATGGACGCTGATGGTCCAATAATTCCGTTGGGGGGCGCCTGGGAATTGAAAGCGCTGGCGCCATAGTCGGCGCCGAAGGTCGACCTTTCACCCTCTCTCTATATGGCCACAGCAAGGGAAAAATCCGTGAAAGGCCGAGTGTGTGTACAATGTAGGTACACGGCTGATTTGCTAAATGTCGTTGAGGGAATGGCAGTTAATGGCCGAGGGTGGTCAATAGCCCGGTCACCCTCTCCCTCCCGGTAGAGGAACATAAATACCATCACAAAATAGCCCTGAAATAGCCTGGATAAATTTCATTCTGAGTTTCAGCACACCAGCGTACAGCGCTCCCAAAAGCTGGAGAGAGATATACGATTCGAACTCTGTCAAATAGAACTTGGCGTCGCCACGAAAAAATTGTTGAGAGGACTCACGCTAGACCGGCACCACACGCAACTTGACTTCGATTATTATCCGATCCCTATGCAAACGTGACAGAGCGGGGTCATCGACAACGCCCGATTACCTACTGGAAATGAGCCTGTATCAAAATCCCCCAAAATACTTTTCTATAGCACCTACTAATTTCGGGATTAAACGTCGACTTAGAAAATTTCAACAGCTACTGTGAAATTATATGTCATAAGTGCGCCCGCCATTCAAATTTCCTGGAAGGAAATTGATTTTTTAGATTCGATATACGCCAACACACGATATAACGAAATAAATTCGTAATATACAAGTAGAAATCATTCCTAAATAACAGACGACATTATAGAGGATCTTCTCATCGCCTGATTACCGGACGTGTCAGATAAGCGAATGGCCGGATCACGGAGGCTCCATCCACTGCATTTTGGTTTTACTGGCGTCTCATTTGGTTGAATGTTACGCTAACGTCTTGAAATATCCAGAGTATATAGATAAAACCCTTCGTAATAATCAACTGCGCCACGAACCAGAATATATTACGTTGCAAAGAATAATGACGTGAAAATATGAATGGATACAGAGGTGAACGTGAATGGGTGTTGATCATAGATGAACTGCAATTTCCTAAAAAGCACTATAGGCTACGCCACACTCTACGTAACAATAATTAAAAACGTCTTAAAGGAAAGGTATGAAAAAGAAATCGACTCTGTGTGACTTGAGAAGAGGACACTGCATTACTCTCCTTCCACATTTAGTTGACGCATGGATGGGATAGTGAAAAGATCTGTATGGTACTACGAGGAGATGGTAAGAGAAAGGGGTGTACCTTCTATAGGTGTGATATTTGGAGGCAATTCGACATTTTGACCTCAATTGAAAGCGGTAATTTATTCCCAATGTCTTCCAGGGATAATGCTTTCAGCTCGTAATGTGGTAGTGCGGCAGCGTGTCAAGGACTCAGCTCGTCAAACCATTAAACAATGTCGTCGTTTGGTCATTTTGTTCCTTAAAATGTGAGATGAATTCATTTTCAACCCTCCCAATTTTTGTTAAGTTCTACTCAGTGTTACTCGGTGGCTACAGGCTTAAATCCTCGAGAATATAAATTTTTGTGCACTATATTTAAATGCCGTCTCGCGTCACAAAGTTTTTAAATTATTATTCTTCTCAATAATAAATACTTTTTGACAATAACATAATAATTTATGGTCAGCACATACGAATTTAGTATCTTAAGGATTTACGCCTGCAGCCACCGAGTAACGCTAGGGACTTGAACACTAATTGGAACCGTTGAAAATGTATTCATCTTACATTTAAATAGCAAAGTGACCTAGCGGCGACATTATTTTGCAGTTTCAAGAGCTGTGTTACTTCACACGCTGTCGAACGAGCACAGAATATTCTCCCTCGCACTCATTAGAAATAAAGCACTACTTTCAATTGGAGTCTAAATGTCAAATTGCCTCCAAATATCACACCTATACGGAATTTCTGACACCGACGGATTCGCAAACGGCCTCTTTAGCTCTCCTCGTGCAGTTTAGTCATAAAAGGGGCTCTTCACTTCTCTCGCTCTCGGCGGCAGTCACTGCTTCAAGCATCAAAGGACTTGAGCATCAAAAGACAAGAAACATCCCGAACTCCGTTTTCGCGCTCTAAGATTATGCGCCTTAATAAATCACGTTGCACTGCCTTCCTCATCCGTTCCTATTTGTCAGGACGTCAAGTCTCCCGTGCCATTTCTTCCGAGTCGGAAAATGCCTCCAGCGCACGCTAAACTCTCGCGTCTACAATTTTGGAATTTCACTTATCTCTGTAAAGAATTGTAATTTTGAGCGGTGGATATTTTTGCTCTTAATACAGAGCAATCATTTAGGCTTCTGGGGGTTGATGGATTTCAAGTAGAGCTTCGTTGTTTTACTCCGCCGAGAAATTCTTCGTCATGTAAGGAAAACACGCGAATGAAAGCCCATAAAATCACATTCTTCGTATTGATGAGAGCCTCTCTCTCTTGTAGTCGCCAGACTCAACAGTTTTAAACTCCCAAGTCCACCGGCAATGGCTAAGTGCAGCTTAGCGGCTAATGACTAAACTATTTCATCAATGATTTTAAGTAAACTATTAGCTGAGATGAATGATGCGTCAAAACTGTGACTCAAATCCTAGAAAAGCATCCATTAAATTGGTTTGGAGATCTTAGGAAAGTCAAAAATATTTATAATATGTACACAAATAATCGAAATGTATTTTTAGAGTCGTATACCTTCTTATAAGAAAGATATATATTTTATTATGGATAAGTACACTGAGTCTAATGTAGCAATTTTAGGGGAAGTCTCTAAAGCATAGAAAATAAATCAATAGCGCAATGAAAGAATCCTAAAGGTTCCCAGACATTTTCTTCGTTACTACGGCGTAAACCTTTTCAAATTTTCTGCAACAGAGTTGCTTCGGTAAGTAACGTCGAATTCTTTCGTATCACCTTTACGTGGAGTTTGGCGCGGTTGTTGACCTAATAGGAATATTCTCGTTCACCTGAGCACATAAAACAGCCATCAGATTTCTTCGCAGCGACTACCATTTAAGGAACGCCATAAAAATCTAATTCTCGACGCTTTAGAGAGTAAAAATCGCGGAGAAAGCTTTCATCTCCACAGCCCATTCTTCTTTGGCGCTGTCATTTAAAATAATGCCCGCCCATCGCTCTTGCCTTCCGCTGACATAATTAGAGAAATTTTCGGAGCGAATTTCCATCGAAACAGTGGACTAATGGCCTTCTATGAGAAAGATACGGCCGGACCCGCTACCCTACCCCCTCCCCCCCAAGTCCAACTATATTGCGTCCGTCCCTATAAAGCTTTTAAGTGCGGAATGGATCTTGAGAGACCGAAAGGGCAAGAGATAATTTAGGGATCGATTAGTTTCACTTATATGCGACTCCTCCCTTATACTACCCAGATATATAATCATTTTTTTCAGCCGCTGACGTCAAACACATCTCGATCTCTATATGCCGTCTCTCTTCCTCAGTCCACGAATCAAAAACGGCGATTATAATTCACCAAACGGGTTGAAGCAATGTGGCCGGAAGGGTTTCGGCAGCACACCCCTGTCCAAGGTCACGCTCTCCGCGAAGCTGACGGCCGTGATCGAACAATCGCGATAAAAAGGAGATATTGCCGGATTCCAAAAGCAGTGCCAAGAAAGCTACCTGACAGCCTCTTCATTTTATCCACCGCTAGCAATAGATCATTCACACGATTTGCACCGCGTTAGATTTGCTAAATACCCTTCTGATAGCGAATGCTACAGCTCTGAAGATGATGCACCAGTTGTGTACTGTCTCGTTGGTAATCATCTATAGGCTTCCCGTGTTCAAATCTTGAGAAGAATTTATGACAACTGAAAGAGAATGGTCACGAAGGTTTCAAAGGTGTCCGAGTAACCGGCGTAAGTAGTCAGCCATTGTTGCCACCAACAAGCACATGGCCAAGTCGGAAACCCATGAAACAGAAACCCAGGATAAAATACAATGCTTAAGATCTGACCCACCGCCGGTAATACATCGCCTATGATGGCAAGGAATGGCGTGGAAACCTCAACCTACAACCGTTTTTCAAAAGACTAGCCTCAATCATTGATAAGAACAGCTTTGTTTTGGGGTTTTTCCTCAGTGTATTATTTGGTGTGATGACAAGTTTTGCTTCATTGCTATTTGTGTGTCATTCATGCATCTTAAATAAATGTTCTCATGACCATTTAAATTTAAAAGACTTATTTCCTGTAGAAGAGTAGATTAAGTAGGGCATAGAAAATTCCAAACGAAGATGAACTGAAAGCTTTGGCTAAGTTTGGCTTCTTTTTACGGATCTGATTAGGAATTTTGATGATATACTTTAATTGCGGCTATTTTTTGCGTTGTTAAAAGCGTATCGTTCGTTCGTAACTTGTTTCATTTGAATTCTAGAATTTGAAATATTAAATATCAAGGGTATGACGAAAAATAATAGAATTTCAAAATTAATATCACTGATATCAACATAAAATTTAAAATCATCACGATTTAAAACGAAGATGATTTCGAAATTTAAACAATCCAAGCTTCGGCTAAAATAATAAAAAGCGTGTCTATTAGTGGTATGAAACATGAAATGATACCACTTTTCCTTGTGTTAATACCATTTAAAACGTTTATATTTAATGACGAAATTACTCCCGCACGGACAAAATCGAAGGAAAATCGGCTGATTTTTAGCAGAAGCAGTCATGTTTTCATGTCATAAAAACTCACGAGGTAAAATCCTATTTGAATCATAAGAACTGCTTTAATTTGAGTCTCTTCGCATGAGCTGTAGTGTGTGCGCGTGTATAAATATGGATCTGCTTCAACCACTCCACGAGCAGATCCTCCTATCCTACATAGCATACACACACACATACACAGGGTTACACACTCCGTCCTTCTGTTCAGAAACAAAACACTCGTCTTTGGAGGGAATCCCACGAGGAAGGTGTTCTAGGGGAGTTGTTCAATGAGGAAATTGTCGCATGCACTCATAGCGCCACTCTGGAATTGCGATTGTTAGTGCCGCTTCATATGTCAGAGAAACGTGTGGCGCCACACTAGAAGCACGGCAACTGAAGCAAATAAAAGGCGTAATCTTTATCTCCTTCGCTAAAACAGCAAAGGAATTACGTGAAACTAATTTCAGGTGACGAGCGGAGAAGAAATGCGGAGCAATGAAGAACAGAGAAGAAACGAACAGCGGAAATTGATATGATTATAAATCTGTCAAATTCTTTTATACCTATATATTTCCCCTTTTATTACCTCTGTAACGTACTGAGGCAATTTAAAGCAATGCTGTATCAGAAAATACCTAAATTAGCATTGTATCACTTATAAGGGTTGATGGATACACAACCAAACAGTTGACAAGGATTGAAAATCAAAGTAAGTATGCCTGCGATTACAATATGCGATCAAATACACATATTTTTGTGCACCGTATACGCACAAATACTTTTTTTAAGGGCAATTGTCCATAACATTAATATTGAGCAATGAAAAAAATTGAAAACAGTTCCTTCAGGGCGCATAGTGAATTGCGATACAGAGAAAGGCCTTAGCGGAATTGTAGCGAGTTCATTGAAGACAGAAACAAAACACTGTGAAGAAGGAAGCCGAGAAAAGAATACGAAAATCGTAAAGAAATGCACTTCAAATCGTAGCCTCAAGTACAAACGATCCATAATGTTATCGTGAATAGTTAAGCACTCAACAGCTACATCACACACAAAGAATAAGAAGCCCACATATATGATTTCGACCTGGATACCTGCAGTTACATCTATGTCTGTCCTACTGGATTAATTACAAAAATAAATATTAGATAAAGTTATGGACAAGACGAAGATGCTTGTAATAAGTCAAACGGCGATACATCAAAAGTGCTTATATGAAATAAAAAAAAACACGTTCGCATCTTCTTTTTCGTATGGTAAAACGTTTTACGCCAGATTACAAGTTAAAAAACCAAATGTCTTTACTTTAACACAACTGTTGCAATGTAACATAGCTCAGCGTAGACCTTTTATTCTCTGAATATAAGATTCGCAAGAAGCCAGAGTGCTCATAACGTTACTTATGAACGAGAAAAATTCGTAGGTAGTGGAGAAAGCAAACCTTATACTGAGAAATGGAGAAATGTACTATTTTCGGAGGCACACAGCTTGCCCTAAAAATTGAACTGCGGCTCTTCCCTTGAAGAGACTGATGGGAAAGTCATGCGATATCTTTGTGTATTTTTCGCTCGGTTGAAGGCGAGGAAAAGGACGGGAAAACGAAAAAAAAAATCGGAAGGAGGTCTTCCAGAATGCATAATGTGTCAGGGGCAGAGGGGAGGGCGGCGCCGACGTACACTCAAGTAGAGGGCTAACTGCTCCCAAATATATATCTGCAGAAAAAACACCACGCCAAAATTCTGTTTTGAGGTGGACGTTTGAAATTTGGTGGCGTCCAACCTTAGCACTATAACTTATGAATTATACCGATGCTAAGCAAATACCGATAAGGTAGGTGATAGCCCTCAAGATATAACTGAATTAGAGAAAATAAAATCAACCCAAACGCATACAACACAAAGGAAATAGATTATTTGCTATTTTATGATGATGATAGGAAAACAAATCCTATTTTCACAACTAAAACTGTAAATTTTACTATGTCTAAAAGCAGAATGTATTTGTACCCATAACTATCTTTGTTCATCATTTGTTCATGGAAGATTTGGTCCCTAGAAAACTTTAATTCCTTTCTATGTTTCTATAAGATAGGTCGCAAGGTAATGTTGCCAATTGTACGCAATAAAACTATCAGGAACATTTGAAATACCACTCAATCGATTGGTCCATAAAGCCACAGAAAAAGTATTCAAAAATTACGTGAAAAAAATGCTTTTCTTGTCTCTCTGCAAAGGGAGACGGAAACACCTTAGACATTCCAGAAGGAGAGAGAGAGGAGAAGGGGAAAGAGAGAGGTCAGGGGGGACAGGGGGCGGCAGGAGATAAGGTGAGCAGAGACGCAAAACAGTTGAAAAAAAGAGCGGAATAAAAAAGCAGCACAATGACGAGAGAGAGAAAAGCAGTCTTAAGGACATAAATTCCATCGGACGAATTTTTTTGCGTCCTCATTACTTGGGATGCTGTGCTTCCCTTAATTTCCTCTCTCATGCCATTTTTTCCTTGCTTTGTCCAGTAAGACGAGAGGGAAAAAACGGAAGGAGGTATTGTATGAGCGCCCACCACGACTGTTTATTTTCCTCTTTATTTCGCTGATGTCCGCAAATACGCAAACACATCGTCATAAGCTCTTTCGCCATTGTCCGTGCGGGTTTTCTCTCGAGAAGAATAACCCCGGAATTTGCGACCTGCTGCTAAGTTAAACAGTGAACCACATTTATGACCAGTGGGCCAGACACGAAAAACATTGGAGGCATTTCCTCATCACCAAATACACGACACACATTTTTTTCTGCCTCCTCAATTTTTTCATTCTTCTTCAGATATGATAAAGCGAGGAAACAAGCTGTTAGTTGATCATAGACGCAGCGGGTCATCGTGGATTAACTTCATCCCTGCTTTTTTGGCCGAGCTAGCAATGGGGTGGGAGATTAAAATGCCTTTATGTACAGCGATATATATAAAAAATGAATACTTAAAGCAGCATTATGATTAGCCCCTACAATAAATAGTTGATCGTTTGAACCACTTAGCTCAACCAGATTATTATTACCACTTAAAAACTATTCGTTTCGTGCAAAAAAAAACTCATTTTAAAGCCTTAATGAACTTGTGTTGCGTGTGTAAACTTGACAAAATTGTGACAAAAATGTGAAAGAACACAACCAGACAGTATTTGAAAAAAAACGACATCTAAATTAATTCCTCCACACCTCTCCTTGTATAAAACGTAATTTAAACAACAAAATAAAGTATCCACCTAGTCGATAGCTGATTAAATTAGATCCATATGTGTTACTTTAGTTTTCACTGAATACTCAAATTACTGTAAATACTACAATCGCCGTTCCTAATTTCAGCGAAGTTAAGGTAAGAAATAGATGATGAGGTAAGAAATAAACGATTTCACTACGATTTATTGATTTGAGAACATACTTAATTACTGGCCAATTTTAGTGATTTCGTAATGAGTTATTAAAAATAAACAGACGATGTGGATTTCATTTTATCAGTGAATTTACAGGAAAATAACAAACTACGTGCCGCAAAAGTTTCTCATTTTTCAAATAACGTTTATCAAATGAACTTTCTTTCAAAGATCTTTCGAGCAAATACTCATATAATCCCGTAAATCATTTGTACAGTGAGTCAGGCATAACATATCTTCGAAGAATTTTATTTGATCGAACGCAAGCACTAGTAAACATCTCGGCGCAGCATCAACAATGGTTTTCAAAGTAATCGTCGGGAAAATATCCCCCAGAGAGGTATCACAAGTCCGTTTATAAAGAGCTTACGATGATCACCATCCATCAAACGAGTGTATCGGCCGATTGCATTTGACGGTGGCGCTTCCAATTTTTATCGATTCCGAACAAAAACAATAAATAATCTCTTTCAAAGGCCACAGTCCAGCAGCCAGTAGATGAGTGCTGCTCCCCCCCCCCCCCCTGGATTTTGCGTAAAGTAATCGTCGCTCCTCCTTTTTTTTACGTAAAATCCGTTTCGGAAGCCGAACGTAAGATAAATCCGTAGTTTTAGCGGGTCAAACGACCATGAATAAAACCCAGGGCGATTTCCACGGCCGAAGCATTCTGGTGCGTCGACCGTCTAGTATTTACTTATTCCATTACATGCAGAGCTAATGGAGTTATCGACAAACGATAAATTTGTGTCTGGCTTCTCAGCTGAGGCGGGGTCCGAAAGAGGGAGAGACAGGACGTCGATGGACGAGAAACGGAGAGAAGTGAGCGAGGCGGCGGCTTTTCGATTTGAATGTCGGCTTCGCACGCGAGACTGAGGCCTCCAATCACTGACGCAACGGGGCGGGCTGGAACAAATGGCGATCGCCTCCCGCAAAACCTTCGCCACCACGCCTACCTAGCACACGGAATTGGCGGGAAGAAAGCGCTGGCTACCACTTGGGGAAACTGCTTACAATCGTAGAGGAAAGGGCAGAAACAATGTCTTATTCCCGACTCAACGGAACGGCCGACACCATTCACTCCAAAGCTCGAGTCGGAGAAAAACAACATTCGGTTATCGAACCATCTCGAGCTGTTTTCACTACCATGTCTATTTATGCATGAAAAATCACGCATTGATCAATGCGTTACAATTTTCATACTACTCGATATTTCATTTTTCCTACACCAAAGGATATTCAGGCAAATATACACGAAGCGATTCGTCAACACTCACATTCGGAGCATGTTTCTTCATGACAGCGAGATGTGGACGACGACCACAGCCGAGAAGTCAAGATAGGAATTAGCCTTCAGAAGGCGGGATTGCAGAGTAATGATGGGGATCGAATGGATGTATATTGTAAGAAATGTGGTAGCTGTATGAAGAAAGGAAGAGAAGAGACTTGTTTTGAAGATAATGGGAACAAGACATTACAATTTTAGTGGCAAAATAATGAGTGATGAGAGTAATCATTGAGGGACAGGTGGCCGGCAGAGCGTGTTGCAGAGGGAGGCTTCGGAAGAGATATGGTGAATGTAGAACATATAAATTATTCAAGTATTAAAATACTAGACCATAAGAGTATTGGTTGGAGTGCATCGATAAGCCAATCCGTGGATTTCTGTTTGATGATGATTATAGCTTCTTTTCCTAGATTTTTATGAATCTTCTCTTTCAGAATTACAAACTCCTATCTCTTATTACTTGTATATTACAAAGAAACCATCACATAAACTAATAATATAAATTCATGGATGAGGTTCAAGGAATTTCACACATCACCACTCGTCCATAGAAATCCTAGGATTGGTTTGACGCAGCTCTCCACTCAATTCTCCTAATTTTTCACACCTACGGATTTCTTCTCTTACGCATCCTTTTTTACCTGCTCCATAAGTATTTCATATATATATTTCATTCGACATTTAACGCGGTCAAGAAAGAAGTGCACCAAGCTACACGAGCCAGAAAAAGGTGAAAGCCGCTTCCACGAGAAAATGTCCAAAAGCGAAAAAATAGCACAATTTTTAAGACCACACTTTCTCGGCGCGCACGTACTACACTTGAGCTAATATTAAGGCAATATTCTGATCAATGTTTTGGTTATTTTTCTGTGCTGTGGAGCGACACTACTTCCGAAGGTGTCTTCGGATATTGTAGCCGAGTGAGGAGCACAGGAGTGGCCTTTGGAAAGGGCACTTGGAGAGCGCAGCGCGAGCGAAGGGAGGAAAGGGCAGGTCACCAGGGCCAGGGGATCCACGCTGCAAGCGACGAAGAGAGGAAACCTCACCGTACATCCTATCAAGACACACGGGCATGCGTCGAGTCGGATTGGGTTATCGCTGCTACAAGTTACTGGAAAGATAAGTTATGACGAGAAATAATTCCCCATTCAGTCATCGTTTCATAACGTTTAAAGAAAAAAATATCAACGAGGGCTTTAGGCCGTTGTTCATGAGTTGGTTACGTCATTGGAGTTTGGGTTCATGAACTCGTTCGGTTAGAGCTTGCCCTCGAGAGAAGGTGTCTCTCGCAAGAGTATGAAAGCAGGTGGATGCAACTAATCCGCGGAACGGAGGAAAAGCGGCGATACACCGTGTGTAACCCCTTTCGTCATCAACTCATCTATCGAAGAAGGGCGATCGTTTTTTCACGACGACGACGAACTAGTTCAAGAATTTGGCCTCGGATGGGAAAACGTAAAAATGCCCTCCTCTTCATTTACAAAGTCTATCGCAATCGATGAAAAAACTAATCTGTCGCATTCCATTTCTGTCATAGTTCGAACAGATAAAGGCGAAGAATTAAATCAAACAATTCTTGCCTCTTCTAGCGCTACGTTGGAAACTAATCGGGATTTTTTAGAGCCTTTCCGCCCAAAATAAACGACCCCCACACCTTCACAGCACTTTGGCAAATAAATCCGAACGTGTTGGGCGCAGTCAAGTTCATGAAGCATGCAGACCAGCCATACGCACGGCTCCATTACGAGATCAAAAGTGGAGGAGAGAATAAATAAATCGCCAAAAATCCCACTTTCCCTGCCAGTGGCATGAATAATGCATCACTTCCCCACCGTTCAAATTACACCAGGACTGTTTTTTTTTAAGTCTCTCTCATTCTCTCTCCCACATTGTAAAAAACTGACAAAAAATAGGACTTGCAGCTGAGCATGAAGCCACCGAGTGCGTCCACTGGGTTGCTGATGGTGCATCAACCGCTACAGTTAGCTACGAGATAAGCGAATTCACTCGTCGAATTAGCAGTGGTGGACAAAAGCAATGGCGTTCTGTGGAGGTATTGGTCTAACATCGGCTAAGAAGGGTCATTTTAACGATACCAAATCTTATAAAGAATGGGCAGAAGGTATTCTTCGTATGTGTGAAGGTGTACACCATCTTGGTTGGTACAGCGACACACATTTCACAACGGTCGTGGCAACATTTACTTTACTGTAGTGCAGCGAAGGCCTCCACATTATCATCCCGAGGAATTACCGCCGATACTGCACTCATTCGTTGCATAAAAAAAATAAGGAAGACGACCTCAGAAAAGCAGAGGAAACGTTCGCATGAAATTCCTCCAAATTTTCGTATCCTGCGATCGGAGTGTAACGCATTGGCACGCATTTCTCTTCTGCTCGTTATCTTTTACCGGTTCAAGCTGAAAATCCCAAGGATTTGTGGCCCTGGGGTAATTACCCTAAATTTTCCGCCGGGGTTTAGGCTGACCAACATGGACCTGCTCGCGACCACCTCGAGCGCAAAAGAAAGAGGGATTCTACAACAACGGCGTCATTAATCACGGAGATGGCAAATGATGAAGGTTTGCACGGGAAATTAAAATGACCGATAATTATCATACTCCAATAAACAAGCCTCAAAAGCATGTGTTAGCATAGTTTATGCTGCACATAATATACCAGTGTAAGTGCCATAAATGTCCCAAATATTGCCTATACATGCAAAATGAGTCATTACATGTGGTTTTAAATATGGTTCGCTCATTAATTACTTAAATTCGGATTCCATAAATTCAACGTATAAATAATAAGATAAAAATTTAAATTAAAGCAAGAGAGCAGGAATGCGGGGGAATCACTGCCACTTTAGAGGCCGAAAATAACATGAAACTTAATTATGAGCTACGCGAAGCAATATTTTTGTAGTTATAATTCAAAATAGCTAAATAATTTTTTTAAATAGCATTACATTTCATTTCCCAATATGTTCTGCTTGCATGATTGCAAAGCATCCAAAAGAGAAAATTGTTAACTCGCAATGAATTCATAAGACGACTGCTACTACTCTTACGCCGTAAATGGATAAGCGATATTCACACAGACGCCGACTGCTGTAAAGGAAACTCATAAAATGGCAAGTTATCTAAAAGTGTTTCTATTTCAATATAGTTCAAAATTACTCTGCTCATAATATTAGGAATATATCTACATGAAAAATATAGATATAGTTACTTAAAAGAAGTTAATAAGGCATTAATAAAATAACTTCAAAATGAACATCCGAAGTTAAGATGAATCCTGAAAATAAACAAGTGAACGATGAATATACACGGCTTTATTTATAACTGGCGTGGGTACCCATTGAGATTCTACGGGAAGTGAAAGAAAGAGGGAAGTAAGCAAACAAATCTCTTATCAGCATTTGATATTACCCATCTGACTGTATGTGAACGACCTCAGAATTATATTCAGAAGTTTATTCATTAATTTTGAGCACAGACTCAAATGCACGGAAACATATTCCACATCGATGGTTTCTTATTAAAATTACTATTGTTGAATAGAGAAAATTTAGTTATTTGACCCTATAAATACAATTATTCAGAAAATAATAATCGTAGAATCAAAACAGAGAGAAAGAATAATGAACTTCGTTTTTTCATTCCCTTAACTAGGAAAATTACAACGCTCCATCTCAATTTTAAGTGATTTAAAAAAAGGTAATATAGAAGCCTTGTCTACACGATTTCCTTATTCTCTTTCAGGGCCATCATGCTCTTGCAGTGAAAGGGTCCACTTCAGTGCCCTCCGGGGCCCCAACGTAGTTTTTATACATCATATACGTGAACTGGGCACACCGAGGATCTTCCAGGCAAACTCCGTTTCAATCGCTACTAGTTTGATTAATTGAGTAACACCTAATCCTACACCAATCAATTTTGAAATAATAGAAGAGGTTACCCATAACTCCTGTACGGATTCCTCATAACTATTGGTCGTATTACCACCAGATGAAACATTTATTTATAGTTTATTCTTCTACCGTGACTAATTTCTCATTTAAATCTGAAGCTGAAAGAGAAATCCATTGGAAAAATTTTCATGAAGCTCACATTTAAAATTTTTATTCCAGATTTTTACCGCATCTGGAATTTTCATCCTTTAGACACAGAAAATTGATGAAAAAGATTTCCTCTAGATACGTTGAAAGTTTAAAATCGACAGTTTCAAGTGTTTAACTGGCATCAAGGCATACCTTTGGATCAGAAGTGGAGCCAATCCTTTCTTCCAAATCTGCCGTTTCCATTGAAATTTTTCACCCAATCAAATTGAAAATGCAAGCCAAAATTGGATCCCAAAGGCACTCCAAAGGATAGTCCACTCGCCAAGTCATTCGATCGAAAAACGCGATAAATCCAAGGATTAGGACCCTTTTGGCTGGCTCACACTGCCCATCCATTGGATCGGGCCATTGCCCGAAAGGTGAACGCGTAATGGTGACGGCATTCGGGGACTTAATGGGAGAGAGAGAGAGGGAGAGAGATGGGTATGAAGACTGCATTGCCTTCTCTCCTCTTCGCTATCCCTCCGTAACACGAGTTTGCTGGGCTTTCTGAGGAAGATTCGACTCAACAGCAGTCCCACGGAGGTATCCCTTGTTCCTGGGCGGATATAACGACGGCGTGGATGGGACTCGGAGCAGTAATAAAGGTCTCCGGACTAGCCATTCATGGTGATGAGAGTAGTAGTACCACGACCCTCCGTCCCGAATGGAGAGTGGCGCTGCACCGCTTCAGATTTGACGAATTTGTCAGGCGGCCCAAAGCGGGCCCTCGGGAAGAAATCTGCTCCTCATGCAAGAGGAAACATTCGCTGCAAACAGCGGCATTCGGCTTCATATTTACGCTTGTGCGCAATGACAAGGGCACGGAAATGCGATAAGGATGACTGCAATATCCACAGCGTGGAGCGGCCATCGACATCGATGGAAAATATGCGGCACGATTTCGGCTTTTCACGGTTGAGTACCACATCTGATGTACTCAGGAGACTAATTGTGCGTTGGAGAGTAATTTCCTAAAGGAGAAACACAACCCAAAAGGCTTTTAATTTCAACTGCAGTTGGGTTTTCTATCCATTCAGTTTCATGACGCTTTCCAATATGTGTCTAAAGGTGATTTTTTTAGCGGAATTGACGATAACTTGTACAGGAAAGAAAATTATTTACTTGATCCTTGTGCATGTGAGACAAATTGATTCATTAGCCAAATTGTGTAAGCTAAAGGAATAGTGCCCATCATATTGAATTTGGCGGTGTTAATCACGTAATGTGTGGTATTTTTCAGAAGGAAGAGTTAAATAAAGCTTGAATCACGTGATAATTTTCCGTCCCTTTCGAATGATAGCTCCAGCGATCCCTCCAACGATGTCTGAAAAGCCACCGATTCACGCAAACATTTTTTGCGATGGCTTCAGGGATGGAAATCCCATCCTTTTTTTCCATCTTTCGGCTCGTCCCTTTTTCCGTCGCTGAAATCATCGCTGGCGCCGACATTCAGCCAATCAGAAAGCACAGCCGCAAACAGTGATCGTTACACCTCGTTTGGCTTTTGATGGAATGATATTTGTAAAAATTAAGCTATGTGGGAAAAGCGATGAAAAAAAGGACGGTGAAATGACAGAGCGATTCAGTAGGTCTTTTTTTTTGTTCTTTCGCTGCAGCTGCCACTCTGAGGGACGCAAAGCAAAATCATGTGATTTAGGCTTGAAATATTGCCGAGTTCGGGTTTAAACTACACCCTCATTATGTTAATACAAAGTTAGACATTTGTACGAAGGAGACATTTTTTTCTCATAAAATTCTAAACTCAGTAGCCTTGAGGCAGTTGTGATGCAAGAAATGTATAGTGCGCGGAGAAATGAATCGACCTCTTTACGTGCGATTCTTTTTAATTTCTCATAACTAAAGCAGCTTACACACCCTTGCATGTGTACAAAAAATCTTCTATAACGATTTCCTCAACGAAATTCTCAACGCAAGTCACACATAAGTCCAGAGTCTACTTTCACGCAAACTTTTCTCATCTTAAATTCTTATTCACTGCCAGATTGTGGTCCAGATGCTGCTTGTGTTTTTTGTTCACACGAAGAGGGTTTAATTTTTTCCCAAAGGATGCGGTTTCAGAAGGATTGATGATATGCTTTAAAGTGGCACAAACAAATATCTGTTTACCTGATGCTTGCAGTTTGGGAACAGAGAAATGCAATAGCCAAGTAACATTATTAAAGAAAAATAATCCGCATATCGTTGAGCCAAGCGAGTGGAGTGCAATGCTTTGTGGAAGAGGAAGCCTTTCCATCAGAATACACTTACCGTTTAAATATTACCGTGAGCGTGTGTGTGCGTGCACTTATGTTAGTGTGGCATGGGTGCCATTGTACATACGCTCGATATCATAAGGGGGCAAAAGTAGCATTGAAAACTTAAACAATCCATTGCCTGTACAATGAAAACTTGAATAAAAAAACTCAAGATGAATATAGTCAAAAGTTATTTCTTCCATATCGTGGGTAGTATTTATTTTATATTCATAAAAACAGTTGCTAAGTAATCCCTCCGTAATTCCCATCCCGCGTGCAAACCTAATTTTCACCTCTGATTACTAAAACGTATCGATTCTTGATATTGCAAAGAGATGTATTATATCGACAGCTGAGATCAATTCTGCTTTAATGGAAGGGTGGGGAGGAAAGAGTGGATGGAAACCCGGTGCCATGATTGCCCTACTCCGGACGAAAGGTGCCAAGGGAACCAAGACTCAACGACCCATCCGACAGACGGAGAGTTACGCTTTAACTGTCCCCCTAAAAAGAACACGAACGAAAAAATCCAAAACACGCCTACGTCTGTTACGCAATATTTTCCAGCCTTACGCAGTTATTTTCAGATTATACCATTCGTGTTTTTTTGTCGAGGTGTAAACATGTTTCCTCAATTGGGCTGAAAGGCGATTTTTTCCTTCAAATATGCGATGAAAATTCTCCTCACGAAAATGACGAAGCAAGTGGGGCAGGGTGGGTTGGTAATCAGGTCGAGCGACGCCTTGCTGAGATCGGCTGAGGATGATCAGGGCGGGAAGGATTGCTTGGAGCGCATGCCATCGCCACGGATATTGGCTTCTCGGGGCGACCGCTCACGTCAAATTCACACGAAACACTCGAGAAAGAAACGCACGCGGCTGATCAGCCGCTCAATCAAAACATCATCGTCTCGAGCAAACGTCAAGCACAACGCGGGAGAAATCTCGTCATTTTTTAGGAATGCCGTCCAATTATTACACCAATTTGCATACGCCGAAGCTACTGTTTGAAGGAAATGACATGAAAAATAAATTAACGGCAGCTATTAAATTCGGGAATAAACTTTTTTATAACCCGAGGAGACACAAGTGAATCCAGCAATTACTAGTGACGGGAAAAGCATTTAAGAAATGCAATCGGGTTCAATCACAATCACACTGTCAAAATTGCATTTAATTACAATTACAAATTACTCTTTGGAAAATTAATCCGTAGGAAATAGACAGCCACTTAAACTGGTCTTTGTAAACTGAGCTGACAGCTGTCGACCCAAGTATATCTCAGGTACAGATATAGACTAGATCAACCTTTCTATCTAACTGAAGACTTGGCTGATTAAAGTGTCATTGATTCTGAAAGAATCGATCAGCTGAGATCATAGCTGCCTAGACGGAAAGGTCGCTGCTAGTTTAAGCCTCTACATCAGGGAAAGCGCCACAACCTTGCTGGAGAAAAGATTCAAACTCACAATTTTGGAGGAAATAAAAATACAAAAGCAGTCGTATGATCAATATTTATCACCATTTTTAGGAAGATTAATCGAAGTAACGCCCGCCTTTTGAAAAAGATAAACGAATAGCTGAAATGCTTTGCAACAGTCTACCCCCTGCGAGTAAACCAATAAACTCCTAATGCATAAGTATAGAAATTACTGAATCACGTAATATTACCTCCATGAAAACAATGGAGAGTAAAATGATGTGGAAAGGAACTCACTTCACAGTAGCCTTTCTGGAAATAGTTGTAGGGTGTTAACCATATTCCTAATGACGAAGTGAGTACCACTTTTCATGAAAATATTATCGGATACTCTGGTTTATTGAACTAATAATAGCCAGTACAAATCGCTCCTTGGGAAAAAAAACATTCTGGACGAGCATACCGTATACGGTGGTATACTGATAAGCACCGCATTTGCATATTTCAAAGGTATGAGGCGATACACACATTTCTAATCATGCAGAATACACAAATCTTTACAGGTCAAGGCTAATCTTGACCGACGTCGAATCCAAAGCTTTCACGATGGTTGTTCTGGTTCGTGTTCTCCACAGCGATGATTCAGTCCTACTACAGCTAAAAACACTTTGAATTCGTTCCGCGTTAAATAAGAATGAAAAAATAGCGGCCGGTTCGGCGGCCGGAATAAACCCTGAGGGCAATTGATAGAAAAATAAACAGGAGGGAATCAGTGAAATTCGGGGACCGTTCTTGGAAAAATAAAACATCCCCCGGGTTGGAATCACAGAAACCAGTTCCGCGCGGCAAATTGCTCGTGGAATGGGATCGACTTTGAGTCGAGATGATTTGATCGACAAGAGACGAACGATAAGCGATTAGCAGCGCGTTTTGTCCGCGGGCAAGGGCACTTCGGAAGCTTCAACGCGAAACAAGATTATTCCGTTTATTTACTGCCAATAAAAGTCACCTGTAATATATTGAGTGCTCGAGAATTTCGACTTTCTCCACCAATTAGAAAGCCTTCCTACGGCGAAAAAAGCATTAGATTGAACCACCTGAAAGTGAGTTTAGCATGCCGATGTTAAAAATTTTTGCAATATCAAACTTGGCTCAAAACTGATCATAAATTATCATATTTTGAAATCGAGATATTTGATATAATCATGAATACGCTAGGATATGAATTACTAATTCATTAATATTTGGTTAATCTCGCGTGTTTATTCTTTTAACGATAGGAATTTTTATAAATTACAGTTCATTTTGCTACGACTTTCTGTAAAAAATTTAGTAAAAAAGCAGCCGTCCGTCAATAACATTAGGCATTCCGTCTTCGACGCATTTTTCTCAGTGTTTTTAAGGAGAACATAGTTGGTAGGGGTTTCCTCGTCCATTACATCAGTGTACATCACGTGACCCCATCCCATGGACTACCCTAAACTCCTCGACATTTCTGGCATTGGAGTAATTGACAATTACTTCCGCCGGAGCAGCTCCAGGGGTACCTGATGGGAACGCGCAAGCCTTTCCATCACGTTAGGGCTGCAGCCCAAAAGAGAGAACTAGGCAAAGTAGTACACTTAATTTGCTTTTTGCCTAGTACTCAAATGTACTTGATGCACTCTGAGCAGTGACATAAAATCAAAAACCTCACTGAATAGGAGACATTGATATGCTGAGCATTTATGATGAGAATGTGGCGAAATATTAACAGAATGAATATCGGTGCACCACAAAATTAGAGGAATTTTTTAGCCACAAAAATACTCATGTCAATATGCTGACATTTAGAATGAGTTAACAAAACGATAACTGAGAATAAACTGGTATAAACGAAAAAGAATTCCATACATAAAGCTGCGATTGTAAACTCCACTGAGAATCTCCTTTACTCCAGGTACACCTATTCCATACACAATTTTTTATAAAAATGAAGATAAAAATAGGACTATTGAATTACTATTTAGTAAAACGATTTTTGGGGAGCATGGGAGACAAGTAGGTAGAGCATAAGGCTGCTGATCGGGTGGTCCAAGTTCGAATCCCGGCTGAAGACACCGCCAAACAATATCCACGAAGTGCGAGGTGTCCCAGGGAAAAAAATGACCCTCCTAACCCTAGATGTGTGAAATTCCCATGCCTGCGACTCAATTAGGGGTGAGCTCGACCCTCAGTATGAATTTCAGAGAAGGATTAAATGACATTACAATTTCTTAATAGTCTCTGCTTCTTTTTCGTGTTATTATAATCATTACTCACCCTGCCAGTAATTGACAGCTAGGTAATTACGATTCATCATTGCCACTGGCGGGTGAAAAGAAAGAAAGCAGCATTGTCAATGTCCCAACTAGCAGAGATTTTGCCTTGTCCCCAAATACGAGGACATCAATACCTACACATATGCCGTGACAAAACCTATCTGGTCGTAGAGATAAAGTATGAACAATCCACGC